>NC_090924.1:656451564-657076564 GCF_040938575.1 Ambystoma mexicanum
CTCTTGCAGTGCCTCTCGGATGCTGGTGTCTCGGGTGTTCCTTCGAAATGGTTTTCGTCTTTTCTTTCAGATCGCACTCAGGTGCTGTCTTTCCCCCCCTTTAAACTTCCCCTCCTATGTTGACTGATTGTGGAGTTCGCAAGGCTTGGCTCTCTCTATTGCTTTTAATCTATACATAGTCGCACTTGCCAAACTCCTCTAGTTTTGGTGTGCATTTTTTTTTTATTACATATGCTGATGACACCTAGATTCTCTTCCATTTTAGTGCCCCCAAGGAAAGACCTCCCCAACCCACAGCTGCTGAGAGACTGTCTCTCAGCCGGTGGGGGTGTGGATGACCCAAAACTGGCTTAAGTTAGACAGGGAGAGTATGTGTGTGGGTAGTGCGGTGATTTGGGGCGGGGATTTCAATTGTGTAATGAACCCCAAGGTAGACAGATCTGGTGGCAGGATTGATAGGCCCACCCCAGTGGCTAAAGCAGTGCAGATGCTGCTAGATGATTTTGGCTTGGCAGACGTGTGGAGAACAAAACATCCTAATGGGAAGCAATATTCGCACTACTCAGCCCCGCAGCAGCTACACACGACACTTGATTATGTCTTTGCCACGCCAGATGTAATGACGAGATTACTCAAATAGAATATAAGGCGAGGATCCTCTCGGATCACTCGCCCCTGGTCCTCGGGTGGCAATACTGCCCCCCCCCCCCCGAGGGCACGGATTCCAACATTGCGCCTCCGAGCAGAGGCACTCAAAGATTCAGTCTTTAGAGAGGATATAAGAGATGAGATCACTAACTATTTCGAAGTGAATACTGGTAGTGTTGACTCAGCGGGTACACTATGGGAAGCCTTTAAGGTGGTGATGCGGGGGGTTGCCATAGCTAAGTCAAAGGTCCTGCAAGGCGGGGTCCTGGCTGACCTACAAAGAGCAGAAGATGAACTAGAAAGAGCATTAGAAAATGGCAGTGTGGATAAAGAGCTAGTAATTAAACTACAGCAGCAGTGTACGGAACACTGGGAAAGGCTATGCAACCTCAATTACAAAAAGTATGTAGAGAGACAGCTTGCGGGAGGGGATAAAACGGGCCGGCTCTTAGCGTGGCTATACAAAAGCGAAACCCTTAGGACAATAACTAGAGAAGATGGTGAGGTAGTGGACACCCAAGAAGGAGTCAACAAGGAATTTGCAGATTATTACAGGGTGCTATACGGGGACAAGGAGGGGGGCAGTCAAGAGGAGATAACCGAAACACTAGAAGATATAGGACTTCCCAAGATAAGTGAAGAGGAATGAGGAGAGCTTGATGCATCAATTACCTTGGAGGAGGGTGTGAGGCAGTTGCCTACCAGTAAGCCCCAGGAGCAGATGCGTTCCCTAGTGAATTTTATAAAGTATATAGAGAGGAAGTGCTCCCCCCAATGCTAGAAATGCTTAACGAAGCGTTTGAGATGGGAAGGTTGCCGGAGTCACTCAGAGAAGCGATCATAATACCGCTCCCCAAACGCAACAAACCAGAGCATAGCTGTGGCTCCTACAGGCCTTTGTCGATGCTGAACCAGGACAACAAGATATTGATGGCTGTCCTGGCAAACAGATTGCGAAGAGTAATTAGCAAATTAATCCACCCAGACCAAACGGGCTATGTCCCGAATAGGAATATAACTCACAACCACAGGCGACTCCACCGGGTGGTCGAATGGGGGGTAGGAATGAAGGCGAAATGGCGATTGTGTCTGTAGACGCAGTAAAAGCTTTCGACTCGGTTATGTGGCCATGGCTGTTGGCGGCCCTGGGAGGATACGGAGTGGGGCCGGGTTGCATCAGGTGGGCGAAAATTCTATACAGTGAGCCGCTAGCCAGAGTTCGAACAGGATCAGTGATATCTGAGAGATGGCAACTTAGAAGAGGCACCAGGCAGGGGTGCCCCTGGTGCCCCTAGCAATATGCCTCGGGCAACAATATGATATGATAGGTATTGAGGTAGGGGGGAACAACACCTAATATCCTTATATGCAGATGATTTGTTATTATACTTGAAATACCCGGAGGAAAATCTCCAATATATTCTGGAATTGATGAAGAGGTATGCGGTGCTGTCTGGCATAGCGGTGAATCCTCAAAAATCTAGCATATTCCCGCTAGGTAGCTATAAGGGAACCCCTGTGGAAAAGTTACCGGTGTTAAAAATACCATGGGTGGTTAGTTCTTTCCGTTACCTTGGAATAGACGTGTAGCACACGGCAGAAGAGGAACATAAGCACAACACCGAGATAGCCATTGAGAAAATCCAGAAATGCATGACGTTTTGGGAGAAGTTGCCCCTAGCAATGATGGGACGGGGGGCAATGCTTAAGATGGTGGTCCTACCTAGGCTTCTACATTATTTTAGTAATATCCCACATATGATACCCAAGAAGTTTTTTGCTAAACTGAACAGTATGTGTAGGGACTTCCTGTGGCATGGTACCCGGAATAGAGTGGCGCTATTGAAGTTGCAGAACTTCTATGAAAAGGGCGGTATTAAACTGCCTAATTTTGAGGTTTACTATGTAGCAGGTCAACTACAATATGTGGCCAAGTGGCTCTCTGATGAAGCGACCCCTAAACTTAGGTTGTTTGGGCAGGACTGTACCCCGTTTTACTTAAGGGAAATTATCTGGTTGCCGGAGTCAGAAATGAAGGAGCGCCCTGGGATGATGATGCTTGGGTGGAAAATGTGGCGTCGAGCATGCCGGATGATGGAGGACCCATTCCCATACTCCCCGCAGGTACCGCTGGTTGCTTTAGCAGGAGGAGATAAGCAGTTGAGGGTGATTATCGGGACCTACTGGGAATCGGTGGGGCTGGTAACGTTAGGGGACATCTGGCAAGAGGGGACCATTAGGGATTTTGAAGAACTTGGGGAGGAGGCGGGATTACATACAGGCCAATATGTTACGTATCATAGGATGGTTCAGAAAATTCAGAAAACGTGGCCTGAAACAGTATTGACAGAGGAACCAGCCGCTATTATGGGGGTAATAAATGACGTATCAGAGGGAGGGCATGAGATTTTTAGATTGTATGAGATGGTGATGACTAAGGTTGGAAAGGAATTTACACATCTGAGACTGGATTGGGAAGCGGAGGTGGGGGCCTCGATGGAAGATGGGATGTGGGAACGTGCCCTGGGATATCACAAGAAGGTGTCAAGAAATGCCAGACTAAAACAAATACAGCTGTATATAACGCATAGAGCATACATGACCCCTCTGAGGATATCTAAGTTCGGAAACGCTGGGCGACAGGCGTGTCCTAAGTGCGACATGGAAAACGCTGACATGACACACATGTTTTGGTCATGCCCAGTAATTGAGTGTTTCTGTGGTGAAGTGGCACAAAAACTAGCAGAGAAGGGGGTCACGCTCGTCATATACACGGCCTGGGCCTGCTTGCTGGGAGGGTTCCTCAGACCACGGAACCTTAAACATGTTGGGAAACTGAAAGATTTGGCATGCGTGCTCACAAAATGGAGGATTGCCATGGGATGGAAGAAATGTCACAAGCCACGGGTGGAGGTATGGTGGAAGGAGTTGCAGAAATGGGCGGAGGCTGAAACGATGGTATGGTATGGCAAGAGGTGAGCAGCATGAGCGGGGAGGAAGAAGTGGGTACCCTGATGGCATGGAAATTATTAATAGCAGAACTGTTTGGATCTATATCAGATCCAACAGAATCCGAGGGAAGTGAGACCCTGCCACATGAAGCAGATACTGAATGTGAAGAACAAATAGGCTCATAAAGGAGAGTGGGACTGGGGGAGCAGTGGCCAAAAAAAAATGAAATGGTGTTTAATGGAACTGCTGTAAATTGCACTGCGTGTTGGGTTTGTATTGTTGTTTGGTTTGAATAAAATTAATATAAATCTTAAAAAAAATAAAAAGTTAGACAGGGAGAAGACTGAGGTACTGGTGGTTGGCCAGGCTTCCGTTAGCCCCTGCTGGACCTCAGACTGTTGGCCAGCATGTCTTGGTCCCTGCCCGAAACCTTCTGCCGTAGTCCTGAGCCTTGGTATGAAGATCATGGCCTCCAGCTCCAGAGAAGCGCAAATCTCTTCGGTTTGCCAGACTGGCTTTGCCAAACTGAAAATCTTGAAGGTTTTTCCCTTTCTCCCTAATGCGGCTAGGGCCAAAATTGTGACTGGCTCCATCATGGGGTCAATAGATTACTGCAACAGCATTTATCTTGGGCAGCCAGAGGTGCTACTTCAGCGCCTCCAGATCCTTCAGAACGCGGCAGCTAGGCTTGCCCTTAACACCCCCAAACTGTTCCACTCCTATGATAGTCTTCATTGGCTGCCCGTTAAAAGTCGGGTGACCTTTAGGATTTTATGCACGGTTCACCACGCCATTCACTCTGCTGGAGCTGAATTCCTTCAAGCTAAGCTCTCTCTTTACCAACCTAAGAGATCTATCTGCTCATCCAACCAGTTTGTTGTCTGTCCTTCGCTTCAGATGTGCTCGTGCAGGAGGCAGATCTTTCTCTGTGCTGGCTCTTTGTGGAATGCCCTTCCTTTTCATATAAGGAACTCTCCCATCCTATCCATCTTTCGCAAACCACTCAAAACACTGTTGTGTTAAATGTGGGATTCTGCCTCTTCCTTTCTGGTTTTCTGCACCTGGATGCCACCAGATCTTTGTTGCGCTTTACAAATACTTATACAATACAATACATGCAGTCTTGAACAGTATGCTGGCTTGGAGTAGAGCCAATGTAGTTTGCATAGGGAAGGGGTAATTCGGTCAAATCTCTGTGCTCTCGTAATAAAATGTGCTGCAGTGTGGTGGACTTTAGGGCAGCCAAATGAGCAGCTGGGAGCCCTGTCAGGAGAGCACTACAGTCCTGAAGTGCTGCGGCGAGATGAAGGGTTTGATTTTTCGAAGGTTAGAGATTATGAGCCAGGCTTATTTGGGCCTTCTTGGCTATGTGTTTCTGGAAGGACCGGCTGCTGTCCAATGGTGAAGCCTGAGGATTTTGCAGCTTCTGAGGATAAAATCCCTCTAGGCGCATATTTTCAACCGTTGTTGGAAAAGTTGTTTTTTAGCGGGCAGACCGATGAGGACGAATTCCGTCTTGGATGGGTTTAGTTTGAGGTAAGGAGTCGACATCCAATACTGGACTATGGCTAGATAATCGCGGAGACAAATTATGTCCTGCACGCTATTTACTCTAGTGTATAACTGTGAGTATTGTCTGCGTATTGGTGGATGGCTATATTGGGATCTTTGAGGAGAGCGCCCCATTTCTTATTGCTTGTTTCAGCACACCCACTCTATTGAACCGTTCAACTGAACCATTGGATTGAGGCTGATAAACTGATGTGAATTTCCCTTGTATTCCTCTCTTCTCTGTATTACCTGCCATCTCAGCACTCTTAAATTCTGATCCATTGTCCCTCGAGACTTCTGAAAAATACTCTTCTCTTCTAAATATTTTGTCAATGAACTTAATTATTTCTCCACTGGATACCTGCTTGACCAATTTCACCTCTTGCCATTTAGAAAAACATCTACCAACACAATCCTGTACCTACATTCCTTCCCATGCGTTTCATAAGGCCCCAGAATATCTACTGCAACCCGCACCCAGGCGCTCCAAGGTGGTGCAATAGGTAACCGCTCCTACTTGTGAACCTTCATAGATTTTTCACAATTACAACATGCTCAACACTCCCTTATCCCCCGCCATGACATCCATCGCTGGATACCAATACCTCTCCCTCAACTTCCTCTTGGGGCTTGTAATTCCCAGGTGCCCTTCATGAGCCTTCCCTGCTAACTTGTCCCTGAAACATTCCGTCAATTCCTCCCTCATGTCACAAAATCCCTTGTACTTCTCCATCAACTCCTTTTTTTTTCTTTTTCGTTATGCTTGCCCATCCTTACTAAGACCCATCTGACTCCAGGCCTCTCTTCCACTCCTCCTTACCTAGCACAGCAAACTCATCTACAAACGCCTCCTCAAGGTATGTAGCCTTTTCATCATCCTCTCCCATCACGCCAATATCTACTCCTTCCAAAGTCGCTCTGGATGAGTAGTCAGCTACTCTGTTCTACACCCCCGCACATACTCCACAATGAGTTGTATTCTTGTACCTGCATACACATCCTGGCAATCCTATGGGTGGCTCTCGTCATCTGTGTCACTGTCAGAACACCCACCAATGGTTTGTGGTCAGTCCTAACAACAAAACGCTGCCCCCAGATAAACTTCCTAAAATATTCAATGCCCCGCACGCAAGCCAACAACTCCCTCTCAGTGACCAAGTACCTGCTCTCACACTCTGTCAGTGCCCTAGAGGCATGACAAATTGTCCTTTTCATTACTGCCTTTTCACTGCGATAACACAGCCCCCAATCCTTTGATACTTGAACCCACAGTGACCAGGCACTCCTCTTCAACTTTGAACCCTCGAAGATTATTTGCACTACAGATTCCCCCTCATTGATTAATACTAATACCTCTTGACACCTTTCATCCCACTTAAATTCCACTCCTTTTCAACAATCTTCTGATGGACTCGCATATCTCTGCAAAACTTTTCACAAATTTGTTATAGACTCTGCCAACCCCCAAAAAGCCTGAACTTTGTCTTCTTTTGGCCTATATCCTTCACCATTCACCACATGTCCAAGATATTCTACTTCCTTCTCTCTGAGCTTGCACGTATGAGCCTCAATAGTGAACCACTTATCCCACACCCTGCTCAAAACCTCATGCAACCTCTTGCTGTGCTCCCCCTCATCCTTACCATTCACCAAAATGTCATCTTTATATACAAGTTTCCCCAAAATCCCTTTCAGTATCCTGCTTCGTAAAACCGCTGCCGCAGACGTCAAGCTAAACAGCATTCTGCAGTAATAGTATGACAAATGGTGTGATGAACGGGACCTGATAAGCTGCAGAAAGATTCAAAGAAGTAAACATCACTGCATCTGACACAGTTCAACATCTTTGTGATCATTGGTAACGGGAACTTATCCATGACAATGTTCCTATTCACGTCCCTTAAGTGTACACACATTCTGATGTTGCCATTTTTCTTCCTGGCAATTACTATCGGGCTAACTATGGGGCTAACTCGCTACACATGCTTAATTATTCCTCCTTCCAAGAGTCCCTCCAATTCTTTTTCAACCTCTCCTCTTATTGACATGGGAATGTGTCACAATTTGTGAGCATACCCACTCAAGCACACAATCCTGTCATTTAACACCTCTGGTTACTGTTCCTTTTCCGTAGCGTTCCCTTGGACAAACTTGACCAGTTCCTCACTTCTGGGGTCTAATCTGATATCCAAGGCCGCTTGTTCATGCCACCCCAAAATGTCCACCCCTTTCCTGGCCACGTACAGATCCACTACTGCCATCCTCCCTTTGTATTCCAAAACCGCTTGAAAAATTCTCTTTATGCTGATTTATTTAGCCTTCAAATCCCCTGGGTTCTTCATGTTCAATTTCTTGACGGCTCCTCTCAGCCTCCTGCAACCTCTCCCATCTACTCTCCATCAAGATAGTAAGGAGAACTGTCGATCATCACTTTTACCTGAAGCCCATCAACTCCTATCTTGCAACTAGGACACTTCATATTGGAATAATCTTCAACAGCTCTCTGCACTAGTACCACTCGGTCCTCTTCATCAGAGCTGCTGTCCTCCTCTTCCTCCTGCACACAGGATACCTTCTTCCTGTGACTGCAAAGTGTCCTTTCAACCCACAATTTGAGCACTTATGATGAATTGCAGGACACAATTTTTTGCAAAATCACCCAACCTTCTACACCTATAACACTTGCTCTTTTCATACTCTGTGGATTGCACCATTCTTTTCTTCTCTCTTTGACTTCTTCTTTCCTGAAATCTACATCCATCTTTATCGTTCCTCCTTTCTTGTTTTTCTTACTCACAGCATTAACCTGCCTAGGCTCACTCCCTGCGTCAACTCTTCTGTTTTCTTCTTTTCCTACGTCATCTTAGAACACAAGTGAGTGTTTTCCACCTTCTTGGCAATTGCTATTGCTTCTTCCAACGTTGGATTTCCACAAATCCACAACTGCTCTTTTATTACTAGATTTTTGGTGTGAATGATGATTTTATCCTTGATGAGTTCATCCGTGCCCATCCTGGCTGTGAACTCACACGAAACGGACAGATTCTTCTAAAGACTTGTTGCTTTCTTGTTCGCGAGTCTAGAAGTTATTCATGTTGATCACAATGTTAGTTCTAGGTGCGTAATAATTGTCCAACTGTTTGATAGCTTTCTTGTACTCACCCATATCCACACCATCTTGATCCTCCAAGATGGGTTGAGTCATCCCCTCATGCTCTACTGCACCTAATGAGGTCTGGCTTTCCGATCCCTCCTAATGGGTTTCGCCCTATTCCGGCATTGCTCATTGCCAAAATGTGATGTAGCACAGAACACAGGCGGCAGGTGAGTTTCTTTTATTTAAGACCCCAGAGCAGCACCCACAACAGCTCTTTGCTCTAAATCTCTCTCCCAAGTGCCAGGTCCCACCCAGGAACTGCCCTCAAGATACCACAGTCATCCGCTCCAAATTTCCAAGCTACACAAGACCATATGTTGGTTTTTGTAGTATTCAGGATATTCAAAGATCTTTGAATATATCGGTTGTGTATTTTTGATTTATATATAATTTTTCAATAAAATAATTGAATGCCATATCATCGCTGGACTCATGCCAAGTATTTCATTTTAATCCTCCGTTGTCTTGTCATTCCACAACTCGTCCCTGATCTTAATGTTGAAACACATGCCAAGTAACTAGTTAACAAGGAAAATTGTGTGACATATGGCTGATTTTGTGGCACCAAAGGGCAATTTCTATTATTAATTGAAAATAGCAGCACTCTGACAAAAACATGGTACACAAAAGATCTAAAAGAAATGATCACAATCTGGTTAATACGTTCCGCTTTCATTACTGTCCCACTGACACAGTGGCCAATGAAGCAAAGTATGCATGTGATTATCAGGTTGATGCGTTGATTACAACCAATACATAAGCACCTTTCCATTTCACACTTGCCCAGCGTCTTAACCTTCTTGTGAGAGGCAATTCTAACATCTTCTATACAAAAGCTGTCATACACAGGTCCCAGTTTCCTGACCATATTGGGAGTGCCAACCACCATAATCTCTGTTTTATCTCTGTTCAGAGCATGGGCATTCTGCACCCTCCATCTCTCAATAATACTGTACACTTGATTAAAATGAGATTCGTCTATGTCATGAGTGCCTGTAAGAGGGATGACGCACTGTATTTTGTCAGCGTAGTTTGTGAACGCCACCCCATTCTGCTCTAAAAGAGCAAAAAAAGGGTATGTGAAGATGGTGTATAGACAAGGAGAAATACAAGCCCCCTGGGGGACATCAAATTCCAAAAACATAGGGAGATTTTCTGCGTCATCACTGTAGACTCTACATTCCCAATTTCTCAGAAACGAGGAAATCCACTGGGCTACTTCACTCGGTTGGCCACGTCCTTCAACCTGGTGATCAAGATGGAATGATCCACCAGGTCTAAGGCCGCCGATAAATCCAATAACATCAAGAGACGATTTTCCCTTGTCCATATGATCTAATAGTTTGGACTTCAGTTCAAGCAGAGCAGTTTCAGTCCCAAATCGCTGCCTAAACCCTCATTGATGTTTATTAAGAATGGGATGTTTGTTACGATGAGCTGAGATTTTGGCGGAAGCAACCTGATCCAGTATCTCAAGCAGAAACGGGGTGTTTGTGATGGGTCTATAGTTTAATGGCATGTCAGCTGGTAAACCTGGCATTTTTAGAATCAGCGTTATTGTCATGATCTCTGCTTCCAAAAGGTCAGGGTTTTCCCAACTCCCTTGGAAGCAGATCCATAACCCAGGTTCCGAGGGCCAACCAGTCCCAATTGGGACCTTTTGGACCCAGTCCTGGCGCCAGTGGCACCAGGCTCATAAATATGCCCAGTCCCAGCGCTGGAAGCGCCGGGCTCATAATGCTTGGGTGGACTTACCTGCAGCAGACCATGCTGCTTACTTGCCTGCCAGTTGAGCCTCTGATCCTCTTCTGTTTGGAACTACTTTTCCTGTTGGGTGGGGCAGGAGCCACTCCCTAGGTTCAGAACACTGGAACTCTTCTGGAAAGCAGGAACTCTTTTCTTACCTAGGCGTGGCTGTGGAAGGAGACACCTAAGCACTACAGGAGGCTATTTAAACCACACCCGATGGATGAATCTTGCTTTGCGTTATTCTGCATCCTCTGCAGCAGAACGCTCATCGTGTCTTCTGCATCTGATCCTGGGCCTAAGGAAAAAGGCTTACCATCCTGAATCCAGTCTTCAGCAACACCTATAAAGACAAGAAAGAACAGGTTAGCATTACGGTCTTCAGTGACAGCGCTTCACTTACCTGATCCATCGGCTGTCATCAACGCCGCGCGCTGCATTCCGGCATCTGAAAGACAAAAGCTTACCAACTCTTCGCACGCTCCGGAGGCCTTCGGCGCTGCATCCCGCATCTGAAAGACAAAACAAGGTGCGTTTAAAGACATTGGGGAACTTTAATACTCACGTGCCATTACTCCTTTCCACATCTAACCCAGTGGGTATTCCGGCACCCTGCAGCCGCTCCGAACTTGTACCTGCAAAATAAAAAGACAGTTAGAGCGCATCGTGAAGCAGGCAACAAGCGCTTACTTACGTGCTTCCAGGCGCTTCTATTCATCACACGGGCTCCATCTTCAACTCACTTCAGCCCGTCATCCGCCATCGCCGGAACCCTGCAAAACAAGAGACATCATTACTAAAGACTTTAAAGACATTAGAATTACTCGAAACTTACCGTTCGTGCAGTAAACGACGGACAGCAGTCCTCTGAAGTCAAGAGGCCTGCTCCCCTTATCCAGTGAAGAAACTGGTTACAGCACCCTGCCCCGAGGCAGATGGAGAGCACGGCGTTCACTTACCTAAGGTGAGAGCGTTGACCTTTGGGGTTCTACAGGAGAAGAGAAAGGGAAGAAGAGAGAGACATTCACTAACCCAGTTCATTAATCCCATATTTTCTATCTGCAGACATCTTACCCTTCGAGTCAGACATACAGTGCACAGAGGTCCAGCCCAAAGAGCCAGCCGTGTGTTACACATCACCTTTGAAGATACGGTATACGCCCAGTCAAGACCGGCGCCTCTACGGGAATCAGGTGAGCGTTACAGAACGCAAAGCCAACCGCAAAACTCCCGTCCAGGCGCTATGGAAACCTCAGATACCGACCAGCTAGCCCAGTTACTTGGGGAACTAAGGGCAGAAGTGCATGCAGCCCGTCAGGAAACGAACTTTCTAAGAAGGGAATTGATTATTTCCAAGGAGCGAACAGATGATCTCGCTAGACAATTGCTACAGTCACAAGCCGGACAGACCCCGTTACCCGCATCTGGGGGAAATCTTCCTTCTACATCCTCTATGAATCCAGTGCAGATCAACCTACCTGGGAATGTACCTCTGGCTCCGCCCGAACGATTTTCTGGTGACCCAAAGAGGTTTGCAGTATTTATCAATCAGTGCCGGTTGCATTTCTTATGCCGGCCAGCAGCCTTTCCAACTGATCAAGCTAAAGTAGCTTTCGTGCTTTCGTACCTTAGTGGCAATGCGGCAGACTGGTCGATCCCTCTAGTAAATCAAGATGATCCGGTCCTCCATGATTTTCAAGCTTTTCAGCTCAGTATGGAAAAACTGTTCGCAAGACATTCACAGGGGCAGGCCTTGGACAATGAGCTTTTTTCGTTGCGACAAGGTAATCAAGACCTTTTGGCTTATATTGCGTCTTTCAACAGACTGATAGTGGAAACTCAATGGCCTGAGGACAAAAGGATTACGCTGTTTTATAGAGGTCTACGTGGAGAGCTCAAAGATGTGTTAGCCCAAGTAGTGAATCCCCCACAAGATTGTTCGGACTATATAGACTTAGTCGTTCAAATAGATCACAGACTGCAGAACAGGAAGGCCGATCGTTCCAAGTTTGATGCTCGAGTATTTTCCAAACCGCCAACTCCTTCCAAAGGAGTAGACTCCGGGGAGCCTTGCAAATAGGGGGCCTGAAAGGTCCTCTAACACAAAAGGAGCGGGAAAGGAGAAAACAGTTGCAATTATGCCTCTATTGCGGAAACTCAGGGCACTTTCTTCGAGACTGTCCGGTGAAACCTGCCAAGAAGGCAGTAGGAGCTGCAGTTACCAAAGTTAGAAACTCTGAGCAGGGAAACGACCTCGCCCGACAAGAATAGAGGTCCTCTTGCCGAGCGTGAAAACCAGTTCCGTGACCTCGCATTTCGTGATACCTATGGTCCTCATTAGCCCTGATAATCCGGATCGATTACATGCAATTGAAGCTTACGTCGACAGCGGTGCCATCGGCAATTATGTGGATCATGAAATGGTTTTGAGGATGAATCTAACTCTTTGTCCCAAGGCTGTAAAGGACGTCATTACTACGGTGGATGGAACGGAGATAGCCTCCGGACCAGTAACGCATACCACTCAAGAAGTGACGTTAGTAAGTCAAGATGGACACCATGAGAAGATCGTGTTCGATGTGATCAAGGCTCCTCAGTTTCAGATTATTCTAGGAATACCTTGGTTAGAGAAACACAATCCTCTGATCGATTGGCGAGCAAGAACGGTCCAGTTTCCAGAATGTGTCTCTACTTGTCACCCTCCACCTGGTGTTGCACTGGCAGCAATTTCTTCAGAGACTCCCCAGTTACCTCCCGAATACCTAGAATACCAAGATGTTTTCCGGAAGGATCAGGCTAACTCTCTACCTCCTATAGGTCTTATGACTGCCAGATAGACCTGGTACCTGGATCTACTCCTCCTTGTAGTAGAATTTATGCCCTCACCGAGCCTGAGAACCTTCACCTTCGACAATACCTGGATCAATACCTGGCAAATGGGTTTATTCGTCCGCTTCTTCAGCTTTGTTCTTCGTTCCAAAAAAGGAAGGAGACCTTAGAACTTGTATAGATTATCGCTCCCTGAACCAGATCACCGTCAAGAATAGATATCCGTTACCTTTGATCCCTGAACTCCTGGACCAAGTCAGAAAAGCATGCATATATACAAAGCTGGATCTTAGAGGAGCCTACCACTTGGTACGAGTAAAAGAGGGCGATGAATGGAAGACGGCCTTCCGCACCAAATATGGGCTATTTGAATATCAGGTCATGCCCTTCGGACTTTGCAATGCCCCGGCCGCCTTTCAATATTTTCTGAACGATGTCCTCAGAGAGCTCATAGATGTGTGTGTTGTTGTTTACATTGACGACATCCTCGTTTATTCTTCATCGGAAACACGTGAAAATGGTCCTCGAAAGATTGCGTCAACACAAACTTTTCGCTAAGTTGGAAAAATGTGTTTTCAACGTGACTGAAGTTGAATTCTTGGGATTCATATTATCACCTAGCGGAGTGCGTATGGATTCAAAGAAGGTCGATGCAGTTCTCAAATAGCCATCACCATCCTCCGTAAAAGGTGTGCAAAGCATGTTAGGCTTCGCTAACTTTTACCGCAGGTTTATCCCCGAATTTTCTCGGATAATCCAGCCCATCACTGCCTTGTTAAAGAAAAACAAACGTTTTGAATGGTCTACCGAGGCGGAACAAGCTTTCCAGGATTTGAAGACTAGATTTATCTCTGCACCAATCTTAAAACACCCTCACCCCGAACTCCCCTACATCGTGGAAACTGATGCTTCAAGCCTTGCCATGGGGGCAGTTCTATCACAAAAGGACCCGGTAACCAATCAGTTGCATCCCGTGGCATTTTGGTCCCGCAAATTCTCTCCTCCTGAAATCAATTACACGATTACTGACAAGGAACTTCTGGCTATCAAGTCTGCCTTTAAGGCTTGGCGGCATTATCTGCTGGGGGCCCGACACACCGTTACTGTGATTACAGATCACCGAAACCTGCAATATTTGAAAACCGCAAAAGCCCAATCCTCTAGACAACTCCGTTGGGCATTATTCTTTGCCGAGTTTGACTTCATAATTACCTATCGACCTGGTACAAAAAACGGTAAAGCTGATGCCCTTTCTCGGATGGGAGTGGAAGAACACTTGATCAACCCTAAACCTGTGCCAATCATTCCCGAACAAAGAATTCTGGGTGTAATCGCCACACAATCCATAGAGGAAGTTAAGGATAAAGCCAGGCAACTTGTAACTCCAGCAGACATACAGAATTGGCATCTGCAGGGAAAGGACTTTGCAGTAAAGGACAACTTATTGTATTTCCAAGAACGATTATACCTGCCCAGCACAGATTTACAGAAAAAAGTAATCTCTTGTTATCACGATTCTTTAATGGAAGGACATCCCGGTATGGCCAAGACCTCAGAAAAAATCAAGCGCTACTTCTGGTGGCCGTCTTGGAAAAAAGATATCAGAGACTTTATAATGTCCTGTGGAGTATGCGCCCAAAAATAGAGTCAAAAGGAAAGACCAGCAGGCCTCTTACGCCCTATTGACATCTCACCTCGCCCTTGGCATACGCTTTCTATGGACTTCATCACCGATCTACCTCCATGCTCCGGATACAATACGATTCTAGTAATCGTGGACTTATTCTCCAAGATGGCGCATTTCATTCCGCTCAAAGGCTTGCCAACAGCAGCAACTCTGGCCCGAGAATTTCTCGAAAACATCGTCTGACTGCACGGTTTTCCTTCGGTTCTAATTTCGGATCGAGGTAGTCAATTTATTTCTCATTTTTGGCGAAGTTGCTGTCGGTCGGCTCAAATTGATGTGAGACTATCGACCAGTCACCACCCTCAGACCGACGGACAAACCGAGAGGACCAATCAAACTCTGGAACAGTATTTACGCTGCATGCTGCAACAAACTGAAAAAACTTGGAAAGACATCCTTTGGATAGCCGAATATGCCTACAACAACTCTGTCCATTCGGGAACTGGGAAAACCCCGTTTTTTCTTTTATACGGCAGTCACCCTCGAACCTCGGAGTTGGATCCCCTCCAAGATCTTGAAACACCAGCAGTAGACTACCTGCATTCTACAATCACTCAAGCCTTTAAGGAAGCTGTTTCTCACCTTCAAAGGGCTAAAGAACAATACAAGAAAGGAGCAGATCAACATCGGAAGGAAGCCCCTCAATATCAAGTAGGGGATCAAGTCTGGTTATCCACCAAATATCTACCTCTAAAAGGGCCACGCACATTCAACCCAAGATACCTTGGTCCCTATTCCATCACTACCATAGTAAACCCAGTAGCGGTCAAGTTGGACTTGCCCCCGCACATGAAGATACATCCGGTCTTCCACGTCTCTCTATTAAAACCCGTGCAACCTCAAACCCGACTAACTAAATCTCCAAAACCCATCCTAGTTGATGGAGAACTCGAGTTTGAAGTCAAAAGCATTCTGGACTCCAAGATCTCCAAATCTAAACTATTTTACCTAATTGACTGGAAAGGCTACGGCCCCCAAGAGAGATCCTGGAAACCTGCTGAATATGTCCACGCTCCTCGCCTAATCAAAAGATTTCACCGAACATTTCCTGACAAGCCAAAACCCCCGGAGAAGCCCGGTTTGGGAGGGGCCTTGAGGGGGGGGTACTGTCATGATCTCTGCTTCCAAAAGGTCAGGGTTTTCCCAACTCCCTTTGAAGCAGATCCATAACCCAGGTTCCGAGGGCCAACCAGTCCCAATTGGGACCTTTTGGACCCAGTCCTGGCGCCAGTGGCACCAGGCTCATAAATATGCCCAGTCCCAGCGCTGGAAGCGCCGGGCTCATAATGCTTGGGTGGACTTACCTGCAGCAGACCATGCTGCTTACTTGCCTGCCAGTTGAGCCTCTGATCCTCTTCTGTTTGGAACTACTTTTTCTGTTGGGTGGGGCAGGAGCCGCTCCCTAGGTTCAGAACACTGGAACTCTTCTGGAAAGCAGGAACTCTTTTCTAACCTAGGCGTGGCTGTGGAAGGAGACACCTAAGCACTACAGGAGGCTATTTAAACCACACCCGATGGATGAATCTTGCTTTGCGTTATTCTGCATCCTCTGCAGCAGAACGCTCATCGTGTCTTCTGCATCTGATCCTGGGCCTAAGGAAAAAGGCTTACCATCCTGAATCCAGTCTTCAGCAACACCTATAAAGACAAGAAAGAACAGGTTAGCATTACGGTCTTCAGTGACAGCGCTTCACTTACCTGATCCATCGGCTGTCATCAACGCCTCGCGCTGCATTCCGGCATCTGAAAGACAAAAGCTTACCAACTCTTTGCACGCTCCGGAGGCCTTCGGCGCTGCATCCCGCATCTGAAAGACAAAACAAGGTGCGTTTAAAGACATTTGGGAACTTTAATACTCACGTGCCATTACTCCTTTCCACATCTAACCCAGTGGGTATTCCGGCACCATGCAGCCGCTCCGAACTTGTGCCTGCAAAATAAAAAGACAGTTAGAGCGCATCGTGAAGCAGGCAACAAGCGCTTACTTACGTGCTTCCAGGCGCTTCTATTCATCACACGGGCTCCATCTTCAACTCACTTCAGCCCGTCATCCGCCATCGCCGGAACCCTGCAAAACAAGAGACATCATTACTAAAGACTTTTAAAGACATTAGAATTACTCGAAACTTACCGTTCGTGCAGTAAACGACGGACAGCAGTCCTCTGAAGTCAAGAGGCCTGCTCCCCTTATCCAGTGAAGAAACTGGTTACAGCACCCTGCCCCGAGGCAGATGGAGAGCACGGCGTTCACTTACCTAAGGTGAGAGCGTTGACCTTTGGGGTTCTACAGGAGAAGAGAAAGGGAAGAAGAGAGAGACATTCACTAACCCAGTTGATTAATCCCATATTTTCTATCTGCAGACATCTTACCCTTCGAGTCAGACATACAGTGCACAGAGGTCCAGCCCAAAGAGCCAGCCGTGTGTTACACATCACCTTTGAAGATACGGTATACGCCCAGTCAAGACCGGCGCCTCTACGGGAATCAGGTGAGCGTTACAGTTATCCATGCCTTTTTTTAGCCCAAAGGGCACAGAGTTCTCCAGGAAGGAGGCATTCATGAATTTGCAAATAGCGTTAACAAAATGGGAGAGCAGGATTTGATAACTGCTGAACAGGGATCTCCTTTGCATTTAGTGGTTTTGAACTGTTCAACGATAGTAGATGGTTCTGAGACGGTTATAGTAGTGAAGTTTTTTAGCAATATCAGCCTTGGTTTTTCTAAGTTAAGTTTACCCTGCATAGCATCTTGGATGGCTGAACACCAAGCGTCATCCTTGGTAACCGTGACATTGTCCTTGATGTGCAGGGTTTCGAGATCTTTCACCTCAGATTGGGCACTCTGAATTCTACTATTAAGGATGTTTTTTTTCGTCAAAGATAGCTAATTTATATTCTTTGGCTGCCCCTTTGTAAGCTGCCAAAGACGGAGGAGAATGGTTGGATTTCCATGCATAGAAAAGCTTAAGTGTGGAGGCTTTAAGTTTCTTGAGTTCTGGAGAAACCAGGTGTTACTGTTACATAATTCTTTGCAAATGTTCTTTTTTTGATGGTGCAAGAGTGTTAGAAATATTGACGAAAGCTGAGGAAAGGAGATGGAAGAACTCCTCTGCTGAATCTAGATTTGGTAGGTTCACAATAACTGGTTTGAGCAGGGGTTTGATATGCTCCAATGTAAGATTTCTCTGGTTTCTATATGGGAACTCTTGTTTATTCAGACTTCTCTTTTTGATTGGAAACTCTGACTGCGCTGTGAGATGCACAAAATGATGATCTGACCAGGCACAGGCCAGAACTTGAACATTTTCTGTTTGTAGTGATATTGAGTGTATCAACCCAATCAAGAGTGTGCCCCTTGCCCCCCCCCCTTTTGTTCAAAGACCAAATTAGACAAGGTGGTCTCTAAATCTGATGCTATGGTATTGGATTCATGCCCTAGCCAAAGATTAAAATCCCCCAAAACTATAAATCTAGTTTTGGGTTTAAGAAACGGAAGGAGAAAGTTGGAAAGTAAAATACTAACATTCTCTGCTACTGTGGGGGTCTGTAGAGCAAAAGGAGATTAATGGTAGACTCCGTGTTCAGCCCTATTTTAACTAGTATTGACTCCGTCCCTTCAATAGGTTGACATTTACCTTCCCATATGACAAGATAGGATTTTAAGAGTGCCACCCCTCACCCCCTCTGCCTGCAATCCTATTGTGCTGCAACATGCTATATCCTTCTGGAATGGCCAGGTCCAAGGAGGGATCTGCTGCTTCGTGTCCCCAAGACTCTACTATTTGTACTGCACCCCCCCCCTCCCCTTGCACTTTTTCCCTTCCCCCTACCCCTGCACTTGCGCGGTCTGTATGACACCTGGCCTAGTAGGATCGTTGTCTGTCTTCCCCTTGTTCCCCCCCCCCGCCTCGTGGCGCCTTGAAACACTTGTGTATAGGCGCGTTACAAATGCCTTATCATATCATATCAGTGATGGCACAGGGATCAATTTCCATCTAAACGATATATAAAGCTATTTCTGCTGCATGTTACTACCAGACCTAGTATTCAGCATCACTATATTTAGATCTGAGATGGAATGATCTTAGGTCTAGGGGCGAGGCTCAAGAGACCAGCCTCCAATGGTAGGCTGCACTTTTCCTGACCATTAAGCAGCTCTCCTGGGGCTAAGAATGCCACATGATGCAAAGTAAGATGGCCTCGGTTAATTTCTGTATTAAGGTCAGGTTCTGGGTGCTGCTGTTATCCAAAATAGCCTGAGGCTCTCCTGTTGTCATGACAGGCAATGGATGGATATCTAAAGATTGAAAGTTAACACCCCTGAGAAGAAGACCTAAGGGAGGTTAATACTGCATAACCAGGAGCTGCGTTTAGCTTTTGCTCATACAATCTTAATTCCGATCCATGTACTATTTTGGAAAATGTCACTGAAATGTAATGGCAAGAAACAAATTGATCTGCAGGCTACTCTTCATGATATGAAATTTGTTTGATCATCACCACGGAGAATCATTTAAAAAATGTGCATCTGTTTAAAGCACTATATTCGCTGTACCGAGACAACGCACTGGATCATGCAATGGAAGTTTTAAATTGTTACACATGGTAATTGTAACCATTACACACATGATAACATGATTTCATAAACTTTCAGTGAGAGAAGAAATATCTGAATAATCCATTAGCTGACGCGCATGCGAGTTCTCTCACGTTAACTTTGATTTTAATGTGTTTTACAAAGATAAAGATAATTTGCCTGAACTAAATGCCTTTGACTATAATCTTGTTATAGGATAGTACTTGTTTTTGTCAACATATAGCATTGAAAATAGTCCAGGATGTCCCACTTGGCTGTAAGAGATTCATAGCCTGCACTAGGCCCATTCATCATGATTTGTGCTCAATGTGGCCATTCACAATCTTCCTACCTGCATCGCTATACACCTTGACAAATGATGTCTCAAGCTGTGCCAGGCTAGATGGTGAAAGTACACAAAAATAAACAAGCAGACCATCGGGCCTCTGCATACCTGTTTCATAACTGTCAGCAAACCAATCGACACACTAGCGCTTGAATTAAGATGGATGTCACTCCGGGGTTTGCAAGTGTTCGAATATGGGACAACAGCCCCTTTTGACCCTAAAATGTACAGAACATATTGTGTCTCTTGCTTGTCAAATGCAGACGGTCAAAATACACAAACATATGGGAACAGACCGTCCCGACTTTGGCTAAAAGTCACCTCATCATCAAAAGACCACAGTAAAAATGCTAAAAATAGCTAATTGAGTTTGGCAGGATGTTCCAGTGGGATCTGAAAAGATGGCATAGCAGTTACACATTCAGTTTACTTCTCAAAGTGGTGGAAGTGTTGATTTATTTTAAAATGTTTTTATTGGCATTTATATATAGGCATTGACACATGTTTCAAGCGCTTCATATCTTGCGTTACATTTCGCCTGTATGCATATTCACATGTTTTTAATGACAGTTAATATAACAACACAAACTTGTTTCGCTTGTTAGGCAACGTCATACATTTATCCAGTCTTTCTACTGTGCAGATAACCAGGGGTGTCCTGCGTGAGTTCCATTATCTCCTGTCTGGGCACCTCACTCAAGAAGTCAACGATAGTATAGGGTCTTCTATTTACATCGAGGTTCAACTGGGTTATGTATGACTTGTGATCACTCATGGGGGGGTTTATCATCAGAGGATGAAACATGTCCCAGACCAACGTTTTCCAAGCATCAGTTAGCACCGACACTCTTCTCTGATCTGGCAGTCGCCCCTTTCCACACTCTGGATTCAGCTCTGACCAACATTCAAATTCCCTATCCCAGTGTGCGTACTGTTGGCCCCTAGGTGCTTTCCTGGCCATCGCTATAGATCTTTTGGCCAGTATGTATGCCATGTCCGTGAATTGCACCACCTGTTTAAACTTACTATCTCTGGGGTATGCCCCCAGCAAACATTCTTTCGGGGTCCATTCCTATCGCATTATCCCAGCTCTTCTGCAGGCCTGTTCTATCTGCTCCACACCAGAGGCACACGGCTTGCGTGTTGTTGAATTTGGCTATCCTATGTGGTTTCATGTAGGTGCGATTATAGAACGTTCAGTTGGATTAGTCTGAATCGGGAGTTCCTGGACACTTCTCGAGGGGACATTAATATTCATTCCCATTCCATCTCAGTTATTTCTCCCCACAAGTCTGTTTCCCAGCGTTCCTCAGTACTGCACTCTTAGGATTGGGCCTATCTATCAATAGGCAATACAGTCTAGACACCGGTCTCCAGCCATCATTCAGGTTGTACATGAGAGCCATTAGAGGATTGACTGCCGGCTCTCCAGGCCACTCCACCCACCTCCCCCATGCAACTTTCCTGACCCTCTGATACCACAGGAATTGCCCTTTGTGTAGTGGTAAGTGTTGATGATCTATTTCTGTTGCCTCACAATACAAGGGGACCACTGTAAATCTGATGCAACAGCACCAGCTAATTGGATTTGTCAGGATGATACCTGGGCTGTGGTGCAAGTCTGAAAGAGATAAAAGCTTCAGTGACATTCAAATATCTGTCCCCACAGACAGTATCTCTTTTTGGTCAAAGGCAGATCAATATACACAATCTATTGTTTCTAACCAATCAACCTGTCGCTGTCAAAAGGTCTCCTATCCACACCAAGAGATGACTGTTAACAATAGCACTTGCTGATTTAGTTCAGTAGGATGTCCTACTATGGGTGGAACTACAGTAGTATGGTACAAATCTTTGGAGTTGCCACTTTGACCCTTTGGTTACTATGTACTCTTGATCACGTCTTGTGAATTTTTTTATTCCATTAAGCCCATCATTCCTTTTTCTTTTAATAGTTTCAAAGGCATTATACAGTGTGCCCCCTTCAGAGCCGTTTTTACATTGTGCCTGGCACAGCAAATGCAGAACGTACAAATAGAAAAATCAAAAGACTGCCCATACGGTATCCACCCACATTTTCCCATAAAACCATCCCGAGGACACAGTATAAAATAGAATTGGACTCTGTCCATTTGTACTGAAGAATGTTTTGTGAACTCGCTGCTATCCACATCATCGCTTTCCCACATCAGTAAGCCTCAGAGGTAGGCTAGCATTTTTATGTTAAAGATGGCCACATTGACTAAGCTTCCTATTCTCCTTTCTTGTTTGTACATAGAAAAAGCACCCCAAAATGACTTACAAGTGTGCTTTTAATTAAGATTTTCAAAATGGCTATTTAGACATTTTCTTTAATCTTTCCATTCTAGGACTACTTTTTGTTATGAGATTTTTCTTTTGTGCATATGAACTGTGTATTCTAAAATCCCCACTTTTTTTTTTATATTTTAGAACCTTCTCTTATAAAAATGACTCCTCGTTATCGGATGTCCCAACTCTACCCACTGTTGCGAGCCAGAAGAAAGATGCAGACATGTTTCACGACATTTTCTTAAAGTAAAATGTATAAGGCCTAACTTTCCCTTTTCACTATGGGTGATCCCTACCTATGTTACTAAGGTGCTCATCAGTCATGCCTGAATGTCCAAAGGAATAAGTCTGCTGTCCAAACCCAACCTCTTACAAGATCCTCTCTGTGCCCAGGCCCAACCGTGCAGGGGGGGGGGTTGCCCTTATCTTCCCTGAGTGGATTCCTGCCACTGTCACTCCTACGCAGACTCTTTTGAATGTCTTGTCTGCCGACTCTCTCTCCTAGCCATTCCCTTACCGTGGCTACTATCTATCGGCCACCTGATCAAATTTCCTCCTTCCTCTCTGAGTGGGCTGACCTCTCCTCCTCACTCCTGTCCTCTACCACTCAACTCCTCTTTCTTGGGGACTTCAACATCCACCTAGATGCCTCCTGTGCCCCCACTGGACTCTTTCGTGACCTCTGCGACTCTCTCTCACTCTCTATTCTCCCGTCTGGGCCTACTCATTCTGCAGGGCACACTCTTGATGCTCTGATCTCTTCTGGCCTTCCCCTCTCTGTCCCTCTCTCCACTCCTCTCTCCTATCCTCCCACCTCACCCTCCCTACCCCACAGGCAAAGCCACCCTCATCATTGCCACCCACCTTCTCGGTCATCCGACCCATGAAGCGCGTGTCAGTTGCGGCTTTCGCTGCCACCTTCTCGCCCCCCCCCCTCCCCCTTCGGCTGACTCCCGCCCTGACACAGCCCTCTCCTTGCTCCACTCTGCTATATCTGATACTCTTGATATCCTTGCCCCTGTCATGAAAATCCGCCTGAAGCCCAAAGCCAAATGTAACTCCTGGTATGATTCGGATCTCGTCACCCTAAAACGCAAGTGCAGGGTGGCACAGAGGAAATGGCGTGCTTCATGTTCATCCTCTGACAAACTGGCCTGCCGCCTGCTCCAAAGGCAATACCGTCTCTGTGTTCTCACCAAGAAGAGAGCCCTTATCCAAGCCCGCATCTCTGCGGTATCTAACAACTCGGCTGAACTCTTTAAAATCTGCAAGGAGCTTGCCAACCCTGCTGCAGTCTCTACCTCTCCTGTCCCCTCCCAGGCCCTCTGCACTGCACTGGCCTCCCACTTCATCTCTAGAACTCAGGACATCCTGTCCTCACTCTCCCCCTATCACCTCCCCCCCTCTCTTCCCTGCTCTTCCTCTGGCCCTTCTGCAGCCACCCCTCCTCCCTCCTTCTCTGCCTTTCCCCTTTTTTCTGCTGACGAGGTTTCCAGACAAGTCCGATCTATGAAAGTCTCGTCTAAACAGATTCACCCCTGTTCCTCCAAAACTATCAAGGACCACATCGACTCCCTGGCTCCTGCCCTGGCTGACTTTTGCAACCACTCCTTCGCCTCTGGAGTCTTCCCATCCCCCCTCAAGCACTCCCTTGTGCACCCTCTCCTTAAGAAACCCTCTGCCGACCCCTCCTGTCCGGCTAACTATCGCCCAATCTCCATCACTCCCTTCCTGGGCAAGCTCCTGGAGAAATTGGCCATCTCCCAGCTTAACCTCCATGCTGAAGCTGTTGATATGACCATCAATCTGGCTTCAGAGCGGCCAGAAGCACGGAAACTGCTCTCCTGAACATCCGTGAGGACCTGCTCTTGAACCTCGACTCCAACACTCCGTGTGTTCTCATTCTGCTCGATCTCTCTTCTGCCTTTGACACTGTCAACCATGCCATCCTGCTCAACCGTCTCCGTGATAACCTGGGTATCACTGGTCAGGCTCTGGCGTGGCTGACCTCTTTCCTTTCCAATCGACCCTCCCAGGTCCAACTTGGGTCCTTCCTCTGACATCTTTTTCTCCACCTGTGGCGTTCCCCAGGGATCTAATCTCTCTCCCTGGCTGTTCAACCAGTATCTGGCACTCCTTGCCCACCGCATCGCCGCCCTCTGCCCCAACTTTCAGTGCTATGCGGACGATACCTAGCTCATTTTCAGGCTACCCTCGGCCTCCTCCTCTCCCTCCCTCATCTCTGACTGTCTGTTTGCTATCCAGGAATGGTCTGCTGCCAATGACCTCTGCCTTAATGCTAGTAACACTGAGATCCTACTCATCGGCACACCCACTCCCTCCTTCCCTGCAGCTCTCTGGCCGGCCTCTCTTGGCCCTCTTCCTGCTCCTACCTGCAAGGCAAAAAACCTCGGGGTCATCTTCGACTCCACACTCTCCTTCTCTCCTCATATATCTGACGTCTCTAAGAAGTCACATTACCAGCTGCACCTCCTCAGAGGTATTCTTCCCTTCCTCTCCTTCCCCCAGAAGCTCACTGTCTCCCGAGCCCTGGTTCTCTCAAAGCTGGACTACTGTAACAGCCTCTATCTTAATCTGCCTGCCTCCACTCTCCGCCCTCTGCAACTCATCCAGAACAGAACTGCGAGACTTGTCCTTGGCCTCAAGCCCAGGGACCGTATCTCTCCAGGACTGAAATCTCTACACTGGCTCCCAGTGGCTGCGAGGATTAAGTTCAAAACCCTCTGCATTGTCCACACGCCTTCTGGGGCCTGGGGCCTAAATACCTTCAACTCTCTCTTCCTAAATATCTTCCTTCCTGAGCCCTACGCTCATCCGTCTCCAACTCCCTCAGGGTCAGCCGCTTCTCGAAGCAACGAGCTGGGGGTAGTTCTCTCTCCGCGGCAGGGGCCTCCCTCTGGAACAGCCTTCCTGCCTCCCTGAAACTTGAGGAGAACCATCTCCGGTTCCGGAAGCACCTCAAAACCTTCCTCTTCACTTCTGCTTTCTCTCTCCCTCTCCCCTGCTAAATTCTTCACCTAAACTGCACTGATTCTGCAACTGGGCCACTCTCACCGACCTCGGTCCTGGGCCCAGTCACTCTTCACTTGCACTGCCTCCCTGGCAACCCCTGCACTGCGGACTGCGGGACTGTCTCTGTATCCCTACAGCCCCCCCCCCCCCAGCACTTGTCTGCACTTACCTTGCACTTGCCACCAGCTGGCCCTATTTATTTATTATTTTATTTCTATTCTACTTATTTGTACTGCACTCCCCCCCCTCCCCCTTGCACTTTTTCCATTCCCCCTACCCCTGCACTTGCGCGGTCTGAATGACACCTGGCCTAGTAGGATCGTTGTCTGTCTTCCCCTTATCCCCTTATTCCCCCTTCCCTGCCTCGTCGCGCCTTGAAACACTTGTGTATAGGCGCGTTACAAATGTCATATCATATCATAACCTAACTGACCCTACCACTAGGAAAACTAACTTGGTTCAGTAGAATGACTAATTGTACTGAGGATACTTCTAGTACTAGTCTGTAGGATTCTTGGTTACACACAATCCTCAAATAGTCTCTTGTGATTTTGTGGATTAGTCTCTGTAACTCTTCAAATGGACTGTTGACTTTTCCCTCTTCCTTGCAAATATTTTTTGGGAATCTTTTATAAGATCTATTTTTTGCACTGGTTTCAGCGTATTCTTTGAAAATACAATTTTTCTGGTAGGCTTTCCCTCCTGAATAATTATAGTTCAGCTTGTTCTGGCCTACTTGATTTTGTACATGATTCAACTGAATAGCTCCTCTGAACTCTGGCTCATAATGTTATCTCTTTGTTGTAATATTCTTCTTGTACGGAATGTCGACTGTTTCCCAGGATATTGTTATCCACTTTTTTTTCTCTCTCAATATTCGGGTTTTTAGAAGTACCATAACACTTTAAGTACATCAGATGTAACTTGCCTCAAGACTTCTGACACAAGTTGCTTGCACAGTATAATGATTCACTTGGGGCTTCTCGTTATTCCTGTTCTCCCCGTTATCTTCGACTGTGAAGGAGAACCTCTTCTGGAACCTGGTACCTCCGGGACCTTCTCTCTTGTCCTGTACACCTGTCGGCATGCCTTCATCTGCATTTTCTTTCTCAGATTTTCTCTTCTCGTGGTGTCTGTGTCCTGATCAGTGACCTGACACCCTGTTGCGGTATAAGCGCTGGTTTGTGGACTGGCTGTCCACCATGGATCATTCGTGGTCTTGCCATAACTTTCCTCCAGGCTCCTGCCCTTTTGGCTTCTAACACTGGGTATTAGCCGCAGCACTGGCGTCCCGTTCAAGTATCGTGCACGTTTTGAAGCTTTCAGGTTTTTTGGTTTCTGCTTACCCTCTCTTCTCCAGGTGTTGTGCAGTTTGGGGGCCTTCCGTTGCTTGCATATGCGTTCTTCTGTCACTTCAGGTGTTCTGCAGCTCAATGCCTTCCCTTGCCTGTGAATGCCTTCCTCTCTCGCTGCATTGCTGGTTAAGCACACGCTATTCAATGTACTTGTCCCTGTGGATTGGATTTTCCGATTTAAAGGGACATGTTTTTTCTATATGATAATGGCATCTATTAAGTGTTTCTTTGTTCCTGTCTTGGTGTTTAACAGTCTCTGGTATTGCAATGCCATCCCATGTAGGCCATGATGTGCACAGCTGTAGGGAGTTCTTCATGGAGTCCTTGTGCCCAAAGGGGGAGTCTCTCCCGGTGAGGTCCCACTTGCCTCAACCCCTGGGTAGGGTGTTGCAAAGCAGGCTCACCTCCCTAACCTCAGAGCGGAGGGGGGTGGGGCTCCCTCTTGGGGAGAAGGGAAGAATTCCCTCTTCGTCACATCACCCAGAAGCTTAGGATGGTACATTTTTCAACAGATATTCTGCTGATCTGACAATGGCTGCTCAACTATGGCGTTAAACCAAATGACATAATCACAACGGAGATGTCTTGGGAGAGTTGTGATTTCCTCATTTACAGTAAACCTTTCACCGCAATGGCAGAATAAACAAAGAAGGGCCTCCCAGGCTGACTTGAATATTACTTTCAACAGCTGTACAGATGATCTTTGCACACAATGGGAGCTTAAAAGTAGTGCTACCTTTCATGTGTATTTTCCATTTTCGCTTTGCTTCATGTCCTATTATTTACCGGCCAATGCCTGAGATTTAGCCGTCCATTTCTGTTTTGCTTTTCTCCATTCCGCTCAAACCATGTATCCCCTATCACAGTTGTTTTGTGCTTTGCATTAAATCGCTTTAGTGAGTTATAATTGATTGTGGGCATGCCATTAATGTATTTCTGTGTAGTGACCATGCGCAGTGGAAAGTAATGCCCCATCACATTTGCTCTTATCATACTGTTGGTTTTCTCTTGGCCCCTTTTCTTTTAGACAGGAGGAAACCAGGGCATCAAATGCTTTCATTGCACCCTCTGGCACATCTGGTGGAGCGCAAGTATGCCCCTGTCTGGGTTGTTTTATGGATTAGGGTGGTCCATCTCTAGTGGTACAATAGAGAGCATGTCAAAAGGGGTACCTGGGGCCTGGGACTGCTCTACCTCAAATCTCTCCTCCAAAACATCTTCCTTCTCGAGCTCTCTGCTCATCCACATCCAACTCTGAGGGTCAGACGCTTCTCCAAGCAGAGAGTTGGGGTCAGATATCTATCCTTGGCTGGGGCCTCCCTCTGGAACCTCCTCCGTGCCTCTCTCAAACTTGAGCAAAATCACCTTCGGTTCCTGAAGCAACTCAGAACCTTCCTTTCGAAGGGATTGTGTCCTCCGACGTATTCCTTATCTATGATATTTGTATCTCCAGCTTGCTGGCCTCGGAAAAAAATGTCCCAGTAGAGGGCGCTGTGCGTTGATGTCCGTCGAGTAGGTGTTCCTCGACAGCCACCGTATCGACGTCATTATGCCTATTAATGGCCACGCGCAGCGTCCGTTGCTTAGTTCCGTTTTTTCGCGCTTCGTGTGCCTCGGAATACCGTTGCTCAGTTTGTCAGTCGAAATATATTCATATTTCCTCGAGAAAACCGACTCGTACTCGATGGCTTCCTCCTCCGACCCGACGACTCCTCGGTCCGGTTTAAAAACATGCCGAGACTGTGGGAAGAAAATGTCGTTGACGGATCCTCACAGGATCTGTTTGTGGTGTCTGGGAATCGAACACCAGTGTTCGGAGTGTGAGGAATGCCTATCCATGACGGTGAAAGCCTTGAAGGAGCGTAAGGGGAAGCTCGAGAGAGGTAAGTCAGTTTTAACTTCCTCGAAAGTTTCCGCGGTAGAGTCGAGCCATTCGTCTCCTCACCGTCGAAAGCATTCTTGGTCTAGGTCTCGAAGTGGCTCCAACCACTCGTCGAGGTCTAGACACTCGTCTTCTAGTTCCCCTGAAAGAGTAAATTGCCCCACAAAACACAGCTCTCAGGCTGAGTGGGAGGAATTCAGAAAAAAGATGCTAAGCGTCTTCGAGAAAGCGGCCTCGACCCCCTCGAAGTCAGCTGAGGGTGATACCCCGGGTGAAAAGCCCAAAAAATCTAAACGCCGCGAGTCGAAGCACCCGGCGAAAGAGTCGACCCGAAAGCGCCATGAGCCATCGGGAAGTAAAGCATCTTCGACGCCATCGTCGAAAGCCCCTTCGAAGCATAGATCGGCGCCATCGATGCCGTAATCGAAGGGTTCTTCGTCGCATCCGTCGATCGAGTCGACCCCGGTGTCGACGCTGATAAAAGAAAAACCCACGGCTACTCCACAGCCAACGGTTACACCGAGAGCCTCCGACACGACGTTGAGAACGTCGTCAACATCCTCAAGCAGGATTCCGATCATCTCGAGTTCTTCGAGGCCTCTTCCAGTTTTCTCGACGCCTTTGTCGGCGCCTTCGAGGATTTTTACATTGGCGTCGACATCGACCTTTTCAAGGCCACTGATGATGGCTCCCTCTGCTTTAGAGATGGGTTTTATACCATTTCACAGGCCAGAGCATCCCCCCTTAACTTCAATTTATGAAGAAAGGGAAGATTCTGATCAAGAAAGGCCTTTTGGGCTGCAGAGGACCACATCACCTGAACCAGAGACTTTTGCCTCTGAGGAAAGAAGGTTGAAAGACCTTCAGGATGCATTACAGGAAGCAAGTGGCCTAGACACTTCCCCAGAAGTGGAATTTGTCAAACCAGACCCAGGGGAACATGCTGAAACCCCTTATAGAACCCTAATGCCAAGAATTATGGAGTTCATGGGTTGGTCTGCGCCTTCACCTGTTTTTCAACAGGATGACCTCACAGATATTCTGGATAAAGGTCCACAGGAGGATCCTGTGGTTCCCTTTCATTCTGCTTTACAAAGAAAGATTTTAACTAACTGGGAAACTCCTGAAGTTGTCCCTGCGGTTAACAAGAAGTTGTCAGCGAAATACAGGGTATCTGCTGCTGACCCTGAATACCTATCTAAGCACCCTACTCCAGAGAGTCTGGTGGTCCAGGCTGCAACTTCATCAGGCAGTACATCTGCATACCCCACTGCTCCACAGGATAGGGATGATAAAAAATATGATGTCATGGCTAAGAAAGTCTTCTCGGCCTGTAGCATGGCTTTAAAATCTATTAATGCGACTTGTACGCTTGCTAGGTTCAGCCACACTCTTTGGGAGTGTGCTTCATCAGCGGCTGACTGCCTCCAGGAAGGAGAAGAAAGGGACGCATTTTTAAATATCATCAGAGATGGTAAAGATGCAATGTGCGAGTCCCTTCAAACTGGCATTGATTCTGCTGACAGTATCAGCAGGGCCATGGCGGCAAGTACCACAATCCGCAGGCATGTGTGGTTGAGAAAGTCCGGCTTTGCTTCTGACGTACAGGCCAGACTTTTAAATATGCCCTTTGACGGCTCTTCCCTGTTTGGTAAAAAGGCGGATGACAGTTTGGAAAAACTGCAAACATCTAAAGCAGCAGCCAAGTCACTAGGAGCTGCAATCCGCCAAACTAACTTTCGTCCCTCAGGATCCTCTTGGAGAGGAAGGTCCTTTCACTATTATTCCTCATATGGAAGAGGCAGAGGACGGCCGGCTCAAAGAGGCCAAGGAAAATGTACCCGTGGTGGACGGGGTAAAGGAAAGAAAGCCGCATCAGCAGGAGCAGGAGCCGCTTTACCTTCGGCAACTGCATCAGCCGCTCCCAAACCACTCTGAGGTCTCCCATCACAAGACACCTGTAGAGGGCAGGTTAACTCAGCATCTGACGGAATGGCAGGCTATTACGTCAGATTCTTGGGCATTGGAGACAGTTGCCCAAGGTTACTGCCTGCCTTTTCTACGCATCCCTCAGAGCCATCCACCGGGGAACAGCTCTCTGAAAGTGCCGGATCCGCTCCTCTTGCAGGAAATTGTAGACCTGCTAGAGAAAGGTGCCATAGAACCGGTACCTATAGCGGACAGGAACAAGGGCTGGTACTCCCCCCTACTTTCTCATACCAAAGAAAGACTGAGGACTGAGACCCATCCTGGACTTACGAGAATTGAACAAGTTCCTCAGGAAGGACAAGTTCAAGATGGTAACTTTCTCTCAGATCCTTCAGGCCCTCCAGCTTCAGGACTGGTTGGTATCTCTGGACCTTCAGGATGCTTATTTCCATGTGCCAATCCATCCCAAGCACAGGAAGTACCTGAGGTTCGCAATTGGCAACTCTCATTATCAATTTCGAGTTCTGCCATTTGGACTGACCTCCGCCCCGAGGGTCTTCACCAAGCTAATGTCGGTTGTGGCTGCAAGTCTAAGGAGGGAAGGGATTCACGTCTACCCCTACCTGGACGATTGGTTGATCAGAGCAGTTTCTTCGGAACAAGCTCTGATCCAACTAGATTATGTCTGCCACTTCCTTCACAAACTGGGCTTCTCCCTCAATTTAAAGAAGTCACAGATGATATCATCACAGAGACTCCAGTTCATTGGAGCAGTCCTGGACACGTCCCTGGGAAAAGCCTCACCACCAGAGGTGAGGGCTCAAGATATTCTGCAGATGGTCACCAGGTTTCAAAATGCCCAACGTCTCCAAGCCTACGACTTTTTGAGGTTGCTAGGCCTCATGGCATCCTGCATATCCCTTGTGCCAGAGGCTCGCCTGAGAATGAGATCCCTTCAGTGGGCACTGAGGACTCAGTGGTCACAATTCTCAGGGAGGATGACAGATCTCCTCCGGATTCCGGACAAGGTAGCCCACGACCTTCAATAGTGGGCCTCTCCAGAGAACATCTTGAAAGGAGAACTGTTTTGGCAACCATGGCCGGAGATAACAGTAGTCACAGACGCCTCACTCACGGGGTGGGGAGCCCATGCCAACGACTTGACCATCAGCGGTCGTTGGTCTCCATCGGAGTCCCGAGTACACATCAACCTGTTGGAGCTGAGAGCCATCAGACTGGCACTGAAGGCTTTTCTGCCGTCTGTACGGGGGAGAAACGTCCTGATAATGACAGACAATACAGTGGCCATGCACTACCTCAACAAAAGAGGAGGCGTAGGGTCACTGCCACTGTGCAGAGATGCGATGCAGCTCTGGTTTTGGGCAATTCAGGAAGGAATCTCTCTATCGGCAATTCACCTAGCCGGAGAGAAGAACTTGACAGCGGACGCTCTGAGCAGGCAGAACACAGTCTCCCACGAGTGGGAGATAGCTCAGGAAGTCCTTCAAGAGATCTTCGCCCTTTGGGGAACCCCTCAAGTGGATCTGTTCGCCACCAGTATCAACAGGAAGTGCGACAGATTTTGCTCAAGGGAATTTCCCCCGAGAGGAGCTCTAGGAGACGCGTTCGTAGTGGACTGGGAGTTCCCACTTCTGTACGCGTTTCCTCCGGTCCCTGTCATTCCTCAAATGATCAGGAGGTTGAGAAGGTTTCGGAAGACCATGATCCTAATTGCCCTGGATTGGGCCAGGAGAACGTGGTACCCGGACCTTCTGGACATGTCCATCCATCCTCCAATTCGTCTACCGTATAGAGAGGATCTTCTCTCGCAGAAGGGAGGTCAGGTTCTCCATCCAGCCATCAAGACCCTCAACCTTCACGCTTGGTATCTGAAAGGTTGAGGTACAAGGATTGGGACCTTTCAGATGACGTCATGGAGGTTTTGCTTTCGGCCAGAAGGCCAGCAACTAAAACTCTATACCGCTGCCGTTGGAATAAATTTTGCAGCTGGTGCAGAGAAAAGAATATCGAATCCTTTTCATGTGGTACACCTGCGGTGTTATCCTTCTTACTTTATTTGGCAAATTCAGGCCTTCAAGTTGGCACTATTAAGGACTATCTCGCAGCGCTATCGATCTTCAAGCGCACTGCAGAGGAGCCATTGTATTTCAAAATTCCATTGGTAATACAATACCTGAAAGGTCTAACTAATGTTTACCCTCCAAGACCATTCCAAGTTCCCTTATGGGACTTAAATCTAGTTTTAAACTTCCTAAAGGGTGCTCCTTTTGAACCACTCCACTCTTGTTCATTGAAGTTTCTCACCCTCAAAACTGTTTTATTGGTAGCATTAACATCTGCTAGAAGGGTTAGCGAGATACAAGCCCTATCTTGTAAACCTCCTCCTACAATTTTTCACAAGGACAAAGTCGTTCTACAGGTGAAGCCTAACTTCCTCCCAAAGGTAGTTTCTGAATTTCACATTACTCAGATTACTTTACCTTCATTCTATCCTCCTCCCCATCCGGGGAAAGAGGAAGAGAGACTACACAGGCTGGACCCTAAGCGAGCCTTGAGTTTTTATATCAGTAGACTTGCTAAAATTAGACAAGCAGACCAACTCTTTGTAGGTTACGCAGGACATAAATTGGGATTACCAATAACCAAACAAACCATCTCCAGATGGATTATTTTAGCCATTCTGGAATGCTACAAACTGGCAGGGAAAGAGCCCCCTCAAAATCTAAGGGCTCATTCGACCAGGGGTATCGCAGCCTCCTCAGCTCTTCAAAGACGGGTAGCAATTAGAGACATATGTGCGGCTGCCACATGGTCGTCCGCACATACCTTTACCAAATTTTATAGCCTGGATTCCTCCTCTAGTCAAGAGACTAGATTTGGCAAAGCTGTGTTACACTCTGTTCATTCTTAAAGAGTAATATGGCATCTCTTACTCCCGCCTCCAATCACATACCACTGCTATGGGTGTCTATCATAGAAAAGGAATACGTCGGAGGACACAATCCCTTCGAAGAACAAGTTACTCCTTACCTGGTAACGTTCTTTCGATGGGATGTTCCTCCGATGTATGCCTTATCGCCCCTCCCATCCATCCCCGCAGTAACATTTCCCTTGTGGTTGCAGCTTATGCTCCTTCAAGGGTAGTAACCATTCATGCAATAACTACCTTACTCTACAAAACGGAACTGAGCAACGGACGCTGCACGTGGCCATTTATAGGCATGATGACGTCGGCGTCGATACGGTGGCTGTCGAGGAACACCTACTCGACGGACGTCGACGCACAGCGCCCTCTAATGGGAAAAAATGTTCCGAGGCCAGCAAGCTGGAGATACAAATATCATAGATAAGGAATACGTCGGAGGAACATCCCATCGAAAGAACGTTACCAGGTAATCTTTTGCTTATCGCTTTCTCTCTTCCTCTCCCCTGCTGAAGTACCAGACTGCTTTGTGCACTGGTCACCTGGACACCCTCTGAACTCGGGGCCCAGGCTCTTGCATGCCCAGTTGCCACCCTGCACACTTCCTCTGGGCTCCCCCAGCACTTAAGGGTCTGTTTGTGCAACCCTGCAGTCTTTTCTCTCTGCACTTATGAGCCACCTGCTGGCTGCACTTATTGATCTATCTGCACCCCCCCTTCCCTTTCCCCGCACTTGCACGTTCTGAATGACACAAGGCCTAATAAGATGGTTGTTTTTTCCTCCCTTGTTCCCCCCCTCCTTGTCTTGTCGCGCCTATAAACACTTGTGTACAGCTGAGTTATAAATGCCATATCATATCATTGTATCAAAAATAATTATTCTATTGACTTAATGTCGCTCTAACTGCAACATGAATTGTAATACCAGTGCTTGGCTGCAGTACTAAATGTCAAGTGGTACTGGAAGCACGGAGCAAGCAGGTGAGGCAGAGGCACCCCTGGACTTGGCTGAAACATTGTTTCCATTCATGTGCCCAACCCACACACCAACCACATGTGCTGCTGGCAGTGGAGTGCATGCGCAGGAGAGCACTTAAGACCAGTTGAGTTATGCACCTGCTGCCACAGGCGTTGCTGGGGGTGGGGGGGTCTGAGGGGGCTATAGCCCCGGGTCATTTGGTTGTAGTCCCGGGTAGAAGCTCAGGGACTACAAACAAAAGGCTTTAGCTAGCCCCAAATCCCATCAGTCCCGACATTAGCTTAGCCCCTGATTTTTTTTTTCTCCAGACCTAGCAACACTCCTGCCAGGCTGCTGCCCTTCATTGTGGACATGGAAAAAGGGCAAAGGGCAGGCAGGAGAATTCACTGAGTCACTGACATGCTTGTCTGACTGAAGCGAGTCCTCTGTTTATAAAGGACCTTAATTAAGCATTCAGTCCAACGCGGGTTGTGTGCTAATCACTCCATAGGCTCAGAGTATTGTACAGGACACAGGATACACGAGAATGCACTGGGCCCTGAAGCACAGTGGGAGTAGACACCCTGAGGCAACAAGTTATTAGCACTCTCATCTTTTGTTAAAACTCACACTGAAAAAACGCTGTTCCTGAGTCTGACATTGAAGCATAGAATATACTTTATTAGATATTTTCTGAAGCTGTTCAATCCCGACCATGCAATTTAATTATGATTACACATCTGACACACCCAAAAAAAGTATGTGTTATCTGTAGGAGAGGAAGCAGGAAACGTTTTGAGTTGGTTCTGACAGCCACAAGTTAGGTTGATAGAAAGATTCCCACACGTATCTGCCCCAAAGTCTCCACCACAGGCCTGTCTATCCAGGAGACCTACCAACTATAGAACAGTCTTTCATTGCATGTCAGGAGCCATGTTAAGGTGCTGGTCAGTGCGACAAAACATGGAGATCCAAGGTCGGGTTCCTGCCCTCAGGCGATAACACCCTTCCTGGGTTAATTGGGCGTTTGTCTCTCCCTCTCCGACAGCCTTCTGAAATTCTTGGTAAATTGCTGAAAGGACCTACTGGCCTACAGAACTCGTGAGCAGAACAATAGATAGAAGATAAAGTGTGGGGCTGTGCAGCCAGAACAACGGCCTCAGTTACATTTCTCTTGTTCTCAGCAGTACTTTTATGATGTGATATTTATTAGATAATTAGCATTGTGATGAGACATTTGCAAGTGAAAGACCCCTCGCAGCCTTCCAAATTTGCCTGCTTCCAGCACAATTAAAATGAGTAACACAATGAAGTACCCCTTTAAAGACTTATATATGCTTAATAGCTTGACAAGCAAAACATGCTTGTTTTTTAGTCAAATGTTCTAACACCACGCATAACATCAGCAAGATGGAACTTTGTAACAAACAGTCTCTGTACCAAGGTGACCTTCGACAGTTTTTGTCTTAGTTTCTTTGGCTCGCTTTATTTTTAATTCTGGGACTTGTATTTTTTTCATTTAAGATGTGGAAAATAGAGGTACAGCGATTTCCCTTTAGCTCCACATGTTTCTATAAGGATTTACATATTATCGGGTTGCTCTGTTGCCACTTAGCCCCCATATACCCGATGCCTATGAGAAAACCTTAAAGCCCAGCTCTGACTAAGGATGTCATTCAGTGCATGAGACAACAGAAAAGGAATCCCTTTCAAACGCATTCATGCTGTCTTATCAAGTAATTTGAACATCTCCTTTTACGACTGTAGTTAGTCTTTGGCAGCTTGCTGGGCACCTTACACGAATATGTCATGCAGGCTGACATGGAGAGAGCCAGGTGCATTGTGATGCTGGAAATGCTTTGACAGGCAGCGCTCCAAATAAGATTTTGAGGTGGGTGTATTTTACACCCTATTTTTACATTTTTAGAGTAAATGTGATTTCAAGAGATTAAAAATTACTTTTCTCTTTTGCAAGCGAGTAAAATGTATGGGACATCCAGCCGACTTGTGCAAAAACTGTATGGAAATAATTACCATGCGGCAGCTTACTGCATTGTGACAGAATACACCTTTCATTATTTCTTTACGGTCTGGCCCTTTGATCTCTCCTGTATATATTTAAATGTGAAAACCCCAAAATCTAGCCAATTGCATAGTAAAGCAAACAGGGACGTCATTTCACCAAAATGCCAGGGCTAGCGGAAGTGACATCACATGACCCTTGACCTCCGATGACATTGCAGGAAGTGATGTCATTTGACCCTACCCCAAAGTGACATCACAGGAAGCTATGGCAGACAACCTTTCACCCCTTGACAAAACAGGAAGTAGCCTCACATAGCATTGTTGATAAGTACACTACGATAAATATGGTTACGATACCACTGTAATGTGATATACATTTCATGCAAGCAGGCGTCCAAGGTTGAATGGATGTAAAACAGACAATGCTTACATCATTTTAGACATAGTTTTTATAATTAGAGTGTACATTAAATCATAAGCGTAAACATTACCTGCCTCTGCATGATTATGCACACAGCACAGGAACGTGCAATAGTGCAATACTGGTTTGCTTTTACTGGAAAGAAAAGCATAATTTGTTACTTAGTTTTCCATCTTATTAAGTATACAATCCTAAAATGCTAGGAGAATGACAATGCACAGTGCTTCTGTTTGCTACATGAGCATCTACACACAACACAATACAACAGAAGCTGAATGGAAATAAACCATTCCTTTTATCACAGTGTGCAGTTTAGTTTTTTGAAAGGCTTCAGAGAAATGCATTCTGTTTCAGAGGCTTATCTCCATGACTTGCAATTATATCCATGTAGATAAAAATCAAAAGAAGCATTCTGGTTTCTGTCAAGTAACCTTACCTTTGCACTGCCCTCTGCTCTAAACTTGTGTAAATATACACAGGAAAATAACAAAGCTGTCCTGTTAAGTTATGTTACTTGGCATGTATATAGCACCTTTATATATCATTGGTATGATATCAAAGCACTGGTAGGTTGAACGCCCTCAGGAACCGCAGTTCAGTCAGTAGAGAGTGTGGTATGGTGTGTGGGCGTACCGGATATGTGTGCAGCTGGTGTGATTGTTGCATGAAAGCTGTTCGTAACGGTAGGTGTGGTGCTGAGGAAATCCGTTGGATTTGTTCAGTCTGGAGGGTGGACACGCAGACTGAGTTCTGGCTGCGTTAGGCCTGAAGAGACACTTAAGCTAGCCGGAATGTGTTCAGCTAGCTGTGTTTTATTAGGATGGTGTGGAGTTTGTGGGGCCATGTTAATTATGAGAACAGCTAGACCGAATGTGTCATAGTACAGCTTTGTTCTAGTTGAGTGATGGTGTATAGGGGAGAGTAAGCGTAGTAGTTTGATATGGTGATAATCAGTAAAGCCCCTGTGATCAAGCTCGAGAGCAGGACAGGGGGCGTACATTTAGGCACATTTATAAGTTCATCAATACCAAGTTATGCTATTAGGCACATTTTCTAGATTCAACTTTACCACAGTGACTATACTACAGAGACACTATTAGGCACATTTTCTAAATTCAACTATACCAGTTACACTATTAGGCACATTTTCTAGATTCAACTTTAGCACAGTGATGCTATTAGGCACATTTTTAGATTCAACTTTAGCACAGTGACGTTATTGGGCACACTTTCTAAATTCAAATATAACTCAGTTACACTATTAGGCACTTTTTCTAAATGTTACTCCTACGTCCCATCCCCTTTCCTCCATACTTATGGGACATCTCTCCATCCTGTGGGACGGGACCGGAGCACTTTGTAAAAAGCATCCCAAAAAAATGTTTCAAAAATGTATCCATCCTCTCTTTCTTGCGTGGGGCCCAGCATGCGGCTGTAACCCCGCCCACCTTGGCTCCGCATCGCCCATCAGTCCTTTTCTCTGCTCGTTCGGGACTGGACGCACTTGCATCCTCGGAAGATTTTCTTCCCTTTTTTCCTCTCTGGCTCTCGCTAGCGATCGTGTACTAGTCTGTCCGTCGTTCAAACTAGACTTTCCAGATTGTTCATCGTATCAATGACGCTTCGTGAGGGCGGATCCCCATCCTCTTTGTTTAGAGTGTTTGGGTCCAGATCACCGTTGGAACTCCTGTTTTTACTGCGACTCGCTTTCGGTCCGGGCACTTCAACTTCAGTTGGAGCGGTGGGAGGAGGTGTTCAGACAAACTCCTCCTTCGTATTTTCAGGCATTCATTGACGAAAAGAAGAAATGGCCGGTAAATTCTTTACTTTTCAGAGCACCCCGGCCGGGGGATACCTTTCCAGGTTCCTCCCAGGCCGGGAGGAGCATTGACCGCTCTGTCACCGGGCATTGCCCTGAGGTGCCCGTTGGGCCTAATAATTGTACCAGAGTTTTCTCCGAGGGTCTCCGTAAGGGGTCTGTGGATACCGGAGCACGCTCCGAGGCCCCTCCTGTGGGGGCTGTTTGTAGACCCAGTTCTACTGAGTCGTGGGGTACCGGAGCTCGCTCTGAGGCCTCTCTATTGGCTTCCCACAAGAAGAAGACCGGGGTGAGCCCCGAGGCCTTGGTTGGGCTTGGTGTCACCGTCGAGGCCCGCGCGGATAAGGCTGTTACCTGGGTCCGAGGTCCCTCGTACAGAGGCTAAAGCTACCAACATTTCTTAGAGGCCTGACAAGGCCTTATCGGTGAAGGTTAAAAGTTCGAAAACAAAAGGCTCGAATGCCTTTTTTCGACAGTAAAATGACCGAAAAAAGGGTCTAGTTTTGTTTTTTTTTAAAAAACTAAATTTAAACTAAAAAAAATATATAAATAAATGTTAAAAAAAAATCCGATCCTTTTTTTTGGTCATTTTACTTTCGATCAAAAAGTCATTCGACCCTTTGCATTCGAACATTTGACCGGACACCGGTGAAGGCTTTTTCTCACCGTTCCTGCTCTTGCGGCGACACCAGATCTGTTGAGGGGGCAAAGAAGGAAAGTTCTTCTTTTTATCGGCAGTGCCGAGGTCCTTCTGTAACGCTCACCTGATTCCTGTAGAGGCGCCGGTCTTGACTGGGCGTATACCGTATCTTCAAAGGTGATGTGTAACACACGGCTGGCTCTTTGGGCTGGACCTCTGTGCACTGTATGTTTGACTCGAAGGGTAAGATGTCTGCAGACAGAAAATATGGGATTAATGAACTGGGTTATTGAATGTCTCTCTCTTCTTCCCTTTCTCTTCTCCTGTAGAACCCCGAAGGTTAACGCTCTCACCTTAGGTAAGTGAACGCCGTGCTCTCCATCTGCCTCGGGGCAGGGTGCTGTAACCAGTTTCTTCACTGGATAAGGGGAGCAGGCCTCTTGACTTCAGAGGACTGCTGTCCGTCGTTTACTGCACGAACGGTAAGTTTCGAGTAATTCTAATGTCTTTAAAGTCTTTAGTAATGATGTCTCTTGTTTTGCAGGGTTCCGGCGATGGTGGATGACGGGCTGAAGTGAGTTGAAGATGGAGCCCGTGTGATGAATAGAAGCGCCTGGAAGCACGTAAGTAAGCGCTTGTTGCCTGCTTCACGATGCGCTCTAACTGTCTTTTTATTTTGCAGGTACAAGTTCGGAGCGGCTGCAGGGTGCCGGAATACCCACTGGGTTAGATGTGGAAAGGAGTAATGGCACGTGAGTATTAAAGTTCCCCAATGTCTTTAAACGCACCTTGTTTTGTCTTTCAGATGCGGGATGCAGCGCCGAAGGCCTCCGGAGCGTGCGAAGAGTTGGTAAGCTTTTGTCTTTCAGATGCCGGAATGCAGTGTGAAGACCTCCGGAGCGCACGAAGAGTAGGTAAGCCTTTGTCTTTCAGAATGCAGCGCGAGGCGTTGGTGACAGCCGATGGCCCAGGTAAGTGAACAGCTGTCACTGAAGACCGTAATGCTAACCTGTTCTTTCTTGTCTTTATAGGTGTTGCTGAAGACTGGATTCAGGATGGTAAGCCTTTCTCCTTAGGCCCAGGATCAGATGCAGAAGACACGATGAGCGTTCTGCTGCAGAGGATGCAGAATAACGCAAAGCAAGATTCATCCATCGGGTGTGGTTTAAATAGCCTCCTGTAGTGCTTAGGTGTCTCCTTCCACAGCCACGCCTAGGTAAGAAAAGAGTTCCTGCTTTCCAGAAGAGTTCCAGTGTTCTGAACCTAGGGAGTGGCTCCTGCCCCACCCAACACGAAAAGTAGTTCCAAACAGAAGAGGATCAGAGGCTCAACTGGCAGGCAAGTAAGCAGCATGGTCTGCTGCAGGTAAGTCCACCCAAGCATTATGAGCCCGGCGCTTCCAGCGCTGGGACTGGGCATATTTATGAGCCTGGTGCCACTGGCGCCAGGACTGGGTCCAAAAGGTCCCAATTGGGACTGGTTGGCACTCGGAACCTGGGTTATGAATCTGCTTCCAAGGGAGTTGGGAAAACCCTGACCTTTTGGAAGCAGAGATCATGACACCTTCCTGCTAATTTGGCGGTTGGTATGTCGCAGAAACATTCCAGGCCTCATAGTACCGGCTCTGCCGAGGTTCCTTATGTTAAGGCTAAAGTTAAGACCCCTGATCCATCGACGGGGACCCCTGCCTCACTTCCTCATGTGCCGCAGTTCCCCTCAGGCGATGATAAAATGGCACCTGTTCCCGCCACGACCGTGGCGGCCATTTTGGGTGCTACCCCTACAACTACGCCATCGCCCTTAGGTGTAGGGCTTGGTTCCGTGGGTGAACATAAGAGTTCCTTGTGCGCATACTTATCGGCCAGTTTATGATTGGAACGCCCGGATACCCCTTCCGCACAATGTTTCGTTGCCTGCGGGGTTGGCACCTTTGATTTATATGGATACGTCGGTGGAGGGGCCGGTGTGGCACCCTTCCGCGTTACGTCCCTGGCATTATCCTCCTCATGAGAGGCCTCCTCAGGTTCCAGAGCAGTCCCCGGAGGACGCCTTTTTCAGTACATTTCAAACGCTCATGCGTACCGACCCAATGAGGGAATATTTCAAAGGGCTTTTTAGGAAGATATGTCCGCCCACGCCTCTGGCTCCACCCGTTCCTCCGGTGGTTCTGTCGGCGCCTCCCTTGCCTACGGTGCCTTCCCCGACTCTCCCGCCTTTGCCACCATTGTCCCCCGTGGACAAGGCAGCGCCCGACACGACTCAGCAGGATCCTGACCGGTTGGATGACGCGCAAGGCGATCAGGACAACGAGGACCTGCCCCGCTCTATTAGAGCTTTTCATGACCGGGTACTGGACATGATGTGCTGCTTAGATGTTCCGCTGCCCGAGGCACCCGCTCCGCAGGAGGGCGTGCTTTCTGGGGCGTTCACCCTGTCTCCTTTGGAGCGTACCAGCCTGTTCTTGCAGAAGGACGTTCTGGCTGAGGTCCGCAGGGTCTGGGAAAAGCCACACTCTGGACTTTTCATCAATAAGAAAATTGACGCGCGATACAGGCTGCATTCTTCGGAAGAGGTGGCCCTGTCGTCTTGTCCGCCCGCCCCCCCCCCCCTCCACAGTGGTGGCTGCGGCCATTTTGCAGTCCAGGCCTGCAGCATCCTATTCCACAATGGCTACTCGGGTTCTGGGAAAGGAGGATAAGCTCCTTGACTCCCTTGGAGAAACATTTTCGCCAACTCGGCCTTGCAGCTCAGGCAGGCCAATGCCGAACTGGTGTTAGCGGGGGCTAATATGCGGATGTGGAAAGGTCTGTCGGAGTTTGAGGAGTTCATCCCAGTCGAGAAGCTGGAAGACTTTAAGGCGGGATTATCTGACACCAGGGTCTTGGCCCAGGATCTCCTGGAGGCTGCGGCTCATCACGTAGACGCCTCGGCTCGGGGCCTTATGCTGGGGGTTGATACCTCACGGCAGGCGTGGCTGCATGCCGCTAAATTCTCAAAAGAAGTGCAGGACAAGGTGTTGGACCTTCCGTTCGATGGTAAGGAGCTCTTTCATTCTACAACAGATGTAGAGCTCACCAAGACGAAGGATAGCACTCAGACAGCTAAGTCCTTGTCGGTCCTTGTTAAGACCCCTTTCAAAACCCAGAGACCGTTGTCGCCAAGCCGACCCTCCTCTGGCTTTAGGGGCTTCCTTGACCGGAAATCTCGCAGAGTGGATATCCCTTTGGGGAATACCGCCGTAGGCAACAACGGACTCGGTTTTTCTCCCGCTCCTCAGCCTCCTCCTCAGGTTCAGGTGGCAACACCACTGAAAAACCTACAAAATGAGGGTTCTCTGTGCTCGCACCAGACCCCGGTGGGAGGACGCATTGCGTCTCATTGGGAGGCGTGGCAGACCATCACCGAAGACAGATGGGTCTTGTCAGTCGCTCAGGCGGGCTTCCGCTTACCCCTAACCCCTACCCCATCCTTCAACCCTCCTTTTCAGCTGTCGGGCTCGCCCTCCCTCAAAACCGAGGTTCAGAAACTTCTGGACCTCAGAGCTGTGGAACCCGTTCCCCTCGGGGAACGAGGGGAGGGCTTCTACTCCCGGCTGCTTACAGTGCCCAAACCCAACCAGGCTGGCCTGCGCACCATCCTAGACCTTTCCCAGTTCAATCTTTTCCTACCCCAAGAGAAATTCAAGATTATCACGCCCAGCCAGATACCGCCGTCCTTGCAGATGGGCGATTGGCTCAGTGTGGTGGATCTTCAGGATGCGTACATGCATATTCTGATTTGGCATCCACACAGGGGATATCTCCGTTTCTCTTTGGGAGAGGAGCACTTCCAGTTTCGAGTGCTTCCTTTTGGCCTCAGCTCGGCGCCGCGTGTCTTCACGAGAATGTCAGTGATTGCGGCCTATCTTCGTCTGCAGGGTATCCATGTGTATCCGTATTTGGACGACTGGCTCTTACGCAGCCCTTGTCCGTTGAAAGCAGAGGGCAATCTTCAGTCTCTCCTTCAGCTCCTGCTCCATCTTGGCCTGTCGGTGAACTGGCAGAAATTCTTCCTTGACGGTCTCGCAGGACTTGATTTTCCTGGGTTTTCTCTGGAACACGATCGACTGCAGAGTGTACCTGACCGGGGACAGGATGGCGGATCTGTTGGCCACGTGTCAGATGTTTGTGCAGTCGGAGAGCATGTCGGCCTGGTGGTTCCAGAGGCTTCTGGGCCTCATGGCCTCGTGTGTGCTGGCTCTTCCTCTTGCTCGTCTCAAGATGAGGCGGACCCAGATGGATCTTCGGAGTTCTTGGCGTCAGGCTGTGGACCCATATTCCAAGCTGATAATGATGCCGGCTTCCATGAGAGTGGACCTGGAATGGTGGTCATCTCTCCGCAACCTGTCGGTGGGTGCGGGGTTTCAGGACCCAGCCCCTACCGTGACGATCACGACGGACTCCTCCCTCCTGGGGTGGGGTGCGACTTTAAATCCTCTTCAGGTCTTGGATCTCTGGTCGAAGCAGGACAAGCTCCTCCACATAAATCATTTAGAGCTTCTGGCGATCTTCCTAGCGCTCAGGGCGTTCAGACCGGTCATAGCCAACAAGGTGGTCCGCATACGCACAGACAATGTGGTGTCGATGTATTACATCAACAAGCAAGGGGGAACCAAGTCTCCTCCTCTCGTGGACCTGTCCATCCAGATTTGGGAGTGGGCTGTGCTTCATGGGGTTTGGCTGCTTGCAGTGCACATCCCGGGCCAGCTGAATGTCACAGCGGATGCCCTCAGCCGGCGGACAGTGGTCAGCTACGAGTGGGAGTTGAAGGCGGAGGTCCTCTCATGGATTTTCTTGCGTTGGGGCACACCGGAGGTGGACCTCTTCGCTACGGCGGTAAACAAGAAGCTTCCTCAGTATGCCTCCAGAGGGGGGCTGGGAGCCTCCTCTCTGGGGGATGCTCTCAAGATTCCATGGCACAACATGAGAGTTTACGCCTTCCCGTCTCTGGTCCAAGTTTTTCTGTGTATCATTCTGCCACAGGATTCCAATCTGCACCTTTGGCAGTTGTAAAGGTGTTAAAGAAGGAAGCTGACGCACAGGTTGGCATGGTGGTGGTTATAATCATTATTATATTATTGATATACATTCAGCCGATCGGGGTTTGTACATACAAACATTACATATTAAGACCATAAAATCAGTCACTTTTCATGATAATAAAATCCTAAATTAATTAAAATACCCCCTGAGATAATTCATCTAAAATTTCTAGACACTTCAAACACCCTGGATTTCAAGTAATTAAGTCGCATTGAATTTTAACAATAAGTATTGTGCTATAAAGCTATTAGGATATGCTGCGACATAGCTTGGCACCTGTCTACATGCCAGCCAATATTGAATAAAAGTCCTAAATTAGTGGCCAACCGTACAGTGTCCGTTTCTCTACTATACACACAGTCTTTGTTTCAACCATTTTTTTTTTTAATTCTGGTATGTTTCCCTGATTTGGTTTTATAAACCAAAATAACCAGATTTTACTTTTTAGCAACAGTCTACCAAGAGTTCCAAATGTTTATGCTTGAAAAACTTCGACCATAATGGTACCATTGTTAAGACTTTCAAGTTTCTCATAGCACATGACCATCCTGCTGTTATATTCCACGACAATACTTTTTTGTTCATACGCTAATCTTAAGTATTCTATTAGCAGATTTCTTGGCATTCTGAACAACATCCTTAATTTTTTTTGCCTCGAGTTTGTCCAAACGGGCCAGGTAGCTGTCACCCCATACTTCCACGAGAAACTGAAGGGATATCCAGAGAGCAAAACACTGTTACTTACAAAAGTATCAAAATATTTTATTTATCATGATACAAAAATTTGAAAAAGTCAATTAATGGCATTTTACTTTGTAAAGCATCAATAAATCACGTAACACGACAGCATAGGTGAACAAATTACTTTAACTAAAATACATCCATCTCAACAGGCATTCATAGTGCAGCATCCAAACCATACATCATACATAGTGACATTCAACCAACCAACAATGGCTAAAAAGTGACTGAATTAATTAACATTATTTGCCAATTGGGAGTGGGACAAACATTCATCACATCCCATTTGATTATTTTAATGTTTACAAATATATTGAACAGACAGCAATAGAATTCATTAAACACAATCTATCACAAGGGCGGATCTGAGAGGGAGAGTGTTCTGTAGATCACATCCCTAAAAGAATAAGCTCAACCGGTTTCGACGTAGAGTGTGTAGTAGACAACGTCTTCATCAGGAGATACAAGGCGAGAAGCTTATATAAGTAGCCATTAATATGCAAAATGCAAGAGATGGATCCTATGCTGAAGTCATATCGCCAATGAAACTGTGGCTGTAATTAACATGAGGCTGCTCACAGTAGCCCCCTTCAGAGATTATGGTACGGTGGCTTTCTAGATGGTGATGCAGCGAGACAAGTCGTGTCAACAGATGTACGCCTAGTGTACTGATGCTGCCTGGAAACGAGAAAGCCACCGTACCATAATCTCTGAAGGGGGCTACTGTGAGCAGCGTCATGTTAATTACAGCCACAGTTTCATTGGCGATATGACCTCAGCATACGATCCATCTCTTGCATTTTGCATATTAATGGCTACTTATATAAGCTTCTCGCCTTGTATCTCCTGATGAAGAGGTTGTCTACTACACACTCTACGTCGAAACCGGTTGAGCTTATTCTTTTAGGGATGTGATCTACAGAACACTCTCCCTCTCAGATCCGCCCTTGTGATAGATTGTGTTTAATGAATTCTATTGCTGTCTGTTCAATATATTTGTAAACATTAAAATAATCAAATGGGATGTGATGAATGTTTGTCCCACTCCCAATTGGCAAATAATGTTAATTAATTCAGTCACTTTTTAGCCATTGTTGGTTGGTTGAATGTCACTATGTATGATGTATGGTTTGGATGCTGCACTATGAATGCCTGTTGAGATGGATGTATTTTAGTTAAAGTAATTTGTTCACCTATGCTGTCGTGTTACGTGATTTATTGATGCTTTACAAAGTAAAATGCCATTAATTGACTTTTTCAAATTTTTGTATCATGATAAATAAAATATTTTGATACTTTTGTAAGTAACAGTGTTTTGCTCTCTGGATATCCCTTCAGTTTCTCATTTTACGATAATACTCTGGTCCAGGGGATAGAGTTTTCCTGCATCTTTCCGCTCTTGTACCCCATACTTCCACGCCATAAAGTATACAAGGGACAATTTCTGACGCATAAAGCAACAAAATTATTTGAGTTGACCAGCCACCCTGTCTACCGATAAATGTAAATCTGTCAGAGTAACATCAGTGGCTTTTGAGTGTAGCTGAAATTTGTTTTCGTAATCTTCTTTTTGCAGCTTGTATTTTATGATCATAATGACGATGGTCCTTAGCGTTGTGATTCCAACATACAGATACACTCTTATAGTTCCTTTTCTTTTGAATCACTTCTTTGATTCGTAGGGTGATTGCTGAAAATTCATCGATGGGTGAGGATCCATCATCCTTCGGACAGTTCAGATAACATGCACTATAGGAAGCGACTTCTCTTTCTGCCATAACTTTTGCATTTGCTAGATTGGTGTGATTCCACTGTATCTGATTTCCCTCGTGATTTACAAAACATATTTCCATTCATATGATAGTCACAATTACTAGTACAGGATTTCAGCAACACACATAATGGCAGGTGATCACTCCTCCCGAATTAAGATAAACACATCTTCCACTGTTTCGTGAGCGACCTGGTTCACAAATACATAGTCAATGGTGGATGCGCTCTTTCTCCCTATGCGTGTGTGCTTCTTCAGCATCCCCAGCACAATGCCCATTCAGCATGGTAAAATGATGTTGGTATAACATTTCACACCAGGCTTTTCCCTGGCGGTTTTGCAGGGATTGCATGACTGGGGCAGACTCATATAGGGCCAGTTTATCTATTACATGTGTCTCTCTCTTGGCGTTAAAATCACCTGCTATCCAAATTGGAATGTTGCTATCAAGCTCAACGATAGTCTTTGCTATGGTTGGGATGTAATGTTTGTAGAGAACTTGATTTGGTGTTTTGTAAATATTTATAACAACCATACTCCTACTTCCATAAAAAGGTCCTTGCTATCCCCATCTTCTAAGAGGGGTTTCCCTGCCTCAAAACTAATACTAAAGGGCATGTCAGCCCTTGCACTACAACTAAAAGATAATCCAACAGAGTGCCTTCTCCAGGAGAATGTCTCCCTTCTCCTAATGCTTGGAAAATGTTTAAAAGGATGTTCTCTTGCAACAAGAATGCCAGGGGGAATTACTCCCTTCCCCTGGCTTGCAGGTTCCACACAGTCTTTATACATCTCTGCGTCCAGGAGAAGGTCTTCCTTCTCCTGGTATAAATCTTTACAGTTTCCAATAAAGCCACAGGGAATGACTCCCTTCCCCTAGTGTCTTTGGAGTATGTTCCAAGAGCTTTAGGCTCTTCTCCAGGAGAATGGCTCCCTTCTCCTGGTGTCTAAAATGTTCTTTCTCACGTTCTTCAGCTTGAGGTACATTTTGATGCTCTGTTTTGGTGTTGGCAAAGTCCCAAATGCTTCTATGTTTATCAGTGGGCTTAGTGCCGCCACTGCAAAGAGAATGTTCTCCTCATTTGTTCATTTCCTTTGTGTTGGGGTCCCAGACCCTTCTCTGGTGGTTAGTGGGTTTATTACTGCCACTGCAATGAGGAAGCACTCCCCGGATGCTTGGTTTCCAATGGTTGGGGGTCTGTGAGCTTATTGTCACCACTGTGATGAGGAAACTCTCCTCGAATGCTTGCTTTTTACTGGTTGGGGTCTCCGTCCCATCTCTGGTGGGAAGTTAGCTTATTGTCTCCACTGCAATGAGGACATTCTCCTTGGATGCTAGGTACACAAGTATTGGGGGCCCGACTCGTCTCTCTTCACCCCTGTGTCCCCTCTGGGTTTCTCGCACTTCCCGTTACCATCGAAGTGATTTTGTTACGCCACTGGGACATCCTGGGACTGGGGTTCGTCTCTTCGATACTCTGGTCTTCTCTCTCCTGTTTCCACTTCCGGTATGCTGCTCGGCTCTTCTCTCCTGCTTCGTGTTTGGGTCTGGTTAGCTGGACCACAGAAAACTCCTTCCGTCCTTCACCAGTGTCCTCCACTCATCTAAGACGCTGGTCTACTACCCACATTTGTTACTCCCACTGGTTTCTGAACCAGTTGCCTCTTCCTGCTGGGCTCGACAGGTGTATTAGTCCATCGTCGCCACTTATACAATGTTGCCAGAGCCACTCTGGCGGATTGTAAAAGTCCTTTGTTTCTGTTAACAACCTAATCCTCATGTCTCATCAGGGCCACCTCGTACCAGTACTAGCACAGCCAGTGACCTTCGTGTCTGCTGTGCTCTTCTTTGTCTTAGTACTTTTTACTTTAGCTTTAGCCACTGTGTTACAACAATGTATAGGTTTGCGTTCAGTAAACTGGGTCTGAACAGTGGGAGTTAGGGGGGATAGGGCTGTACCCCAGGTGATCACCCTGAAGAGGGGTCACTCCCCATGATGTCCTCCCACATTGAATTACCCCTATGGGGACTATTGGGTAGAGGCTGCACTTCCCTTGCCTCATAGAAAAGGGCTCCCCCTTGGGGTGAAGTGAATAGCCCTTGTGAATCTTCACACAGTGCAGCTCTTAATTTCTATTATTGGTGAGCAAGACCCATGGGATATGTGACGGGTCAGAAACGTGAGGTGGACAACTTGGTTAAGGGTTTTTAACTTCTGCAATTTTATTAAATACAACTTGTTGAATGAATGCCTCACTATCCCTACCCTAACAAGGATTTCCCAGCCTAAAGTAAACTAGAGGGAACACTAACCAAGGGATCGCTAATCCTCACACTTATAAACAATAAAAATAAAAAGGTATGATATGGCAACTCAATTCATTAAAATACATACAACATATAAACTGGTTCAGAGTATGATCAATGTCTCTTGTCATGGACTGGGCAAACTCCCCATCCACACAAGGGTTTCCTCCACAGTTCAAAGGAAAAACAAAGGAACACAAAGTTCTGTTTCTAATGAAATATCTCGTGAAAGTCAATAGGTCGAACTCCTCCTGGAATAACAGCTCTTTCACATCTTTGGTAACAACATCTTATTTGGTCAAAATGGTTTGCTTCAATAATAACTGCAGGAAGAATTGTACCTTTCCTCAATCAGCTTTCACAGTTCTTCCCCACACGTTGCAACTCGGTAGTTTGTTTTCCAATAGTACCACTCTTCAGTACTTGCACCTTCTACTACCTGGCGTAAGGTTTCACCTGGGCAATCCCCTCTTGCACTACAGGTTTACTTGCCTGCCCGTTCACTTCTTCAGAACCAAAACAGATGGTAAATGTCATAGTAGAATAACAACAACTTCAATTGTCTTCTTTGGCATAAACATATTAGCAGCTTTCAGGGAATACAGCATTCACATTGATCCTTATCAGGACCCATTCACAAATGATACTCTCTCCCTCTGGATAATCACCTCCAGAAGGACAGCCTGTTTGCCCCCTTTCTTTCCCTTCTGCATCAATACCGAAAATAATGTTCAGAATAAAGTATTTTCTTGCTTCTATTTTGGCTGTAGCATTGTGAGTCTACATCAACCACAATATTATATGTTGCTTGGGGCTCCAACATCCCCCTCTTGTGTTTTGGCAACCTCTATTGGACGGCTGTTTCATGTTTCTCAAGGTCTCTTGGCTTGGGTATTGGTGGTATGCCAGGGTTTCTAATTGGACCTCCCCACCAGGTCGTTGGTATGGACTCAAACTCATCCTTTCTTTTCTGGACTTTGTTTGGTATAAACCAGCCACTTTTGCAAGTTTGAACCATTTGGTATTCATTAGACATAACTTTTTTGGTGAGTTTGCAATGGTTCGGTATTGATAAGATGTATTAGATTGCTTTGTAAGCTTGCAATAGTTCTGTCTTCGTGATGCTTATTAGCTAGTTTCTGCACATTAATAGCTAGGCATTCGTAACATTATTTACTCTGCCTCTCGCTCGCGAGTGATCCTGCCTGTGCAGAACACGCAGCCTGACCTATATCGCCCTGCAGTCACTCGCTTGGGTCAGTCTTGCCGGGTAAGTCGCTTCCAGGGGCTCCTTTCCACATTCGCAGGACTGCTGTAACCGTGGCTTCTCTCGACCAGGCGCACCATCTCTTTGGTCGCCTCCGCCATGCCAATTTGGAGTTGCCTTGAGACCTCTCGACTGCTCACACTGTAGTCTTCCTGGGTAAGCGTTTCTTCCTCACGCTTCCCGCTGCGCAACCTCTGCAGTTTGGTATGATGGAGTCGCAGACTCTCTCAGGACTCACAACTGTCCCGGCGTCTTATGGCTCCTCTATTCCTGCCTGCCACCGCATACATGGCCCGCACTTCTTCTGCATTACCTGCACCTGGCAGGGGGGGGGGGGCGAGTCCTTTGTCTCCCAGGCTCTCTCAGGTGTAGGTCATTCTTGTTTATCAGTTGCCCATTTCTACATCTTTGTTCCTCTGCATCCCTCTTGCTCGTACAACTTGAAGTCCTTAATGATTTTTTTTTTCTTTTTAAACGTTTTCTGCATGATATTGTAAGAGCCAGCCATAAGGCATGTTTGAAAAGAGAAATATGTGTTTTTGCCTTCAGGGTTAACTTTATTATACAACTTCGCCTTTTTAGCCTTTTGGGAGAAAGGGGATTTATAACCACATGCATTTCTTGGGTTATGACAGGATGGTTGCTACTTTTAACACCACTGTTAGGCAGAATTCCATGCAGTGCCCTTAGGGACCACTACACACAATTAAGACTACAGGTGGCAATACAAGTTTTACCTTTGGTACAAGCCTGTACTACTAGGTTATAGTGGTAGCAGTAGCGGAGCAGCCAGGCTTATCTCGAGTATATGAGCAGTAGCAGAGATTGCACAAAGGGACCACAATTACTGTGACTCAAGCAAACACTGACTCAAGGTTTCAGGTAAAAAATATAAGTACATTTATTTTTAAACAAACCATTTGTTATTAACACAACACTTCTATTAATTCAAAAACCACAAGAAATGCCACCGGGGTAAAAACACACTTAGCACCCGAAATACCCAGAGTATTGGGGGCAAAAATCACAGGCAATATGTTGGTTAGGCAGACAGAATGGAAGAACACACATAGACAGGAGTTCAAGAGTCAAGGGGCCGGAGCCAAAGTCAAGTGACACCGGGTGCCTGTTGGTGTCGAGGATCACACAGTCGGACAGTTCGAGATTTAAGATTACTTTGATATTGTCAATGTTCGGAAGCAAAAGTTATAAGAAGGAGGGAAAAGTAAGGACAATGTTTAAAGTAGAGAAATGGGGAATTCACCCAAAATTCCTCAAACAGGACACAGTACCTTTCTCAAAGAACGAAGCTGGTGCCACGGCAGTTGTTCCTGTTGGTTTCCCGCAGATCCGCGCTTTCCTGCAACTTCAGCATGAAGGATGATGAGGGGGTCCGCACCACACAGGGATGAGGCCGGCAGCAGCGACAATGAATAAAAGGTGCGCTCCTTAAAAACAGGAGAGGTTCTTCAGGTGGCTATCCGGACCACTAAAGAGTGTGCAGCGATTTTTGACCACGAAGGCGACCTCTGGCTGAAGATGAGCTGGTTATCCCCACCAGGCTCAAAGGAAGAAGACTCCGGACTGGATCTCCTCTTAGTCATTGACAGTACGGGGTAGTTGCAGCAGTCAACCTCTCCTCCGCTTCTTGTCGGTTCCTTGTAGTTCCAGTGGCGACTCTCTGACTTCCAGCCCAAGAGACCTGCCTTTTATGCGCAAAACCCCCATTCACACAGCTTGGCTGTCAATAACACAGCAGGCGGGTTGTCCAGCCCGGACAACCACCTCAGCCAATCATGAAAAAGTGCGACTTGGGTTTCCTAGGATACCCTGTGCAGGGGGTGACTACACCCCTCCCTCACATTCAGCCCACCTAGACACCCAGGCGCCCTGAGGAGGGCTTCTAGGTAGATGCCCGCCAAAAGACAGTGAAAAAAAGCAAACCTAGTTTGCCGCGCAAAGTAAAACACAAGAAGGGTTTTAACAAAAAGAAATGGCGAATAAACCGCACAAAAGAAGTAGTATTTGGTCAAGCGGGTTTAAGTTCGAGGCTAACACAATAGCCTACAATATTACCACGATTATATAAGGTAACCGCAGTAGAAAATTAGGGTAGATACCACTGCCACCAGCCATGTCTAAATGTTAAAAAGAGCGGAACAATGCTCTGTGAGGTTCAGATAAAGAGTTAAGAGTTAACCCTTCCAGCACTCCATGTAAGATGGTGTGTACTGGATCTGTGGTTAAATTTGACTAAGTAAAGTTAATGGTAACTTTACCCTTTTTTGGGGGATGGTAGTCGCCTCAGAAATGGAGTCGGGGAGTCTGACCGACAACCCTGTGCCAGGGCACAGAAGGTGCTGTGTGACGCACACAAAGAGGGGGCTACTGAACTGGTGTACTCCAGAGCCCACAATCACAAAAACGGGTCAAAACACATAGCAAAATACTAGTAAGAGTGGGGGAAAAGCTCACACTCTTACCAAGTGGAAAGACACAACTCCAGAGATCAGAGATCCAGCAAAGCTGCTAAGGGACTCGCTAGGTAAGGGAAATTAGCCATGAAATGAGAATTCTCCCTAACAACCACCAGCTTCATGGCTAAATTTGTTCCTATTTAGATGGTCTACTTGGGGAACAATAACATTATGATGGCAACAATCCATTGCTTACTGTGCTATTAGTAGGATGTCCTCTTGACAAGAGATTGAATACTGTGTCTCATCTCATGGGTATCCTTCACTCCCCTGACCCTTTTCTCCTCCCAGGTGATTCTCCTGCAGTACACCACCCCCAGGGGTCAGGATCAGGAAGCTTCTGCCTTTCCTTGGCCACCCGGGAGGATACTTTAGGTAGGGTTTCAGTGAGGGATGCATAGGATTCATCGCTGATGCCCCTTGGTACCCCCTAGTGTGTGTTTTTGGGTACCTGTGTGTTGCCGACAGAGCAGGGTGTAGACCGGTGGCAGCTACATGCTGACTTGGTAGTTTGCTCTGAGTCTCCTACATTTTGGGACATCCAGGCCTTGCCGTAGGAATCAATGAATTCTTGAACAAAGGTAAGATGGCCACTGAAAGCTTCAAGCCTTTCCCTTCCTGTTTCTCAAAGTCCTGGCTCTGTCTCCCTTTCCCTGACTGGATGTTGCATGGAAGGACCATATATCGCTCTGGGGCGGCCCCTGCTGGATTGGTAGGAGCTTTCTTGTTTTGGTTACACCCTAAGGGTGGGACCTGAATGACTGGAAAGGAGAGTGAATTCACATTCTGTGTTGTGGGTGTCTGGTTTTGGTTGTGTCACAATGCCTGTGGTCTTCCTGAGCCAGCTCTGTCTGAAACTGAAGTTAATGCAGTGTGTGCGCTCTGAAAGGCTGGGAGTTTCCCCCAGTACACATTCACTGTTTTCAGTGTCTGGTTTTGGGTGAATGACCTGCATTCCTGTGAGCCTGATAAGGTGTTTTTTGGTGAATGCACTACAGTGTGATTTGCTGGCTGAGCCTAGCTCGGTCATAGTGAATGGGGGGTTGTGTATATCGGAAGACCCCTCACTCACCTCTGGGTCAGGAACTGCAAGTCGAAACCAGAAGTCAGAAGCTTGTATCCTGAATCCAGCTGGAGGAAGAAGTCTGTGGCTGCAACTCTTCAAGAAATCCAAAGGCGGCTGTGCTTATTCAAGGACTGATCAAGAGAGGACCTGGACAGGCAACCTCTTCCTGTAGCTAAAAGTGGACATCTTCAACTGCTGCAGACATTTTTTGAGCCCAAGAAGTCCACCAGCGTCGTCCTGTGTTCTGGAGGCTGTCCGTGACCAGATGAAAGCCAGATTGCCGTGTAACACCCATAAGAGGGCGTACCCTGGCATAGTACTGCTCGCTGCCCTGAGCTTGCCAAGTTCCAACTTGCCGAAGAAATTATCAAGTGGCACTGCAGATACATCTGTCCACTTTTCCACAGCTGAGGAAGTCCAGTATCGCCACCTGCAGCAAAGTGCCCCCGGTGGGTTTCCCACCATTTCAAAATGAATAACGAGTCCCAAGGGTTTAAACTTGGTGGTGGCCCGCAGAGAAGTCCAAGTCTCGAGGTAAACCGAATGGTGGCCAACTGCGAAATACTGAAACCGACACCTTCTGTCACTGCACCCGTTGCCACCAAAGGTCATCTACAAAAACTAAAGGACTCCTCCTCCCCTCACAAGCCTTGTCGAGGTCCACCGTGAGTTTCTGCTTTGTGAGGCATCCCCATCCAGCGTAGCAACCCAACCAAGGAGACTACTGCGACAGACCTACACTGCTTACTTTCCAACACTGATTGGTTCCCTTCTCCTGCTCGACGACCCAGTTTACGGCTTCTTCCAGGGAGGATCCATCCCCGAAGGGCATCAACCAGTAAAGCTGAGCGACTCCACCACTTCACCTTCCAAGGTCCTGTGATGAGGGAGGGGGGCCATCCAAGTTTCCCAAATTCATTTTGGGCCAGGCTCGCCTGTTGCTTCCCAGGTACTTTGGGGTGGTGGGATCTGTAGAAACAAAAGCAGACAATTATTGAACACATAAGGAATGGGCATTAACATAAAAGCAAAGTATAACTTACCTTTAATTACAGGTTGGGATATTCACACAGAATTGCATTTTTTTTACCATGAAATGTATTCTGCCTGTTTTCTAAAGTATTACTTGTATTTCTACATTCATGACTGTGGGGTAAACAGTGTTCAGTAATTTTAAAGCTTTTTATTAACAGTTACCAGTTGGTGCTTTATTGCTGAACTAAGAATAACTGTGGTACTACATAGTACTGTATATATTTTAACTATTATAATACAATGTCATAGTACAAAGTGAGTCTTTATTTGTATATATCCACATACCTGTTATGTTAGTTAATAAACAAACTAGGGTAGCACCTAACCTATTGTGTGGACATTCCTTTGTGGGGGCTTGTGGAGTCACTGTACCTAGGAACCAGCCTGCATCACCTCCCTCGAGTCTCAGCCTTGGATGCTCTTCCATTGTTTCTATTTGAGAGCCTTGGCTGGTGTGCCTCTGTGCCTCTAGCCCAACCATGTAGTGGGTAGTGTAACAGACACCCCGCCTCCAGTCTTTACATGCTTCAACTCTCTATTCTGCTACTGGATAAGGTAAGCCCCAGCTCTCGGGTGAGAAAGCACAGAAATTGAGAAGAAAAATGTGACTGGGAATACCTGGGTTACTAAAGAATCCCAGCACAAACCGCATAATGCCTGGGAACTAGAAAACATATATAAATAATGAAATGTATGTTTATTTTTTTTAATTGTATTTCATTTGTGTTCGGCTCTTTTGACTCTGTCGAAATAAAGCTTATAATGAAGGAACTGTGACGAATATGGACAATTTGTCCCTTCTTCCCAGCAGGGCACCCTCCAGCCCCCTTTGAGGCAAGGGAGGTGAGCCCGCTAAGAAAAACTCTCCTTAGGGGTCTAGTAAAGTGAGACCTTGCTGGTAGTGACTCCCCTCTAGGGGAGAAGGACTCATTCCCATAAGGAACTCCCTAAGAAGAATACACTGTCTGCATGTATGGAAATAGAAAATACTGATGTTATCTGTTCCACATCCAACAAATAGAGAAATAGCTTATATCTCTTTGGCTTCAGCTAATGCTGGATTCTACTTGAACTCAACACCAATAAAGAACGGCACGCTCCTTTGAAGGACAGCAGTGGAAACAAAGAGACGAGGTGCGATGATTATACAATTTGTAAACAATGGATACAGACCTAGATAGAGGCAGGTTCAAGAGGGATGTAGTGGACAAACTCCCAAGACACCACTTGAATCACTAAGTGATAAACAGAGCCTTGATCAGTCCCTAAGAAACCCTGCAGGGAATAAAACCTAATGTTGAATTCTGACGAGAAGCTGCTTGTGTTGTAGAAATATCCTGGTCCTTGAGTAGCAGATGTTACAAAGTAAATCGGTGTCCAGTTGATGTGAAATGTTCTCCCAAAAAAGGCAGGTAGCGAGGGAATGATCGGCGGGTCTTAGGAGGCTGAGTTGTTTGCTGATGCGTGGCAGGATAACAAAGAAATGTTTGGTGCACGGTGGTCCGGAGGAAGGTGTGCCGGAGAAAGTTGGCATGGCAACGGAAGAGATCACCAGAGTCTGGTGGTGCACAGGAAGAAGACTGTTTGTTTTCCGATGAACGGCTGAGAGGCAAAGGAAAGTCTAGCCAGAGATCGATTGATATATATGGGGAGGTGGGCATAAGCACTGTCAGTGGAGGGCACCTGATATCACTATATGCGGATGACATGCTCCTTTATTTGCGTTATCCAGAAGAAAATCTCAGTATGTGCTGGAGGTAATGGAACGGTACGCCACCCTTTCGGGCAGATCGGTGAACCCTAGAAAGTGTAGTCTGTTTCCTTTGGGCAGATATAGGGAGGTCCCGGTACAGAGGCTGCCTGTCCTGCCAATACCATGGCAGCCTGTGACATTTAGGTATCTGGGAATAAATATTTACCACAGGGTCGAGGCAGAACACAAGCATAACACGGAAAAAGCGATAGAGGGGATCAAGAACAGCATGGTATTTTGGTCTAGATTGCCCCTGACCATGATGGGGAGGGCGGCCTTGCTCAAGATGGTGGTCCTGCCTAGACTCTTGCACTTTTTCGTGAATGTCCCGTTTTTGATACCTAGGAGCCTATTCGCAAAACTTCACAGCGTGTGTAGGGGTTTCGTGTGGGGCAACTCTAGGAATAGGGTTGCTCTGTGGAAGCTCCAGAACCCATGTGACAAGGGGGGGATAGGCCTGCCTAATTTTGAACTCTATTACCTGGCGGGGCAGCTGCTGTATGTGGCCAGGTGGCTTTCAGCTGAAGACTCGGTGGAAGCAAGGCTTCTGCGTGGAGACCCAGCCCCATACTTTCGGATGGAAGTGGTGTGGTTGCACAGAGACAAACTGGTGGGCAGGGGGCGGCTACTGAGGCTGGGCTGGGAGATCTGGCACAAGACATGGAAGATTGGGGGGGATTCAGAGCCGTACTCCCAGCACGCCCCTTTGACGGCACTGTGCGGGAGCGACTCCCAACTACTTGAATCGGTCCGTAGACGCTGGGAACATATGGCAGGAAGGGGACATATGGCAGGAAGGGGAGGCATTGGACTTTCAGAGGTTGCAGGAAGAGACGGGGGAGCATGGTGGCCAATATATAACCTACGCTAGGCTTGTGAAAAAGACTAGAGAAAGATGGCCCGAGACGGTGCTAGCGGATGTATGATGTATCAGAGGGCGGGCACGAAATATCGAGGATATACGAGCTCCTGCGAGTAAGGGCAGGGAAGGAGTTGCTTCAATTGCGACAAGATTAGGAAGAGGAGGTGGGAGGACCCATGACAGACGGGCAATGGGAATGGGCCCAGAGGTACCATAAAAAGGTGTCCCGGAACGCGAGATTCCAACAACTTCAATTGTACGTTACCCACAGGGCTTATCTGACTCCCGGGAAGATTGCAAAGTTTGGGGGACCAGCTACGCAGCAATGCCCCAGGTGTGGGGAGGTGGATGCGGGACTGCTACACATGTTTTGGGCTTGCCCGGAAGTGCACAGATTTTGGGATGAGGTTAAGACGAAACTGGCTGGTCGGGGGGGTGGTGCTGGATGTGGAATCGGCCTGGTCATGCATGCTTGGGTTTTTTCCTAGAACCCGACATTCAAAACACATAAGCAAGATGAAGGACTTGGCTTGTGCTTTGGCCAAGCGCAGGATTGCCATGGGCTGGAAGGCGGCCCACAGACCTAGGGTGGAGCTATGGTGGGCGGACCTCTTGAGGTGGCCGGAAGCTGAATCTGTAGTCTGGTTTGAAGCGGTCACTAGGGGGGGCGAGGAGGAAGTAGGGCCCTTGCTCGCCTGGCGGCAATTGGTGGCCTCTATGGCAAACCCTCACCAGGGTAACACCGGAACAGAGGACTCGGATGATGACTGCTTAAGTATTGTGCTACCCGATGATGCTCCTGTAAATGACATGTGAGAACCGTCTCTAGTTCAGGGGGGGGGGAGTTGGGGAGTTCTAATGAAAATGTGTTGGTCTAATGATGCTTTTTATGTATTGAAACAGTTGTAGTGCGTTTATTTGGCTTCAAAATAAAAAAAAAAATATTTAAAAGAAAATTTACCTTGGACAGATAAAATCATGATAGGTCTAGACTTTTTTGTTTATGTAAACACAGAGTATAATTAGCCATTTATTCAATCACTAAAAAAATATATTCTCCCTTTCTTTTATAGTTCTGGAAAAGCATGTGCACTTTGACACATGAACTATGAATTATAGCTCCTGAAGAAGGGAAGGAAGGTCCCGAAACATGTAGGGCATGTGATTTATGTATTGTGGATTTCTTGAAAAAATGTTATGTTAGAAACACAATAATATTATTATTAATAAATGTTGTATTAAAGAAACAAATTGGTTATACTGCACTGATTTAAGTAATGAAGAATATAGATACAGTACTTGTTGAGGAAAGTGATTGTTGAGATGAAGGTTTGCAAACAAATGTGGTCATTTTGATAATCTTACATGTTGATTGTATTACATTAACAATTTGGTGTGCAGGGGTCTATTGTTTTCAGCTATTGACAGCAGGGTGGAAATGGAACAATTGCTTTTTATTCATTCGGGAAAAAGTTTGACATCAGCAGCACCTTGAAGAGTAACAATAGATTGTGAAATGCAGTGAGATGTGGGAGTAAGCTTGGTAACCCCATGATAGGCAGTCCCATGAATGGAATCCGCTTTCCTTTCCTAGCAGCTGAGTGGTGGCCAGAGTGGTCACCCTGGTGGATGCAGAGCCATCTCTCTTCCTAATCTATAAAGGAAGAAGGCTGAGGAGCCTTGGGGGCTGTGGATCTGTTTATCTGGGGGATGCTGTGAGAAGCCTTTGCATCTATGTACAGAGTTTTTTATGGAGCACTTTGGGATCACTGAGTGGGGCTTTTTGCAGGGGCTGGTATGTGAAACTCTTGCAGCGGTTGGCCAGGCTTGCTGGGAAGGTCCTTTTGAACGTCTGCAGAGTTGGTTGTACAGAGCTGTCTACACAGGCCTTTGGGTTAGCCTTAAGTGCTTTTTACAGGTGGCAGCAGGTTATGGCAGAGCTGCATAGAGCAGCTGGGACAAATGCTGTTTTTGCTTCCTCTGACCCATCCTTCATAGATTGTAGCCATTCCGTTTTCCAGCATGTTCTACAGGATGGTGCCGATCAGCTGTGCACAAGTAGGGCTTGCTTACCCCAGCTGACCTTTCAAATATTTGATCGAAGGGCCAGTTGTGGTCATACAAGGGATTCTAGTTTCCTGTCAGGACATCAGTGTAAAAAGGGACAGAGTCTGTATCACCCCACCCATCATGCATTGTGTTGAAGACCCCCCCACTTTCCTCCAAGCAGAGATCCAGTTGCGTGCTGGGTGATTTCCATTTTATGGTTCATCTCTATTTTGATCTCAACAACCCCTGCTTGAGAAATGAGGACATACCCGCTTTTATACCAATGAGCCACACCTGTTTTGTAAATTGTATTGGCCATGGTAATGCTATTACCATTAGAAACACATACAAGAAACTGACCCAGACTCTCAAAGTGAGCAGTCCCCAAAATACGATACAAACTCCCCAATGAGGGTCAATAATGGACACACCCCTGTAGGGGATGAGACCAGGACCAAGTGCGGGTGACGTTAAGAGATGAAGTTTATCAAAATCAAATAGGGCATGCAGAGGACTCTGCATACTCCGAGAGCGCTCTGCCAAACATTACACTGTCATTGCATTAAGAAGAGTTACAGCGTCATTAGTGACAAAATATATACAGTACAAAAGTTACATTTCGATTGGTGGAGCCGCAGGTCCAGTATATCTCTGTAGGGGACGCTTCCGAGCGATTGAATGGCTGGTTGGCGGGAAGGCGGACATCACGTGCATCAGCTGGGCTGGTCAGTGTGAGGTGAAGGTCATGTGGTTCTGGTTGAGGCGATTGATGCTAGCTCTCTAAACTGAACACTACTTCAAAGTATACAATAAATGACAATCAGTTGCATTTCAACAGTTGGAGAGAAGACCATATATTTCACATGTTGTATTTTATACGTTAGTCACTGGTCAGGTGGGAGGTGTGGGGGTCATCTCTGTCAGGGGGCATTGGGGAGAGCGCTCAGTGCAGACCCAGTGGAAGGACGAAAGGATCCATTTGTTGTACTGAGACATCTGTGATAAATGGGCCTTTGGCAGTGCAGTCATGAGGAGGAAAAAGCTGGGGGCTCGTATGCTCACTGTGCTCGGCGCTGCTGAGGGGAGAGAAGGCCCTGCAGTTACTATAGGGTGGCCTAATTCAAATAATGGAGTTAAAGATGCACAGAATGGAGTTTGAGCAAGTTTTGCATGCCCTCCTATGTACAGGATTTGGGGTGGGGGTTGGTTATGACTAGGACTGTACCTTAACATATATGTATATAGTTACAGAGGTCTAATAGTGTTCAATTTACAACAACATTGTTCGGGTTACATCTGCCTTGTGGGCCATACATATTGCATCATGACACATAATTCTTCTAACATCTAACATCTTGTATGCCTATATATATTATGTGAAGGTAGTTGACCTGCATCGTGAGACGAGGGTACAAAGGCCCGAATATCTTATCTGCCATAATCCATTAACTAACACATTTGTTAAACATCCTTTAAGATCTCGTGAAAGCAGCTTCATCATATGTTCGTGCAGGATAGGATATATGGTCACACACAGGATTAGTACCAGGGGTGAATATGAGTGGCTCACTGTCATGGGGCAGGCATTAGTTAAATCAAATGAAAGGTGATGTTAGAGGTTATGTGAGTAGTTTATCCTTCAAGTGGGGTCTGTGAGTGCAGAGCAGGTTTGTGGAGATGGATGGGTTTTTTCCAGGACCAGGCCTTGGCCCGGTCATTCAAAGGGCAGTGATGTGAGGAGGAAGGCAAGAGATGGTGTTCTGTTTGTAGCTTTTCATGCCCAGCTTTACGTGAGAACAGAACAGTCGCAGAGACACCAGAGAGGAGTTGGAGTGGGGAGTAGTTTGGCAAATGTGTGCAGACCCAGGGGAGAGGTGCGGGCCTGCAGGCTGGCATTTCTGTGAGGCCTACTAGAGCTGATAGGAAATGGATTCAGTGTCCATACAAACTGGAGTCACCTTTTGGCCAGAGGTGCATGGGAAGCCGTGGAACGAGCATAGTGTGCGTGCAGGAACGGGAATAGAGGGGAGGGGGGTCTAATTGACCTTTCCTCCCACACATTCCCCCCTTTCGTTACTTAAGTAACAAATATTTTAGTTCTCCTAATCTTTTGCGTTCATAATCTTTCGCTATTGCTTCATCCCATGCGGGTGTTCCCTTTCGTGGCATCCAGGCCCTGCATACAGCCCTCAGGCTTCCCCCTGCCCGGGCATACTCATCAGGGGTGCAGGTCATGTAGATGCAACCTCCATCCCCTTCCAGGTCCACCCAAACCTCCTCATACCACTGCAATTCACCGGGCTCCTTGATTGTTGTGTGATACAATGTGTCTACAATATACCCTCTGTTGTAAATGGCAGTAATTCTGTATTTTGGCTCTGAGACACCCCCCCGTTTGTACTTGTGCCTCTTGTGTTATCTGTACCACTCCTTTTGCACAGCCCATTGTCACCATCATCATTGCACTGTTAGGTATCATCATTGCACTGTAGGTACCGCATCTGCACAGCACCTAAGACCTAATTGACACATACAAAAAATTAAAAAGGAAAAACGATGGTAGGTATCAATAGCTTGACAGTCATTCCGAGCCAGGACAGAACCCACGAAAACAAGTTGTTGAACCAAGTGCTGGGCTGCACCCCTCCTTCTTTCATATGCTCGCCAAGGCTGTGCACGGCTGCTATAACATATGTTCCATTGTCCCGATTTTTCGGCAAACGGCTCCATCCTTTGCTGTTAACAGGTCTAGGACATAACTGTTCTGCACTGTCATCAGCCGCAGGTCTCGTAGTTTCACTATCACGTTGAACCCCTCTTCTGTGTCGTTCGCCAGTTGGATCAGCTCCCAACGAGTGATCTGGAGCCATTTTGCATTGGCACGTGCCTGGATGCTTGGGACGAGGGACGCGAAGAACATCTCTGCGGACGACCGAAATCGATCAGGGATTCGTGCCAGAAGTTCAGAGGATGTTGCCAGAGCGCACGTACCTCTTGATGACTGTGGAAGGTGCAAGTACGCCTGTTTGCCACAAACCCAGTAAGTGTTCATTAATACAGATGTGCCTTTTTTCATGTCTGGGTTGAGAATTTTACTACAGTTTTTATTTGTGCCCAGATGCGTTCTTCCTTCTCCATAGAAGCACAAGTCATACAGGATTTCTCTCTGCAGCTTGAATGGTTTTTCGAGGGCTGTTACCCACGTGAGTTTTGCAATATTTTTTGTCCATATCGCGGGGCATGTTCTCTTCCACTGCAATTTTTCTTCCGACTGTCCTTGCAATGCTTCTGCCTTGCATGTTATTTGTTGTTCTTGCCATTTAAAATCCAAAAATAATGTTCCTTTGATTACGGGGGAAGGCTCTTTTAGACAGATCGCCCCTTGTGGTTTGCTGTAGCACGTCTTCTCATTTTGGAGCATTTCAAATGAAACCGCGTGTGCTTGAAAAGTGTTTTTTTTTTATTCTGCACAATGCGAGATGAAGGAGACACTGGGCCTCAGCAATAGGTGACTCTTGTGGCAACAGCACTTTAGGGTATTAAGGAGCATACGTAGCAGCTCTCATTTGTTGTCTGCTTTGCCGTTATGCTCATGTCGGCATACCATTTGTTAGACTGGTGTGGGTGCTGTGGATCTTCTATTGTGTACAACCCTAGCCCATGGTATTCATCATACTTTGCCCGACCCTCCCCCCTTTTCATTCTTCGTTCCATCGTCTGGTGTTTTTCTTTTTGCCCATATTCTTTTGGGAATCTTCCACCCCCCCTTTTTCCCATTCATTATACATTGCGACATATTTCTCTATAATTCTGTCATTTGCATCTTTTATACTCTTGTTGACTAAGGTAGCTTGTGTGGTTGTATCGAGTTAATTGTTCCACCATAAAAATTCAGGGGGTCTGGGTCATTTATTTCACGGCTATTGAACTTGGAGTCATTATAATGGGCGATAGGGTCGATTAATACAGGGGCGCTGCTTGTGTAATTTCCATTGTGCGTGTCATTTTTATGGGCCCCGTGTGCCCAAATCAATTTAAATCTATCCCATATGAGATGGGTACCTTGCTTTAATAATTTCACCCCTCCTTTTATGTCGATAGATATAAAGGATATCGCCCAATACAGCACAAGGCCAAACATCATGGAAAAGAAAATAATCGCACAACAGAACAGGCCACATTCATAGGAATATTGTCTTAACAGATTTTCTCTATTCCTATCTCTATTCATAGGGGGCCCCGTCGTTGCCATGGATTGTCCTACTGAATAAAATATAAAAGGAGGTTAAGTACACATTCATATAAATATTTCTTTTTGCGCTTTACCTTCATTTATTACTTGTGATTTTCCATATTTTTTGCACATCTCCTACTGCAGCTGTTGAATACACATAAAACTATAAATTTCTATTATTTTTCACTAAAAATACAGAGTGATGGAAGGAAAGGGAGATAGCGAGAGAAATAAGAAGACACCTTTAACTACATATCTTTGCATTCTCCATTTCGTTTCTCATGATGTAATTATTTATAACGTTGCTCATTTTACTCATATTTACATAGTCTTTTAATTCACTTGATAGTACTTCTTTTAGTACACTATGCCTTTCTTATTTTAAGTTTGTGTTCTCTCTGAATTGCTGTTTTTCTGTTCTTTGTGTCACACTGTCATAGGCTTTGTGCACATCGGTCAAATGGATCCAGTATCTTAGGCCCTTCACCGCAGTGGGGGTGCAATATACTACTTCATAAGGGCCATGGAACCTGGGCGCATTCAACCTGCGCACAAAGCTAAGTACGTATATCATCTCCCCTGGCATCAATCAGCAGTTTGGGCTGTCTATGGCCAGGGTCATTGTGTCACTTTCATTTTCTTGTGTAAAGGGGGCTGCTAACTTTTTCGCTGTCATTCTTGCTGCATTGGTCAGTTTTCTCAAATAATCCTGAAATACTCCCCCCCGCCCCCCAGCACTGTGGCACTTCTGTGAGCGTCTGACTGTCTTCTCAGGGGAGATAATGCTCTGTGCATACGTCTGCCTGTCACTATCTCATGTGGGGACAAGTGGTGGTCCTTGCTTGGCTGGTTCCTCAATTCAAATAGTGCCAACAGCAGGCAGTACACCCAGTTCTTCTTTAGGGTGTGGCATAATTTAGACAATCTGCTCTTTAAGAGGCGATTTATTTTTTTCTACGATGGCGTTTGCTTGCAGGTGATAAATTGAGCACAATTTGTGTGTGATGCCCAGCATGGTTTTATTTTATTTTAATTATTTGCTTCTATCAATTCAATGATTTTGCAAAGACTAAGAGCAATTGTGTCAGTGTTTCTTTTTCTTTTTTCCAAGCCTGAAACAGCTTTAAGATTGAAGTTTCCCATCTTGCACTCTGAGTTTTGGATTCGGGTTTCCAATTCAGTTAGACCTTTAAATGGTCGTTGCCTGGGTGCTCATCAGATTTAAGGGAGCAAGCCTCTAGGGCATTCCTTAATATTTTGGCAGTTGCTAATGCCCAAGTTGTCCTAGATCCGCACATCAATCGATTCAACCAAACTACTTCTTCGTACTGGAAATTGGGATCGATCAGCGGTCTCAGGTACGCTCTTCTCCATTTTATCGTTTTGGGACAATGTAACAGGAGGTGCTTTATTGTTTCAGGTTCATGTTCCATTTTGCATAGGCGACAGAGATTTGTTTGTGATTGTCCTCTGATGGCCCTTACTTCGTTGGTCGGAAGTAGGTTTAAGCGAGATCGCAGGAAGGTAGATCTTAAAACCTTGTCCGGGAATCTTTTTAGGACTTAATTCGGCGAATGTAATTGTTTTGGTTGAAAGTTCAAGTGAGTGAGGAGTTTGTTCTTTCCTGCTAATGTAAGTGTCTCTATCCAGTCCAGTTGGTCCATTCTGTGTTTGATTTTCGTGGGGTTTTGGATTAATTCATCTTCGCTGCATCCACTGTTGGCCAGGACTGCTAGCTGCTTGGCAGCCTAGATGGTAAGAGGCTTGCTCCTTCCTTCAGCTATTTCAGATTTGATTATATTATATAACAGCGGTGAGTCCTGCATTATTATTTTCCTGAAAAGCGCCATTTCCCCTGCTTCGATTGTTGCTTTCAAGGACAGAGTTCCCAATTCTCTTCTGATGATCGAGATGGCGGTGGAACTTGGAAGCTGAAGGACTTTGCGCCATAAATATGCTTCCAGCTTTGGCCAAATTGCGGGCGGGATTGCTGGCATTGCCTCACATCCATAAGTCAAGCTTGGTATGACTTTGCCTTTATAGAATTTTATTGCCGGGAGAAGCGAAAAACGGCCATATTTTCTGTCGATTATTCTTGCCTGTGTGGTGAGTTTTCGGGTCTTGTCCCATTGATGTTGGTGCATCGAAGATTCTGATTTTGAGTTGTCCAAAATCACCCCCAAGTATTTGAAGAGTTTTACCACTTCTATGGACGAGTTTTCGATGTGCCATCTGTACATTTTTGAGATCTTTCTTGGCGGCTGACCGAGTATCAATATTTTTGTTTTCTCCTTGTTTATTTCTAAGTTGTTGTTTGCTATGTATTTGGCCAAGTTGTCAAGCTGCCTTTGAAGTCCAATTTCAGTTTGATCGAGGAGAATGATGTCGGCATATAATAGGCGAGTCACAAGTGTGTCTCCGATTTTCAGAGGAAAAGTTCTTATCGATTCACCGTTTTCTTTAAGGTCGCCAAGGAAGGAAATGAATAGAACCGGGGCCAGGGGATAGCCCTGTTTCACCCCTCTGAGGGTCGAGATTTCTTCAGAGAGCTTGCCTGCCTGGTCCAACTTGACCCTGATTGCATTGTTGTTACTGCTTTAAATAGGTCATTGATGAAGTGCGTTCCATTGTCGAATGTAGGACATCGCATATCTCCCAGCGGGGAAACACTTCTCTTACTAGAAATTTTGCCATGCATTTCGCATCTGGGTGTGTGAAGGGACCTGCTTCCACCCAACGTGAAAGTGGGCAGACCACCACTATCCAATATCGTGCTCCATTGCACCTTTCTCCCATGTCTGCGTAGTCAATGTGCAGTTCACGCAATGGCCCAATGGGGTGGGGCAGTGTTCCTCTGTGTCCTTAATGTCATCCCTGAATTATACGTTTGACATGTTGTACACTCTATTACCATTTTAGACAAATGCTTGTGTAATCTTGGCACGAACCAATTTACTTGTATCTCTGTAGCTAGATGTTGTTTTGCATTGTGGGCTGAGAAGTGCAGCTGCTGGAATGCGATTTCTAGTAGTTTTACTGGCCTCACTACTTTGCCCGTGTTATTCTGTCTCCATAGGAGGTCTGTTGATGACCCACTACATCCCCTTTTTCCCCACAACTCCTTCTCTTTGTGATTGTGCTTCTTGCTGCAGCTCAATTATTTGTGATCTTGGCATTGAGTTATATCCCTCACCCTGCCCTTCCTCCACATGCTTTTGTAAAACAAATTCCCCTAACATTTCTTTTTTGAGATAGGCCGCCTCCTTTGCGGCAGCTTCCGCTGCTGCGTTTCCAAGCGAGATGACGTCACTATGGCTTGGCACTTAACCAGGGCTACCAATGTCGGTTCTTTTAGGGCCTCAATCAATTCCATCAGTAGTTTGGCATGCTGTGCAGGGGACCCATCTGCTCTCCTAAATCCTATTATCCCCCACCGTGCTAGCCCCCATGCACTGTGGTTATCATGTATGCAGAGTCAGTGAATATTGTTACTGTGCACCCCCGGGCTGTATGTAGAGCTTCTATTAGGGCGACAAACTCGGCTGCTTGAGCTGAGAAATGTGTTGGAAGTCTTTTTTGTACAATCGCCATGTATTCTCCCTCCTCTAGTCGCACCACTGCTGCCCCTACATGTCTTTCTCCTGTCTCAGTTTATTGATGCTGACCCATCTACAAAGTATACATCTCCCGCTGAGAGCATTTTCACATGCTGATGGTGTCTTCATCCTCTCCTAGTATGTTGCGCAATCATGATTCTGTATGTCTTCCACCATGCATGTTTCTGTGATAAAAGTAGCTGGGTTTACTGTCTTGCATCGTACTATGTGTATGTTTGCACTAGACAAAATCATTTTGTATCCAGTAGATCTCTGTGTTAGTGTACTTTTTGAACTCTCAAGTATTGCTAACAGTGAGTGCTCCACAAACCGCGTCACTGAGCATCCCATCACGATTGTGGCACTTTTTTCAATGGCGAACGTTGCGGCCCTGAGGGCGTGTTCGCAGGCGAAGTGTCCTTGCATAACTGCATCAAGGATTCTGCTTTAATATGTCAAACGTTTGTGTCCTAGCAATGTTTTTTGTGTTAGCACTGCAGTCATTAACGTTCCATTGCTGTGTGAAAACAAGTAGAATTCGCGATCATAGTCTGGTGTCGCTAGGACAGGTGCTGTGGAAATCAGTTATTTTAACATTTCAAAGGCAGTATGCATTTCTTGTGTCCATTTTAAAACTATATTTTCTCTGTGCCTCCATGAGTGCATGGAGTAAGGGTTTTGTGCATGAGGCATAGGCTAATATCCAGGCACGGCAGTAATTGCACATGCCGAGGAATTTTTGCATTTCCTTTACTGTCTTGGGTTCATTTACTGCCTGTACTGTTGCTGCTCTGTCGGGTATTATCCGTTTACCATCTTTCGATATCAGTTGACCCAGATATAGTACTGCTGTTAGACCGTACTGCAATTTCTGCTTGTCCACCTTGTATCCCTTATGTGCTAACAATGTGAGTAGTGCTATTGAGTCTTTTCTGCATGCTTCCTCAGTCACACCACAGACCAACAAATCATCCACATACTGAATATGGTGCTCTCAGTATCAACATTCCCTAGATCCTCATTTAATATTCTGTTAAAAATGCTCTGGCTTTCACAATATCCCTGGGGCAGCCTACAATGTTTGTATCTTTTTCCCACCCGGGGTAAATGCTGTCGGGTATTGTGATCTGGGGTCCAGTGTTACTGAGAAAAAGGCATTTTTAAAATCCACCACTGTGAAGTGTGTTGCTGTTCTTGGGATGCTACCCAAAATTGTCGCAGGATTTAGGAGAAGTGGGAATTTCTTCTGTATGACATCATTGAGAGGGCGTAGATCCTGTATCATCCTCCACGCCCCTCCCTTTGCCTTTTATTGGGTGAATACAAATATTAAAAGGAGAATTTGATGGTACAATGCTCCCTTGCTGTAGTAGTGCGTGTATTGTTTCATGAGGGGGATAGGTACCTATCTGTATTGGATCATTATCTCACAGGGGATTGCTTTATCCATAATAATTTCCCCGTCCGTGTCTGCATCTGTAACCAAGTCTTCAACAGAAACATCTCGTAATGCTATATCAGCGTTTATACATAACACTGTTCGCCACTCACATCCATGCTCATCCATGCCAATCACTGTAATTCTTTAACTTGACACCTGCACTCCATGTAAGTCTATAGACATTACTGATCCTGCTACTATTTGTGAGGGTGCTACGGGACAGAACACGAATTCGGATGGCACTCGCCACTCGTGGCGGGTGAGTTCGGGCATAACCAGTGCCAACACTTTTAGTCCCTGTATGAACATATCTGGATCAACTGGTGCCCCACGCACTTGTTGCGCCATGGCCTTTGTGTGTATCGTTAGCATGGTGCGCATGGCACAAATTCCTTGTGTTGAGCACACTATTCCTCTCTCTGGATATGGTCATGTTCAACTTGCTAAGGAGGTCCCTTCCTAATAAGTTTATTGGCGAGTCTTCATAGTACAATATGGGTGCTCGCACTGTCTTCCCTCCTACTGTTACATCCGATTCTTCTGTGTACAGAACCTCGACCACCGCCCCAGGAAACCCCTGTGTCTTCATTTTATGATTTGACAACAGAAACTGGCCTTCTCTTAGGCACGATTTTTCCACTCCCGAATCCACCATGAAAATGAATTGTTTGTTCCCTCTCTCCGATCCCCCCCCACCAGTGGTTCCTCGGCTGCATTGAGGGTCATTGATAGTACTGGACATGCAAGTGCTTTCTGTGTGCTGTCCTATGCTGAGTATCGTGTATTCTCACCATTGTTAAAAACATTGCCTCCTACCACTGCTGTTCCTCTGAAAGGTGCTGGTGCACCGTTTGCTGTAATAACAAAGGGATTTCAGCAGGGCGGGGGAATGCGTTCCCGCGATTGTGGGTGGTGGTGTATGTTTTGTGGGTGTGCCCTGTGTTCATCGGTGTACCTTGGATCGGGTTGCTCTTCACTCCTAAAACCACCCATAGGCAATCCATACGGGATGCCTGGCTGGGGGTGGCCATATTGTTGTTCATTTTGATAAGGGCCTATGGGACGGCTTCGACACTCTCTCAAAATGTCCCCACCTCCCGCAATTCCAGCATGTCCCTTGTCCTCCTCCCCTGGGGCCCTGTCCTCCATATCCATACCTACCCCCTCACGAGTCTCTATACCAACCTCTTCCTCCACAGGTGTTCCTTCCCTGCTATTGTGGCCTTCTATATTGCTCCTCGCCATTCCATTGTTCCTGTCTGTTTGCTTCCATCCTTGCCTGTATCGCTATCTGTCCCTCCTCTCCTTCTCCTCTATCCTGGAGAGGGCTGCTACTGCAGCTGCAACCTTTACCAGTTTGTTTGTATTAACTTTGCTTCATCTTGCTTCATCTGCCAACCTTCTCTGGGCTATCTCTTTCTCTCTCTCTTTTACAATGGTGCACTATGATGCTCTGTATTTCGGGCCAACCCTTGGCTTCTATCCCAGCTATTTTATCTAGGGCCTTCTGCAACTCCTTCGGGAGCCTTTTTTTAATTATAAAATGAAACGGCAAGGTGGCTTGGTCCCAAGCCGTGCCTGTCTCCGCTCTCCACATCTCTTGCACCTGGAGAATGTAAGCCATCGCATCTTCCTCTTCCCCCATTGTGCATTGCATTACTGATTGCAGATCAAGTGTGTCGGGGAACGTTTCTCTCAATGCATCCCATACCCTAGCTCTTACTGTGTTGAAGGATGCCCCATCATGGCGGTCACAAACTAGCGTTATTCCAGGGAATCCTGCCTTTGCCCACACCCTGTTAGCCTGGTCACCTACCGCAGACACTACCAGACTTTTGACATCGCAGATCGCTAGGGGGACCCCTGCAGTATTTTTCCCAAATGCATAAAACCACTTACTTGCTCCTCCCAAGAGCGGGGGTAACATTTTTAGCAGATTTGTTTTGTCCATTTGGACCCCAAGGGACGTAATTCGGCCTTCCAGCCCCTCTGCATCAGTGGTAGTTGTAATTTGCTCCTTGTCCTCCCTGTACCTACCTTTGCTCCCTAATACCACCATTCTTCCTTTTCTATTCCTTAACGGTCCTTGCCACTCCTCTTCCATCACCCTCCCTAAGGGGGACTGTTCTATTCATGATGGCCCTCCACCCATTGCACCTTCTAGTCTCCTTTCTTCTTCTTCTTGCTCCTCTGTCACACCAGTATTCTTCTTCTTCCCTATCTGATGCCGCGTCCCCACCTTCTGCACCCGTCTGACTAGCCACTTGGTCTATTTCTATTATTCTCGTGAGGGTGTCATTAATTCGGAACAGTATTTCTCCCTTTTTGCAACCTTCCTCCATTGACCTATCAGGTGTTTGGAACATGTATGTCTGTTCTGCTCTGGGCGTCGGCGAGCAGCTCTGTTCACATATATACATCTTAATCGTGACAATTCTGTTCGGGCCATCGTTAATCTGAAGTCTAAGTCTTGGGTAAATTGCTCTATCTCTATAGTTGGGGTACTCCCCTGTCCACCTGCTCCTCGAGGATCATATGGGGGTGGTGCTGGGGCTGTTGGTAGGGGTGCATGGGGTGACGTGGACTTTGACACATACACTGGATCACTATATCCCTCAGCTGGCGCTGGCTTCGGCAGGAGCGGGTACTGCCTTGCTACCTCTACCCCTTTCTCTTTGTTTTCCCCTTCTCCGTCACTGCTACTTGTTGCCAGGGGAGACATGCCCTGCCCTTTATTTTTGTTCAGGGGTATTTCTTCAAACAGCCTCCACAAATCCAATATTTCTCTCCTGTTTTGGAGCGGTTTTCCTTTGTATTTTACGAACAAGCATGTTGCTACCATATCCAAAAGACTTTTGTCAAATGACCTCCTTGGGGACACATCTGGGGCAAACCTTCCCCCTTCAATTATGTGATCCACTGATATGATACTTATGAATTCTGTCTGCATATCCCGGGAAACTTTTACAGATGTATAAGAGAGGCGTTTCCGTGCCCATGTTTATTCTAGCAACACATGTCTCTCTTCGTGAGTCAATTTCAAAACAATCAATCAATAGGCTACGATACTCTACGATACTTCACCAACTCTTATGCCACCTCCTGTGGCAATACCTTTGATTAACCACGGTCTGTCACACTTTCTTTAGCAATGCATGTTTCAAATCACTTTTATAAATACACTTTTTCCTTTTCTTTAATTTTTCACAAAAACCATTGTGCAGAAGACACAAACAACATATATTATACACCACCGGACTTGAACATACCACATTTAACATTTAAATACAAATCCTCCCTACTTGTCCCTTTGCCCTTATATAATATTCCCTCCTGGTACCCTAGCCCGTCCACCTATTCTAGTCCCTCATGGACTGCCCCTCCTGTCAATGAATGTCCCTTCACTAAAGAAAGAAGAAAAAGAAGAAGCGTTTCTAAATACTATTCCAAGTCTTCTCCTTCTATAGGACTCCTACTGTTTCCACTTATTTTCCTCGTTATACCCTGTACTAGTTGAGATAGTACTATGCATCGCCGCCTTCTACCCCCTCACGGAGGTAGGTTCCCGTACCTCTTTTCACCTCGTAATCTCCTTAACTGTCCTAATGGGCATATGCAGAAAGAAAATGATAGAATTGAAACAAGAACTCCACCTATATTCTTCGTTCAATTCTCAGTTCAATCCCAAATGTCCTTTTATCTGACTCCCTGTACTACTTTTTCTCTCCCCCCCCCCTACTATCTTTTAATGTCACTCGCACTTAGATACTCACGTGTCTGTCTTGATCCGAGACCCTCCAGACCCGGTCTGTCAAGGCGCCGCCCCACATTCAATGGGCGCACCCGGCTCTGGCGAGCGGTACAGTGGGTATTTGCAAAGCCGGGATCTGTTGACCCTCTCGTCCTATTGCATGCACACGTCTAAGGTATACCAGATGCCGTAGGCGGGCAGCTCTTGAGGGGGACGTGCCCTGGGTCTCCGCTGTGGCCGGGGGCGTCTCATGTCAGAAGGAACGGAACGAACGCCATCACATCCAGGGGGTCACCAAATGAAAGTGAGCAGTCCCCAAAATGCAATACAAACTCCCCAATGAGAGTGAATAACGGACACACCCCGGTAGGGAATGAGACCAGGACCAAGTGTGGGTGAAGTTAAGAGATGAAGTTTATCAAAATCAAATGGGGCATGCCGAGGACTCTGCATACTCCGCGAGTGCTCTGCCAAGCACTACACTGTCATTGCATTAAGAAGGGTTACAGCGTCATTAGTGACAAAACATATACAGTACAAAAGTTACAGTGCGGACCCAGTGGAAGGATGAAAGGATTCATTAGTTGTACTGAGACATCCGTGAGAAATGGGCCTTTGGCAGTGCAGTCATGAAGAGGAAAAAGGTGTGGGCCCGTATGCTCACCGTGCGCAGCGATGTTGAGGGGAGAGAAGGCCCTGCAGTTACCATAGGGTGGCCCAATTCAAATAATGGAGTTAAAGATACATAGAATGGGGTTTGAGCAAGTTTTGCATGGCCTCCTCTGTACAGGATAAGCGGGGATGGTTATGACTAGGACTGTACCTTAACAAATGTATATAGTTACAGAGGTCTAATAGTGTTTAATCTACAACAAAATTGTTCGGGTTACATCTGCCTTGTGGGCCATACATATTGCATCAAGACACATAATTCTTCTAACATCTTGTATGCCTATATATATTATGTGAAGGTAGTTGACCTGCATAGTGAGACGAGGGTACATGGGCCCGAATATCTTATCTGCCATAATCCGTTAACTAACACATTTGTTAAACATCCTTTTAGATCTTCTGAAAGCAGCTTCATCATACGTTCGTGCAGGATAGGATATATGGTCACACGCGGGATTAGTACCAGGGGTGAATCTGAGTGGCTCACTGTCGTGAGGCAGGCATCTGTTACATCAAATAAGAGGTGAAGTTAGAGGTTATGTGAGTAGTATATCCTTCGAGTGGCGTCTGCGAGTGCAGAGCAGGTTTGTGGAAATTGATGTTTTTTTTTTTCCAGGACCAAGCCTTGGTCCGGTCATTCAGAGGGCAGTGATGTGAGAAGGAAGGCGAGAGATGCAGTGCTCTGTTTATAGCTTTTCACTGCCAGCTTTTTGTGAGAACAGAACAGTCGCAGAGACACCAGAGGGGAGGTGAAGGGGGCAGTAGTTGGCTAACTATGCACGGACCCAGGGGAGAGGTGCAGGCTGGCATTTCTGTAGGCCTACTAGAGCTGATATGAAATGGAATCAGTGTCCATACAAAATGAAGCCAGTAACCATACCTCTTGTATATGTTGCACCTGTATGTGTCATCCCGAGGCTGTCCGGCACCTTTGGCCAGAGGTGCATGGCCAGCCGTGGAATGAGCATAGTGTGCGTGCGGGGACGGGAATAGAGAGGAGGGGGGCCTAAACAACCTTTCCTCCCACACAACACCTATCTTTTTGACCAAGCTACTGTATGTAAATAACATGGCAGGCTGTTGTATCCAAGAGACTACAGGACTTCAAATCTATTTGCGAAGGAGCTTTACACTCTCCTATACTCTGTATTCTTCAAGTCCATCTGCTTCCCGCACAAAGCGCGTAGTCACATGTACTCTGGGAAGGCACAGCCTGCAGGCGCTGTCTACCCCTGTCCTATTCAGATGGAATGTGACAGCCCCAGGTACATCAAAGCATCTCCAGAACGGGGAAGGCACACCTTCCTCCATCCATGAGCAGCCTAATTTAACCCTTTAAGTGCCATGGGTATTTCCCCCAGTGCCAGGGCCTTTTTTGGTGATTTTGGTATGTGGCCATTCAATGCCTTGTAACTTTTTTGTTACATGAGATATCCTTTTTTCCCACATGTAGGCGGTCATAACGCCACCCAGGAATCCTAGGTTGCTGCAGGGGGTTGAGAGAAAATAACCAGAAAGTGCAAAAATGTTGTTTTTTTCAAAGAAATGCGAATAAAATGATGCACAAAGAAGCCTGTGGTTTTTTTTTCCTTGCAAGAGCTAGGTTGAGAGGAAACGAAAAAAAAATTATTTTGATGTGGTTATCAACTGTTTTGTGATAAGTAGGCGATTTTGGGCATTTTTGCCAATTGGACATGCATGGACGGAATGGGAGAAAAGGGTAGGAAAGCCGAATTGGAGGACAGAAAGGCATATATTTCTGAAATGTAGACACAATTCCAAGTTTAGGAAGGGGTGATTTGCGTAGGTCAGGCAACAACTAGGTAGGGGAAAATGCCATAAATTGGGGGGAAAAGCAGGAAAATGACCGGAATAAAAGGTATATGTTGGACATGGTTGGCTTGGTACGGCAATGGTATCTATGAATTATGAGAAAAGCAATGCTTCGCTACATTTCCCCGACTCTTGCAGTTAGGAAACCACACATTTTTTGTAGTGTTTTACAAAACAAGCAATACCGCAAGCAAAACACTGAGCCATGGTACTCAGAAGTTTTATGCTCATGGCCTGAACAGACGCACTTAGCATGTGTAAATCGGGAAAACCAATGTGGTGAGTAATGGCAAGCATACATTTTTTGAAAGGGCACAGGCAGACCTTTTCAAGGGTAGGTGACTTGTGCAGGTTACAAAAGTGTATGGTGCCTAAAGCAGCGACTAAATGTAGGTCACATTTGGGAAATGAAAGGGTTGTGTGACAAAGGGCACCAGCAAATGGGTCAAAACGTTATAAAACCACACAAACACAACAAATGTTATAACTTCCTGCGTTCCCACAGGTGTCCCGATGAAAACGGTACCTCACATGTGTGGGTGCACCTACCTGGGTGCCAAAGTGAAAGCCTAAAACATAAGTAACCCCAAGTCTGTTTTCACACCTGAATTTCACACTCTGCAGACGGGCACATCATACAGATATGGGCCTCAGGTGTCCAAGCCACCAAGGAAAACAGGGAACCCCCATGCATTTCCGAAAATAGAACACCCGTGGGAATCCGCAGAGGTATGATTTGCGCAAATCGGCCCTGAATTTATTACCCAGAAGCCCCGGCAAAGTCTGAAATGTGCCGAAAAAAACCACATTTTTCACTTTGTCAGGGGTTCTGGGTAAAACATTCTGGTCCGCTTCGTGCAAGTTGGACCTCTGTGGATTCCTACTGGTGCCCTCTTTTCAGAAATGCATGGGGTTCCCAGTTTTCCTTGGTGGCTTGGACACTCTATGCCCAAATCTGTAGGTTATCTCCCCAAACCCTTTTGTGGTTACCAGTGGGTTAGCCTTTTCCCTTTGCGGCTAGATTGGTGAACCCACACATGTGAGGTACTGTCTTCGTTGGGACACCTGTGGCAATGCGGGAAGGTATGACATCTGTTGTTGGCGGCGTTTTTAGGGGGTTGAGCATTGTGAAGATTCTGGAAATTGTTTTTTTTACCCCCAAATTTGGAATTTGCCGGGGGTTCTGGGTAGTAGATTCCGGGCCGATATGCGCAAGTCAGACTCAGAAATGCATGGGGTTCCCTGTTTTCCTTGCTGGCTTCGACACCCTAGGCCCAAATATGTAGGTTGCCCACATGAACAAAATGTGCTGTGGCGAAAGGCTTGGGGTTACCAGCGGGTTACCCTTTTCCTTTTGCGCCCCCGGTAGGTGCGCTCTATGCCGATCCGGGAGTATCTCCCCTTTCCAACGACACCACATTCGGCAATATCCTTGGTGGCTAGTGGGCCCCAGGGCCCCAAACCACCCCCCCCCCTTCCTTTTATTATAATTATTATTATTTTTTGTCCAATTTCACCCCTGGGGGCAGATGATCACTGCCCCCAGGGTTCTCTAGCGCTGTGGCCCCCCAAGCAGCCCCCTTCCCCCTGCATCACAAACGGATCTCTATTGATCCTGTGACATTGCTGCCCACGGATCACGCGCCCTGCACCCGATCTGTGAGCAGAAAGGCCACACAAAGGGTATCGTTGGAAAGGGGAGAATCTTCCCCTTTCCAACGACACCTCCCTCGATTCCCCGGCTTGAAATGCAGCCGGAGATCGAGGGGGAGAAAGGTGAACACTCACCTTCTATTTTCACCGCAGCAGCCCGAAATGGTGCCGACGTGAAACTGAAGGTAATCCAGCTCCCTGGCAGTGAGGGGGAACTCCCCCTCGCATTGCCCGGGGGTTGAATTAGTTTTGTGCGATTCCCTGAAAAAGGTGCCAAAAAGGACAAGCTATCTCGTCCTTGGCACTGCGTATGCAATTTCAAGGACGAGATATCTCGTCCTTGGCACTTAAGGGATTAAATATCAAAGGCTCCATGGATCTGCATTCATTTTGGCTTCTGCGGCTGGTGGCAGTGCATACTAACAAGATAATTTAAGCAAGCCGAGAGGAGAGGCTTGGTTGCCGGAAGAGATGACAGGAAGGTGGGACTAACACCCCTTTGGTATGCAATGTGTCAACTTGAAGTTAGTTCCCACCTCTCTGTATGAAAGGCAGTGATAGGCCTGTCTGGGCCCAGCAGTTACTGCACGTGTCGCTGCAGAGCAGACCCCTTTCAGAGGGACAAAGGATGTGATTTGGTAGAGACAGGAAGTCTGCTTCCAGCACATACTTCAGGGGAAGCCTGTGCTTTAATCGAGTCACAGATGGCTCGGTTAACCAGAGGCACACTTTGATCTACAACAGATGGGAAGATGGGCGGGACTTAGGTTTGTTTATTTTTATTTTTTGCATTTTTAAAGCGCTCAGACAGCCCGCAGGTATCGAGGCGCTGTTACAGGAATGGAATTGTTTGCTTTTTAGTTGTGTAATTGTGTTTTTTTGTCTTGGGTGTGTATTTATAACGCGCTTAAATACCCAGAGGTTTCTAAGCACGGTCCCGGGGATCGAACCGGTGTTGCTTCGTGTCGTCTTGCTTCCAAGGCGAGCACGTTGCCGCTGAGCTATCCCCGCTTGTCTGTCCTGTTGCAGAGCACCCTGGTCCAGACCTCATGCATAACAGAAGATTGTTGGTGGGGAGCCAGGATTGATTAATTACGGTAGGCTTAGCCTATACCAATCGCTAGGGCCCATTTGGCTTTAAAGGCGGGCTGAACCCCTCACTTAGGAGATTATCTGAAGACTTTGAAAGGAATAAGGACTCATTTGTAGCTGAGCTGAAGGTACAGTCTACCTTTCATCTTCTGCCAGTGAATGAAGGCCAGCAGTTCCAAGAGGGAAGCAAGATCCCTCCCCTAAACCTCTCCCATGGAACAGAGGGAGATACCAGACTCAGAGGACCTGTCCAGCAACTCCATAACTGGTACCCAGCCAGCACACAGCATGCCTTGGTAGTTTCTGCCAGCAAGCTTCCTAGGTGGGAAGTGCCGGGGAGTCTCTGGACAAAGGACAAGGCATCATCCAGCATCCATCTTTTAAGAACATTTTCGAGACGTTCAAATTCTCGAACCGCATCCAGCTGCACAGCTGACTGTTGTCACGCCGCAGTCACAAGGGCCATCCGAGCTGCCTCGACCAGCATTCCAGACCCGCCAACCAGCACAGAGACAAAGATTCTTGGTCCTGAGCCGCCCTGCCGGACAGCCTGCAGACATCTGTCCAGCCCCGCTTGCTGAACTGCCTGCCGCTTCGTACCCGCAGCTGTCTCCCGCCACTCACTGTGTCTCCTGGTTTAACACTTTTATTTTATAATAGTCATAGACAAAAGTTACAAGACAACCAAAGTCGAATATGCAACATAGGGTCACAGATGGATTCACAGATATGGTAACCAAAAATGAGTTCGCTTAAATGTACTCAACAACAAAGCAAAGCAAAGGAAAAAGAGAAAGAAGCGACAAGAAAAAGAGGAGAAGAAGAAACCAAAAATGATCATTTATGATGTATATGTCTGATCAACTGTACAATTCATGAATAATCTCAAAACTTTTCCCAGCATGCAATTTCTTTAGCTAAAATATCAATGGCCTATACGGATACAAGAACTGATCAATGAACCTTGTAAACAACATTGAGTTACGACAGAACAGGTCAGTATATGCCATCAAATTGGACACATTAGCCGTAGACATCGAGGAAGCTCCCCCATGTGTCCAAAAATGTATCAGTATCTCCATTTTGTTTGTGAATTGCCCTTTCGTAGGTGGAAACAGTGAGAAACTCTTGCACCTAATCGTCGATGCAAAAAGAGGCAGACGATTTCCAGGCCCTCAAAATCATTGTTTTTGCAATCATACAAGCCCAGAGGGACCATATTCTTTTCCTGAATTCAATATCCTCCAGCAGAGATACATCTCCAAGCACCAAAAGAGTCGCAGACATTGGAACTGTACATCATAAGGCCAAGCCTAATCTTTTACAAACTCCCTCCCAGCATGTTTTAGTTTTTGGACAGAACCAAATCTGATGACTGAGTGTGCCCCTTGATTGTTGCACTTCCAGCACAATTCGTTTTCCAGAAGGTGTCTCTTGAACATGCGCACCAGCGTCCAGTAGATTTGCTTTGTGACGCTCTTAGGCCCCAGTCCATGCTCATCAGTCGCACATTACCACAGCACCTTCGCCAGCAACCCTGATCAATCACTTCACCTAGTTCTTCAGCCAAAACATTTTCAGCCTCCAGATCTCGCTTGCGACATGTTTTCAGGATTCCATACATAGTGGCAGCTGGGTGAACTGTGCGTTTGCATGTTTCCAAAGCTGACCAAGCTTTACTCTGATTCACCAACTGTGAAGGGTCCATATTCGTGGAGATGATGTTCTTCAATTCTCTATACTTTACGTAAGTGCATTCACTCATATCAAAAGTGCAGCGTAACTGCGCAAATGGAATCCATTCATCACCGTCAACGAGATCCTTAATATGCTTGACTCCCGCTAGAAACCACGCCCGCCAGACTAGTGCTTTCCTTTGTGATTTCAATGCTGGATTGAGCCAGATCGATGCATCCGGGAACAACTATAGATTGGTTCCTACACGATTTGATATGTCGCACCAGCATTCCTTCATAATAGCAGTCTGCAGATTTTGCCCTTTTGAATGTTTTATCACTGTTGTCAGTAAAGCCTTTGGGGCCAGTTGAGAAAATGCATTACTGTCCCTTATTATTTCAACTATTTGATCTCCATCTGTGTCGATAACTTTGCACAAATGTCTAACCATGAATGCCAAATGATATTTAGAAAAGTTAGGTAGATTCATACCACCATATTTTTGAGGAAGCTGCATTTTCCACAACGCAAGTCTCTGCGGCTTGCCATCCCATATGAATTTCTGCATGATCCTGTCAATCTCTTTGAAAAAATGCTTTGGCACCTTGATGGGAAACATTGAAAGGGGCTAATTTACATGTGATACTAAATTAATTTTAATCCAATTGATTTCCCCCCATGTCGATAGTATCAAGAGTCCCCATCTATCCAAATCTGATTGAAGTTTCGGTATAATCGTTTCAAAGTTCATCTTTGGCAATTTCACCACTTCCGTTCGTATCCAGATACCCAATTACTACATTCTTTACTGACACCAAGTAAACTGGAATTGATTGCAGTTATATTGCATACACATGTTATTGATTGGGAGGATCTCAGACTTATCCCAATTCACCTTTTATAACCTGACGCAGCAGAAAACTGTTGAATATCTTGCATTAGATGAGGGATGCCAAGTTCAGGATCACATAAAACCATTAGTAGGTCATCCGCGTAAAGCCAGATTTTGTTCTCATGATCCTCTATTATTGCGCGGGACTGTCATCAGATCACACCAACACAGCCAGCGGTTCCATTGTCAAGATGAACAATAGCAGTGAAAGTGGGCACCTCTGTCTGGTGCCCCTGTCAAGTATAAATGGTTCTGAAATAAGACCGTTGGTGAGTGCACTTGCGGATGGATTCATATACAGAAGTCATACCTATTGCTTAAAGTCTTGACCAAATCTCATCTTCTCTAAGCAAGTAAACAGGAAGGCCCACTTAATACGGTCAAATGCCTTTTCGGCGTCTAATGAGACCACAGCAGCAGCGTTCGTTGCTTATGTCCATGTACAATTGTCAATGGTAAAAGTCTCAGATTGTCAGCTGCAGATCTTCCGGTTACAAAGCCGACCTGATTTCCATGAATTAATGAAGGTATCACCAGTTACAATCTTCTAGCTAATGCTTTAGCCAAAATATTGCAATCTGTATTAATCAAACTGATCGGCCTATAATTTGCACATCTTGTAGGGGATCTATCTTTCTTTTTTAACACAGTTATCGAGGCATGCTGCATATTATCTGGTATGGACCCAGTGTCAAAAGACGTGTTATACACATCGCATAGTAGCCACAGGACGCTGTCAGGCAAAATCCTGTAAAATTACACAGGTAGTCCATCGGTGCTAGGTGACTTTCCCACATTAAGCGAGGAGACAGCCAAACAAACATCTTCTAATTCTATGTTACCTTCAAGACTAGCTGTTTGGTCATCTGTTAGACAAGAAATTTCTAGGGAGTCTAAGAAAGACTTTATAGTGCCCAGTTCACATTTCAAATCCGCTCTGTAGAGGTTGTCATAAAAGTTGTGGAACATGGTATTTATGCCTTTTTTGTTGTCTCTAACTCACCACTTGGATTTTGGATTGCAGTGACAACACAATCACTCCCAGCCACCTTCAGCCTGTGCGCAAGAAGCCTACCAGCCTTCTCTCCATTCTCAAACTAGTTTATCTTCTGCCTGAACAAAGCGTAATCGATTTGATCTGATATTAGTTTACTTAGTTCATGGCCCTCCTCAGTTTCGATCTAACTCCTTCATCACTGCTTGTAATTTTTTTTTACCAAACTCTTGTCTTCTGCAGACAGTATCTTTAGCTCCTTTTTCTCTCACCTTTTTGTATCTACCAGTCTTGGATATCAAAACACCTCTGATAAAACATTGGAATGCCTCCCATACCGTAGAGTCTGCAATGTCTTCTGTCCGGTTGATTTGAGTGAATTCTTCAATCTCCTTCACAATTTCATCTTTAATTTGTTTATTCTGCAAAATGTTTGAGTTCAGTCTCCACCTTGCCAATTTGACCAGAGTATACTGAAAGGAGAGGCACAATGATACAGGGGCATGGTCCGAGATATTAATGAGACCTATTTTTGAACCAAAGCAACCTGGTGTTACTCGACCAGAAGGCAGAAAAAAAAGTCCATGCGTGAATAAGTATCATGGCACGAGGCGTCGAAGCTGTAGTCGCTCTCCAACGGGTGTTCGAGATGCCATATGTCAGCCAGTCGTAGTTCAGTAACCAAGCTCTCTAGAGACCTCCTGCTTTTCTTAGGAATCTGAGAACAATCACCATTTGAACGGTCAAGTAACTGGTTCAACACTTGGTTGAAGTCGCCAGCCAACACAATTGAGTCAACTTCGCAGTTCTGAATAAGTTGTGCGAGCGTATGGAAAAAGAGGATCATCTGTGTTTGGTGCGTTTATATTCCATAATAGCAGAATTGTGTCTTGCATTTTGACTGTAACACAAACTTATTTCGCCCTTATCTGCTTTGCTGGCCAAGACTGTTAAAGTTAAGTTGTTCCTGAAATATCGAGACCCCTCTCTTGCTGGTTGAGTGTGTTGAAAAAAAGGACTGACCAACCCATCCCCTTTTGAGTTTCCCAGCTTCATTATCGTTAAGGTGACTCTCTTGGAGAAAAGCAATGTCACATGGCATAGATTTCAAATAAGTTAGCACCTTGGTTCGATTCACAACATTGTTAAGCCCATTCACATTCCATGATACCATGTTAAGGTGATTAATAGATCTAGAATTCATGTTGTCCATCCCAAAATAAGACAGATAAGAAACACAATTATTAAAGAAAGAGGAAAGGGAAAGAAAAAGAGAAAGGAAGAGACCCACACCCAAACCGGGCATGAGTGACCAGACAATTCTGGTAATAGTTACAACAGATGGCCCACTGGTCGGATATAGCGCTGAGTCAGAGAACAGTAGTCCCAATCAAAGTAGTATATATAAAACACCCAATCCTACCCAAGCCCCCTACCCATCATGGTCACTTTAAGCTGTCACTAATGTCTAGACTTAATTTCCACCCCCACCACTCCCCTCCCGAGCCCCAAATCTACCCATCTACACACCATGAACCATCACTGGAGAAGAGGGACTGGCCTCCCAGACAAAAATATTCCCCATCCAAAAAGTTTTGGCAACATGAATTAGAGGTTCAATAACGATTTCTAATGATGCACAAATACATCCACACCATGCTGACATGGAGAAATGGTTTCCTAGGCATACAAAAAGCTGCTATACCAATTAACACTGGCGTTCCCAGATGTGTTACACAATCTATGGCTTAAATATGAAGAGACGCAGGGAACACCAGCAAGGTTACCACTGAAAAGAAAGAGGGCGTGGAGTATTAACGTCTGGACAATATGTATCATAGCACCCTCGCAAAATGGCCCAACCGAGTGAAAGCACACAACTACTTCCTGGAACAAATTTACTTTTGAAGTCAAGATTGACTGCGTAATCTAGCAATATGATTTCACAAGCCACATCAAATACAGTCACCAACCCGTGTACCACAATACCCAGCACGTGTATCGTACCCGAACAACAATCCGCCAAATACCACAAACTTTCCACTAGCTCTGTTATTAAATACACGACCCAGTTCCAAATTATCCTCAGCAAATACATATACAGACTAGATTGAGCCTCATTGCCAATCAGCCATTCATGTGTACATTCAAGCAAGTCACAGCATGGGTAACCCGGCATGGGCATATATCCACAGACAGAAATGCTTCATCACCGAAACAGCATATACATAGCCACAGTCAATCATGTACACAGTGTAATTTAGATAATCCCCCCCCCCCCAAAAAATACATACCCTTACGAGCAGCCGCACCAATACGTGTCAATTCTCCACTGTATGCCAAACATCAGTCCACATGCCCAACCCAGTTCACGGAACCAAACCATGTTAGTGACAAGTGAGTTAAATTATCTTAATTGTCTTAGCCCAACAAGACAGAGCCTGAGTGCCCACAGCCTAGCCAAAGCTACATCGATCGAGTGAAGTGCTGTAATCCCTTGATTGGAGCACAGAGAAAGCAAAATCCTGTCCGCATATACAAGTCCCTGTTAGCATTCTTCAATTCTCGTGAATTTTTCAGAGCCTACATTTTAATGCCTTAAACCCATGAGCAAAAGAAAACAAGCCAACCCTCGGTGAACAATGCAGAAATACACATATCCCATGTTCCCCAATGGTCAGGATCCTTGATGCTCAGTCATACAATCACACATACGCCTCTACCAAGTGATAATTCTCACCTGTGAGGAGGGTATCGGGAGCCTTTTAGAATCTGTTCTCCGCCGCAAAAATTACCCCGACACCATACTGAGAATACGAGGATTGGTCACTCAAGCCGCGAACTAAGAAAGGCGGTTCCTGCAAATTCTTGCTGCACTTCCTGACACCAGCTTGAGCACTAGGTGCCAGTAAAGGCGCATGATTATAACGTTCGATGCTTATGCCTTGCCATGCATTACCTAAAAAGAATAGCTGGCTCCCATCCGTCACCTAGTCCATCCGCCCTGGATACACACATACACTCTGGAACTCTGCTGACGGAATCCCATCAGTACGGCGATATTACGGCCTCAGAGGCGCGTCACAAACTAGTAGGTCCCATCTTCTACCCTATGTATGCGTGACAATCAAAACATTTTGTATTGAAAAACAAGAACATAAATATCTGTAACGCGCGAGTAGCAGCCGCTAACTGCTACGCACATTTCAATTCACAACATTACTAAAACATTAATTAAAATTAAAATATGGTCATAAAAAATCAACAGAAAATAAAGGCATTCAATATGTAAATATTAAGGCTAAGCATAGCAAGACCTCCTAAAATAAGGGATTAGTGGTAGGATATTTCCTAAGCCATGCACAAGCCTGCTCTGGGACACCAGGTAGTTTAACCCATTCAGGTAAAAAAAAGTTTCAAAATTGCAGGCTTAAGAAGTGAAGTTTTAATCGCTCGATCCTTGGCCAAGCGTTTTGCCTCCCCAAAGGCTTTCCTTTTGATTGCCACTTCTCTTGGATAGTCAGGGTAAAGTCTCCTTGCCAGGACAGTAAGCCCAACTGTCGTGCAATGCGCAAAACATTCTCCTTCACAGATGTCTTCACAAAAGAGATGATTATTTGCCTTGATTTTCCAGCCTCTAGTATATCCGCTGTGAATACCACATCCAAGACATTTTTTTGCAATCCACAGGCAGGGAGGCATTCCTGCAAATGCAAAATGTCTATCACCAAGAAAGTCTAATTGGACTCAGGCTTCTCAGGAACACCAATCAAGCGAATATTATTGCTTCTTGCCTGTATTCCCAAATTCATACTTCTCATTTGGAGTTTGTTCATTCCCTCTTGTAGCTCTTGGTAGGCTCTGTAACTTCTTGAGGCTTCTCTCTCCAAACCAGATGTTCTCCCTTCCACATCTACCATGCGAGTTTCTAAGTTATTAACCTTTCCAGATAAGTCAGTCGGGGTTGCCTTAACATCCCCAACATCACTGGCCACCTGCTTCAACAGTTAAAAAAATATCTGCACTACTTGGTGTTTCTTCATCTCGGTCATCATTTAATAGTTTAGGTTTTTTGGAGATGGGGTTCTCAGCGGTCTTGATCTTCTTTTTGCCCGACATTTCCAGCCTGCAAATGATAATCTGATGGTTGACAGGGTGGAGGGCAGGAGCTGCTCTCTTAACCTGCTACTCCTCCGGTGGCCATTCTAGAATAGATCTGTCTCAAGGGCTGTGAAGCGCCCTGGAACCGCCTCAACGCTGTTGAGCACCAAGAACTTCTTAAGCTCCAGGTACATTGTGGTTCTGCCCTCTCTGGCCCTTCTCTGAAGCCCCTAGAGACAGTTACGACCCTTTGGCCCCTTGGTGCTGGAACTGAATAACCTAGACTGTAAGACTGATTATTTTACCATCTACCCTCCTGTCAGTATCCAGAGTGCATCCCTTTCCTTCGTGAAACTGTCTGTCCTCTGTGTTCCTTTACAGGTTGGGTTGTATTTTGTAGTGTGCTAGAACTGTCTGTTGTAGTAATAATAAAGTAGATATTTGTATACAACCATGACTGGACAGTGCCTTTTATCATAATTGTGTTTTCGCTGTGTTGCAACTAACGATCCATGACCTTGCGGAGATAAGCCTGCCGTTCCATCCACGTTACCAAAATTGGCCAAGGAGGTCTTATAATTCACTTGTATTCCAATCTGTCTGATCCCTTCTGGTGTACTAGGGGTGTGGCGTTGATTTAGAAACCGATATTCATCCCTGGGAGACTGGTGCCCTGGAAGTTGATTAGTCACACTGGGAAAGCAGTCTGTTGCTTTCCAAAGCTAGGCCTGTGCTCAATAAAGCCCCTAATAATAATGAGCTTGTTTGCAAAGAAATACATTTTTATTTTTATTTTGATGCGCAAAAGCCAAACTTAAAATAAATATTATTACTCAACACAAATCTTATGGAGCCTCTTAATAGGGAAGGAAGTCTCCCAAAACAACAATGGCATGTTTTTCCTTTTTTTTTTTTTTAAAGGACCTCCTGTTAGACTTACAAAAACAGAGCATGTTGAACTCTACAGTGGAGGTGCCTCAAAACATTTTTGAAGATCACTAAGACCCTGTGAAAGCCCTTGCTTGCCTACAGCAGGCTTCACATAATTTTGGACGTGCTTATGATGGCTTTCTGGGAGCATTTGTGGCTTTACTTGGAATATTATGACACTATTACATGGAGGTATACCCAAGAATGGTGGGATTACTGAGACTATTGAGGCTGTACTTGACAAATAACTGGAGCACCTTCGAGGCTACACCTTACCCAACATTTGATGGCGGTATTAGGGCAGTGCTGCACTTTTATACATGCGGCATCTGCTAAGCTATACCATACATCCTGATTTAGCAGCCATATGGTGGCTTTATCGGTTAATTCGAGGCTGCAACTTGGCATGTGATAGCATCTGCACATGTTTGGGCAATACCATGACATTACGTTTCAAATGCCAAGGCGTGCTTGTGATTCATGGTTTGCCACTAAATTGGATGTTATCAAGTCATATTCTCTGTTACATATTACAGTGACTATTATTTAATGATGGAATATGTAATTCGTGTCCATGGACATTTCTGTGTACGTTTGGGATTTGGGAAAGACTTGCGCGTACACAAACAAGCGCACAAGCATCTCTGAACACTGGAACCGAAAACTTGCAGCACACCAGTCTCACTGAAAGCTATTTCTGTGTTTGCCATTCTTCACGATAAAAGGCGCATGTCTTTTCAATAAATTACAAGGCCTTCCAGGACACCACGCTGCTGTCTCTGCTGCTCACAGCCGACTCCGGCTGAAGGGGGCAGTGCTTGAGTGATCTGAAGACGACACACTCCCACAGTCTGTATCTCATTTTTGTTAACAAAACCCCACATTCTGCCACATGACCCTGGCTTTAATGTTCAGGAGCTGGCAACAGTCCACAAAGTTTAAAGAATGTGCATAATAACTGGCTTGCGAGAGGCGAAACAAGGCACAATCCAATTCCCATGTTCGCTGGCTTACGGAAGCTGTTTCTTTCATGTATGAAGCGTTTTCAATATATATCAAAGACGACTACATAAATATAAATGCACGGCTTTCTCCGATAACTTAGCTGTCTAGTCCATGTATTGTTGGCGAGTCTTTATTAAATTAATGAATGAACACAATGATGGCTTTACACTGAGTGATAGTGCATATGTTTAGATACTTTGTGGCTCATTCTGAAGACCGCGGTCCATGTTTTGGAAATCTAAGTATTTTACACACAGCTCCTTCATCACATGCAATGCCACCACTACATGAGCAAAAATGACTACCGCATATGGTATCTTAGGTTAATTGACATTTATATAGCACTTTCAGGCTATTGTTATGGCTTCAGAGTGCTACGTAGTGAAATGTTTTTTGGCAGACCATAGTCTGCACGGACCTGAAATTAAAAAGCGCATTACATTGCATACAAGTAGTATTTTTCCTTTAAACTGACTGTTCGTTTATTTATTGAGATGACAAGTGTAGTGACATTATAAAAGCCATACTATAAAGATTACTCAGGCACTGTGTGGATTGCTATTTATTTATTTGGATTGATCAAGCGCCCAGCGGCCCGGAGGCATCGTGGCGCCGTTACAGAATATTCAGTTTAGTAAGTACATGTTAGCAACATTGGTTACAACATTGTCGAATCGGTGTTCCGTGTCAGTGACTATGTGACAGCTGGACCACATTTTTCTTGGGACTGAACACGTGCTACAATAAATCAATCAACCCCAAGGACAACTGTCTACCGTTCAGGGCAGGCTAAACTGTACATGCAGAACCCACGCACAATGAACATTTAAAGCATGTACATTTGTCATCCATATTTGAGAATGGCCAGATCATTACTACATAGGGCAGATAGCTGGTATTAGCCATACGTGAATACATGTGTGGGTTATCTATTAATGTGTTCAACAACATACAGTTTATCCAGTGCATCTGTACAAACAGATTGAGATTAAGACGTCTGCAGTAGAAATTACATAGGAATTTGTATTGCTAAAATCGGGCACAAATCGCTCGTGGAAGCACTACAACAAGGCTTAAATATCCACACACATTACAACTGAAGTCCGTGAAAAGAGCAGCAGTGCCCTTCATTGCCCTCCGCCAGATAGCATTACTCCATTTCATCCCTAGAGGGTTGCCGCACACAAGGGGCAATCGCATCTGCCTGGCACCACACAAAAAAATCAGAACATGGGAAATGTACTAGCGGCTCTCAAGAACAACATTAACAATAAGCAGAAATGCTATTGTTCCATCACCTCCACTGAACCCCAAGTGGAGCTGATCCACATCACCAGGGAAATCTCTGCAAAGTCTCCCGTTTCATCCTGAGAGGGGCACCACATAGAGAAAGGCCTAGCCTTCTTATCTGCCTGGAGCGCATGTAGTGGCCCAGTGGAACCCATAAGGCAGCGCATGGAAAGCCTTGATGCTATTGGTCAATCACACAGCACCTGACCACTGGAGTGGATGTGATTAGGGATGTGGTATTGACAGTCAGCCATAGAAGAGCAATTAGCAAAGGCCTGTTTGTCAGCTCATCCTCCCCGCCACTTGGATGTTCACACTGGGTGAGCCTCAGAAACCATGAGAGCCATTCAATATCTCTGTGAGTAACCACATGGGCATTGCTATGGTTGGGATACATGCCCAGCTCCCATGCTCCCCACCACCAGCGATTTAGATTGAGGAAAATATATTAAGTACACGCAAAGAGGGACGTGTGCACAGCGTGGAAGAGGGCGTATATGCAAAACAGGGATATCACTGTTTGTAGCAAGGTGTGGAACTTTAGATAGGTCCAAGTATAGGGCGTGTGTGTTTGTGTGTGTGTGTCATTAGAATATAGCAATATAAGACAATGAAACATAGCATAGCGGCCAGCCCAGTCTCCGTTGCTAGAGGTACTGAAGCAACACCATGTTAGAATAAAGCCTAGCCTGCCAAAGGCCATGGTACAAGCAGCAGCACACTATGGTAATGAGTCCCAAATCACTTTCCTATATCTTGTATCATGTTGCAGGTCTGCAAGACCAGAAAGGAATGTACATGGCCGAAACACAGGCAGGGCTGCGCCTGTCCTGAAGGACACAACCATAGGAGCCAGGGAAGTGGTCTTCAGCTGCCAAAAGGCCTACTTTAGATTTAGAGCACTAGTGCCCCCCAGAGCGATGGTCATCCCCTTTGAACTGCCAGACTCCTCTGACCAGAAAACCTAAATCCTTCACAACTTGGCTGATGAGTGGGTTTCTGGGGAGGCCAATGTGAAGCTCCAGAGGGGGGCAGTTAACAAGGGGGGAGCAAGCAGTGAGCAATCCTGTGATTTGTACTAGGAGGTGCAAGGGGTGAGGCCAACAAATCATATCCTGTGTCGGGGAGGCATGCCCAGCACGCCTGCATGTCTGGAATCATGAGAAGCGTCTCTGTATTCTGAAGGGCCAATCTGACCTTATCCACTGAGCTCATATCAACGACCAGGTGCACATCACATGACTAGGCCTAATGGGGAGGGTAACAGACCCAGATGCCTGCCAATCGTAAAAGCAGAACCCAAGGTGGCGGGGCAACTGACCACGTGGTAGCGGGCCATGGTAGATTAGATACAGCCAATCGGTTGAGGTACTATACGGGACTGGTAGTATGTACATAGGGGGTAGCCAATGAGAGTGATGGAACAACACTGCATACTGTTTATGTCACGAGTGATGATGTTCTTTAAAATGTTCTATCTACTTTGAGCTACCCCATTGAGCTCTGTGGCTGTTGGGTTCTATGGCACCCTCTGTCACCCGTTTCCTTTTTGTATGCAGAATAAACCTTGTTTATTCCTGGAGCAGCTCATGTGACCCCCCCCCCCTGAACCCTGGCCCAATCTCGGGAGAATAGGCCAATGATCTTCACGGCAATCGCAAACTACTGATGGAGTGTCACTGAGGGGGGATCACTGTCCTACATGACTTTTTAGCATCCCGATTAGTTTCTTGGTTTACATGTAACAATGTATGTTTAATTGTAAAAGCGAATAAACGGAGGTTAAAAAAAAAAAAGAATAAACCTTGTTTTTCTTGCAAGAGGTGCATTGAGCTTTTTTCCTTAGATGATTGTTTTTCTTTGTCTGGTTGCTGTCTGCCTTACAAATCTGGTGACCCTGACGTGATCCCAGACCCTCCGCAGGGACAGAGGATTCCTGCCCACACATCCATAGAGGCCACATCCACCTGCAGTGGCCAGTGCTTGTGCACAAACTGGAGAGGTTTACAGGAACCGTGCTGCCAGAATTCTTGTCTGTTCTTTGGAGCGAGGCGCCACTCCTGGATTTTGCAGGCAGTTGATGGGACCCTGTGACAGAGGTATTTGGGAGAGCATCTAGATGTAAGGGCACCTTTTGCAGGAGAAAACAACACGGGCGGGAGGGGGAAAGCGCAACTGTTGGTGGGTAAGAGGGAGAGTGACGACGTGGTGAATGGGATGTGGTTGTTAAGGAGGAAGACCGCGTGGCATTTTGTGTTGATTTATTTTATTATTATATGGAGTAAAGAGGATAAAGGAGTAATGGGATCCTTCACAAATGAGTGAGGAAGAGCGCTCTGTACAAGAAGAAAAGAGGAATAAGGGTAGAGGCTCTATGTATTGAGTCAGCCTGGGATCTCCACGCCCAGTATAAAGTGGGCATGGGAACAAAAAGTAGTATTTTTGTTGTTTTTATTGTAATGGTGTGGACCAAGGTCATGTCCAGGTTTATTGTGTAGAATTATTGAAGCAGTGTGGAGTCAAGTTGTGCATGAAGTGTGCGAGTGAGCATGGAATCTATTGGTATGAGAACCGAGTAAGGTGCGGGTGTGTGGCGTGTTATGAGGGAGACAGGCGGGGTATTGGAAACAGGAAGCAGCCGGATAACGGGATGACAAGGTACCACTGAATTGGAACCTGAATAAGCAATGGTATTACATAACACCATGACAGGGGTGGCTAAAATGAAGTCAGCAATCCCACTAGAGTATATGTGCACAGCACTCCCATTGATTGTACAAAGAGAAGAAGTAGCATCGGAAATGGATGATCAAAACACGTGGGCAGAGCTGGTATGTTTAAACCATGACCAGAACCGGAGACAAAAAGGGATGTTCAAGGCCACATGTATATACTCTTAGCAGAAAAATATAAGGGGAAGAAGTTGAAGAATAGAAAGGAAGTGTTGGAACTATGGAAGATGATCAAAGATTTAGAAGATGTCCCCCCGCCCCCATGAAAACATCAGGTGTGCCACCCCTATCATGTGTCCCAACCACAGCCACTGCCTTTGCGGTCCAGGAACCGTCTACTCCATCAGGGATGATGCAGTCTACTCAGCCGGCACTAGAAGCGCTGCAGGTCCCATTTGGGTGCTAGCCTACACGCGCAGCATCAGGGTACACAAACCCGACTTATGTCCCTTTACCCACCCCCCACTATTTCCTCACCAGCCCAGTATCAGAATCTCCCGACCCCATAGCGACTGCAGTCGCTCGCACGGAGGAACAGAGGAGCATAGATTGTAATCCACAAAAGGAGTTAGAAGACGCGTTGAGGAGGACAGAGAAAGAGTTGGCGAGGTTAAGATTGGATAGGAGGGACGGACAGCAGGCACCTGTGGGGACAGACAAGTGGATGGCGGGGGACATCTTGTTCAGGATTGATAGTACAGCGATCAGAGACATGTGAATTGAGAAGGAAGATTGAGAACGGCGAAGGCAGCAGGCAGGAAGCCTGCATTATGGGACAGCGCTGTCTGAAGATGACATGGGACCCGGAGCGGGGGACGAGTAATAGGATACGGTGAACGTGTTGGAGGGGGAAGAGGCCCCGCCTGCGATCTCACCATGGGTGGTGAGCCTATGGGGCCCAGGTTAAGGAACAGGTATGGGAGTATGGCGGTTGCCAAAGGAAACCAGGTGGAGAAAAGAAAGGGGATGAAGACGGTGGGGTGCAGTTGCCACTGTTGCACAATGGACGAGAGAGGGAACAGTATGTACCATGGCCGCGCATGGACAAGAATAATTTGATGAAGGCATCACCATCCCTTAAGTAAGCACAAAAGTGATGGGTGGAAGGTTTTGAATTAATCTGAATCACTGGCATTGCTCTGGGCAACATTCCACACCACCGTTTTTTTAGCCCGTCTGCGCCATTGCAAAAGGGGTCCAGCCATATGCAAATCAGTCAGGTACTGCCACCAATGGTAGCACACAGCCTGAACTGCTAGGCCAGGTCCCCTCTGCACGGAAACACAAGCAACCCCAGACATGTTTCGGCCTTGTTGGGCCTCCTCAGTGAGGTGCACCTTGGGTACTTGTGGTCTCGTGCAGAAGGGATGTGACCTAGCAGTTCGGGCTGGACTGCCCCTTTTTGGGGTAGGAGGAAGCCTGATTGCATATGGGTTTTCCCCTTCTGTAACGGCTTGGCAGGCTGAAAAACGATGGTCTGGAGGGTTGCCCAGAGCGTTGCCAGTGGTTATGATTAATTCAAAACCTTCCAGCCATCACCTTTCTGTTTTGCCCCTGGCATCACCATCCCTTACAGCTGGGGCGTGAAAATGATTTACGCATTTGAAAAACAGAAGGCAGGTTTAACACTGGCCATGGGTGACACGAAAAGTTTATTTGTCGCAATAATGGATCAAGCAGATGACCTTTCGGCTAAAGCAGGGTACCCTGGGGTGCGATTAGGGGATGACAGACACTATGCAGCCCATTTTAATGATAACAGGGCCCGAGGATGGGCGCCACTACGATGCGCCTACTCGGACACACTGGATCTACAGTCAATTATGCAACATACAATGTGAGATGATGAGGATCCCGCTCAGTACATTTTACAGACACAAGAGATGTTGAGGGCAGAAACGGGCGAGTCCTGGGATAAGTCAATGCCATTTTTCTATTTTGTGGTCCAAAAAGGGCTTCCCAAGGAGGTACAGAAAGCACTTGACAAAATGGTAGAGATTGAAGCAAATGGGTGGGCGGAGATACCTTGCATAATTGTACTTCATTGCAAATGGTTGAAAGAGAAGGAAAAGGAAACCGCACAGAGCGAACAGACGGAGGAAGTGAAACTGGTACAAAAGAAGTTAGCAAAGATTTGGGAAGAAGAGGCGGTAGTAGCAGCGCCACAAGACGCGCAGACAGCGCACAGGGCAGTCCAGGAAGATGCACAAACAGCACCTGCATGGGGAGGTGACTATGATTGGAACGGTGGGTTTCAAAACGCAGTATCAGGACTGGCCCCCGGGAGGGTACCCACAGTGACAAGGGTGTTTTGCTGGGCCCCAAGAAGGAATCAGATTTTGGAGGAATGGGCCTGACGGAGGGGGGAAATATGGGACTGTGTTGGACATGTGGGAGGATGGGATATTTCTCACGGGAAAGTAGGAGCAGGCAGGCTGCTGCATACAACCAGCAGATGCCCCCATATGTGCAGGCCTTGTACCCTCAGCCTTATGCTCCCGGGTCCTAGCTGCCTCGCATGGCGCACTGCCTCCCATGTCCCGGCCTGTACCCCCAACATCGTTCCAACAACTGCAAGCGCTGGCGACCATAGCAGGAGCAGGCTCCCAAGGTGCCCAACAACAATGCAATGTCCCATGGCACATTGACACACTACCAAAGGTTTAGTGTAGTGGGAGGAAACCCTTTCATCTTCACAGGACAAACGCATACCAAGATTAGGACAGCCCACAGAGAATCTTAACATGCCAAGTCCTGTAAGTCACTGCCAACCCAGAAGAGGAACCTTTGGTGTGCGTGGAGATACGAGACAAACCATTCATTTCCATGGTAGACACAAGTGCAACAAAATGTTGAATCAGTGAAGGGCATTTCCCTTTGTCATGTGAGGGTATGGACACACAGGGCTTCTCTGGGGTAGTAAAATTGGTTCCATTTACAGAAGTGTTGGCCATCAGAGTGGGTGAAAGGGTGGTATAGGCCATGTTGTTTCTTTCGACAACTTCCCCTGTCAACCTGTTAGGATGAGACATGCTGAACATGACTATCTCGTTCACTGAGAGAGGAGTGGTGTGTTCCACCCCTGGAATGTACCACATAAGGGCAATGTTGGTCAAACAGGTGCTGGGGAGTGAGGCCGTAAAAAACGCAATTATCCGTAGATAAGTGCAAACCCTCCAATCATTAATAATACAATTCATGCGTAAAACGCCACATAATCCCTTCAAAATAAGTCAACACTACTTAAAGGGTATGTTTTCTAGACAAGAGACAATGTGTATGTTGAAATTCACTAATTTTATTCATCAATCACAGATCATCATAGAAAAACATTTAACAAAGACACATGAAACACATTGACATCACATCTATTACAAACCAATTTTATATATACACATATCACACCAAACAATGATCTCATCTCACACATCATTTCTCACATACTCTTTCATCCCCATTCATACAAACCACCTTTCGTACTTGTGCAAAGACCGCAAATTTTATGATTCTGTTCTGTAATCAGAACCCCCATCTAATTGGGTTTTTTGCCTTATCTACTAAAAGTGCATAGTTGACAATATTTCAAAAGTCAAACATAGGGTAAATGTTCCAAAATAATAATTTTTGAACATGTTGTAAATTACCACCTTCTTTTGTGTAAACCCAAGTTCGAGCCAACTCTGGGAGGAGTGGCCTCTATGGTAATGTTTACTCGAGTTTCGGGCTACCAGACAGACCTATACAATTTCCGTCTAGAGCACCTTGTCAGATCATATATACATTTTAGAAAAAACAAAACAATTTTTTTTGCAGTGATTCAGGTTGGTGTGAATTAAATCTTGTCCAAAGTTCAATGTGTACTTTCTTCCAAATTACAGAGTCCCATGCTTCTGTCGGTCAATTGTGTTACTGTGGAAGCCACTGCCTGTGTAACTGGGTTAAGTGCTTCACTGGATTTTTCTTGCTGGGACAACGGTACACTGATGCTTGGAGAGATGCTTGGGCAAGTCCTACTACAGATGTCAGGATTTGTGATGGTGCCACTGCTGCTGGGGACTTTGCTGTCCTAGATGGGATGATCGAGACAGTTTGGGTTCCTGCCCGCGCACAGCATGAAATCCATGGGGAGTAAGGCAGCAGCCCGAGGGACCCCAGTGCACCCTGATCTGTTTATCTACGGGGCTACTGTATTGTTGAATGCAGTGCTACACGTGGCCAACCAGTGCTGCAGAGTACGATCTGAGTTATATTTTTCAGTCCAGCTCAGCCCCAAGAATGTGTTGCAGGAACCATCATCATGTTGGATCTAGAGGCGGTGCTAGTGTCAAAAGAGAGGGTTGTACTGAACGGGACAGATACAGAGGGAGGAGAGTGGTTTGTGCATAGACCCAAACCAGCCTTTAAGGGAAGTGACAGACAGCGACTTGTTCGAAGATGAGGATGATGAGGGGGAAATTATTCTGGCAGTATGTGTCCCATGCAAGATCATGATACAATACTGACATGTCCCGTGTCTCATGTTCATGGCAGAAAGCATCCTACTGTTTGCCCAAAGTGATTTAGCGCGGGCACCTGATAATCTGTGGACAAACAATGCCCATGACATAGGGCTCCTGCAGAGTATTGCACCAATACAGGTTACCCTTAAACCAGAAGCATTGTTTCCCAGAGTAAAGCAGTACCCCGCTGTCCAAAGAAGCATAGGTGGGAATAAATGACGCAATTACAGCCCTATTACACCAAGGCATTATTGTACCATCTAATTCTCCTTGCAAAATGGCCATATACCCTATAAAAAAAAATCACAAGGTCTAGCTGGAGCAGGACTTGCGCCCTCAGATTGACGTAGTACAGGCCGTGTTTTCAATTGTTCCCAACCCTGCGACAATACTATGCAACATACCCACTGCAGCAACCCACTATACAGTTATTGATTTAAAAAATGTATTCTTCTCTGTTCTATTGCACTCTAATTCCCAATATCGGCCAGCATTTACACATGGCGGGAGGCAATTCCAGCACACAAGGCTACCCCTGGGGTACTTGGAGTCCTCCAGTATCTTTATCAGGGTGTTACATGTAGATTTGGGGAACATACACGTGCCGAGCACTACTATTCAGTATGTGGATGACTTGCTAGTTTGTAGTGCCAATGACCATCACTGCAGGGACGACTCCATTATCTTGTTAAAATGACTTGCTGACAAAGGATATAAGGTGGACAGGGAAAAGCTGCAGTACTGTCAACAGGAAGTATTGTATCTCGGCTAACTGATTTCTGTCGATGGCAATAAAGTAACCCCAGAGTCCGCAGCAGCAGTGCGTGGCATGGCGTGGCACGCCCAAACAGTGACAGTTAAGGACATGCCGAAGCTCTTTAATTATTGCACAGCATAGATACACACAAGCATTACTGCAGGCACTTGGGGGCTCAAAAGATAAAAGGCACCATCACATGCACAGAAGAAATGCTCACTAGTTTTCAAGAACTAAAGGATGTCATTGCCACTGCCCCAGTTCTACCTACATCTAACTATGCCAACAAATTATATCTCTTATCACACTCAGACGGCCAGATGATGACGGCAGTTCTGACACAGAAAAGCACAATGGGCCACAAACCCCTGGCGTATTACAGTGGCATGTTGGACTCAGTAATGCAGGGGCAATTCCCATGTCAACAAGCTCTGGTTGCAACAGCCTTTGCTATAAAGAAGTCGGTCATTATCACAATGGGATATTCAGTGATTTTATATGTGGAGCATGCACTATTTGCCATCTTAAAAAGGTCCAAATCCACCCTGACTGCACAAAGGGCCTCGGCCTACAAGGTCATCCTGCCCAGCCCTCCGTTTACATATTTTTCGATGTAAAACCCCGCCACCTTCCTGACTTAACCAGTCACTGATGCTGATGAGATACACAACTGTGCCATGTACGAAGGAGCTGACAATGACATCCCAAAAGCGTGAGATTGTGCCATTGATGGTGAAGTGTTCTTTTTTTATTAAAAATTCTTTATTGTATGTTATAACACAACACAGAACAACTATACACAAATATCACAACATAACGTAGAGATGGTACTCCTTGCGGGGAGTCTGACAATTGCGATAATCGTGGCGCTTTATACTGTCGCTATGCACACTTCTTGGGTATCCAATTTCCGGCTGCACATCTGTTCTCCCAACCCCATGAACTGGTGTTCGGACGGCACTCATGGCTGGTTAGACGCCTGCATTAGGGCTTTCCTCTCAGTCCATCAGGTTCATAAGCACGCTGTCCGACCCATCAGGACCCTCTGTATCCTTGTCTACTCTGGATCCCAGCATATCCTGTAGGAGTGTGTTCCAAGCCAGCAACTTGTCACTACTTTCTCTTGACCTTCTCTGTACCGCACTGGTCCATACTGTTGTTTCAGCGAATGCCCATCGATTCAAGTTGGCCCACCATGCTTCTATGCTGGGCCTTATGGCAGTCTTCCATACCATGGCCATCCAGCGTTTCGCCAGGATGCACATCAAGTCCTTCATCTTGCCCATATGTGTCCTTTGTTTACCTCCTCTTGGGAATAGTCCTAAAAAGTAGCTTTCTGGTGTCCATTGTTGCATTTGCATTCCGCTGGCTGTCGCCTTTGCCTTAATATGTTCCCAAAATGTCTGTATTACTGGGCACTCCCAGAACATGTGGAGCATGTCTGCATTTTCTGCGGCGCACCTGGGGCAGGTTTGAGTGTCTTTGTTCCCCATCTTGGATAGTCTTTTTGGGGTGAGGTACACCCTGTGGGTAATGTAGAGCTGCGTTTGCTTGAATCTTGCATTTTTCAAGACCGTTTTTGTATATTGTAGGACTCTTGACCATTCCTGATCCGTAAAGGGTCTCTGGAGTTCTGCTTCCCATTGGTCTTGCACCTGTAGTCCCTTGATATTACTGGTTTTCATAAACTGTTCGTAAAGCATGGATGTCATGTGTCTTCCTTCGGAGATGTCATACCACACATCCAGGTCTTTCTGCAATCCCTCCTCTCCGATGAGGTCCACCCACCTCTAATTGATAGATTGGACCATGCTATTGTGCAGCATGAATTGTCCTTTGTGTATTTTATTTTCTTCCGTAAGGGTGTTGAAGTCCAGCCATTTTCCCTCCTTCCACAGGTCTCCCACCTGCACTACTCCTTTGGCTTCCTAGTGTGTCCTGTATGCAGCCAGGGCTTCTGGTCTGGTGCACGCCAGTCCCGCCATGGGAATCTGCAAGGAGCATGGGTCTTGGGTTCCCTGAATCTTCTACACCCTCTTCCATAGTGTGAGCCACAATTCCAGCAGGGCAGGTAGACCCTTGGTCCAGGGCTTCCCCATCCAAATGAGTTCTCGTAGGTAGCAGTTCTGTAGTGCTGGCTGGAAGAGTAGTGAGTCTATGGATACTTCATCCCCCAACCATCTGACCACAAATTGCAGCTGCCCTGCTAGATAGTATTTCTTGTAATCCGGCACATTGATTCCCCTGGACAGATAGTCCCTTTGTAGAGCCAGTCTGTTCCGCCCGCCTCCCCACAGGAATTCCCGCACTATCGTGTTCAATTTCATAAAAAATGTTGCAGGTATGTTGTGGGCTATGTTTGTGAAGAAATATAAAAGAAGGGGTAAGACCGTCATTTTCAACAGGGCTGCTCTCCCTATCATCCCCAATGGCAGTGTCTTCCAGAACTCCATGGACTTCACTGTATTTTCTAGGGCAGCTTGCGTGTTGGCAGTGTGTGTCTCTATTGGGTTGTGATGTATGTCTATACCCAAATATTGGAAGGTGCGTGGTGCTCACGTGAGGCCCAGGCATGGCAATTGTTCAAAGGGGACATGTTTGAGTTCTTCAAGGGGGGTATATGATGGATTTTTCTTTATTAATGGAGATGCCCGATAAGTCTGGCGTATGCGTCTACTGCCTGCAGCAGGTCAGGAACGTTTACACAAGGGTTTGCGACGAACAAAAGCATATTGTCAATGTATAATGACACTAGATGTGTGGTGTTATATATATGTATCCCTGTATCTGCATATGCTGCTGGCAGAAGACCGCTAAAGGTTCCAAAGTCAATATATAGAGCATTGGAGATAACAGACAGCTCTGTTTCGTGCCCTTTGTATCCTCCATGCTAAAGAGATATGCGTCCCCGTGTTAACTCTGGTTTTAGGGTCTTTGTACAGTAACCTGATCCCTCCAAGAAAGCCCTCACCCATACCAGAGTGGGCCAGCACCCTGAGGAGCCAGTTCCAGTCCACAGAATTGTAGGCCTCAACCGCATCAAGGACACTACTGCATATTCACCCTGTTTATCATTGGTTTGATCCACCAGGTGGTGTAGCCTCCGCAAATTCCACGTGGTGTTCCGCCCCGGGACATAGTCAGAGTGCACTAGCATGTGTAACTCTTTTTTAGCCTATTATCTAGGGCTGCCGTAAGGATTTTGCAGTCCTGATTTATCAATGAGATGGGCCTGTAAGAGCCGGAGTCTAGGGGGGGTTTACCTGGTTTCAAGATGGGCATTATTAAAGTTTCCTGCATGCTGTCTGGCAACTCAAACGCTTCCTGATACACCTCCAGTAGTTTGGCAGCTAAAGAGGTTTTAAACACTTTATAAAACTCTCCGGGTTGCCCGTCGGGTCCCAGGGTCTTAGATGTCGGGAGGCTGTCTATTACTGCTTCCAATTCGTCTGCCGTTAGGGGGGGCTTCAAGCATCTGTGCTTGTTCTGCGTCCAATCCTGGGAGGTCAATCTGGTCTAGAGCGTCTGCAATATCTGAGCTGTCTGCTTGACGAGTGCTCGTGTATAGGGCCTTGTAGAATTGCAAAAAGACTTGGTTTATCCCTTCCTGGGTCCTCCCCTCCTCCCCAACATTATTTGAGATCGTGATAATCCGGGTTTTCTTAACCTCTTGTTTCGTTAGCCAGGCCAAGAGCCTTCCTGGTTTATCCCCTTTAGCATGTTATCTTTGTGTTTATTTCGTATAATTTAGATTCCCCAGTTTCTCCCAGGTTGCTTTTCACTGTATCCTAAGCGTCACAAGTTCAGGTGGTTCCTCCCCCAGTGTGCACACCTGCGATTCCAACCACTCTATTCCTGTTCAATCTCCCTATGTTCTGTCAGGACCCTTCCCTTTAAGTCCCACTGTTTTCCCAATCGCTGCTCCTCTGACTACCACCTTAAAGGCGTCCCACACAGTTGCCGATCTGTCTACGCTACTTGTGTTGAGTTGAAAGTAGTCGTCTATTGTATCTTGCTGATGCCCTTAGACCTCCCCCTCTAGCAGCGTCTATGCTCTCAATCTCCAGGTCGGTATCAGGGACTTCCTATGGGTGTATGCCCATATTGCTGTGATCAGGGTGTGGTCTGAGTGTTCTCGCTCTAAGGTGCACACTAGTGAATTCCCCTAGTGTCTCGCTGCCCGTAAAGAGGTAATCTATACGTGTAAACGTACCATGTGGGACGCTATAAGGAAGTATCCCCTTATCTGCTTGCAGCTTCCTCCAGTTTTAGCTGCTCCAAGATCTTGTGCATCGCTTTTGCCGGCGGGCCTGGCTTCTTATATTTATCATCCGATCGATCTAGGAGCGGGTCAAATGCACAGTTGAAATCTCCTGCCCAAATGAATGCTGCCACTCTGTATGGGGCCAGTCGTGGTGTCCGTTTCTGAAAGAACGTTGTTGCATCCTGGTTCGGGCGTATGTGTTAACCAGGCACACCCCCTTGTTTTCCAGCATCCCGTGCACCGACACCCACCTGCCCTCTCTGTCTTGTTCTTGCGTTAACAGCTGGAATGGGACCCCCGGGGCTATCCACGTTAACACCCCTCTGGCATAGGTGAAATAGGTTGTGCTGGACATTTGTCCACTCCACTTGGTTGCTAACTTGGTCTGTTTGTGTTTTGTCAAGTGGGTTTCCTGCATCATCGCTATTTTAACTCTTGATTTGTTGAGCCAGGTGTGTACCCTCAGCCTTTTAACATAGGCATTCAGCCTTCGGACATTCCAGGTAGCTATTGTGAGTTGTTCTGAATTCATGTCACTGAGTCTTGTCTGGGCCCTTCGATCCCCATGGGCCTATTCTGGCTTTCCTGCCTGTGCCCTGGTCACTTGCCTTTATGTTTTGTCGCCATCGCTGCCATGATCAATCTCCAAGTGTCTATGCCCTCCTCCTGCCATGTGGCTTTTGCAGAGTTCCCAGTGCTGGGTGATGTAAAGCACATCCTTCGTCTTCTTACCCTTTTACACATTTTATTCCTTGCGCAACCATAGCAACTTATCCATGTAGAGTGATCACCCCTTCCTGTGCCTTGTTCTGAACAGCAAACCTTATTATAAACAAACGCCCGGCCTCCCACCGTCTGCTCAGGCACTGCTGCTTCTCTTGTACTGACGTCCCTAGGTAGGGCATGCTCGTTGCAGCATGATGCCTTGGAACTGGCATCATAATTTGTAGAACTCTGTGGGGTTTCGTGTCCTGTCACCTTCTGCGGCAGGTCCAAAGCTCGTCGCTCCGTCGTTTATGCTGCCGCTGGGTTGCGTCATATAGATGGAGCCTTGATGATCTTTGTCGGTGTTAAGTCCGCAAATATTGTCTCTGGGGTGGGTTCTCATTATTGTTTCCATTTCTGGCTCTCTGTTGGAGGATGCCCTGTTGGTCCATCCATGCATGGGCCTCCTCCATCGTTTTGAAGAAGTACGATCTGCCTTCACGGATCACCTTCAGTTTGGCGGGGTACAACAGCATGTAACGGATGTTCTCTACCCTGAGGAGTTCTTTAGTTGGTCCAAAGGGCGCCCGTTGTCTCTGGGCCAGGGCTGTATAGTCCGGGTAGATTGCTATTCTAGAGGAGTTCCTGGTTATCACCCCCCTTCCCTTGAGAATGTCAGTATTTTCTCCCAGTCTTTGAAGTTCATGATCTTGGCGATCATTGGTTTTAGGGGGGCTCCCGGTTGAGGTTTCCTGATCAGGGCCCCATGGGCTCTCTCCACCGCAAAGCCTTGGGACAGCACCCCTGCCCCAATCTCTTGCAGCAACAGATTTTCAACATAGTTTGCGGGGTCTCTGCCTTCCTCCCCCTCCGGCAGGCCAACGATCCTGACATTATTTCTTCAAGCCCTCCCTTCTTCATCTTCCGCCCTGTGCTATAGCGTTTTTATCCGTAATAATACATCTGACATTTGTGATTGGGTAGTGACAATGTCGGTGTTGTTATTCTGTACCTGCTGTTCCGCCATACCCACTCGGTCCACCAGGGTCCGTACATCCTGCCAAAGGAGGCCCATATCCACCATAACTGCATCCAGTTTGTTTTCGAAGGACGCCTTCAGAGCCGCTACAGCCTCCAGTATGGGGCCCTCGCTCCGACCTCCTTCCTGGTGTTCAGTGCTAGTCGCAGCCATGCTTGTGTCTGACAGGGTGGGTTGGCTTTTGTCGTGCTTCTTGGCAAAGGATTCCATGCTGGTCCGTTTGCCTCTTCCACTTTTCGATTTGTCTGGCATTCTTCTCACCGTGGCGTAATACAGGATTCGGCAACCTCCTCTGGGCCTGTAGCGAGGCCTACTTCCACAGGTGGTGCTATCACGTGGACGTCTGAAGGTATTCCTTCACTATTATGTAGTCTCCTGCAGGAGTTTGTGGCGCAGGTTTTCGACTGCTGGACCAAACTGGGATTTCTGCTCGCCCCCTTAGTTCCCGGTGGGCTCGGAAGGCCCGGTTCCTGTGTCGTTGTACAGTTTATTTACCCTTCTCTGAGGTCTTCTGGGGGTTCGCTCAATGTCTTGTTCGCTGTATAAGTCCAGGTATCCTACATCTCAGATGCTCCTCTCTGGGCAAGGGGGTTTCCCCACTCTCTTGTGCCTGCTTGGCTAGCTACTGCCACCTCAAAAAGGGTATATGCTCGTGGGGTGCCCTTGCCCTGCATCCATGTGACCCTGCTGTGCTGGTGTAGTTCAGTCGGCTCGGGGGAATACCATGGGTTGTGCTCTCCTATGTGGTAACTTTTGTGCGTGTATGTATGTATGTATGTATGTATATATATATATATATATATATATATACTTGATTCTATTGCTTGCTTCAGCTGTTGTTGTCCAGAGGCAATTATCGTCCCTATGTCTTGACTAGGTCTTTTAATGGCCTTGTGTCACACACCTCGGGTGTTCAGTGCGCTGTGTTGGTGTTCTCCCCCCCCCCTTGTGGGGTGTTATCACCTCCACTCTTCCCCTACCACGGTGGGGGTCGGTGCTTTGCTCGTGCTGCTCTGTAATGTCTCTGGGTGATCCGTGCAATGTCAACGCCTGCGGGCTGATGGTGTTGTTAGGCGCTCCCGTATGGCATCCCCTGCCATTACTGAGTGGACCGGGGAGCACTGTATTATCACATCGGTCTGTTCTGGGCCCAGCCCGGTGGACTCTGACTGAGGTCTGGATCGGCGTGTATGCCAATGTGGTACAGCAGTGGATTGCGGCCTCCCACGTTACCGTGTGTATTTAGAGTCTACTGATTTCTGTGTCTCCCCCTCGGTGGGCCTTGGACTTGTGTGACGCTCTGGCACCCTCTGCTAGAGTGTCGCTCGCCTCCAGTTGGGCCTGTGTGGCCCGTGTGGATCCCACCGGTTTTTCGTTCACCCACACGCTGGTGCGGTCCACATGCGCGGCTCTTCTCTCCCCCCCACAGAGGGGCCACACGTGTCAGCACTGTTGTGGTGTAGGCAGGCGGGCCCAAGGCCTCCTGGTTTCATCAGTGCGCCTGGCAGGCCAACTAGCACGTCCCCTCCTGCTGCGTGTTGTGGCCCAGGTGGACACTGCTTCACTTCCATCCCCGGGGGGGGGGGGAGTTGTCACTGGGGCACCTTGATTTGCTTTGCTCATCTCGAGGAGATGGCATCATGGGGTCCTGGGGCCCCTCGCCTCGCTCAGAACCTGGGGTGGGCACCCAGGGTGCTATCCAGACTGCTAAGGGGTCATCTGTGCACACTAAGGGTCGTTGTGGGGCCGCCTCACCAGCACTGGCTCTCGCACTCTGGTGTCGGGCTGTCAATCAGCTGTCTCGTTCAGGATCTCTCCGACATTCTGCGTCGCCCACCTCTCCTGGGCGCTCCTCGGCTCCCCGAAGTCCCTTCTTTGCTCCCCAGCTTCTGACTCGCTATCTGGGTACCAGCAGTGATGTGGATGCCCTCACTGGTCGTGCCACCGCGCCTCTCGTCTCTTGGTTGGCCGTTCCCAATGCTCACGCAGCACGGGCTTCCTTAGCGAGCCGCATTGCATGCACCTGCCGTTTTGGTTCTCGGCAGCGATGATCTTCTCCGGTGCTTTGCGTTCGTTTGCTCGTTGCGATTCTTCACAGGATTTCCCCCAGCCGTTCTCTGGAGTTTAAGGCACCTTCTCGTTTTTTCACAACGTCTGTCTAGCAAATATAGCCAGCTTGTCCGATGTATATGTAGGATCTTAACAGAGCTCTGAAGACTTGCTGTTCAACACATGGCCGCCAAGCCACGACATCAATGGCGAAGTGTTCTTTGTTGACGGCTGCATGACTATTGACCAGACCACGGCAGCACCTGAGTGCCTTGTGCCCTGTATCTCATCTGAGTCTCACTGGTTACTGTTGGCAGCTTCAGCGTACTCTCCAGGTGCTGCATGGCATATTGTTTTTTCCTTTTCTGCGTCTAAGCATCTCAGGGACCTCTTAGTTTCTCTCGCCGTCCGGGATTTCTCTCATTGGAAGCCTCTGCTGCTCTGTGTTTAGCGACCACAGCTCTCCCGATCTCCTGTCTTCCTGGCAGGCACACCAAACTGGTTCATCATCTGGTGCACTGAGATGGCCTTGACTGAGAACTACTTTCAATTTAACAATAGATTTTTTAAACAAATACATGGCACAGCCATGGGATCAGCGTTTGCCCCCACTTTGGCCAATTTATATGTCGAAATGTTAGAAAGCAATACAATTTTGAATGATACAAATCCTCACTACACCCATATCATTTAATGGAAAAGATATATTGATGATGTTTTTGTGATCTGGCATGGCGATGAGTTCAGTATGAAACATTTTTTTGATTGGCTGAACATACAAAATCCATACCTACAATTTACAATTGTTAGTAGTAAAGTTCAACTAACTTTCTCGACATTACAATTTATGCAGACAACATTGAAGGGGTTCTAAAAGTCAAACCTTTTCATAAATCTACTGATTAAAAACTCATTGTTAATTTATGATAATTTTCACCCATGACAAGTTCGGGATAAACTCCCAATTAGACACATTTTTAGGCTCAAATGCCAACAGCACTAACTCAGAGTTCGTCAAAGAAGGTAAGCTACTGAGTATCAATTTACAGAAAAGAAGTTATCCATGTAAAATTGTTAAAAAAGCCTTTTAAAGAGCATCCAACAACAACAGAGAATGAGTGTTGAAATACAGACCGAGAAATGATACTGATGAAAGAATGGTATTTAAAAAAAAAAAAATTTAAACTGTTTTTATTTGCATTTCACAACAAAAAATAAACATTGCGCATACAACGTGTTAACAAAAACGTCACAATAATTAACAATCCCAGGGAGCTATCCCCCCTACGATCCCACCCAAACCCCCAACCTCTCCCCAGACTTTCCTCTTACTATTACTTGGGCACCTAGGAGGAAAAAAAGAAAAGGGGTCATTACGTGCAGAACAATCACATATAGAAGATAACACCGTATGCAGCATCCCCGACCTAAACTAGGGACCAGAACCCCTTACCTCACATCCACAAACATACATCCCACCCTCTACATGTTCGAGCTCGTTTCTGAATCCACTTCTCTGGCCATATATTCTCTGAAGGAGCACCAATAATCCTTGGGCTTGCTGCTAGATGGAAGTGTTGAGTTAAATTGAGTCTCCATGCGTTCACAGCGTGCCATAAGGTTAAGCCAGTGTTGAAATGAGGGAGGCACCGGAGACCCCCACTTCCTAGCCAGTAGCGACCTTGCGACCACCAAAGCCATGCCCACAAGGCGTCTCTGGCAACCGGAGCCAACATCTATCAATGCCAACAGCCAACATTCCGGGGTAAGAGGGAGAGGAACATCAATCATACTCGACACCGCATCTGCTTTGTTGGACCAAAGCGCATAGACCCGCGGGCACAGCCATACCACATGGAAAAAATCGGCAGAGGTTTGACAACCCCTCCTGCACTCCGGGGGTTGAAGAGGGTATAGTCTATGTAGCCTAGCGGGGGAGAGATATACTTGATGTAAGAATTTAAAATGTATCAAACGAAATCTACAATTGGCAGAGATGTCCCTGGTCTGAGCACAAATCTGTTGCCATTGCTCTTCCGAAAGCACTCTTCGCAGAGCTACCTCCCATCTACCCCTATAACCTATATGCGATGAAGGGCGTTCTGCCCTAGCCAAACCATACAGGGTCGAAATTAGTTTCTTATTGGAAGCTGGTGTAGTAGTGAAGAACAGGAGAGGGGACGGGTGTGGTGCAACTGGGAATTCACTCCATCTACTTCTCAGCACCTCTCTCAACCGAAAATATAAAAGCTGAGTTATGGAGTTCCATAAGCCCCTCGCTGAAAGATCCTCCCAAGACAAGAATATACCTTCCGGAGCAACATCACCCAGAGTATGAATTTGAAGCCTAGAAAAATGATTTATGAACACTGCTTCATGTGTGAGTGGGACCCCCCGAACGCGGAAAATGGCCATCGGAGGGGAGTACCACTGGGACACGCCCACTAATTCCGCAAGCCGGAGCCAAGCTCTAATAGTAATATCAGTGGGTTGGACCTCCGTTCGAGGATATTTCTCCCGTGGAGCCCAAAGGAGACCTCAAAGATCGTCAGGATACGTGATTGCCTTCTCCAAACGAGAATGAGGAAGATCACCCGTTGGGGACCACCACCACACGGCGTACTGCGCCTGAGCAATCGGGTAGTATAAATAGAGATCTGGCACATCCATTCACCCCTGAGAATAGGGGCAGCACAAAATGTCCAAGGATACGCAAGGATGTTTCCCAGCCCAAATCAAACTGATCAACAGACTTTTAACCCGATGCCAAAAAGCGGCTGGTGGCCAAATCAGAACATTATTGAATACATAAAGCAGCTTGGGCAACACCACCATTTTTGACAACGAAATGCGGCCAGCCTGGGAGAGAGGAAGGCGGAGCCAAGTGTCAACCTTGTGCTCCAAGAGTTGTAAAACACAAGATAATTCTCCTCATACAGTCTGCCGGGGGAAATGGACACCCGAATACTCAGAGACCGAATACTCCGAGGTCGCCACGCAAAGGAGTCCCCGACGTCTAGAGGGGATACACCAGTAGTAAGTGGAAGCACCTCCGATTTTGTCCAATTGATACAAAGACCAGACAAGGCCCCAAACTCCGAGACCTCCTCCACCACGGGACCAAGATTAGCTCGCAGGTTTTTTATGTAAATTAACATATCATCCGCATATAAGGAAACAATTAAAGTGTGTGATCGAAGTGAGACCCCCCCTATGAGCATGGTATTCCCTAAGAGCGCAAGCCACTGGCTCTATGGCTAGGGCAAATAGGATAGGAGAAAGGGGACAGCCCTGCCTGGTACCTCGCGATGGAAAGATAGGATCGGACTGAACACCATTTGTATATACCAATGCCCTCGGTGCAGTGTATAACAGGCGAATCCACTGTAAAAATATGATGCCCATCCCAGCCCGCCTGAGAACCTCGAAGAGAAAAGGTCACTCGACCGAGTTGAATGCCTTCTCTGCATCGAGCGCTGCCACTGCTATAGGGACTTCGGGATTAACATTATGATTCAGTGTGAACAACCTGCGCAGGTTGTTCTGTGTAGACCTACCAGGTATGAAACCAGCCTGGTCTGGAAGGACTAGGGCTGGCATAAGAGGCAAGAGTCTATCCGCTAATAGTTTAGCTATAATTTTATTGTCCGTATTTACCAAGGACATAGGCCTATAGGATGCACATCGTCTGGCGTCCTTATCTGGCTTCAGCAGAACAGTCACCAGCGCAGATCTCGTAGTTTCAGGGAGAACCCTGAGTGAAGCTGAGGCTTCGAACATGTTACGCAGATGAGGGATTATTAACAATGGGAACGCTTTATATAACTCAGCAGTAATGCCATCAATACCTGGAGCTTTCCCATTAGGAAGGGATTGAATAACTTTAAGAAACTCTTTATCCATGGGAGGAACATTTAACTGTGCACCCACTGCCGGTTCCAACCAACCCAGTGCCACCCTATCCAAATATCGCAGAATGTCGTCGTGAGATGCCTTTGACTTAGAGGTATACAATGTGTCGTAGTACCCCCGGAACACTTCATTAATCCTGCCGCTATCCCTAATGGACTCACCCTCTGCAGAAACAATCTCCACAATGGGTTGTAAATGACGTTCCTGTCGGGCGGCCCACGCCAAGGTTCTACTAGGACGGTCCCCTTCAACGAACCTGGAAGAAGTTATCGGATCCCCCAAAAATCTGTCCTAATCCGCCAACAATTGATGTAATTCCCTTTTCTTAACCTCAATACTATCCTGAAGGATGGGGGAACTCCGCTCCAACTCCCTCAATTCCTTTTCCTTCAACATTATGGCACCACGAATAGACTTCAGAACCCCACCCTCCAGCGAAATACACCACCCTCTGATGAACACCTTGAACGCTTCCCAAACCACCCTTGGGTCCGAGACAGAGTCCTCATTTATTCGAAAAAATTCAGAAATAGCCCTGCGGGTATCCTCCCGAAAAGATAAATCCTCCAGGGCACGAGCTCTGAATATCCATCTACGTTGTTTAGGGATAGAAGAAGGGAGAACAAATTGGGCCAGGACGGGGGAGTGGTCAGACAAGGTGCGGGATGGTATCACAGCTTTAGCAGAACCACGGAACAGCTCAGAGGATGAGAAGATGTGATCTATTCTAGATGAGCTCCCATGCACGCTCGAATAGAAGGTAAATTCCCGGGAGTTCGGATGATGAAGTCGCCAAGTGTCTACCAAGGAGTAGTCCGAAGCAATGGAGGACCACTTGATAGCTGCCCGAGCGAGAGACGTCTGTAACGAGGATGACCTATCCAGGGTTAAGGATAACTCCACATTAAAATCCCCTGCCCAGACCACCTCGTACCAGGAAAATGTACGCAAGGGCATAGCGCAATTCTGAAAAAAATCAGGGCAATCGTAGTTAGGACCATATATGCTCACAAATAGGACCAACCAGCCCTCAATCTCCCCTGTAACCAAAACCCGCCGGCCCTCTGTATCAACAAGTGTTTTATGCAGTTTGAAGAACCCAAGGTGCCAGTAATATCCAAGACTTGGAAGAGAGAACCCTCCCACTCCCCCAAACACAATCCCCACAACCCCTTTAACAACTAACAATGCCCACCATACTGAATTCCCCACCCACCACCCATGGCAGAAACCCCAATCTACTGGCTAACATATCCCTCCCCCCCACCCATGGAACCCTCACTAAACACACACACCAAAAGAACCAGTGCCGCTGGGCATGGGGGGTGCCGGTGGCCTCTGCAGCTCCTTCTGTCCGGAGGCTATGCCACAACTCTAGAAGTATAAACCACAACCTCATTACCACTTCAGTAACATTGATCATCTTGAATCAAATGTGTGAACGCCCCTGAGAGGGCCACGAAGATCAGAACACATTAGTCCATAGGACGTTACAACCAGCAATCAGGTCAAGGGGAGCCCCTCAGTGACTCCTCTGGCTCCGGAAGTTCAGTTGCAAATTTCTCTGCAGCGTCCGATGAGGTGAAGAACATAGTCTTGCCTTCATGCACTACTCTCAGCTTCGCAGGGTACAACATAGCATAACGGACAGCCTTTTGTCTCAGGATGTTCTTGGCCCTCTGAAACGGCTTCCTCTGGTCCTGCACTTGCTGGCTAAAATCCGGGAACAACCTATTGTTGCAGAGCCCCATCTTAAAGTTTTCTTCTCTCTAGCTGCTCTCTGTAATTGAAAATGCGGGCAATAATGGCCCTCTCCAGGGCCCCAGGGGGAGGACGGTTGGCCAATGAGCGGTGTGCTCGCTCCACCATAAAATGATTAGTGACGGGAGGATTATCAAGGACTTCCATCAAAAGCTTCTCAACAAACAATGCCATATCATCGATCTGTGTGGATTCGGCCACCCCTGTAATCCTTATTTTGTTCTTCCTAGATCTCCCCTCAAGGTCCTCGTTCTTAGCCTCCACCTTCCGTATCATTTGCTGAAGAGAAGCAACCTCCCCCTGGAGCGATGCTATTTTATCCTCACTATCCCCAATTCTATGTTCAGCCTCGGCCATCCTTCCACACAGCTTATCAATCTGGACCGCAGATAAATCAACCTTGCACGATAAAGTGTCAATTTTCGCACCAAGACTATCTGTGCTTCCTTTCAGTGCCAGCAAGGTTTGATTAAGGGCCCCAATGTCCATCTGCGAGGGGCTAGAACATGCAGTTTGTCGTGATGGATCACAGTCCTGACTAGCAAATTGCTCCATTCTGGACTGTTTCTTTTGGTTACCCATAGTAGATGGCACACGGGATCCTAGGGTCAGGCAGGAGGGAACCTCTCTCCCCATGCGCGACCATGGGCCAGGCGGCACCGCATATCGGCTGACACGACACGGCTCACACAGGGACGTCCAGGCAGCCCGCCAGCTCCTCACGCAGCGGCGCGGTCCTCAGCCGTTAGCGTTGGGGGAGGGGCAGCCTGCCACCGATCCCAGAACCGAAAGCTCCAAAAAAATGCCCGCAAATAAAATCCTCTGAGTCAGCCGCCACCTCCTGCGATGCCAGGCATTCCTCGCTGCAGTACAAGCACAGAATCCACGTTAGTTAGTGCATTCTTCAAGACGGATTCCGACCGTATCTGTAAGCCTCCAGCAGAGCGCTTTCAGGCTGCGGCCATCTTGCGCGCCGCTTCACAGCACCCCCAACCCCCGAACGAATGGTATTTGTAAGCACTTCAATGTAACGTACAGTCAAATCAAACAAATAGTGAATAGGAACTGGCATTTGTTATCAAAGGGAACTAATCCAATAGCACCCCCGAGTTGTGCTTTTAAGAGGAGTAGGAACCTTAAAGAAATGGTCACTTAAAACGATGTGTATGAACCTGCAACAAGACAGACCACAGTAACTGAGACATGGGGTTTCAATAAACTGACAGGCCACAGTGCACGTTTGTTTTTTTGTGCATTTATATAGCGCTACGAACCCCCAGGTATCTGAGCGCTGCTTATTTCCCACGGTGTGTGCTGCTCATTTATCGACCTCAGAAGGATGAAAGACTCAGTTTGGCCCTGCCGGTATTTGAACCTGCGTCAGCAGGCTCTGCACGGATGTCAAAGCGAGCGATCTACTCGTGCATGTGGAAATTGTAGATGCTGCAATCTGACTATACGATCCACATCTGTGGACATGGGGCTCAACAAACAATGGCAACAGAAACAATTTACAAATTGCAACACCCCTTGGGTGATTTATGCAATTTGGTGTCCATGTGACAAAATGTACATCAGTAAAATGGAGAGACTAGTTAAAATTTGCATTGGCGAACACAAAAGTTGCATAATCCATGATCCAGGTATTAACAGCCCCAATGCTTGGCCATGTTGTGGTGGCAGGACATTCATGCAATGAAATAAGGTGGTCAATATTAAGTAAACTCCACCAAAGTGGGAACTTATAAAGAGACAAGCAAATACTAACGAGGGAGGAAACAAGACAGATATTTCTGACTAGGAGCCATTTGTTGGGGCTGAATGAGATGATAGATTGGCACCTAATTAGGTAAAGTTTGGTATTGATTATTTGATGATTCTTGGAGTCTCATTAGATCATAATATCACACCTCAACCCATATATCATTCAGGGTGGTCTATAACTCTCTTACCGCCAGAGTTAAACTAGGCATTATAGTACGAATGCAGCCTTTATACTTTCCATTCAAACCAACTTTTGTCGGTCAACCGAAAACATTTTAATTATTTTTGAAAAAAGAGGCAAAAATGTTCCCTTGCCAAAACGTTCGCAACTAGCCATTGGTTTCTTTTGCTTCTTACAGAAAGGATACCATCGATGTCGATGATTTTGTTTTTTGTGCCCAAAGAAAAATGCCTGCACTGCACTACACTGTGGCACCACACCACATGACGGAATGTCACGCCAGTCTACACGTCTCAGCAGCACAGTATGGGTGCTTACTTACTGGACGTGATAGTGAGACAGGCCCGGGCCATACGGAGCACAAACGGCAGTGTACAGATCCAGTAAGTACTGTGCAACAGCGAGCCTCCATTAGAAGGCAACATGCATTGACGAAATTGCTCTTGAAAGTAGTTGAATGCGATCCTGTGTACAGCACGAGTAACTGGTTCATCCGGATGTGTTATTTTCCCTATATTCAGTATAGAATGCAGGGGCTCACAAGACCAGCTGTATGCTAAGCCTCCCAGGTGCATCAACACCCGCCGCCCATTTAACAGGTCCTGTGAAATGCATAGATTCCGCCCATTTCAGAATGGCGTTAGTGAGTATACCAGCCTTCGAGCGTTCATTTACAAATAGATTAGCAGATGGGTGATTACCATGGTAAAGATTAACAATGCTTGAAGCATCACTACAATTGTTTAACCGTCTTGATTTCTATCACTCAACTGTTATGAAGAGACAGACCATAGAAAACCAAACAAGTTCTTCGTTGCTTTACAGACTCCCTACGTGGCCTAGGTTCCCAGTTGGGGAGAGAGTGATGATTGACATACTGTGCTTCATAATTGGAATTGTAAAGCCCTGGCTGATTACTCCTTCGCCATGAAGAGGAATTACATAAGTAGATATAACAGCCGCGGTCCGGCTCCATGGATGGTGAATTAAACCCTTTTAACATACGGTCAACCTGATCTTATGTGAAATAACTTCAGTCACTAATGTCTGGTCCCTCTCTTTATACCCCTGTAGGTTGAACCCGGGTTGGTGGATTGATACCCCTATGCCCTCATTACCAGTAATAACTGTTATCAGTGGTAAGTATGGGAATAGACGAATTGAGCGATTAACAGGGTTTTTTCCATCCCAATAATTATTAACTATGTTGCTTTTTGTGCCTTGTCCCTATTGCAGAGAACGATATAGTGTAACAGAACAATATGCATCACTCAGACTGAAAGGCAGAGACCCTGCTACTTGGAACAATATAGCAAAACCCCTGAAGAATCTCCCCCGAATATGATGTTCAGATGGTAAAGAAACATGTCGGGTTAATATTGAGCTGTACTCATATGGCTCTTTATTCTGCATTTGTAATTTTATAAGAATGTTCTACAGTAATGAAGTTGTGTAATTGTAAAGAAGTGTGTTTTATGCTCTCTAGATCAATTTTGAGTATGATCCATGTCTTTACTGTGTGTTATTTTTTTGTCTAAGTGTCTCTAGTCACCACTTCAGTGTCAGGCAGTTTTTTGTTTAACGGGACCTACACTTGCTTAAGTGGTTTATATTTATTGATATTAACTTTTTATGATTCTTAAATTGACCTAGAAATACATTTTATATATTTTTGATTACCTACAACTAGTGACTATTGAATCCTTAGTCGCAGTCTGACTATTTGTTCTGATCATATACCTCTCTGCAATTCCGACAACTTACTGCAACTGGTCCTTTTTGTTTTGTTCCTCCTCGCAGGCACCGCCTTGTCTGCTTCTTCACTTTTCTGCACCTGCTGCTTCTCAAGTGATCCGACCCCAAGCTTCATGTCACACTCACCTATGTCTCTGCAGGAGCGATGGTCGAGCCTCCCTTGACCCCGAGTCTTCACTTCCCCTGTTTCACCCAGAGGAATACCTTGATCTTTAGTAGGGTGTGCACTCCATCCTGCATTTGTAGGGGCGCAATTCACTCATGTGATTGGTGACAATGTCTGTAGGCTGAGTTCAGATGCCAAACGCTGTTTTATGCCTTCACAGCGAGGCCGAGAGTTCAAGGCGCCAATTTCTTCACTGGCTAGAAAGTCCTTCCCACAAGTGAACGTTGCGCGGAGAATGTTGAGTGTCCAAAATTGTCCGTATTGTCTTTGTTTGCCGGTATTTTTGTGGGTGAGTAGCGCTGCGTGTAGAAGCTAGCTGCTGGTAGGTTTGCGCAGCGCCTTCAATTCGAGCGCGCCTGGTAATGTCTCTCCCTTTCCCTTGCAGGAGAAATTATGTGGTATTAGTGCCTCCAGTCTGGGTTCAGCGCTACTGGAGACTTGAGGCTTTTGGTAAGTATGCACCGAATAGAGAGAGAGAGCGCAGTGAAATAAGTGTCCACGTTATTGGAGCGAGCACGATTAATAATGTCTCTTCTTACAGGGGTTTGTGTGCTCGGGCAACTAACCTGGATTCCAGCATCGCGGGAAGATTCGGTGAGTATGCGCATCGTTACTGATGTGCGCGTGTTAACCCTGTTGTTCTTTGTTCTTACAGGTGCCGGTGTAGAAGTCCCCTCTTGACTGCAGATAGCTGCAGCGTTGAGTAAGAACCAGGTAAGCTGAAGCTGAATGATCCGGAGTGGGTAAGCAGAAGTAGGATGATCTGGAGCGGGTAAGCAGAAGCAGGATGATCCGGAGCGGGTAAGCAGAAGCAGGATGATCTGGAGCGGGTAAGCAGAAGCAGGATGATCTGGAGCGGGTAAGCAGAAGCAGGATGATCTGGAGCGGGTAAGCAGAAGCAGGATGATCTGGAGCGGGTAAGCAGAAGCAGGATGATCTGGAGCAGGTAAGCAGAAGCAGGATGATCCGGAGCAGGTAAACAGATGCTGGCTTATCCAGAGCACGGCAAGTGTGTTGCTGATACAGCTCACAGTAAGCAACACAAAGCACTGGAAGAATCTTGGGTGTGGCTTATATAGCCAGCCACACCCAAACACTAGTGAGCTCGTGAGTTATCATGCACTCCTGTTTGGCAACAGGAAGTCATAACCAGGAAGTTACTACAAACACTAGGAAGGAATGAAAGGAGGGATTTCTTATGGGTTCTTTGTGTGCCTATGCCAGGCCTGCCAAGCCTCCACACAGCTTGCGCCAACTACCTGCCTGATACCCATGACACACAGCTTGGAGAGTACTTGTTTCACCTGCAGCTTCAACCACTTCTGTGTCTTCCCGCACTGCTTCTGCCTCTGCTGCTCCTTTTCCTTCCACCTCTACCTCTACCTCTTTTCCTCAGCTGTGGTTCACTTTCAGATTTAAATGTCCCACTCAGGTGCTTTGCCTTAAAACAGCTAGACTGCACATTCTCTTCAGTGGCATGTGATGCTGGAAATGGGGTATGGGCTGGTGGCAACTTCATGCTGATTTGACAGGTGCTCTGGGTATCCTCCATTTTGGGATACCCAGCCCTGCCATAGCAATCAGTGGAATCCTGATAGAAGGCAAGATGGCCCCTGGGGCCTCTTGGTTTCTATTGCCTGTTACCTTGTTTTCTCAAAGTCCTGGGAAGCCCCGACTCTGTCCCTTCCCTTGACTGGCTGTTGGATGGAAGAACCATATATGGTATTGTGGGGAAGTACAGGCAAGACTGGCTGTAGCCTTCCCAGTGACTGTATGTTGTTGGTACACCCTTGAGCTGGAGCCTGTGTGAATAGAGTGTGTGACCAATATGCATTCTATGTTATGGGTGTCTGGTTTCTGTGTGTGTGACACAATGAATGAGACAGCCCTGCCTGAAATTGACATAAATGCAGTGTGGTGTGCTGAAAGGCTGGGTACCTGCCCCAATCCACATTCCTTGTTATGGGTGTCGGGGTGGAAATGAATGGCCTGAATGCTTGTGAGCCTGATTCGCTGCCTGCCTGCATGAATGCCCTTCTGTGTGATTGGCTGACTGAGCCTGACTCAGACAGAGTGAATGAGGGACAGATGTGTATATCTGGTGACCTGTCACCTACCAATTTGTTCAGAAGCTGAAGTCGAAACTTGAAGCTCATCCTTGAAGCCCAGCTGGAGGAAGAAGATTGCCAATCAACACCCCTCATGGCCATGTGGTTAGACTCACCCAGCAGTCAGGTACGTTGTGCAGCATGTCGTGCCATGTAGCGGGGAAGCATGGAGTTGCACAGCACCATGGCATCATGTGTGGAGCCAGGGAATCTTGCACAGCAATGCGTTATGATTTTGCGTGCATCGCACACCATGTGGACATTCAGGGAATGGTAGAGCTTCCTGTTACGGTACACTACCTCCACAGCATGACGGACTACCAGCTCCACATGGGTGCAGTCGAGGGCACCAATTACATTTGGCATGCGATATTTTGGTTGCATCCACCTCCTCCGCAGTCTGTGGTAACTTGAAGTGGTACCTTGTGTGTTTCAGGAGTGCATCTACCACCTGGTTGAGCACACAGGAGAAACAGGGTTGTGAGATGCCATGCAGCTGCCCCACTGTGTGCTGGTAAGTGCCTGTGTGCAAGGAAGTGTAGCACAGGCACTACCTTCAGCAAGGGGGGGGGGTGGCTGTCTGGATGTTGATGAGGCTCACCAGGTCATCATGAATGAGATGGTGTCCCTGTCCAGGCGGTACATGGTGTGGATCTGTGCAGGGGTTAGGTGAAATGGACTGGCCCTTAGGTGAGGGATTGGTGGCTGCCTGCGGGGTTCAACTGCCTGCACTATTGGTATGTGCTGCCCCAGTCTCGCCCTCTTTCTCCTCTTGCGCCTCCTCTGCATTCTCTGGTTCACTGCCTGCTCAAGGAGTAGCAGTGCAGGCATATCCTCCAGCCCCAGTATTGCAACTGCTAATGGTAGCATTGTGGATTTGGGAGTGGTGTGGTATGTTGGAGTGCTCCTTTTGTGCTGTGCCAGACTCCATTGCCTCCACCTGTGCTGATTGTGTGCACCTGTGGCAGGTTTCTACACAGCAGATTCCTATTAACGCCTGCTCGGTGATGCCAGTGTTTATGGCATCATGGTATCCGTTGTTACCGGCATCTCCATGCCGGTAATTGCATGTCCGTGCAACTCCTAATGTGCATGCCGGTGTCACTGCCACGGCTGCCGCGTGTCCGCACTCATACCGGCAAAGGAGAGCCCAGTCACAGCGGGTCCCTGCCGATGCCACTCATAATGCTCCGATCCGGTAAACGATGCTGGTACGGTCATACCGGCATCGATTTTACCGGACCTCCAACCTTGTAATGAGGCCCTATGCCTTCGATTTATGAGGTGGAACAGCCCTCTGAAGAGGATTCCTCTCCTTTTGGGTTGCAATTTGGCACCCAGAATGTGCCAGAAGAGCTAATTTCTGAAGAGTTGAAAATGAGAGACCTTTGTGATACTCTCCAGTCGGCTAGTGTTCTTGACACCTCGCTTGAACTGGAATTTGGCAGGCCTGACCCTTCTTTTTTTTTAAAAACTTTATTTAATACTGGCATATTACAACAAAGGGAACATCACATTATCATTGGGGATTCATGACACAGATGTGCAAAACGGGCATTAATTTGTATACATTATGTTGATCGAATGTTAAAGGAGGGTGAGAGGGATAGAAAGTAGACAATTGCTCAAATACTGGTCTAGCCAAATTCTTCAGATGGGTCTTCCGTGCTTTGCAAGTACTCCCTAAGGGGACCCCAAATGTCTTTTGGTCTGGAGGTGGTTTGGATACCTCGGATATAAGATTCTTTGCTTTCTTGTACGTTTATGAGGTCTCTGAGTCAGTTTCTGTGCGTGCGAGGGGTTTTGGATTTCCATCTCCTAAGAATGTTCTGCTTGGCCACTTCTCCCCCAACTGCAAATAGTCTTTGGGTCCTTGTAGAGGCTTTTCCAATATCCCCCAGTAAGTGTTTCAACGGTGTGGCCGGGATATGCATGTTCAATATGTCGCTCATGGTTTCTGCTATTTCATCCCAAAATCGCCTAATTGGTGGACACTCCCAGTACACGTGGATCGCATTCGCAGCAACTGTGCCGCACTTGGGGCATGCAGCTTGTTTAGAGGGGTTTAACTTGGAGATCTTGCTTGGAGTAATGTGCAGGTGGTTTAGAATTTTTTAGCTGGATAAGTCTGAAGTTAGCGCATTAGGGAGATAGATTTGTTTTTTCTGCATTAATTTACGCGTTGCTGTTCGTCGATCACCGTGTTCAGATCTCTCTCCCACTTGCTTTTCATCTCATTTTTAGGATGGGGTGTTTCGTTGTCTTATTCTGTACATTGTAGAGACGTTGCTGGTGAATCCGTCTTGTGTCAGAATGTCAGATAGGAATTTATGTATAGGGGTGCAATTGGGAAGGACGGTATCGAGAACGGCGCATAGTTGTTGGTGTACAAGGTGCGCTTGTCTGTTGCCATTATGATGCCCAGATATCGAGCGGTGGTAGGGGACCAGCGGAAGCCATTCATGGTTGCAGATCTGATTGTAGAGCTGGACAGTAGCATTATTTCGGATTTAGCCTGGTTTTTCTTGTACCCAGAGTATTTTGTGAAATCTACAATGTCTCGCATTACGGGTGGCAAATTAATGTCAGGATTTCTGAGATATAACATTGTGTCATCCGCATAGAGAGAAATTAACTGGGGGGGTCCCCATGATTCGGATCCCTCTCCAGGCATGTCTGAAACATAGGCATGCTTCCATTCCTTCTATTGTTAATGCAAAAATTAGAGGAGAGAGGGGGCAGCCTTGTCTAGTGCCCCTTTGTTGATCGAAGCTGGGTGACAGCGTCTTATTGGTCCTTACTCTGGCGGTGAGATTACAGTACAGCAACCTTATGCAATCGCAAGCCGAAACCCATTTTTTGTAGTATGGCATATATGAACTTCTATGATATAGAGTTGAACGCTTTCTTCGCGTCTAGAGTAACTGCCACTGTCTTCGCCTGTGGGTCCATCTGGGAGGCAATGGCGAAGAATCTCCCCAGATTTAGGGCAGTGGATCGGCCTGGTATAAAGCAGGATTGGTCCGGGTGTACTAGTTTGGACATATATGGGTTCAGTTTGTTGGCTATGACTTTAGCGAAGATTTTGGTGTCTACGTTATTAAGGAATAATGGTCTATATGAGGAGGGATCTTGAGGAGGTGTAAGTGGTTTCAATAGGACTGTGATAATAGCTTCTCTCATTGATGATGGTAGAGTTCCTCTTGCCAGGGATTCCCCCCACACTTCCAGCAGCTTTGGAGCGAGTTCCTCGATAAGGGTCTTGTAGAGATCTGCGGGTAGGCCATCCGACCCAGGCGCTTTACCTGCTTTGAGTTCCTTGATTGCTTGTATTATACCTTCCAGACTCAAAGGAAGGTCGATGGCGGCTCTTTCGTCTGGGGTCAGTGCGGGAAGAGGGAAGGAGTCAAGGTAATGTTGTAACTCTTCTGTTGACATCTGATCCGTTTTTGTGTAGAGCTCGGTGTAGAAGCTCTTGAACTCCTCGTTCACCATCAGGTGGTCCACGTGTGTCACACCCATCTTATCCGTTATGCTGGTGATTTGTCGATGTGTAAATAAGGAAAGTTACCCTTTCTAGTGAACAAAGCTCGAGGCAATTATGCTATACAGATACAGGGTTATGGGCCTGTCCATAAAGTAATGTGAAGGTTGGTCGGCTAAGTAGCGAATCCCAACTTAAGGTCAAGGGTGTGTTTACCGCTCACTGAGTAAAAAATACAATTGGTAGCAAACAAGGATTTATTTGCTAAACATACAAACAGATGCTTCATTCATAAAAACTTGAGAAATGATGTTGAAAAGTGTAACATACATAAACAAAGAATAATAACAATGACTGATATCAACAGTTTGGCAAAAAAAGGAAAAAGAAAGGTGCATTATTTACAACAAAAGTGAACAAAAAATACTGTATTTTCAGTATACATATAATAAGGTATCTATTCGTGTGGACACCGATGAGTCCTTTGTGAATGAATCCCAAGGTCATAGAATAGAGGCGAAAAACACTATATCATCGCCCAATTTCAAAAGGGTGTCCTAATTAGTGGAAAGTTTCCTGGTGATTTGTCGATGGCCATGTTTGGACTTGATTAGATTGGCTAGCGTCCTGCCGGACTTATTTCCTTCCCCATATTTTCTGGCTCTGGTTGGTTGTGTCATGTACCAGACCTCTCATTCTGCCAGTGTCGCAAATTTGGCCACAGCATCATGCAGCGGGGTCAGAGTTCTTGGCCCTGGTCATTTCATGTATATTTCCTCCGCCTCCTTGATGTGATCCTCGGTCCGGGATAGTTGGGTGCTTATTTCTTTCAGTGTAACGTGGACTTTGGAAACCAAGTGTCCCCTCAGCCACACTTTGAAGGCTTCCCAAACCGTGGTATGTGAACTAACCGATTCTTGGTTACGTTCAAAGAATTCAGCCACCTCGATCCTGAGCGGTTCAATTAGAGAGTCGTCTCGTAGGAGATCTGGGGCATTCTCCATGAGCGGTGGACTGGTATGGATACTCCTATCTGGATCTCCAAGACGATCGGGGAGAGGTCTGATGAGGTTCGGGCAATATTGTACATTCACTCATGTCCGGGATATAGTCAGTGGAGCAGAGCCAGTAATCGATACGGGAGCTCGACCCATGGACGTGTGAGTGAAATGTGTAGTCTCTGGTGAGGGGGTGTAGTTTCCTCCATACATCTGAGAGTGGTAGTATGGTCATGGCTTGTTTGATGGTTAATGCTGCCTTTGAGTCAGTCCGCTGGACCGTGGAGGTCTTGTCAAGTGAAGGGTCCAGGACGGTATTAAAATCTCCTCCCCCATATCACTCTCGCCTCATCTGCTGGCATTATTAATGTAATTATTTGTTGCTAAAATTCTGGAGAGTCTATATTGGGACCGTATGTATTGATCATCATTATATCTTGCCCCTGTAATGATCCCCATATTATTACGTATCTGCCTTCAGTATCCACTTTGAATTTAGACACATGGAATCCAAGTCTGCGGTGGATCGCTGTCAGCACCCCTCTCGAGTGTGACGAATAGTCAGTCGCATATGTTTGTGGACCCCAGGAATGGCAAAGTGAGCCAGATATTCATTCAGTGGCATGAGTCTCCTGTAGTAGAAGAATGTCGATCCTATGCCTGTTGGCATATGCTAGGATTTTTCTGGCTTTGATCGGGTTAACCAGCCCCCTGACATTCCAGGACAAGAGTCTCGTACCTTTGTTCATTTGTTGTGTCAACATTCGTTATATCTGTTCGTAGGGCTATTGCACCTGAGGTTTTGTAATGTCTTTCTTTCCCCTTTGATGCCAGTTTTTTCCACTTTACAACAATAACAGTTAACTGTAGTAACTCCCCCCCGGCGTGATACTTTGCCAACCTTCATGGATGTAAATATATGACTCATTGAGGATCTGGTTCTGTCCAGGCAACCGGCCTGTATCCCATCCCCACCCTCACCATCCCCTCAATCGGGCAGTGTATCCAAGTCAACCAGCTGCAACTTTGCAAAGTGAGGGGGGCTGGACGGCCCGATGCTCTCTCCGGAGTTGTAGCTGCATTTGTCAATTGAAATGGTGTGCTGTCGCTTTATTTCAGACTTGATGCTTGAATACCTGTCATCTTGTCAAGCATGGTCGCATGAGTTTGAGTTCGGCAGCGCAGAACCAAACCTGGAGTGTGTTGCTTTAGGTATGTCATGGCGTCTTCAGGTGTCTGGAAGAACTGTGTCCTGCCAGCGTGTTGTATGCGCAGTTTGGCCGGAAATAGCATTGCGTATATCATCTTCCTTTCACTGGGTCAAAGGAGCGTTGCACAGCCTGGACCCCCCTTGAAAAGTCTGGGTATATGTGGATGCAGCAAGAGTCATAGGATAGGGGGCCTTGTTCACGTGCCAGACGTAGGATGAGATTGCGATCTTGGTAGCTGAGTAGCCTTGCTAAGATTGTTCGGGCGGAGCTCCTGGTTTAGGCGGGGGGGTAAGTGCCCCGTCTGCTCTCTCAACCAGAAATTGTTTTGAAAACTGCACATCCGGGAATAAGGAGTGAAGCATATCTTCGAGGAAGCGTTCCATGCGGATATTGATTTTGTGCTCAGCCACTCAACCACCCTTATGCTGTTACGACGTGATCAGGATTCTAGGTCTTCACATTTGCTCTGGAGGGTTTTGACCTCTTTTTGGATTTTTTCTGTGGTTTTGTTCTGTGTAGCAGAAGTGTCTAACTGGGTGGACACCCTGTCCTCCGCCGCAGCGACTCTGGTGTTAACCTTCCTGATATCTGCTCCGATGGAAGTGATGTTATCGCCAATGTCGTCAAGTTTGGTGTTGATTGCAGCGATCCCTCTCTCCATAGCTGCCATGAAAGGGGCCATAACTTGTTCTGAGGTGTCTGATGTGGGGCCCTTGGGGAGGGTGGCTGGATCGAGGTCGGGGTCCAACGTGGTGGTATTAGCAAATGCATCCATGGGCCCACGTTACTTATTTTTTTGCTCCTTCCATCATGCCTGTGTGTTGATCCCTCGTTATTCTGTACCAAAGGTGGGGTGACTATGGAGCGCAATGTAAGGGATCTGTGGTCCTGTCTGAGGTATGTGTTTTCAGGGATGTTTATGTCGGGGCAGTCCTGCCAAGAGAGTATGAGGTGATAGCACGGATCCTTTCAGTGGAGCCCTGAGGTTACAGTGCCCAGAGGTGTTCCCAGCAGTAGGTTGGATGTGAGGACCTGTATTCTGAACCGACCCACTGCGGTAGCGTGTCAGAGGAGCACCAGGAACTAGGAGATGTCCCGTGCCTTCCTTCAGCCCAGCCCAGAGGGTAAGGACGGGTCGTGTTTGTGCTGTAAGCTCTGTGTGGCTTTAGATTCTATATCTATATAGTTTTCTTGGTGACCGCTATTGTATGGGCATTAATGTGTCTCCCTCCGACTCAGGGCCTCGGTCTGATGTCGGCTCGGATGTTAGCTTAATGTCTGGCCAGTTAGGCGGGCGGAGCGCGGTGCCCACATTGCTCCATTTGGCAGTAGGTGTAAATTAGGGGGGGTGAGATCCGACAGCCACCAGCGGATCGCCCGCCTCCTCTTCCCCCCCACGTACCTTGATGGTGTCAGGCAGGCTGTGTTGTTCATGATCTCTGCTGCCGTGGAGCGGGGTGACGTGAGCGCAACCTCCGCGCTCCGTCACTTTGTGTACCCGCTGACACCCAGAGCGCACCCCCGGCGCTCGGGCTCCAGCTGACAATGTTCGGCAAAGGATAGGAGGCTGGGTCGATCGCCTGGTCTGAGAGGTCCGATACGGGAAGCACAGGTGATCCGGGTGTTATGTCCCGGCGGCGGGGGGGGTCCACAGCTAAGACTGCAGACCTTACCGCTCCAGGCAGTCTCGTTGGGGATTAAGCAGGCACATAGGTTAGTGCGGAGCTCCGCTACCAATGCGCTGTCAGCAGCAGGGTAGTCTGTGCTCCTCGTCTGGTCCGGTGTTAGGACGCCATCTCAGGGAGAATTTTGGCGTCCTGCGGCACAGCCGTTAGGCATGGGTTCCAGCAGTGCAGACGGTCTTTCACGGGATCGGAGGTCCAATTTCTCCCAGGATTTAAACTGTTTGTTCCTGAAGTTTTCAACCACGCATCTTTGATCATGGGGCACACGACAGCTGCAGCATTCCGCAGGATTTATTGATGCAGGATATTTCTAGCTACGGAGCTCACAGATTAGGCGGCCATCTTTCTCAGTGCACAACAGCGCCCCTCAAGCCTGACCCTTCTGAGCATGTGGATTCATCCTATAGAAATCTCATGACTAGGGTCACGGAATGTATGGGTTGGAGCAGAGATTCTCCCACATATCAGGATGACATGACGGACATCCTGGACCAGAGCCCTCAGAAGGTGTCATGATGCCTACCTCCAAGGTGCCAGACAAGACCCAGCTACCCCAGAGGCAGACATCATGTTTTCAAGGGAAGTCACAACAGCCTCAAGTAGGGGCCCTTTGGACTCAGTCCAGGCGCCTTTGGCGCCAGGCTCATATTGGGCCACAGTCCTGGGGCCATAGGCGCCAGGCTCATAAAAGGGGACTTTGTGTTAAAGGTGCTTAGTGTTAACTTACCTGATGCAGACCATGCTGCAACATCCAGGCCTTCTGAGGCCTGAATGGGACTACTTTATCTTTGGAACTACTTAACCACACGGGTGTGGTCAGGGGAGGAATACATACCTGAGAGGAAGGATCCATACCTGGAACTACTTTGAAGGCTATTTAAGCCACGCCCAAGCAGCAACTCGCGCTTCGCGTTGTTCCGCATCTAGCAGCTGGACGCTCACCGTGTTTGCTCCTGCATTCTGTCTTCTGCCACTCCTGCCAGCATCCTGGAACACCTGCAAAGAGAGAAGAGAAGAGAAAAGGGTAAAGAAGAGTCCTTACCTGCTAAATCCGCATTCCGGAGACATCTCGCCGACGGTCCTGAAAAGGAAGACATCCATTTAAAAGCACATCGCATCGATCGCTGCAGTGCCGCATCTCACTCACCTGTACAAGGTACCACCACGTTCTACGGCGACATCTGGACTCGCAGCCACATCACCGCGCCTAGGGAGAAAAAGACAAGAATAAAGGTGAGAGGGGAAAGAAAACAAGGAAACCTTAATTTCCATTACAAAGCTTACATGTTGGGTTATTCCAACTTCATTTCGGGTCGGTGCCGCATCCTGGCATTTCCGGACCCCGGCCCCTAAGGGGAAAAAGAGACATCAGCGTTAGTGGGCGCATGAAAAGACGTTACCCAACGCCCATTAAAGACTTACCTGATTTCTTTTGGATTGATCTTTGTTTTGGGTCGGTGCCGCATCCAGGCATTTCCGGACCCCGGCCCCTATGGGGAAAAAAGACATCAGCGTTAGTGGGCGCATGAAAAGACATTACCCAAACGCCCATTAAAGACTTACCTGATTTCTTCTGGATTGAGCTTCGTTTCGGGTCGGTGCCGCATCCAGGCATTTCCGGACACCGGCCCCTATGGGGGAAAAAAGACATCAGCGTTAGTGAGCGCATTGATACAAGGACACTGAGAGAACTCTCATCAAGCTCACCAGAGTCTCATTCTTCGGTTCCACAGCTCTTCTCGGAATAGTTTCCGCACCTGAAAAAGAGACAACGAACAATTATTATTGCGGAATCATACTCATTAACAGAATCCTTACGGTACTATACCGGGAAAACAAAACTTGAACCCTCTACAATCAAAATCCCAGTGAAGTAACTGGATACAACGCGCCCCTGCATGAGAAGCAGGATGGAGAGCTCAACCTTTCAAACCCTAAGGTGAGACTTCACGCGGGGGTCGCAGGAGGGTTTCGTAGAGGGGTGAGAAGGGAGCGGGAGGCTTATACCTTCTCCCGCAGATTAATACTCCCTTTTCACATACAGAAAGATATTCCTGCGAGCCAGACAAGCCAGATTCGAAGGTCCGGTCCAGTCCATCTTCCGGGTCCTGCGCTTCACCATAGAAGAAGCAACAACACTCCAAACCAGACCTGCGCCTCCGTGGGAGTCAGGTGAGCGTTTCATAACGCGAAGCCTACCTACAATTTCCCACCCGGGCGCTATGGAAACTTCCGAGACAGACCAGCTGGCTCAGCTTTTGGGGGAATTAAGGGCAGAAGTACACTCCATCCGCCAGGAAACTAATGCTCTCAAAAGAGAATTAATCTTATCCAAGGAAAGAACTGATGACCTGGCCAAACGATTGCTGCAGGGTCAAGCAGGACAAACTCCTTTACCTAGTTCTGGGGGTAATGCCTCGTCAATGGTTTCGAATAACCTGGTACAAATCAATCTACCTGGAAACATGCCTTTGGCCCCGCCTGAATGTTTTGCGGGGGACCCCAAGAAATATGCCGTTTTTATGAACCAATGTCGCCTACACTTTCTATGCAGACCTGGGGCCTTCTCTAATGATCAAACCAAGGTAGCCTTTGTATTATCTTATCTCAGTGGCTGTGCTGCCGATTGGTCTGTTCCGTTGGTAAGTCAGGATGACCCAATTCTCCAGGATTTTCAAAGCTTCCAGGCGAGCATGGAAAGATTATTCGCTCGACACTCTCAGGGACAGGCCCTTGACAACGAACTACTATCCTTACGACAAGGCAACCAAGATCTCTTATCTTATATTGCCACCTTTAATAGGCTGGTTGTAGAAACGGGGTGGCCCGAAAATAAAAGGATCACACTATTTAATCGAGGCTTGCGCGGAGAACTTAAGGATGTTCTAGCTCAAATTGTAAATCCACCTCAAGCCTGCGCAGAATACATACTTAGTGGTCCAACTTGACCACAGACTGCAAACTAGAAAAGCAGATCGGTCCAAGTTCGAAACTCGAGTGCTGATCAAAACTCACGCTAACCCTAAGAGTACCGACGTTTCAGAACCTATGCAGATCGGCGGTGTTAAAGGACCATTGACGCAGAAGGAACGAGAGAGAAGACGGCAAAAGCAACTATGTCTCTATTGCGGGGCTTCTGGTCACTTTCTACGAGACTGCCCGGTAAAGCCACCTAAGAAGGTGGTTGGAGCCACGGACAACAATTTAATAGAACCTGATTCGGGAAACGGTCAAGCCCGACAAGCGTAGAGGTCCGCTTGCCGAGCTTGAAAACAGACACTTTGACCTCGCATTTTGTCATGCCAATGGTGCTCGTGGACCCGAAACAGCCTCAGCGGTTGCATGCTATAAAAGCATACATCAACAGTGGAGCTATTGGAAACTACGTAGATCGTGAATTGGCTTCCAGGATTAATCTTCCTCTCCGTCCGAAAGTCAACAAGGATGTCATTACTACAGTAGATGGAACCGAAATAGCCTAAGGGCCGGTAACACATTCCACTACAGAAATTACACTAGTGGGACAGGATGGACATCGGGAAGCAATTGTGTTCGATGTAATCAAGGCCCCACAATTTCAAGTAATTCTAGGAATCCCTTGGTTAGAAACACATAATCCTCGAATTGACTGGCGAGCAAAGAGAATAACCTTTCCTGATTGTGAACTGACTTGTTATCCAAGAAATCCAGATATGGGTCTGGCCACAGTAACTTCCACCACGATACAACTACCGGTTGAATACCAAGAGTTCCAAGACGTTTTTCAAAAAGAACAGGCAAACACGTTACCTCCCCACCGGTCGTACGATTGTCAAATCGACCTGGTACCCAATGCTCAACCTCCCTGTAGTAGGATTTATGCTCTTACTGAACCTGAGAACGTTCATTTGTGTCAGTATTTTGATCAGTATCTTGCCAACGGTTTTATTCGCCCGTCAAAGTCTCCTGTTTCCTCAGCTCTGTTCTTCGTGCCGAAAAAAGAAGGCGACCTTAGAACATGTATTGACTACCGCGCCCTAAATCAAATAACGATTAAGAATCGTTATCCTCTGCCTCTGATCCCTGAACCTTTTGACCAGGTAAAAGATGTTTGTATATACACCAAGTTAGATCTCCGAGGAGCTTATCACCTGGTATGTATAAAAGAAGGCGACGAATGGAAGACTCCATTCCGCACCAAATATGGGCTCTTTGAATATCAGGTGATGCCCTTCGGATTATGCAACGCACCTGCCGCCTTTCAATACTTTATGAATGATGTTCTTGGGGAACTTATCGATGTTTGTGTCATCGTATATATCGATGACATCCTGGTATACTCCTCCTCGGAATCCGAACACAGAAAACATGTCAGGGCAGTTCTTGAGAAATTGCCCCAGCACAACCTGTTTGCGAAACTCGAAAAATGCGTTTTTCATACCACAGAGGTCGAGTTTCTCGGATTCATCCTGACACCTAAAGGAGTCCAAATGGACTCGTGAAAGGTAGACGCCATCCTCAAATGACCATCTCCTAACTCTGTTAAGGGGGTTCAGAGTATGCTTGGCTTTGCCAATTTCTATCGAAGATTCATCCCGGAATTTTCTCGAGTGGTTCAACCTCTTACGGAAGAATAAACGTTTCGAATGGACTCCTGAGGCAGAACAGGCCTTTCAAGACCTAAAGACCAAATTCACCTCCGCCCCTGTATTGAAGCATCCGCGCCCAGATCTCCCTTACATTGTTGAAACCGACGCTTCCAGTTTGGCCATGGGTGCTGTCTTGTCTCAAAGGGACCCAGAAACTAACCAGATGCACCCTTTAGCCTATTGGTCCAGGAAATTCACGGCTCCTGAAATCAATTACGCAATCACCGACAAAGAATTACTAGCTATTAAGTCCGCCTTCAAGGCTTGGCGTCATTACCTCCTCGGCGCAAGACACACCATTACGGTGATTACAGATCACAGGAATTTGCAATATCTAAAAACGGCCAAAGCCCAATCATCCCGCCAACTCCGATGGGCTTTATTCTTTGCAGAATTTGATTTCATAATCACCTACCACCCTGGCTGCAAGAATGGCAAAGCGGACGCTTTATCCCGGATTGGAATGGATGAAACAAATTCAAACTTAGAACCAGTACCAATTATACCCGAACAAAGAATTTTAGGCTTGACCTCTTTACAAACTATAGAGGACGTTCAAACTCGAGTTAAACAACTTTTAAATTCCACAGCCTTGCAAGAATGGACTCAAAAGGGGTCACACTTTTCCGTTAATAACGATTTACCGTACTTCCAGGGGCGGTTATTTCTGCCCAACAAAGAACTGCAAGAATTGGTCATTGCTCACTATCATGATACATTAATGGAAGGACATCCTGGTATCGCAAAAACTGAGGAAAAGATCAAACGACAATTCTGGTGGCCATACTGGAGAAAAGACATAAAATCTTTTGTGATGTCTTGCGGAGTTTGCGCCCAAAATAAAGGTCAAAAGAAGAGACCAGCCGGTCTCCTACAACCCTTGGATATTCCACCGGCCCCTTGGCAACCTTGTCAATGGACTTTATTACCGATGGATATAACACTATCTTGGTAATCGTGGATCTGTTCTCCAAGATGGCCCACTTTATCCCTTTAAAAGGGGTACCTTCAGCCTCCATCTTGGCCAAGGAATTTCTGGAAAACATAGTTTGTATGCATGGTTTTCCATCCATATTAATCTCAGACCGAGGAAGCCAATTTATTTCCCATTTTTGGAGGAAATGCTGCCAACTGGCACAAATTGATGTACGCTTATCCACTAGTCACCACCCCCAGACCGATGGTCAAACCGAGAGGACTAACCAAACCCTTGAACAATATCTTCGGTGCATGTTGCATCAATCTGAAAACAGCTGGAAAGATATTCTATGGATCGCAGAGTATGCGTATAACAATTCTGTACATTCTGGAACAGGACAAACCCCTTTTTACACCTTGTATGGTCATCATCCTAGAACCTCAGACCTAGACCCTCCTCAAAACCTGGAAATGCCTGCAGTTGATCATTTGCATTCTACTATAACCCGAGCCTTCAAGGAAGCTACAACTCATTTGCAACAAGCCAAGAAAAAATACAAAGAAAATGCTGATCTACATCGGAGTGAAGCACCTTCGTACCAGATTGGAGACCAGGTGTGGCTGGCAACCAAGCATTTGCCTCTCAAATGACCGCAGACTTTTTATCCCAGATACATTGGACCCTATCCCATCAAAGCTATAATTAACCCGGTGGCCTTTAAACTCGATCTACCAGCCAACATGCGAATTCATCCCGTTTTTCATGCATCACTGTTAAAACCGGTGCAGCCTGGAACCAGACTAAGCAAACCACCTGAACCAATTCAAATCGATGGGGAATTAGAATTTGAAGTTAAGGACATATTGGATTCCAAAATGTTAAAATCAAAACTCTTCTATCTAGTTGATTGGAAGGGGTACGGACCTCAGGAAAGATCTTGGGAACCAAGTGACCATGTACACGCCCCGCGATTAGTGCAAAGATTCTACCGAAAATTCCCAAGCAAGCCGAAACCCTCGGAAAGGACGACCTTGGGAGGGGGTATTGTCAGGATGCCTACCTCCAAGGTGCCAGACAAGACCCAGCTACCCCAGAGGCAGACATCATGTCTTCAAGGGAAGTCACAACAGCCTCAAGTAGGGGCTCTTCGGACTCAGTCCTGGCGCCTTTGGCGCCAGGCTCATATCGGGCCACAGTCCTGGCGCCATAGGCGCCAGGCTCATAAAAGGGGACTTGGTGTTAAAGGTGCTTAGTGTTAACTTACCTGATGCAGACCATGCTGCAACAGCCAGGCCTTCTGAGACCTGAATGGGACTACTTTATCTTTGGAACTACTTAACCACACGGGTGTGGTCAGGTGAGGAATACATACCTGAGAGGAAGGATACATACCAGGAACTACTTTGAAGACTATTTAAGCCACGCCCAAGCAGCAACTCACGCTTCGCGTTGTTCTGCATCTAGCAGCTGGACGCTCACCGTGTTTGCTCCTGCATTCTGTCTTCTGCCACTCCTGCCAGCATCCTGCAACACCTGCAAAGAGAGAAGAGAAAAGGGTAAAGAAGAGTCCTTACCTGCTAAATCCGCATTCCGGAGACATCTCGCCGACGGTCCTGAAAAGGAAGACATCCATTTAAAAGCACATCGCATCGATCGCTGCAGCGCCGCATCTCACTCACCTGTACAAGGTACCACCACGTTCTACGGCGACATCTGGACTCACAGCCACATCACCGCGCCTAGGGAGAAAAAGACAAGAATAAAGGTGAGAGGGGAAAGAAAACAAGGAAACCTTAATTTCCATTACAAAGCTTACCTGTTGTGTTATTCCAACTTCATTTCGGGTCGGTGCCGCATCCTGGCATTTCCGGCCCCTAAGGGGAAAAAGAGACATCAGCGTTAGTGGGCGCATGAAAAGACATTACCCAAACGCCCATTAAAGACTTACCTGATTTCTTCTGGATTGAGCTTTGTTTCGGGTCGGTGCCGCATCCAGGCATTTCCGGACCCCGGCCCCTATGGGGGGAAAAAAGACATCAGCGTTAGTGAGCGCATTGATACAAGGACACAGAGAACTCTCATCAAGCTCACCAGAGTCTCATTGTTCAGTTCCACAGCTCTTCTCGGAATAGTTTCCGCACCTGAAAAAGAGACCACGAACAATTATTATTGCGGAATCATACTCATTAACAGAATCCTTACGGTACTATACCGGGAAAACAAAACTTGAACCCTCTACAATCAAAATCCCAGTGAAGTAACTGGATACAATGCGCCCCTGCATGAGAAGCAGGATGGAGAGCTCAACCTTTCAAACCCTAAGGTGAGACTTCACGTGGGGGTCGCAGGAGGGTTTCGTAGAGGGGTGAGAAGGGAGCGGGAGGCTTATACTTTCTCCCGCAGATTGTTAATACTCCCTTTTCACATACAGAAAGATATTCCTGCGAGCCAGACAAGCCAGATTCGAAGGTCCGGTCCAGTCCATCTTCCGGGTCCTGCGCTTCACCATAGAAGAAGCAACAACACTCCAAACCAGACCTGCGCCTCCGTGGGAGTCAGTTGAGCGTAACAGAAGGACCCAATTCTGCCCTTCCACAAGGCCCTGCAGAGGAAAATCACTGCAAATTGGGAGGCCCTGGAATCTGGACCACACCTGAGAGCTTGGTAGTTCAGGCTGCCACATCAACCAGGCAATCTGCTTACCCCTCTATCCCCCCAGATAGAGATGACAAGAAGGTAGATGCCTCGGCACGTAAGGTTCTCACGGCAGGCAGCATGGCCTTGACATCTACCAATGTCACTTGTACTCTTTCCAGATTCACTTATACCCTGTCGGACTTGTGGCCATGGCGGCTGATCACATTCCGGAAGGTAAAAAAAAAGACAGCTTCCTGGCTATAGTTAAGGATGGAAATGAGGCAATGGGAGAATGTCTCCAGTCAGGTTTGGATACTGCTGATGGCATCAGCAGATCCATGGCTGCAAGCACCGTACTACGCAGATTTGCGTGGTTGAGGAAGTCAGGGGTTGCACTGGACATGCAGGCTAGACTGCTCAACATGCCCTTTGACGGCTTGAGGTTGTTCGGCAGCAAGGTGGATGAGAATCGGGAGAAGCTGCAGACCTCCAATGCAGCGGCTAAATCCCTTAGCACCTCCATTCGACAACCTCAACAACCCTATTCAGGCTCATCTTCCTGGGGGGGTCGTTCTTTTCGTTTTTATTCCTTAATTGGAAGCGGAAGAGGACAACCCGACACAGAAGATTCCCTTGTGGTGGATGAGGAAGGGGTGCTGCCCCAGCAGCAGCAGCAGCAACATTACCTTCAGCCGCTGCTGCAGCCGCCTCAAAGCCACTCTGAAGCCTTGACCCACAAGTTCCTGGCGGGAGTCCGAATTTCTAAGCATCTGAATGAACGGCGGGGCATTACTTCAGATGCTTGGCCACTGGAAACAGTAACCCATGGTTACTGACTTCCTTTTTTTGAAAAAGGCCTCAAGATCATCCACCGGTATACAACTCTGTCAAAAATCAGGGATCCGCTCCTTCTGCAGGAAATTTTAAACCTGCTAGAGAAAGGTGCAATAGAACATGTACCTGTAGCGGAGAGGAACAAGGGTTGGTATTCCCCCTACTTTCTAATTCCCAAGAAGGACGACGGATTGAGACCCATCTTGGATTTAAGAAACTTGAGCAAATTCCTCAGGAAGGACAAGTACACGATGGTTACCCTTTATCAGATCCTTCAGGTTCTCCAACTCCAAGACACGTTGGTATCGTTGGACCTTCAGGATGCTTACTTTCATGTGCCAATTCATCTAAAGCACAGAAAGTACCTGAGGTTCACGATTGCCAGTTCTCATTTTCAATTTTGAGTTCTGCCATTCGGACTGACCTCCGCCCGAGGGTTTTCACCAAGTTAATGGCGGTTGTGGCAGTGAGTCTCAGGAGAGGGGGGATTCACATCTACCCCCACCTAGACGATTGGCTGATCAGGGCTCGTTCACCCAAACAAGCCCTGGAACATCTCAGTATCACCTGCCACTCCCTTCACAGGCTGGTCTTCTCCCTCAATTACAAGAAGTCCCATATGATAACATTCCAAAGACTGCAATTCATTGGAGCAGTCCTGGATCCTTCCTCTAGGAAAGCCTCGCCTCTCGAGGTGAGAGCTCAACACATTCAGCAGGTGGTAACAAAATTTCAAGATGCCCACCATCTTCCGGCCTTTTCTGAGGTTGCTCGGTCCCATGGCTTCCTGCATTTTTCTGGTGCCAGAGGCCTGATTGAGAATAGGATTCCTTCAATGGGCTCTCAGGACTCAGTGGTCGCAATTCTCAGGTAATGTATAAGACCAACTGCAAGTCCCGAGCAGGGTTGCTCAGGACTTTCTATGGTCGGCTTGCAAGGACAACATTCTCAAGGGAGAATCTTTTTGGAAACCATGGCCGGAGATAACGGTAGTGATGGATGCCTCACTCACGGTGCGGGGAGCCCACTCCAGCGAACTGACAATCAGCAGTTGTTGGTCTCCATCGGAGTCCAAACTACATATCAACCTGTTGGAGCTGAGGGCAATCAGGCTAACAGTGAAGGCCTTTCTGACATCTGTAGGGGAAAGAACGTCCTGATAATGACTGACAACACAGTAGCCATGTACTACCTCAACAAGAGAGGAGGTGTAGGGTCGCTACCACTGTGCAGAGAAGAAATGCAGCTCTGGTTCTGGGCAACAGAAGAAGGAATCTCTCTATCTTGCAGTTCACCTAGCCGGAGAGCAGAAAACAGCAGCGGACGCTGTGGCCAGGCAGAGCAGTCTCCCACGAGTGGGAACTAGCTCAGGAGGTCCTTCAAGAGATCTTCACCCTTTGTGGAATCCCTCAAGCGGATCTGCTTGTGACCGGTGCCAACCGGAAATACGAGCTGTACTGCTCCAGGGAATTTCTCCCAAGAAGAGTTCCAGGAGACGCATTTGTGGTGAACTGGGATTTTCCACTCCTGTATGCGTTTTCTCCAGTCCCCGTCATTCCTCAAGTGATCAGGAGGTTGAGAAAGTTCGAGAAATCCATGATCCTAATTGCTCCGGATTGGGCCAGCAGGACGTGGTACCCGGACCTTCTGGAGATGTCCACCTGCCCACCAATACATCTTCCACAAAGAGAGGATCTTCTCTCATGAGAGGAAGGTCAGGTTCTCCATCCAGTGGTCAAAACACTCAGCCTTCACGCATGGTTCCTGAGAGGCTGAGATTGTTACGCTCACCTGGTTGGATGATTTGCACTCTCGAACCCTCTCCTGGTCCCTTGGTAATGCCTCTGGTTAAAGATGGGTCTTAATATTGTAAAAGGTGGATTCTCCGTCCTGCTCCTCATGGCAGGGGTGCGTAGATGTGGGGGCGAGCAGCGACAAAGTTACTTCACTGGTGCAAGCTCGCCTGTGGGAATCCAGGCCTGCTGCGACTCCATAGGTTTGCTGCTTTACACTCTTTATATGCAGTTCTTATATTCTGTTATTTCGAATAATAATGTCTTGCTTCTTTCCTTTTAGGTACAGAAATGTATTTTGGTGTTGTCATGCAGTTTGAAGATGAGCATGGGCCAGTAGGCGAAAGCGTGGTGTGCGCGATGCTGTCCGGTGAGTAATGCGCAATGCACGGCACTGTTTCGCCTTTTATATTGCTAACCTGTGTCTTTTCTCTCCTTGCAGGTTGCGATGTTCCTCGCAGAGCGCTGTAATGTTCCAGCAATGATACTGACCAGGAGATGACTACCCAGGTAAGAATTGTGTGGCTTTCTTCATTCGGGAGGAAACATGAGTAAATGCTTACTAATGCTGTCTTTCTTTCTCCTCTTTCCAGGTTATAGTATTCCAGGATGCATGCAGTGTAGGATGATGGAGTTCGTACCTTCAGGTGAGTGGAACTAAGTCGGCGATGGATTGAAGACAGGATACTGTTCCAGGTAAGTTTCGTAGTGTTCTTTCTCTTTCTGCAGGTCCTTCGTTTCAGGTAAGCTGGCATCAAAGAACTGGAAACGGTGAGCATTACGCTGCCCACAGCAGAATAACGCAAAGCATGTTCTGCTGTTTGGGTGTGGTTTAAATAGTCTTAGGTAAAGTAGTCCAGGTAAAATAGTCCCAGGCCTGCCACACCCAAAGTAGTCCAGGTAAAGTAGTCCCAGGCCTGCCACACCCAAAAGACTACACCGCATAGCTCAGTTCCTTGTAACTGAGCTATGTGTGTGCCTGCATGTTGGCGGAACCCCCCCAAGTTAAATAGTCCCAAGTAAATGGTCCCATTCTAATGTTGGTCTTCATGATGGTTATGAGCCTGGCGCCAAAGGCACCAGGACTGACTCCAAGAGATGAGGTTTTAAGGCCTTTGACCTGGCCCTAACTGGAAGGCTGACTTGCCAGTGAGGGCCAGGGCAAGGGTCATGAAAGAGATACAAGGATTGGGTCCTCCTGAATGACGTAATGGAGTTTTTGCTTTCGGCCAGAAGGTCAGAAACCAAATCCTTGTACCGGTGTTGTTGGAATAAATTCAGCAATTGGTGCAGGGATAAGAATGTGGATCCATTCCAATGTGGCACTCCTATGGTGCTTTCTTTCCTGTTGCCTTTAGCCAATCTGGGGCAAGTGAGTTGCAGGCTCTTTCTTCTAAGCCTCTTAATACTACTTTCTATAAAGATAAAGTCATCCTATGGGTAAAACCATCTTTTCTACTGATGGTAGTCTATGACTTCCATTTGTCGCAAAAGATAACGTTACCAACTTTCTATCCTCCTCTTCATTCAGGTAAAGAAGAGGAGAGATTACATAGATTAGGCCTGAAAAAGGGCTCTGAGTTTTTACATTTCAAGAATGGCAAAATTTCGCCAGGTTGATCAACTTTTTATTGGGTATACTGGCCCCAAATTGGGCCTGGCAGTCACCAAACAACATCCAGATGGATTGTCCTGGCCATTGGCGAGTGTTATAGACTTGCGGCTAAGGACCCGTCGGGAGGCCTAAATGCTCATTCCACATGGGGCATGGCAACCTCTGCGGCTCTTCAAAGGGGTGTCCCTATAAATGGCATCTTTTCAGCAGCCACTTGGTCGTCCATTCATACTTTTGTCAAACACTACTGCCTGGATTCTTCCTCGAGTCAAGGAGGACTTTTTGCTAAGGCCGTCCACCATTCGCTCCATGAGTAAATTGATTGATACTCCCACCTCCAAATTGTTACTGCTTTGGGAGTCGATCATAAGATGAGAAAAATACATGGGAGGACACAATCCAATCGAAGAACAAGTTACTTACCCCTGGTAACATTCTTTCAATTGGATGTTCCTCCCACGTATTCCTCATCACCCCTCCCAGGCTACCCGGCTGTACAATTTATGTGTATTACACTCTGCTTTCTGAGAGCCTACGGTACACCTGGTTAATTACTCTAAGAAGGGGAAATGAAAAACAGAACTGAAGCCAACGGGCACTGCATACGCTATTTATACTGATGATGACGTCGACGTTCGACGGAGGCCCTTGGGGGACATCGACATGACGACATTGCATACAGCGCCCTCTATCAAGAGAACATTTTTTCCAAAGCAGCAAGCTGGAGAGATATAATATAATATCATAAAATGAGTATTATGTGGGAGGAACATCCAATCGAAAGAATGTTACCAGAGTAAGTAACTTGTTCGTTCCATCTGCTACTGCCAATTTTGAAGCTAGCATGTTCCATCTGATACTGCCAATTTTTTTAATTGCAGTGTTTCAACTGCTACTGCCAATTTTGGAACTAGTGTGTTCCATCTGCTACTGCCAATGTTGAAGCTAGCCTGTTACATATGCAACTGCCAATTTTGAATGTAGCCTGTTCCAACTGCTACTGCCAATTTTTCAAATTGCCGTGTTCCAACTGCTACTGCCAATTTTTCAAATTAGCGTGTTCCAACTGCTACTGCAAATAGATTTTTTTGTTGAGCCCTTTCTGGTTGCTCTGTTGCCTTCTTTCAAATTTGGTTGGCCCAGTGTCTGCATTGTGCTAATTCTGCCTGGCTGTTCCTATCCTGACTCTTCCCCCCCCCCCCTCTCCTTTTCTCACACATGGCACTCTGTTTCTCCTATCTTCTCTAACTGTTTCACCATCAACTATCCCTCCCTTCTCACTAAGTCTGGCAGGAAAAAGTTAAAAAATGATATCTTGGTCTCTTTCGCTGACACTTATACCAGCGCTTCCTCCAGACAGACCCTCACTGACATCCTCTTCGTCATTCCCTCGCCAGACCTATGGACTCTTCATATGATCTCTGTGCTCTCTCCTTTCTCCTCCTCTCCCATTAATGGTGGCACTCGCTGGGAGGCCCTCCTTGCCCCCTTGCACTCCTCTAAGGTCATCATTAATGTCTATTTGAATGGCACCGTCTTGGTCCAAGGCCCTCAGGCCAACCTCCTCCTCTTTGACAAACGCTTCCCATGCCTCATCAACTTGCTTTCATCTCTTGCTCTCCCCTCTCTCCCTTCCCCCGACTTCCTTACCTCCCACTTCTACCTCCCCCTTGGCTACCTTGCCCTCTCCTCTCACCTCTACTGCCCCCCCCAACCCCTCTCGGTCTGTGTCTACTCCTTCTTCTACACCTCCGCAGGGCGTACCTCTGATCTGTACCCCTCCCTGGAAGTCTTTCAAGGATGGCAGCCTTCTCCATATCGCCACTCTGAACTCTCGCTCTGCCGTCAAACACTCTTCTGACATATGCCGCCTGCTGGAAGAACAGGACATCGATGTCATCAGTCCCACCGAGACATGGTTCATGGCCAGCTCTGTCACAAGTTTTTACACTCTCCTCCCTGACGGCTACAAGATCCTCTTCGCTCCCAGTGCCACCCGGTCCGGAGGGGATGTAGCCCTAATCTTCCCTGAGTGCATTCCTGCCTCTATCATTCCTAGGCAGGCCTACTCCTCTTTCGAATGCCTTGTCTGCAGGCTTTCTCACTCTCCCTGCCACTCTCTTACTGTTGCTACTATCGATCGGCTATCTGGTCAGATCACCCCCTTCCTCTCCAAGTGGGCAGACCTCTCCTCCTCCCTCCTGGCCTCAGCCACTCAACAACTCCTTCTCTGAGACCGCAATATTCATCTGGATGCTCCCTGTTCCTCCTCTGGACTCTTTTGTGACCTCTGTGATTCTCGCTTTCTCTCTATTCACCCCTCCGGCTCGACCCACTCTGCAGGACACACGCTAGATGTTCTTATCTCCTCTGACCTCGCCCTCTCCCGCCCCCTGACCACTCCTCTCTTCTGGAGCGATCACTCCCTCCTTTCCTCCCATCTCTCCTTCTCCACCCCTCAGGCCAAACCAACTACAGCACTGCCACCTACCTTCTCGGTCATCCAACCCATGAAATGTGTGTCAGTTGAGGCTTTCACCGCTACTTTCTCTCCCCCTCCTCCTCCTCTGGCTGACTCAAATCCTGAAACAGCCCTCTCCTTGCTCTACTCTTCTATCTCTGACACTCTTGATGTTCTTGCCCCTGTCATGAGGATCCGCTTGAAGCCCAAAGCTAAGTGCAATTCTTGGTATGACTCTGACCTAGCTACCCTCAAACTTGAGTGTTGAGTGGCTGAGAGGAAATGGCGGGCTTCTTTTACATCCTCTGACAAACCTGCCTGCTGCTTGCTCCAAAGGCAATACAGGCTCCTTGTCCACACTAAGACGAGAGCCCACATCCAAGCCCGCATGTCTGCGGCATCTAACAACTTGGCCGAAATCTGCAAGGAGTTGGCCAACCCTTCTGCTGTTTTTACTTCTCCTGTTGCCTCACAGGCCCTCTGCACGGCCCTTGCCTCTCACTTTATCTCAAAAACCCAGGATATCCTGTTCACTCTCTCGACCTCTCCTCCTCTTCCGTCCTTTCTATCTGCTAACTCTGACCCTCCTGCTGCCACCCCCTTCTCTTTCTCTTCCTTTCCTGTGTTCTCCCCTGGCAAGGTTTCTAGACAAGTCCGATCTATGAGTCTCATCAAAACAGGTTCCTCCGTGTTCTTCTAAAACCATCAAGGACCACATTGACACCCTGGTTCCTGCCTTGGCTGACTTCTGCAACCTCGCCTTTGTCTCTGGAACCCTCCACTCCCCTTTGAAGCAGTCTCTTGTGCACCCTCTGCTCAATAAACCAACAGCTGACCCCTCCTGCCCGGCTAACTATCGCCTGAACTCATCACTCCTTTCATGGGCAAACTCCTGGAAAAGCTGGCTATCTCCCAGCTTAATCTTCATACCGATTCTGTTGGCTGTCTACATGACCATCAATCTGACTTTAGAGCTGCCAGAAGCATGGAAACTGCTCTCCTGAACATCCGTGAAGACCTCTCCAACCTTGATTCTAACATCCCTTCTGTCCTCATCTTACTTGATCTCTCTTGTGCCTTTCAGATGGTCAACCATGCCATCTTGCTCAATCATCTTCTTGACAACTTGGGTATCACCGATCAGGCCCTGGTCTGGCTGCCCTTTCCTCTCTGATCGACCCTCCAGGTCCCACTTGGGCCCTTCCGCTCATCTATTTCACTCTCCACCTGTGACATTCCCCAGTGGTCTAACCTCTCTCCCTGGCTGTTCAACCAATACTTGGCACCTCTCGCTCACCCAATTGCTGCTCTCTGCTCCAATTTTCAGTGCTATGCAGATGACACTCGGCTCATTTTCAGGCTTCCCTCTGCCACCTCTTCGTCTTCTCTCATCTCTGACTGTCTGTCAGCTATCCAGGAGTGGTGTGCCACCAACGATCTCTACCTTTAGTTTTTTTTAAATTTCTTTGTTAGTTTTAACAATATAGAACGAAACTTACACCATTATCAATGCGACAATCATAATTCGCTCATCTGTGATTTCCCCTCCCCTTCCTCCCACCCCTCCCGCCTCGAAGACCACTGTATGTCCATCATTCCTCGTTGTGCCAGCTTTCGAGCCTGGGCTGCCTGCTTTGTCTGAGGTAGTGTCCACCGCGCTGGGATGGAGCAAAGGCACCATTAGCGCTACCCACCGGTGCAGGTCTCCACTGGTGTCCAGCCTCTGTTCTTGTAGTGTAGTCTCCCATGCTCTGGTTTCAGCTGTCACCCACCTCAGGAGATCTCCCGCCCACCACAGTGCCACACTTGGGTTTTTTGGGCTCTTCCATCCCATGGCTATGCGTCTTTTCGCTGTTATGTATATAAGTCCTTGAGCTTATTCAAAGGCTTGTTTTTCCTGCTTCGTTTGTATCTGCCCAGGATACAAGCCGCCGGTGTTTGCACCTCCACGTCAATGCCCGATCCTGCCACTTTTGCCGCAGCTTGCATCCAAAAATCACGTATCACTGGACATCCCCAGAACATGTGGGTCATTCCCGCCCTAGGTTCATTACATTTGGGGCATACTTGGGTGCCTGCTCTCCCAAACCTTGAGATGGCTTCTGGCGTGAGGTATGCTCTATTAGTGATGTAGAACTGTATAAGTTGCAAGCAGGCATTTCTGAAGATCTTTTTGTGGTAGTGGGCTATTTTCTCCCATTCCTTGTCATCGAATTCTAGGCCCAGTTCGTTCTCCCACTTCGCCCTGCATTTGAGTTTGTTTCTGGTCGTGCCCTCCATTAGTGCCTCATAAAGTCGTGAGGTTTCATGACGCCCTTCAGCCGTGTTTAGCATGGTTTCGATAACCTCATGTTCTGTTACCGGGTTTGTCGCTTCTGGCCATGTGTCCATGATTCTCCGCACCACTGCTCTATGGAGCAGGAACTGCCCTGTCGGCAGTCCCGTGGCCTCGTTGAGTTCAGCGAACGTTAGGATCTCTTGTTCTTGTATCAGGTCCCCCAGTGTCGCCACGCCGTGGGGCTCCCATTGGCGGCATGTTTCCATTTGTCCCCAGGGTCTGTTTGCCATGATTGCTGTTATGGGGATTTGTGGAGAGTACGGGTCTTCTATTCTCACTGTCCTGCAGGTACATCTCCAAAGCTGGGTCCCCAATTTAACCAGGTATGGGCTATTTTGTAGTGCGCCTGTCAGGACCCAAAGTAGGTCCCTAAGTAGCAGCCGAGGTAGGGCCGGTTGTAAGAGTCGGGTGTCTGTTTTGGTTTTATCCGCCATCCGCTTCAGTTGGCTTGCCAAGTAGTATAGTTCAAAGTTGGGGATTTTCAAGCCTCCCCTTTCGTAGGGTCTCTGTAGTGTCTCCAGCGCCACTCTGTATCTGCCTCCCTGCCAAAGGAACCATCTGCAAAGTTTATTCATTTCTCTGAAGAATGGAGGGGGGATGTTGAATGGGACATTGGTGAAATTATGTAGTAGCTGGGGTCGCGCCACCCTTTTGAGGAGACCAGCCCTCCCTGCCACGTAGAGGGCTGGTTTCCCCCAGAAGTCTATTGATTTCTCCAGGGCGTCCTTGGCTCTAACCGTGTTGAGGATGTGTTCAGTTTTGGGGTTTCTGTGTATAGTAATTCCCAAGTATCTGAAGGAGGTTGTCTTCCATTGAAGGGCCATGGGGGGCAGGGATCCAAATTCGTTGCCGCATAGTGCAGCGAGAGGGTAGAGACAAGACTTGTCCTTATTAATCTGGATCCCTGTGTATCTGTAGAATCCGTCTAAAGTCTCTAGGATATATGGCAGTAGGTGTTCGGGGTTGTGTAGATATAGAAGTGTGTCATCGGCGTACATTGAGACAAAGTGGGTCACCCCGTCTATCTATATGCCCCCATCCCCGTATTCCTGCCGTAGGTAAGCTGCTACAGGTTCAATGGCCATGGTATATAATATGGGGGGGGGATAGTGGGCATCCTTGTCGTGTGCCCCTGTGGAGGGACCATCTATTGGAATATGTTTTATTCATGCGTACCATGGCGGTGGGGTTAGTGTATACCAGCTGGGTCCATTTCAAGAAGGCAGGCCCTATCCCCATTTTTATTATGGTGGCATACAGCCATTTCCACCGTACAGAATCGAAGGTTTTGGTAGCATCTAGGGACGCCACTGCGTATTTTTGGGGCCTATTTTCAGTGCTGTATATGATGTGATGCAACCTGCGCAGGTTCTCTGTGGTGGAGCGCCCAGGCACGTAGCCCGTTTGGTCCTGGTGGATCAGTAGGGGGACTACTCAATCTCTTCGTCAGTAGGGCCGTTAGGATCTTGTTATCTACGTTTAACATGGAGAGGGGCCTATACGATCCGCACTCCGCACCGTCTTTTCCGGGTTTTAGTAGGGGAATAACAGCTTCCCTCATGGTTTCTGGGAGGGTGCCATTTTCGCAAGCTTCATTGAACACTTGGGCCAGTATTGGAGCTAGGGTCTCCTCGTATGTCTTGTAGAACTCTCCCGGGAGGCCAAACGTGCCCGGGGATTTCCCAGACGGCAGGGATCTAATGGTTGCCAGCACCTCATCAGGGGTGATGGGCTCGTCCAGGGCTTTTGCCACCTGCGTGTCTAGTTTGGGTAGCTTAATGATGTCCAAGACATTGTCTATTTCGATGTCCGTAGGGAATGTGGAGCTGGAGTAGAGGTCTTTGTAAAACTCAGAGAAGACTGAGTTTATTTCTATCTGCGTGTGTGCTGTAGTGCCGTCTGGTTTGTGAATGTGACAGATAGGTGTCCGGGGAGTTTCCCTCTTATAAAGCCAGGCTAGTAGTTTCCCAGGTTTATCCCCAAGGGCATGACTTCTCTCGACGTGTTTAGCGTGACTTAATTTCCCCAGAGTCTCCCACTGTGTTAGGCAGGTTTGTCTAAGCTTGATCTCCCTCTGCAAATGTCCTGGGGCTCCCCTCCAGATCTCGCAGCTCTCTTTCGGTGCATTCCAATGTGGTTGTGATGGATCTCTGGGCACCTCCCATGGTTGCAATCATTTCTTCACTCATGACCACCTTGTATGCCTCCCATACCGTACCTATGTGCCGCACACTGTTTAGGTTTGTTTGCCAATATTCCACTGTGCTTTCTCTTATATGCTCGCAGAAGGCTGTGTCGAGCAGAGCCTCGCTTCTGAGCCTCCAGGTAGGCGTCAGAGGTCTGGGTGGGAACACCTCCCATGTAATTGCTAACAGTGAATGGTCAGATAACACCCTGGGCAGATAGTGTGCGTCCCCAAACGTAGCTTGTTACTCTTTGCTCACAAATATGTAATCTGGCCTGGTGTGGATTGCGTGCGGCGGGGAGTAAAAGGAGTATTCACGTTGTTCCGGGTGCTGTTCCCTCCACCGGTCTTGGAGTAGGAGCTGTTGCCTTAGTGTATCTAATATTTTGGCAGGGGGTGGTGGGCGGGTGTTCTTCTTGTCTGATCTGTCCTTTCGGGGGTCAAGAGTGCAGTTGTGGTCTCCCCCCATCCCCCCATATCATGGTGTTCTCTCTGTAAGGGCTAAGCCGTGTGTATAGTGAGCGAAAGAAGACTGTCGCGTCATGGTTGGGTGCATAGGTGCTGATTAGACATACCTCTTTTCGCTCTATGATGCCGTGTGCTAACGCCATCCTGACCTCGTCGTCCGTTTGGTGCCTATTAATTTGAAGGGGATGGTCGGGTTGATCCAGATCAGGACCCCTCTGGCATAGGAGGAGTAAGAGGGTCCTATCAAGGTTCCCCGCCAGGTCTTGGCCAGTGCTTGTTTTTGAGCATTTAGGTGGGTCTCTTGGAGCATGGCGATCCCAACTTTGCACCGTTTTAAATATGCGTGGATGCGACGTTGCTTGACAAAGCTGTTCATGCCTCTGACGTTCCATGTCATAATTTGAATTTTGTCAGCCATGCATCCTGGATGAGTGGACATTTGAGCGTGGCATCTCCAGAGGTTGTTCTTTCGACATGTTGTTTATGAAAGCTCTGTGTGGTCTTGGTGTTTCCCTGTTCAAGTCCCCAACTTTAATTCCAACTCCTGCTTTCCCTCCCCCCAATAAATTTGAACACCCCAAACTAAGAACAGGTCCAGCGAGGTTTCCCCTGTTATGACTATCCCGTTTCCGCTCCGTTTGACCGAACATTGGTCTCCTGGTGCCCTACGGGCGGGTATATATATACACCCCAATAACTTCAGGGGGTAGAGGGATATTCGTCTTCGGTGTCGCTCTGTAAGGAATTGTTCCAGCTGCGCTTGGCTTCAGTCATTTTGTTCATGAGCTATTATGGGTCAAAGGACCTCCTGTAATGGGGCTTACCGTGGCTGTCGCCTTTTCTCATCAGCGTCTGGGATCTGCTCCCCGTCCATTCATTCCCGGGCCTCTGGCGGGGTGTCAAACAGAAGGGCCTTGTTATGTTTTGCCTAGTCTAGCCGGGTATAAGAGCATGTAACGCAGTCCGGCTTTCTTCAGTCTGGCTTTGGTGTAGATGAATTGAGCCCTCTTCATTTGGACTTGGAAGGTGTAGTATGGGTAGATGGCGATTTTCGCAGAGTCTCTCCGGATTTGGCCGCCCGATCTAGCGAAGGTCAGAATAGTCTTGCGGTCCCTGTAGTTGAGCACTGTTGCAATCACCGGTCTAGGCGGGATACCAGGGGGTGGTCTTTTGGTGAGAGATCGATGGGCTCTTTCAATTGTGAAGCCTTGCGAGAGTTTCTCAGCACCTATCTCCTGTAGCAAGAGGTTCTCTACGTAGTTCGTGGGGTCAGATCCTTCGATGCCTTCAGGCAAGCCCAAAAGTCGGATGTTATTCCGGCATGCCCGCCCTTCAGCCTCCTCAGCCCTGTCCACCAGGTTCTTCACTCTTTGCTGCAGCACGTCCACGTCTTTTAGGAGCTGTGTTTTTGCCTTTTCACTGACCTGGTCTTCCAGTGTTTCGGTCCTGCAGGCCAAGGAGCGAACGTCCTGTCGCAGTAGGCCCAGGTCTATGGTCACTGCGTCAATTTTGTTTTCCATTGCTCTTTGAATCATCTTGATGGCCTCTAGGATCTGAGTGTTGCTTGGCTCGGCAGTCACTTCATAGGGATCAGGCAGCGCCTCTGCAACAGGCTTATTTGTGGTTTCAGGTCCTGTGGCCCCTCCGGCAGTGTAGGTGTCCATGGTGGTTTGGTGCTGTTTGGCCCTTGCATCTTTCGAGGACATCACAGCCAGACTACAAAGGTTTAAGTTGTCCCAGGTGTAGGCTTGCGTTGGCGGCGCAGTTAGCGTTATTGCAAGGCAACGCAGGCTCTCGTGCATGCCGCCGTTGCTCCCACTATGGCAGCGCCATGTGGTGTGTCTTATAAACGTGCTCCTTCTAGGGGCAGTGGCAAGGACCTGTTTGGGCCCTGCAGCCCGTTCGGCTGTCAGCCTACGTTCGTGCTGAGCTCCTCCTCGGTGCCTCAAAGTTGTTCTGCGTTGCCGGTCCCAGAGTGTGCGCTCAGCGTTGGGGGGGGGGTGTCTGGTGGCACCCAGGCAGCGGGCCTCTGGTGCGCAGTTAGTGCATCAGGCTCTCTCCCCCACCGCTCACCTCTTCTGCTCCTCACTTGCCTCAGCTCTCCGGCGCCTTATCCGTCCCTTTTCGGAGTGGGACCCCAGGAGGCTCCACCGTCTCAGGGCGCCCTCGTTCCTCTGCAGGCCCAACTCGCGGCAGACAGGGCCATGCGCCGCATTCTCTCCCCCGCCTCTCCTCGCTGCTCGGATGTTGCCTCCAGATCTCTGGATGCGCCGATCTCCCTCCCAGATCAGGGCAGTGCGCACATTCTCCTCGGCCTCTGTCACCGTTCTTGGGTCTCTGGTCACTCAGCAGGTAATGGACTGGGGCCGCAGCACAGTATCGGCGCTCATGATGTTACGTGGGCTAGTGCATGGGAGCCGCCATTTTGGGCGCGGCTACGTGGTGTCGCTTCGCGAGGAGTCTTGACCCTTGAAGGGCACTCTCGGTCACAAAACTCTGCACGGAGCTTCCTGATGTTGTCTGAGATGGTTATGGTAGCTCACGGGCTTCTGGGGCTTCTGTGGTGCGTAAAAAGCAGCTTATTGTGGACACATCACACAGAGCTCACCCAAGACGCGTCCTCTTCACATGGCCGTTAGCCACGCCCCCAATGATCTCTACCTTAATGCCAGTAAGACTAATATACTCATCGGCACACCTGCACCCTCCTTCCCTTTCACTCTGTGACCTGCCTCCCTAGGCCCTCTTCCTGCTCCCACCTGCGAGGCTAAGAACCTCAGTGTCATCTTTGACTCTACACTCTCCTTTTCTCCTCACATATCTGAGGTCTCTAAGAAATCAAACTACTAACTGCACCTCCTCAGAGGTATTCTTTCAATTTGCATTGTCGACAAGGCTTTTTCAGGCCTGGGCCCAAACTACCTTCAATTCTCCCTCCGTACATACCTTCCAACTCAAGCTCTTCGCTCCTCCACCTCCAACTGCCTCAGGGTAAGTTGCTTCTCCAAGCAACAAGTTGGAGATAGATCTCTTTCCTCGGCTGGGGCCTCCCTCTGGAACAAACCTCCCTTCCACTCTGAAACTTGAGGAGATCCATCTCCGGTTCCGGAAGCACCTCAAGACCTTCCTCTTTGCTTCTGCCTTTGCTCTTCCTCTCCCCTGCTGATCTGTCTGCTCTGGCACTGTGCACCTGGTTACCTTCCGATTTTGGGCCCAGGTCCCTGCGCACCCAGTCACACACCCGCACTGCCTCCTGGCAACCCCTGCATTTGGGTCTGTTTCTGTAACCCTACAATCCCCTTACTGGCACTTATTAGACACCCCTTGTCTGTGCTCCAAACCTTGCACTTGCCACCCTGCAAGCTGCACTAGAATTTGTGGTGTTGTCTGTCCCTTTCTCAGCACTTTCCACCTCTCCCCTCTCCTTTGGACTCTCTCCTACACTTGCGCGTTATCATTGTCACTGTGCCTAGTAAGATCTTTGTTTTGTCCTCATTTGTTCCGTTCCCTTGCCTTGTCGCGCTCTGAAACACTTGTTTATGCGCACGATGCAAATAAAATATCATATCATGTGCTAATTTGCAATAAATAGCATCTCGTGCTGGAACATAATTACTTCAACATAGGAGCACTAAGCAGGTTCCAGTACCAAATGTAGTAGTACATATTTTGACCTTTTTTTGTAGAACACTGTGGACTTCATTGAATCCTTCCTCAAACATTTCCCACAAGTGTTTACAGGAACAGAAACTGAAATTCTATACGGCATGCAGCAGACAGTGCTCACATATGCCCATGCAACCATATTCTTCGTTATCTACCGCAAACTGCAGAAAGGCACCTATTCTCCCTAAGCCATGAGTGGTCCCCATCTGGTCCTCAGCAAAGCAAAGGATGACCGGTGCCTCACGGGAACGCTTGCACAAGAGACAAAGCCCTAATGTGCTTTCTTCATTTTTCCACACTTGAGACAGGGAGACGGCAAGGCTAACATTGCCACATTTAGCCGAGACTCCACCTCTGCCAACCCTCATCCTGCCACTGCTAAACAAGCCCTAAAAACGGTATCCTGATTGCAAGTTAGAGCCAGAGAGCCTGTTCCCTCGATATGGGAGGTCTCTTTGCCTTTGGTGGCGGGTGTTGATACTTAGTTGGGCACCTTTCTGGTCAGCTATCCCTGACTCATAGGTAGGCAATAGGTCCGCCTAGACATCCACATTACCCTCCTTTTTTGTCTTTTTAGTGTTTTTATGTCATTTGTCCTGCAAAAATGTCACTTGCTTTACCCTCATTCCTACAGTTTTGCTGGCTTACCTTTACATTTCATCTTTATGGTTTTCTTCTGTCTTTTCTACTTTCTATTTTGTTAGTTTGTTAACTTGTCGTCATAACTATGATTGTACCAATTCATTAGTTATGTACAGCACTTAGGTGTAAGCTCTTTAGAGGTAAAAAGAAAACTAAAAAAGAAATGTCTGCCTTCTTGCCTGGCAGCTACATGGAGTGTTAGGGACTTGGCTGAAGTGTTGCTCCCACTAGGACGTTCAAATCTGTGCCAAGTAAATGCCAAGCGCCATGGGATGATGCTTGCTGAACATGGGGAAGTGAAAGGTTTTGGTACATAGTTCTGGTCTATCTTGGGGTTGCAGTGTTAGCATCATGTGGGTTGAATCTGTATGTGACTAGATGAGGTTGGGTGTGGTGGAATATCTTGAAGAGTGCAAAGTATTTCTTCTCTTCCACTCCAATCTTCCAAGCGACAGCCACACCATAAAGTTCATATAAGGCGCGTAACCTTCATGTGTTTTTTTTTTAACTGTATTTACAAAGGAGAACATTATCACAGAAATTAATCTAAAATTGAGCTGAACTCTTATATAACTGGGTAACGGTTTAATGGCGCCTGTCGTGAAAAACAGTAGATTATGTTTCGCATACGAGACTTAACTAAAGATTACAATAATGCCAACCATAACAAAGGGCAAAATCCAGGTGAGTGGTCTTCTGAGAAGGAGTATTCCTGGGACTTTGAGAGGATCAGAAAGTTTCTCTCGGCTCGGAATCAATATTGAAGGCCTTGGCACAGTGGAGAAGGTGACATCAAAGACTATACTAAGAGGTAAATAAACTGCATACTTCAAGGCCACGTAGGGCAGTGCGCTATAATGACTAACCTCGACACGATCAAGGGGAAACGCAAATAAGAGGCAGGGTGTCCCGAGATGGCCAACCTCAATGGGAGCCAGGGTTCCTCTTCTCATATCCTAAGGTGCATAAACAACAATTTTGGATTATTCAGGCAAACAACTTTATTGCTGTATGTATAGGTTGTCATTTTTCAAGTGCATATCAAAATACATAGCATATCTATGGGACATGAAATATTAATAATATTAATAATAATCTACCAGCAACCTCAAGTGAACCCTCTCATGATTGCTAACGTGCCTCAGTGGCTTTTCCTCAGTTATACCTCTTAAATGTCAAGGTAAACTCCTTCTTCACCTATTGCACATCTCTTTTGGCTCAAAAGAGCAGTATAAGTGGTTCCCTATGGGATTTCCCTCCTTAAAGAGGAATTGGTGTCTGATATCCACATTGGGCAAGCATTACTACATGGTACTAATAGCACTAGGTACACAAACTGCGTCACTCATTCTTGGCTATCTGGAGAATTCCCAGGGAATGCTGTAATGCTTCTATTTCCTGGGGACGTCGGATTCTCCAGGCAGCCTCTACCAAATCACATTCTCAGTTATAGATCATTGATTGTCAGAGGATGCGCTGGGCCTTTGGGGGGGGGAAACCTTTCCAGAGTTCCTACCTGAGTGTTCCATACACTCGCAGACAAACCCACTACCAGGGAAATGCTGCAGCCCTCCACACCATTCCCCCACCCCTGACACCATCTACTAAAACAAAACATGTCTTCACAAATGGTTTTACAGGGGGCTACGCTAGTCTCTGGGATTGCGCAGGATTTCCGGGGTGAGACTGCAAACTCATGATTTTTCAGCTGGCAGCAGAATGGCCATTACAGTCTCGGCTAACTTGGGTGCAGGGGGCTGCCACTGGGGGGTGGGAAGGTGGTATGCCAGTGATCCATCTGCTACCACTCACAAACCTGCAGCATGTGGAGACATCATTTACTTTTTATTTTATTGTATTGAGAATTTGTAAGGCGCTTTATACAACAGAATTGTGTTTCAAAGCGCCACAACGCTAAATTGGAAGAGAAAATAAAAACAATGGCAAACTGTAATATACAGTCATGGTCCTACTAGGCCTTGTGGCATTCGGCCGTGCAAGTGCATTAAGGAGAAGTGCACGGGAAGGGGATGGAACGGGGAACGGAGGAGTGGATACGTGCTGGGGGAGGGCCCGGGAGGGAAGTGCTAAGGGGAGCAGAGGGGAGAACCTCAGGCTAAGTGCTGGTACAGGTGACTCTCAAGGTAGGGTGTGGTACCACCAAAAGGAGGCCACAGGGTAGCGCAGTGGGGGGAGGGGTGCTGGTATTGACTGGGAGGAAAGGCCTGGGATCCTGTAAGATTCTTGAGGATCAGGCCTCCATTCACAGCGGCAGTGGGGCGATTAGCAGGAAAGAGGTAAGCAGAGTTTTGAGCAGTTTCGGGAACTTAAGGAGGTCCGGTTCAAGTCTGAGAGGGACAGGGAGGCTGTTCCAAAGGGAGGCACCAGCCGAGGAGAGCGACCTAGGCCTCACTCTCTGCTTTGAGAAGCATTTGACAGCCAGGGAGCTGGAATTAGAGGAGCGTAGGGCTCTAGCAGGGGAGTATTTAAGGAGGGAGAGTTGGCGATAGAGTGGTCCCAGGCCCCAGATGGCCTTTTGGGTGATGCAGAGGGTCTTGAATTTGATCCTTGCAGCCACTGGGAGCCAGTGGAGAGATTTTAGGGCTGGAGACATATGGTCCCTAGGCTTGAGGCCAAGGATACGTCTTGCAGCCCTGTTCTGGATTAGCTGGATGGGGCAAAGGGAGGAAAGAGGGAGATTGAGAAAGGGGCTGTTGTAGTAGTCCAGCATGGAGAGGACCAGAGCTCTGGAGACATTGAGCTTCTGGGGAAGGTGAGAAAAGGAAGAATGACTCTGAGGAGGTGGAACTGGAAGTGGGACTTCTTGGTGAGGTCCATGATGTGAGGGGTGAAAGAGAGCGGAGTCGAAGATAACCCCAATGTTATTGGCCTCACAAGATGGTGGGGGTAGAGGCCCAAAGAGGGTGGCCGGACTGTAGGAGGAAAAGAGGGCACAGGTGTCCCGATGAAGAGGATCTCTCTTCTACTGGCATTGAGACAGAGATCATTAGTGAGGAAATAGGTCATCCAATCCAGTGCCCCATCAGTGATGCCGAGGGTTTCACAGAGTCATTCTATGAGGATTGAATGGTTGACCGTGGCAAAGGAGAGATAATGGAGAATGAGAACAGCAGGAGAGTTGGAGTCAGGATTTGCAAGCATGGTTTCACTGGTGTTCAGGAGAGCAGTTTCCTTGCCTCTCGATGCCCGAAATACAGATTGATGGTCATGAAGGCAGCTAACAAGGTCAGCGTGGAGGGTCAGTTGGGGAAGGACCAACTTTTTCAAGAGTTTACCCAGGAAGGGGGTAGTATAGATAGGGCAATAGTTAGCCGGGCAGGAGGGGTCAGCAGATTCTTTTTTAGAAGAGGGAGCACAAGGAAATGCTTGGAGGATAGAGGGAAAGAGTCAGAGGCGAAGGAATGGTTACATAAGTCCGCAAGAGCCAGGGCGAGAGAGGAAATGTTGTGCTTGATGGTTCTGGGGGAGCACCTGTTTAGAGGAGGCCGTCATAGAGTGGACCACTTTAGAGACCTCGTCCGGTGCTATGGGCAGGAGGGAGGAGAGTGAGGCGGGTGGAAGGAGGGCGGGCCAAGGGAGGCAGGGGAGCGGACATGGGAGAGGCGATGGGGTGGATGAGAGTGAGGATAGGATGTCGTGAGTTTTGATGTGAAGTGGGAGGCTGTCAGTGCAGAGCACCTGGGAAGAAGGAGAGTGGTGAAGACTGCAAGTGGGTTGGCGAGTTCCTTGCAGATAGGGAAAAGTTCGACCATGTTGTTAGTGGCTCCAGAGTTGCAGGCTTGGATGTGGGCCCGCTTCTTGGAAATGATAGAGAAGCTATAATGCCTCTGGAGCAGGCGCCAGGTCTGTTTGTCAGAGGATAAGCCCAACGTCCGCCACTTCCGTTCAGCAACTCTGCACTTGCATTTCAGAGATTCTAGATCAGAGTCATACCAGCTGTTGTTCTTGGTGGCAGGTTTTAGGTAGATCCTCATGGCAGGGGAAAGGATGTCAAGGGTGTTAGAGATGGGAAGGTGCAAGTTAGCAAGGATATGGTCAGAGGGAGAGTTAGGAGGGGGGATGAAGGTGGGAGCAATAGCAGAAACTGACACTCGCTTCATTGGTCGAATGATGGCAAAGGAGGCTGGCAGTGCAGGGGGTGGCCCCAGGTGGGAGGAAAGGAGAGAGTGGTCAGACCAGGAGAGGTTGGGGGTGACCAGATTAGAGATAGGGATGTCACTAGAGATGAGGGCATTGTGAGTGTGGCTGGCAGTGACTCGGACGGAAGGAAGAATAGTGAGAGAGAGGGAGTCTCAGAGAACCTGGAACTGGGAGGTGGATGATTCAAGAGAGTCGAGGTGGATGTTGAAGTCACCAAGAAGGAAGAGTTTGGAAGAAGAGGTTGAAAGAGATAAGTCAAAGTAGGCCCATTCAGAAAGGAAGAGGGAGATAGGGTCAGGGGGTCTGTAGATAGTAGTGACGGTGAAAGAGAGTATGCGAGACCCCAAGCCTACAGATGAGGCATTCAAAAGAGGAGTAGGATTGAGTAGGAATGATGGAAGCAGGGACCCCCTCAGGGAGGATCAGCGTCACTCTACCCAAGGCCTGTTGGGTCTGGGTTTGGAGAAGATTTTTCAGCCCTCAGGAAGGAGAGTGTCAAGAGCAGTGATAGGGCAGGCATTGAACCAAGTCTCACTAAGAGCGAGGACATTCAGGTCAAAGTCTTCAAGAAGTTGGCAGATACTAGAGGAGTGTTTTCACAGCGGATCGAACATTCAGAGTAGCTAAGTGAAGCTGGTTACCACCTTTGAACGTTTTCCGAGGGGCTGTATAGGGGCGTGGTACTCCCATTGGTGGTGATGGAGAAGTGAGCGGTGAGGCAGCAGGTGTGGCAGGAGAAGGGTGGAAGTTTATGAGAGAAAGAAAGCGCCGGTTGAGAAGGAGAAGGGTAGGTTGAGAGCTGTGGGCTATGATAGTGCCATTGTGATAGACATTAATGATCCAGCTAGAGGATGAGAAGTAAGCAAGGCAGAGCCCGAGCTCAGGAGAATCAGTGATTGTGGGTGGAAGACATTGAAAGTCTTTTTCTGAAAACCACAAACTGGAGGATGTAGAGAATAACTTAGAGCTGCCTCTGAGATGGGGGCTAGAGGGTTTGTGCTAAGGGCAATTATTGAACCAAATGCCTGCCTACATGGTGCAGCAAGTGTAGTAGCCGTATGGGAATTAAGTCATCTTAGACGGTCAATTGCTTGATCGGATCAATGGGGAACAGAATTCAACTGTGAATAAGGAATGGCTGTCTGTACTTTCTTCACATGCCCATGTCTTCAATTTGCCATGCATGACAGGAACCGATACATATGACATAAATGCTTTATACTTCTTTCCAAACCCCACCAGACTCTAGGCAACAGTCAAGTAACTGACTCGCCTTTGTCCATTGCCATATCAAGGGTGCCCTGCGTACATGCCTTAAAATTATGAACTCCTTTGAAACACCCTCATTTAGCATCATTGCTGAAAGTGGTTTGAAGCTGCATAAACATGGTGAGAAGTTATGTTACAAAAACCTAGAAACAAAAACAATATTTATGTCTTTCCTTTAAGCCTCTTCTTTAACTTTGGCCTGAACGAAAGCGTTCCCTGCCTTCTCAAAATACCAACTCAGCAAAAACAAAATCATAAAGAAATGGAGGGAGGGGGTAAGTAGCTGCAGATTATGAAGGGTCCAGTTTACATTTTATATAAAATTGATGAGACCCCCGATGTGGGGTATAGAACATTTGATAGAGATGTTTTTGAATCACCTATACATTTGAGCTTGCTCTAATAAACCCTCGCCCTCAAACTTTATACTGGAAGTGCCTTTCCCATGCCTACAGAAAAGCCCAAACTGCTGGCTTTGTCAATGCTTGTTCTTTAATCAATTGCACTGTTATTTTAACACTGAGATCTTGAACCAAGTTTGCTCCAAGTCCCCTCCTTTTATACACAAAGTTCCTTTCCCATGCCAACACAAAGGCACAAACGTTTGGTGTTGTTAATGTTTGTAGTTTAATTAATTGCACATCGATATCATGTACCAAGTTTGCACCAAGTCCACCCCAAACATATATTTAAATGAAACAATTTGCATTTATATACGTTTGGGAGCAGTTAAGAAATATTACCATTGCACACAAATTAGAGATTGCCTTACACCTTTCCATATTTGAACACTTCAGAAATGAAGTCTGATGCACGCCTGTGTGTGTGTGTTTGTGGCCATTTCTGCAAGGTGCCCCTGGATTATGGCAGGTTAACTGATTCAGATCTTTGCTGGTTGTACAACACCGCAAATTATTGGATCCTTCTGAAGCAGTTTTAGCCCCTGCTTTGACTTGGGGTTCAAATCCTTTAATAATACGATCTGGGGCAATGTGGTGCCTCTGCGTGATGAACTGGAAGCTCAATTTTATGTTTCTAGATGAGAGAAAAAGCAACTGCGTCCTTTAACTTTTATTGTTTGGTGGTTCTGGGAGTGGACATAACTTTTTCCCCCATGGCTCCCAAGAATTGTAACATGTATACATATTCTAGGTTGTGCTGTGATTCACAAATGAGCCACTTTATACCCTTGATTAAATTACAAGTATATGGTATTTTGGTTTTCCGTTGATAAAGGGGAACCAGCTTCTAATCTTGGCATTCTGTTATTTTAATTCTTATATGTAATTTCAATTACACCAGGATAAAAGAGGAAAAGGTTCCATGCGCTGGGTTTAAAAGCAATTGAGTGGACAGCTTGATTAAAATAAATGTGTCTCTGATGACTTTAAACTGCATGCTACAGAAAACCGGACCCTTCCCCTGCTCAACACTGGCTACGGAGGATGGTCAGTAGAGGCTTGCATGTCCGCGTTTCCTTGTCATGCTCACGGTTTTTAACAGTCATAGTAATAGCAGTGAAAAATGGTGTTGCAATCGCTAACACCAGGATCGCATGAGAAAGTTACTACAACCCCCATTGTAAGACGTGTAACTTCACCTATAAAAGATGGGATGGACTGACCCATTGTTAAAGCACATTGGCTGTCCCATTGAGATAATATGTAATTGGATCTTTTTTCAAGCCTGACACTTTGGCCGTGGAGCGCCGGACACAACCCCAGGGCGGAGTCCATGCAGAGATAAACCAGATTTTTCAACTGGCTGCAAGACCTGAACAGCATCTGTCCAGGATTCAAACCACTGGGGCATCAGAAACGTTATTCCACAGCGGCTATTCAATGGCTCTTATATATAGCAGCGACCAAAACCATTGCCAAACAATACACCCTAGCCGGCAGCAGTTAGAAATGCTATTGTAAATACTGGTTGGACAGATATGCTCTGGTTCAATTTGTGGAAACGGCCTACAAACTCAAAGGTTGTTATTATCCAGGTGTCCCGACTGTTATCCAGCAGGGGCTTTCAATTCTCTGACAGGTACTACTTACAAACAGTTGTATAGACGCACCTTGTTGAAACAGACATTCATTCCTAGCTAGTCAGAGTGCTCGCGTTGTCAGTATCTGGGAAAATAAGTGGCGCACAATGGTGCAAAACAATCCAAAAGTGGGTTGTTTACTTAAATAGAAGAAACTGCCTGACCCCATACAGCCCCTTGATGCACTGCATGGAGGTTGTACGAATGCTTTAAATTTGCGCAGTTGCATCTCAGAGGGTGAGCAAATACATTATTTAAGATTTCACCAGAGTATACCCGGCTGTGAACAATGAAAAACCATATCCGCTAGGGCAACCTGGGATCATCTGGGACAATGTTGGAGATATAGGGCCTCATTATAAGAGACCTGGTCTGGAAATAAAGGTGCCAATAACAAGTTTCTAGCACATTTACTGGACCGGGTCACTGCGAGTCTGCCAGTAGGGGCACTGAACTACCGGCAGGCCTGACCTGCTGGGAGTTCAGGCCCCTACTGGCAGGTTTTTCTATGAAGCACTGGCACCAATAACAACAGTGGCGGTGCTTCAGGGTTCCTACTCCCTATTGGAGTCCATGGGAATGGGAACTTACTGTACTGCCGCCACCTGTGATATCCCAGTAGCACCGGGATACAGGTGGCTGTGACGGTAATATAGGGTTGCCTGCAACCCGCCAATAGCACCAGCGGGTTACTGGCAACCTCGTAATGAGGCACATAAACCAGTATTTCAGTTTGATCAGGTGCAAGGTCTATCCACCAGAGGCCTTTATTTCCCAGTGCTGTCCTATAGATGTGATTATAATAATGATTATTATATAATTGGTTATTTATAACATGCTTAATACACAGGGTTTCTAAGCGTGGACCCGGGGCTCGAACCTGTGTTGCTCCGTGTTGTCTTGCTAGAGTTGCCACTGAGCTATTCTCCTGAGCTAATGGTAAGCTAATGTTCCCACTTTGTCGTACATGTGTTGAGACAAAACAGACCGGGTGTAAACACACAGTATCCGCTCTTCATCTAACAGGCACTTAGTGTACTATTGAGGTACAAGCCACTTTTAAACACGGGTATCGACTGTGGTGCATACATGAGATATGGCATTTTAAAACAATCACCCTAGAGCTGTTCACTTTTTATTTCTAGATTTTCCTCCAGCAAAATCAAGAAGCCTCTGGCTTTCTGTCATGGTGTGTGGTAGAGGCCACTAAACAGATTTAAGAGGACGATTGTTACAAACATCAGGGCATACGCTTGCATATGGAACACATTGAGAACAACCCAGCTTGGCGTCTGTTGGCAAAACTATGCCTTAATTCGCTATGGGGCAGGTTTGCACATAGAGTTTGTCAAACACAGTCATCATCATAGACCTCGACGAGCTTCACGCTTATTTATTCAAGAATTCATACAACATGAGCAACTGCGTATTCATAGATGGTGAAATGGCTTGTTTGTGCTGGTGATATGCCAAGGAATATCCAACAACTTCTGACAATACCAATATATTCATAGTCGCATTTACAACCGCTCACATATGCTTAAAGCTGTATGGTGTTATGGAGCAATTACAAGAGGGGGTTCTGTATCGTGGCATCGATAATGTTATTTTTGTCAGCAGCCCCAGGGATGTCAATCCACCCACCAGTGATTATCTGGGGATCTAACTTCAGAGCTAGACCCCAGCGAGTACATTGTGGAGTTTGTATCTGCAGGGCCTAAAACATTTAGGGACTGTCAGTATGAAAGTGAAAGGCATAGTGCTGAACATTAACAATACAGTTGAAATACATTTTGACAGTTTGAAAGATCTTGTACATTCGTCTGCACAGGGAGATGTGTGTAACACCCCAAGGTCTATCACCGTTACACAACTGGATATCATGCACAATAAAAAACAATGGGAAATTAGCACAAGTACTCAACAGAAAACTCTCAGTATCGTGTTTAATAAAAGGATGCTGGCACCGGGGGGCTTGACACATACCTATGGTTATTGAGTACTTGGTATTATGGATACCAGACTACAACATCCATTTGCCACACAGTGATGACTCACATACCCATGCATTTTTTTGTGGCTTTACAGCTGTTGGTAGTATCTCTATACAACTTTACAGTACCAGTTTAAGCCCCTTTGATTTGTGGAAGGTATGCCACACAGTCTCAACGATGATCACCTGCTACCGCTGAGTATGGTGAATATGGGCATGGATGATTTGATGATGGAGGGTGGTCAGAGTGCTGAACTAGAAAGTCTTTACCTAGTATACACATCACTGCATTCTAAACATTTGCTGTATCGTTCAGAACTTGTGCAAGGGTAGGAGCAACAGATGGATAACAATACATGCTATTTATATAGAGTTATTTAAACCCCCCATAATAAGCACAACTAGCCGTGATAGCACAACAGATGTATCCATCCATGGAGCCTTTTGAAGATGCTACCAGTAAACCTGTCATGACCCACATTCAGAAACCCCCCTGCAAGCCCATGGGCCAGGAGGGGTCTTGGCTCGGGTCTCCAACAAACTTAGGCATCCCTTGCTTAGGCCCTCTTGCAGCCAGTCCTGGGGAACTACTTTATTTCAAGTGCCAGCCAACATGGAGGCATCCACATAGCTTGGCTCCTTGGAACCAAGCTATGCGGTATAGTGTTTTGGGTGTGGTAGCCTAGCAACTACTTTACCTGGACTACTTTCTTGAAGCTATTTAAACCACACCCGACTTGGATAACATGCTTCGCGTTACTTTGCAATCCTGCAACGTGACGCTCATTGTGTTCAGCTGTACCCGCGAACCTCGGAAGATCAGCATCTGTAAAGAGACAAAAGGACATTGTGAACAGCAGCAGCTTACCTGTAATTTCATCGTTAGCTGCCCACAGCTCCTGTGAACAGCATCCTAAGATCAGCGCGTCTCCCGGACCGGCGGATCTGCAAAAAGGAAGAAACAAGGCATTAGACACTTTTACAACATAACGAATTGTGCTGAAAAGCTTACCTCGCAAGTCGCCCCTCGACCAGCATCGCCTCGGGATTTCATACACCGGGAGAGCACCGCAATCTATGGGAAAGAAAAGACAACAGGTTAGCAAAGGCAAGGCATCATAGTGCTGCGCATAGCATCTACTTACCGCATCAAAGCGTTCTTTATACGCCATCATTTACCGGCGAGACCCAATCCAGCCAATGCATCACATTGAACTTCTGCGCACCTAAGGAAGAGAAAAAGAGGTTATTTAAACCAAGAAAGGCATGCAATAATAACAACAATATACAGCAGCAATAAGACCTACCTGAAGGACTCAAAACGAGCCGGCATCAGTGAAGTAACTAGATCGCATTCGCCCACAAAGGGCAACGTGCCCCTGCCAAGAAGGCAGGACGGAGAGCACACCTGAACTAACAACAAGGTGAGGAGAGGTCCAGAGGGGCTGCAGGCATACGGGGTGGTGGGGGGTTGCTTACCCCAGTTGCCCAGTCTTGAACATTGCCCACCTGTATTCCAGGCAGAACTTCCCTGCTGGTCACACCTGGGAACCGCAGAGAAGGATACCAGAGTCCCAACGGCTGGGTGGCGTCCCCGTGGATACCAGGTGAGCGTAACAGAACGCGAAGCCTGCCAAACCAATCCTCCTGGGCGTCATGAAGACTTCAGAATTAGACCAATTGGCCCAATTTTTAGGAGAACTTCGTGCTGAGGTTCATTCTGCTCGACAAGAGACTAACGCTCTCCAGAGAGACTTATTAGTGACTAAAGAGCGCACTGAAGAAATGAGCAGGCAATACTTGCAATGACAAGCAGGACAGACGCCGCTACCTAGAAACAAACCAACGATGCAAAATCCTACCATGACATCCGCTACCTCTACGCCGGTACAAATCATGTTACTGGGAACAGTTCCTTTGGCACCACCGGAGAGGTTTGCAGGCGACCCACGGAAATCCGCAGCTTTTATGATTCAGTGTCGCCTTCACTTTCTTTGCAGACCTGGTGCATTCCCAAATGACCAAGCTCGGGTAGCTTTTGTTTTATCATACCTGAGTGGTAGCGCAGCAGATTGGTCGGTACCATTGGTGACCCATGACGATCCTTTATTACATGACTTTGGGGGATTTCAGAGGGAAATGGAAAAACGTTTCGCTCGCCATACCCGAGAACAAGCAGTGGACAATGAACTCCTTTCCCTCCGGCAGGGGAATCCGGACTTGTTAACGTACATTACTACTTTCAACAGATTGGTTGCTGAAGCTAGGTGGCCTGAAAACAAAAGAACCACGTTGTTTCATCGGGGCTTACGAGGCGAATTAAGACGTTCTAGCTCAAGTGGTTGATCCTCCTAGAGACTGTTCTGAATTCATAGATTTGGTCGTACAATTAGACCACCGGTTGCAAGACCGAAAAGCAGACCGTTCCAAAGTGGACCCTCGGGCTGTGTACGTTCGATCTAGAGACAACTTAACTCGAGTGCAAGAAAATACTGTGGAGCCCATGTAATCAGAGGGGTACGACCCCCCCCCCACTAACAAAACAAGAGCGAGATAAAAGGAGACAATAACAACTATGTCTGTATTGCGGAAAACCAGGGCATTTCCTGAAGGACTGCCCAGTGAAACTTCCAAGGAAAATCGTCGGGGCCACGGAAAAAGATGAAGAGAAGGAATCTAAGTCGGAAAACTACCTAGCTCGGCAAACGTAGAGGTCAGTTTGTCGAGTGATCGAAAAGAGCCACCGACCTCACACTTTGCAATACCGGTGATCTTAATTAATAACCAACGGTCGTCAAGAATGCATGCCGTTGAAGGATACATCGACAGTGGAGCTGTTGGAAATTATATAGATCAAGACCTGGCTGCAGAGATGGGGCTTCCACTATGTTCCAAGCCGACTACAGACACGGCGACTACAGTGGATGGGACAGAATCGCTTCCGGGCCCATAACCCAATGCACAGCTGAGATAAACTTGCTGTGCCAGGATGGACATCGGGAACTTATTTTGTTCGATCTCATCAAGGAACCTCAATTCCGGCTCATACTAAGGATGCCATGGTTAGTCGCTCACAACCCTTTGATTGACTGGCGGGGAAGGAAATGAACCTTCCCCAGCGACTGCTCCCCAGCCTGTTATTATCAAGAACAGAAACCTCTACGACTCCTGGAGCGACAGCATCAACCCTGGGAGTAACTAATACCTTGCCTGAGGAATACCATGATTTCCGGGATGTATTCCAGAAGGACCAAGCAAACCCACTGCCGCCGCACAGGCCCTATGACTGTCAGATCGACCTTGTTCCAGGTGCTCAAGTCCCTTGCGGTAGAATCTATGCTCTTACGGAACCTGAAAACCTTCATCTGAAGTCTTATTTAGACCAGTACCTTGCAAACGGATTCATCCGTCCATCAAAGTCCCCTGCAGCCAGTCCTTTGTTCTTCGTACCAAAAAAAGAAGGGGACTTAAGAACCTTTATTGATTACCGCGCATTAAACCAGATCACCGTGAAGAACCGTTACCCCTTGCCACTTATCCCTGAAATGCTGGACCAGGTCAAAGATGCCTGGATTTATACCAAATTGGACCTTTGAGGAGCATACCACCTGGTCCGGGTCAGAAGCGGAGACTAATGGAAAACTGCTTTCCGTACCAAATACGGTTTGTACGAATATCAAGTCATGCCCTTTGGGTTATGCAAGGCTCCCGCAGCATTTCAATATTTCATGAATGACGTCTTGAGAGTTAATTGATGTCTGCGCCATAGAGTACATAGATGATATCCTAGTGTACTCCACCACAAAACAGGATCATATCAAGCACGTCCGTTCAGTCCTCACCAAGCTCAGTGAACATCGTTTATATGCAAAGCTTGAAAAGTGTTTTTTTCACGTCACTGAAGTTGAGTTTCTGGGTTTTATTCTTACTCCAGGAGGCATCAGAATGGACCTGCATAAAGTAGACGCGGTTTTGAAATAGCCATCACCAATGTCAGTACAAGGGGTACAAAGCATGTTGGGCTTTGCGTACTTCTGTCGTCGCTTCATACCAGACTTCTCTCAGATCGTACACCCGATCACTGTATTGCTATGAAAAAACAACAAAAAATGTGCCTGGACTGAAGAAGCAGAAAAAGCTTTTCAAGAACTTAAGAAAAGGTTCACCTCCGCGCCAATCCTGCGACATCCTCACCCAGATCTTCCTTATATCGTGGAAACGGACGCTTCCAGTATAGCAATGGGAGCCGTCCTCTCACAAAGAGTTCCAGAAACCAGCCAGCTACATCCAGTGGCCTTCTGGTTGAAAAGATTCTCACCTCCGGAGATTAATTATGCCATCACGGACAAAGAACTCTTGGTGATCAAATCCGCCTTTAAAGCCTGGCGGCACTACCTTCTGGGGGCAAGACACACCATTACAGTTATCAATGACCACCGAAACCTGCAATATCTTAAAACAGCTAAAGCCCAGTCTTCACGCCAATTGCGGTGGGCCCTTTTCTTCGCCGAATATGATTGTCATCACATTTTGCCCAGGGGTCAAGAATGGAAAAGCTGATGCACTCTCTCGTACAGGCACTGATGACGTAGTATATACGACCCCAGACCCAGTCCCCATCATACCGGAAGACAAACTCTTGGGCCTCACTACGGCCTTAACCCAAGTAGAACTGAGAAAAGAGATTCAACGAACCATGAACCCAGATACCTTCCTTGCATGGCAAGCGCAGGGGGAACAATATTCCATCAAAGATCACTTACCCTTTTTTAAGGATCGTCTGTATGTACCAACTAAGGACTTACATACAATCATTTCAGGTTATCACGATTCTCTGATCGAAGGACACCCTGGAATCACCAAGACTCTAGCCAAGGTAAAACAGAACCTCTGGTGGCCTGCCTGGCGTAAAGATGTCATCCAATATATTCAGTCTTGCGGAGTCTGCGCACAAAATAAATTACAAAAACCATCCGGTCTTCTGCAACCTTTGGACATTCCTCCAACTCCATGGCAGACTCGTTGCCTCGACTTCATCACTGACCTACCTCCCAGTCAAGGCTTTAACACCATTCTTGTAGACGTGGACTTATTCTCAAAGATGGCACACTTTATTCCGATCAAAGGCCTCCCTGACGCATCCACTTTAGCCAAAGTGTTCCTGGATGGTATTGTTAAACTACATGGCTTCCCATCAGTCCTGATCTCTGATCGAGGTAGCCAGTTTGTCTCCAACCTCTGGAGTAAGTGTTGTGCAATGGCACAAATTGACGTCCGGCTATCCACTAGCCATCATCCCCAAACGGACGGTCAGACCGAGAGGACCAATCAGACCCTCGAGCAATACCTACGGTGCATGTTGCACCATGAACTAAGAAACTGGAAAGACTTACTGTGGATAGCTGAGTACGCATATAATAATTCCTTGCATTCCAGTACCGGACAAACACCTTTTTATACCCTTTATGGTAGACACCCACGAACCTCATATCTGGATCTCCCAACCAGTTTGGAAATGCCAGCAGTAAAAACCCTTCACACCAACATCACCCAAGCTTTCAAAAAGGCCAAAGAACATCTTATTCTCACCAAAGAAAAGCAAAGCAATTTGCCGACCAACAGCGGAAAAAAAGCCCCTGACTATCGGGTAGGAGACAAGGTTTGGCTGGCCACCAGATTTGTACCCATCAAGGAAACCCGGACCTTTCAACCCAGGTACTTGGGGCCTTACACCATCAAGGCAATTATTAATCCAGCGGCCGTCAAACTAGATTTACCACCTAACCTACAAATCCATCCGGTATTTCATGTGTCCCTTTTAAAACCAATGCAGCCCGGTACTCGGATTGGGACACCACCAAAACCCATACTTATTGACGGAGAACCAGAATTCGAAGACAGAGGCATCCTGGATTCCAAGTATTCAAGGGGAAGGCTATACTATCTAGTAGATTGGAAAGGATGTGGACCCCAAGATAGATCCTGGGAACCCTGTGAAAACATGAATGCACCATGGGGGGGGGGTGTGGAAGAGTGCTGTCATGACCCACATCCATAAACCCCCCTGGCAAGCCCATGGGCCAGGAGCGGTCATGGCTCGGGTCTCCAACAAACTTAGGCATCCTTTGCCTAGGCCCTCTTGGGGCCAGGCTCATACTTAATAAAGACTTGTGTTTGGGGAACTACTTTATTTCAAGTGCCAGCCAACATGGAGGCATCCACATAGCTTGGCTCCTTGGAACCAAGCTATGCGGTATAGTGTTTTGGGTGTGGTAGCCTAGGAACTACTTTACCTGGACTACTTTCTTGAAGCTATTTACACCACACCCGACTTGGATAACCCGCTTTGCGTTACTTTGCAATCCTGCAACGTGACGCTCATCGTGTTCAGCTGTACCCGCGAACCTCGGAAGAACAGCATCTTTAAAGAGACAAAAGGACATTGTTAACAGCAGCAGCTTACCTGTAATTTCATCATTAACTGCCCACAGCTCCTGTGAACACCATCCTAGGATCAGCGCGTCTCCCGGACCGGCGGATCTGCAAAAAGGAAGAAACAAGGCATTAGACACTTTTACAACATGAGGAATTGTGCCGAAAAGCTTACCTCACAAGTCGCCCCTCGACCAGCATTGCCTCGGGATTTCATACACCGGGTGAGCACTGTGATCTATGGGAAAGAAAATACAACAGGTTAGCAAAGGCAAGGCATCATAGAGCTGCGCATAGCGCCTACTTACCGCATCAAAGCGCTCTTTATACCCCATAATTTATCGCCGAGACCCAATTCAGCCAATGCATCACATTGAACTTCCGCGCACCTAAGGAAGAGAAAAAGACGTTATTCAAGCCAAGAAAGGCATGCAAGAAAAACAACAATATACAGCAGCAATAAGACCTGCCTGAAGGACTCAAAACGGGCCGGCATCAGTGCAGTAACTAGATCGCATTCGCCCACAAAGGACAACGCGCCCCTGCCAAGAAGGCAGGACGGAGAGCACACCTGAACTAACAAGTAGGTGAGGAGAGGTCCAGAGGGGCTGCGGGCATACTGGGTGGTGGGGGGTTGCTTCATCCTTCCGAGGTCGATAAATGAGTACCAACTGTGGTTGGGTGATATTGTATGTAAATATGTGCTCTGTAAAGCGCTTTGGATTAAGGCTCTATATAAATAATACATCATTATCATTACCATTAGCCCAGTTGCCCAGTCTTGAACATTGCCCACCTGTATTCCAGCCAGAACTTCCCCACTGGTCACACCTGGGAACCGCAGAGAAGGATACCAGAGTCCCAACGGCTGGGTGGTATCCCCGTGGATACTAGGTGAGCGTAACAAAACCCTCTGGTTATCTATTGATTGATTTAAAAACAACCACTCTGGAGGATTAAAGATTGTGCACGATATATTCCCACCCTGTATACATGCTGTGACTGAATGCATACAGTCTACTGGAGCCGGGACTTGGGGTCGCCCTCGGCGAGGCCACGGAGAGGTACGTTGCGGATGTAAGGGATCGGTAAAAAGACCTCTAAAGCATCTAGAACCCACCATGAACCCCAGTGCTGCATCAGCGGTTAGCGCTGCAACATGTCGGCATGCATACAGAGAAACATCAACCTGCTCAAAATGCTTGTATACACCACTACCCCACAATGCAAAGCCACTCTCTCAATGGCCTCTGATGATCTGCTGGCCGCTAGCTTGGATATTGCCCAGAACACTTTCAAGGGACACGTCCCTCTAACACACCGGCAAGTAAGTGTCTTAATAAAAAAGGAGCTTCATCAAGAAAATGGCTAATAAACGGATAATGATACAGGATAAAAGAAAAGTGGTATCACAGGCCAGTGGATTCATAGGATCTCTCATAGGAATATCCCTACCATTAATCACCAGACTGCTGATAGTGATAGAGTATGCTCACAAAATGTATTTGGTGGAGAAGGGCCAGTTAGAAAGTCTGGCACCCACACCTCTGGAGGATTGGGATATACGGAAAGTTGCCACCATGCGGCTTGAAATCGGAAAGACGGATGTTTAAAACAAGCCTGATTTAACGGCACATGATAAATCAGCCTTATACAATGATATTCTGCATAATTACTTAAATTACATAAGCACGGCGATGCAGAAAAGAACAAACAACATTATACATGCCACCTGGTGAATCTTAACAGTGTGACGTTTCCACAAGCAGTAGTTCCGGTTGTCGCAGATGTGGTGAATACATTTAGCCAGAGCTATAAACCTAATGCAGAACTACTGCTACATACAATGGAGCTTGAAAAGTATGAGGCGGCATGGATCTACAGAGGTCGGGTTATAAGGGGCTCGATCCAACAAGATCTAAAATGGGGTAATACAAGTCGACAGCCGATTTCTATAAAAAATGCCCCCCGCGGCTGGAATGAGTTGCGAATTTAAGTATCTTGACAACCATTGTAGGTAATTTTACCCAACAATGCATTCTGGAGAGGCTAAACACTGGGGCCCCTGCTTACCCACAAGAACAACACAGTCCTACAAATACACCCAGGTCAATTACACCTATAAACGGATCCCAATCGCCCAGTCTCGAAGAGCGGTGGCCTACCTGGGGCTTTAAAGACTCTTTATCTCACCCCCACATGCTACCATAATGATCCTGACGTCTATACCTCTGAAGCACCTAGGCCTTGCAGGAGATGCATACGCCCGAGTTGGTTGTCTGATTAGTGTGAATGACCCATTGTCTGTGTGTAGGTTAAATGATTGTTTACAGTATAACCAGTGTAGTTATTTCATTTATGCATTAAAACGATTATGCATGTACAGCCGTTGCCTTTTCTCCTTTCTGTATTACAATGATTGTACACGACAGTATAAGAAATGCCTTTTCTCCTTTCTGTATTAAATGTCTATTTATAAATAAATATTTTTTACATGTAATAAAACGGACTGGTAGTTTATTAGGTAGTCATATTTATGTGTAATAACAGACAGCAGTTGTTGATTCTTAAAAAGTTATTTTATTCATAAACGATAACGCTAGATACAACACACCCATCTGCATTCATGATACAGGGTAAAAAGTCTGCGAGGTATATACACCTTTTTTAATGTCTTATTATTAATGAATCTCGTCACCATTTGATCTTTTTGCTTGCTATTGTTTGAGTACCTTTTTAAAATAGCCAACTGTGAGCTCAATTCCGAGATTTGACTAACAAAGAATATACAGTGTAGTCCACATGTAATAGCTCTAGGGTCTTGGACCAGCAAGGTGGTATAATGTAAATACTTTGCAATGCTTTTCACAAAATCCACTGTCACCAGCGTATGTGGGGTGCTGCGGGAAGTGTGCCAATCTGTCAAACACTGTTAGCGTATCCTCCTCCTACCACAGAGCTACAAAATGCATTCCACCTTGGGTCTACGGATTAGTGTTTACCACCAGGCTAACCGGCTGGGTGCGGGGTAGTCGCGTGGGGCATGTATCGCTGGAATACTGTGAGAAACCTGACGGTCCCTCCTGAACTAGTTCCTGGGGATCTGTCATCCAAGTGGCCAGGATACGCCCTTCGCTATTGGATCCAGTTCCTGGGGGTGGGCCAATGAGGGAGGGTCACCTGGATGGGGGGTCCTTGGGGAGTGGGACACCGACGGGCAAAAATGCAGTATCCCACTTCTTTCAACACCTTTTCCCCATCCTACCACGTAGGATATTCCAAAACACTGTGCCCCCTCTTTTCACACACAAACACTTTTGCACAACACGAAAGACAACGGACTAGCACCAGAGTCGTTTACCTGACGTGTCCCAATACCAGGGTCAGGCAAAGTCAGGCAACTGACCAGAATCACACACACACCTGATGGCCCTTTCCCTTCCCCAGAGGGATAAAAGGTGGAGCACAAGAGCACAGGATGAGCAAGGAAGACCGCAGGACATAAAAGCTAACTCAACATGGCAGTTCAAGTTGAGGAGAAAGACGGCGCAGACCAAGAGGGAGACAAGGAGAGAGTTGACCTTGCCCTTTCTGACCAAGGCCTGTGAAACCTCCGCAGAGGAAGCGTTAAGTCTGTGAACAAATGCCATTGTGCATTGCAACAGATGTGCCTGGTATGTGAGACCCTCCTCTGCTGATTACCAAGCCAAGGAGGGACACTGGTCTCAGCGGTTCAAACATCAGAAAGCCAAGCAGTTCATCACAGCCGCTGAGTCAAGGGGAGTGTCAATAAGAAACCGAACTGTGTTGAATGAAAAGTAGCCAAAGGCTAAATTGAACTTTGAAAAGCAAAAGGATACTATTAAAGAAAGATAGGGAAAGCCAGATACAGAGAAGTCCGGCACCACGTGGAAACTCTGGGCGATTACCCAACGGTAAAGACTACCATAACCAGAAGGCCTTGGGAAGATGTGAAGAACGGTCAAAGTGGTCCTACGGCGGTCTCGTACAATCCTCTGTGCCGTTGAAAGTCTTTGACCGACAAAGAATTGTGAATACTAAGGGAAGAGATACCCGCATGGTGAAGATAAGTACATGAACAGTGTGTTACAAAGGTCGGTGAGAGCAAACCCGGCAGAGTGAAGACAACAGCCAAAAGTCAGCAAGAGTGAACCCGGCAGAAAGAAGGCGACAACCAGGGGCAAAGGCCGAAAACCTGGTTAAAAAGTCATTAAGATTTGTGAAAGCAGGAAACCTTGTAAAACAAGGGGAAGTGAACTGTTCCCCTTGTTTTCTGGTGTCCGAGCCGGCCAAGGGAGATCCATAGATGGAAAGTTATCACCCAAAGTGCACTGAGAAAGGAACCGTCTTATTAATTTGCTGGATACGTCTTCTGAGGGGTCAGCGCCCAGAAGAGGGGGATCCATTGGTGAAGCATCACCCAACGTATTCGTAGAACAGAACTTTGTGTTTCTATGTTGAGAGTATCAGGCCTCGAAGTCAAGAGACTTTTCATTATATAGAGACTTAACCATCAAAGAACCTGTTGGCTGATACGGAACTGTTAGCTCTTGCTGGGAAGGCTTGAGCATGTGCTGTGCTCCAAAGTCCCACCTTGTCTCGTGCTACAAACGTAGGGAAGGGAGACCTCGAGGCAATCACATCCTGACTTATTATTTGTGAACAGTTTCTTCTTCATTTTGAATACCCTATCCCACACTCTTTCTGTAATTAGTTGTAAGGAATTGGCAATAGGTTTTTCTTAGTATATGCCTTTTTACTGTGACAAGACGCCACAAAGACTGCCTTATTTTTCATTTGATGGTCAACGCTTGCTCCCATCTTAGATTTAGGTTTAGGTTAGGCATTTTTCCACCCTGCATTTACAGTTTAATAAACACACTTGAACTGTGATCACTTGTGTCTCTCTTTACTGTTGTCACCATGAGTTCCTTACAATATACACTGTGAAATATCTTCTGGCCATGTCTATGGTTATGCAGGAATCCTTTTATCTGTAGACTATAAATTAAAGTATATTTTGTTGCGCGCTGATTTTGACAATGCTATCGAAAACGCTCCACACTTGATATCGGCTGATAGGTTCCCACTCCTCAATAGTGTAGAATGGCCAGCTGATGCATAATCATGTCTTAGATCGAAAAGTCAAAGGGGTTTCGAGCGTATGTGCCTGTGAGGGACGCTATTTCAACAATCCCAATGATTATAATTTTTGGAGTTGTCCCAGGAACAGGTTGTCTTGACCGGTACCCCAGCTACCGATAGGAATCTTGAAGACTTTAAGGGCTACCCTCTAAACCGAGTACTTCATGTTAGATATTTGCAACGCCTCTAGATGTGCTAGTCGAATGGTTGGGGTGACGCTGACACGTTTTAACTAACAAACTAGCCGATACGATGACTAGCTTGTATAGTTTGGCATCCCCGCTCATGAGACAGAAAGCGTCTGTGTTTTTGGATAGTTTCACTTTAAGGCCAACACTGTTGATTAACAGTTTATCCTCGAAGAAAAAGTCTGAATGTAGATGTCCTAATAAATTGAATCTTCTACTGAGCCTGGCGTAGTGAGCTCTCTTTACGGATGATGCGTTCTCACCATCCAGAACAGTGGCGTCGAACTTCCCTGCAGTGTCTTGGCAAAAGAGACCTACTGAGAGCTGGTTTTTCAAGGCATAAGGGCAATAACTTAATATGCTCTGAATATAGGCCCTATAGGCATACATATTATCACTCTGTATTATCATTTGATCGCCCAGCGTTGCGTCCACCTGGTTGAACATTGTGGCCATGGGGAATACGATGGTAGCCACTTATGCGGCAGCCGCGATGTTGGTGCTATCAGCATTTGTTATTTTACAAGTTAGATGCAGCAGTGTTTCATTCAAATCCAGATACATGTCAGCAATCCCGATACAAAGAATTCTATGGGGGCTAGAAGTGATAGCGCTGCCAGAGGTGACACCTCCAGGAAAAAACTGTTCTCCATGCTGGTTTGGGTCGGCGGTACGTTAACGAGATCAGGCTCTGATTTCAAACACTCCCCAGAGGACCTGTGTAAGAAGGCCAGTGTTCTTTAGAAGGTATCACTGCCCTTGTGTCTTTTAGTGGTACTGAGATGCTTCTTAGTCTGATGTCTGCGTCGGACCCTGGTTCTTCTTTTCTTAGTGGGTTTCAGTAGTCCGCGTAGATGGGATGTGGATTTCTTCCTCTTAACACTCCTACGAGGTCTATATAAAATGGCTATAAATGAAGCCGCATCCATCTTGACCCACCTTTTTCTGTTTTGCGAGACGATTGGCAACTGCTTTTTCACACTCTCCATGATGTCTTTTGCAATACTAGTGGCGGCTGTTCTCACATGTGGTTTAGCAAATTCAAAGCCACGGTATAGGAAGGGCATTGCACATCTGAAGAGACTTCTTAAGATACCACGAGCCCCGCTCCACCTTAGCCAGCCTGAGTACTGTAATATTACACATGGGCCCTGCGGTCCTCATACTTATTCACCATGGCCATTGTAACGCTGGTTTCTTAGACTTTCAGCCAGAGCAGTCTGAAGTGCAGCCGCAGCCAAATTGTTCTGTATTTAAATGATACAAACTGTTCTTGATCGTCCCTTATCTGAATGTTGATGGTGTTGAAATGGTTTTTACACATGGGGCATAAAGTAAGGGTGCATAGCTATCCCCCGCCCCTTGATACTTCACTGTATCGCCCACCGTTAATATCAGGTATTGCCTCACTACTTGACCATCCTCAGATAACTTTATTTTGGCTGGGAGCCATAAAAGTTTACAAAGAAAAAAACAGCCAAAATAATACAATTGAAAACATCCCAAATCAATTTCTCAATTACTCAGATTAAAGAGAAATCAATTATTAATTTAGAAAGATCTGGCAATGACTCTTAGGGGCCACAATCATCTTTATACAGCTTAGAACTAAATATGGTAGGCTCTCACGGTTTCTAATGAACAGTAGAGCTTGTAGTTCTAGGCCTGGGGTTCACGTTCAAGATTCTGAACCCTAACGGGGTAGCATTTGCACCCGAGAGCATGTGTCTTTGTGGTATGTTGTCTCGGGCCTGGAGGCATGGTTCGATTGGAGAGTTTTGTGAGGGTTGGCATCTCTGAACAAAGTTCAGTGGACCCTTGGCCAGACCATAGTCTCTGAAGTCTATTCGAATAGTGTCGTATGCATCAGTTCCCTGGCCATGGAACCTGGTGCATCATGTTATTTGGTCCCTTGTGATAAATAGGCACCCCCTCACCACCCGAATTAAATGGATGTTCTTGTTTAGGAAGGCATTGCAGGGCTCATGATGGTTCATGGCCACTTTGGGAACCTTATGTAGGTAAAATCAATCCCCTGCCCGGGGTGTCATATGCCTTCCATTATTAGCAAATTTCATGCTGGGGACACAGTTCTTCCCAGTTATAGTCCTTCCAGGGCAGTGGTGACCCCAGCTTCCTTAGAGCCCGGGACATTCATCAACTGTGGGGGGATGAGAGGGCAGTTGATATTTGTGACAGTAGCACAGTAGGTGGTGTCTGGCTTGATCAACCCCTGTGTATTCACTAGTTTTGGTTATTGGGGGTAAACTGAGGCCATGCCTGTTATTTTGGCCGATGCCGCTCTCGGGTCAGCAGTGCTATTTAGTGCTATTTTATGCAGAGGTGGGCTACCTTCCTCCATTCTGTCTATGGTCCTCCCACGTACCACCAGCCCAACACATGCCCCTCTTCAGGCGAGCCCCGCTCCCTGCCCACCAGTTCTAGTAGATGAGTAACTAATTTTCGGAGTGACGAGAGTACAGTCAGCACCATACTGCATTGGCAGGTGCAGGGTGCTGCACTCGTTCCATCTGAAGGGTTTGATTTAAGGTTGGTCAGCTGTTCACAGGGTAGGGGATTATCCAATGGATATTTATAAGATACGGGGTCTCTCTTTTGTTTCCACCAGTGCAGCCTGTAACCAGGGCCATCTTTAGCAATTTTGGGGCCTGGGGCACAGACACCTTTTGGGGCCCCCCTCTACAGAACTGAAGACGTTGTGGAATCCAGAATATCTGCTTTCACCCACACGTTGTGCTCTTAACCCATCGCTTGGTAAAGTGCCTCGTGGCTATCAAAGTACAGTACTCCCTTCTTCATCCTTGCTGGATTTCAGAGTAAAAAACGAGCAGCATTTTAAGGGCAACATGAGCACTCTGGGGCGAGGGTACTTGTGTCCCAGTATAGGGACAGACACTTTTTAACGAAGAAGGATTACAGGCTGAAATACAAATGCAGGACACAGATTAGTGGTCATATGTAAAAGGTGTACATGCCACAGAATCAGGGCCTGCCTTGGGGCAGGGTGGGCCGGGCGACCGCCCGGGGCCCCATGCCCCTCCCGAGGGCTCCATTAGCCCCTCACCATGCCAGCTTGGGGGAGTCTTTCAAGGGCTCCTCCGAGCTGGTTTAGTGGGAAAAGGCGCGACAAGCACCCTTTTGTTATTAAATGCGCCTGTGGGGCGCATTCAATAACAATAGGGTGCTAATGGTTGTATCAGCACCCTATTGAGATGAATACCTCCCAACTCAGACGCAGGAGCGAGGCGGTTTTAATTGGAATAGGGTACATGAGCGCCCTATTCCAGTGATTAACCGACAGACGCTGGAGCGGGGAGAGATAGAAAAATCAAAAGTGCCGCGCCTGCCCGCCCCAACGCCCCCACCCTGCGCCTCCACTTGTTGACCAGGGGCGCGGGCGAGGGGGGGGGGCGCTAATTCACCCAGGGCGCTGCTGCCACTAAGCCCGGTCCTGAACAGAATAGACATAGGACTCATATTAGCAGCCTCCCAGAATGTAAAGGTTCTCAAGCATGAATACCGGAGACGAACAGAAAGCAACGAGAAAGGTTCACATAACATAGAACAGATAGCAGAAACAGATTAGAATCTACAAGGAACTTCCAGACATAGACTGAGATAAGAAGAGGGCTATGATTTTTTTTAGTGGTGTTGCTATTATATAGCAAAGAAACAAATGGGTGTGGTGTGCAATATATCAATGGTCACTATCATTCTATATGAAGTAACAATATATACAGTTAAACCAGAGTGAGGCTTTTTTGAAGAGCATATCTTGAGAACAAAGTCACTCTTGTGGGCTGACAATTGACATTGTTTTAGGGAAGAACAATTATGTAAGGTTAGGCAATATGAGATTAAATTAGTTGCCCAGGATCACACACATTAAGTGGTCAAGCTGGGATTTTAACCCAGTCTGCAATTTCTGTACTCTTCCAGGTTGTTTCCCATTTCCTATCATAGAGCAAGATGCAGGTATTTGTGAATGATTGACTTTCATGAACTAAGTAATCCCATTTTGTAGAACTGACTTTGAAAGTACACAAATTACATAACCCAACATGACAATGTTAAAACACAAAACGATATAGGAACATGTTATGCAATATCAGAATCATTCTAGCTCCAGCATCAATTAAAGAATAGAGGTACAAGAATACTAAATGATATGAACTTAAAAGATTTCATCTTTATTTATTTTTGTATTTTCAGGCTTTACATAACCAATACACAGACTTGTGGATTGTTATTTATGATGTGCAGAAGAGCCTTGCAAATTGCACAAAAAAGCAAACTGTTTTTTGTGTCAAATGGGTGGACCTGAAAATATTCTCACCAGAGGTCGCAACATTTGGTCCATTCTCTTCTGTCTAGGACCCCTTCTATTCAAATGGCCTGCATGAAATTTAAGGTCAGGCAATGGGCTAAATAATGCCAGCAGCAAGTGAGAAGGCAAACCTTTTCATGGAAGACTTTGAAGTACTATACAGTGGCATTAGATAATTTGTCCAAGATCACTCTGCTGTCCACTGGGAAAGTCAGGGTATGCTTTGGTTCCACAGTCTCGAAAGTGGCTACCTAATCACCAGCTAACACTTGCTCATCATTGCGGGTTTCTGCCCAGGTTTTGAAATTCCAATCTGCAGGAATCGAGTTCTATTCCTTTGCCATACTGAGTCTTTGTTAGATTTGGAAGAGATCACATTGTTTCGCAGGACTATTGGTTATTCAGCCCAACAGGTTTTACATTCACCAACCTATACAAAAGGCTTCAGACACAGGAAAGGTTGAATCTGCCCTATTGGTATTTGGTACTGTGAAGTGGCATATGAACACACATCTGTGTAACACATGCTTAGCACATTGAGCTTTCTTCTGAACCATAGCAGCACTCAGATTTATCATGTTAACTTTGGTGATTGCACTTAATCAATATATTCCCATGGAAAGGTGAGAATGCTACAGGAGGTGTGCCATAGTGAATGCACAAACTATTTATGCCAGAGTGAACACAGCAAATATTATAGGATTAATTGATCAGAGAAAAATATACTTTTCAACAACAATCGGGCAGTAGGTTTTGAAATCTCGACAATGGGTCACAAAATACATTGATGCTTGTTATTTATATTAAATGAATAAGGGCCACGGAGATCTTTAGATCAGTCAATCGTGTGTGGGGCCCCCTGCAAAGTGGGGGCCCGGGGCACATGCCCCGTTTGCTCTCTTATAAAGACGTCTCTGCGTGTAACCCCCTATCTGCCACTCCTTTGGCCTCTATCGTGGCTGTTCCTTCATCCACGAGTGACCGATTAGGAGGGGCATTCGGGCTATTGCTTGACTTGATCGAGCTAATGGAACACGTGAGCTCCGCTCCTCTGGGTCAAACCTCTTTAGATGTGATGTAGGCCTCCTGTTCAGAGTTGTTTTATTGCAAAGGGCAGAAAGGTCCCAAATAATCTTTGACTCAGGGCCGCTAAGGACCCAAGGAGATGGATCCACAGGAGCTCCAGAAAAGGTGCAGACACTGTGAGTTGGCGTCACAAAATCAAATTCAGTGGCGACCCCTGGGGGAGCAACTGTAGACTTGTGCGGCAACACGGTTTTCCAGTACCCAGGCCTTCGGTGGCTGAGCATGTCAGTGTATTGTATTCGAGATTTCTGGGGCCAATACTGTTTTGAGCACCCCCTGTCCATGGGTTAAAACTGAGAGGCGGACCAGATGAGCCGAAAAAAGAATTTATTTTGCTGATAAGGGAGTGAACATTCTCAGAATATCTTGAAATGTTATCTGGGTCAGCTGAAGTGGGCTTAGCAGGGCATAAGGCTGGCTGCAAAACTGTAGCTGGCATTGTCCTTTTAACTGACAGGATTTTCCTTTTCGGTGCGGCGACCAGCCCAGGGAATAATATTGCTGTCATGTCGATGCTATCATGGGCCCCGGGTGCCCCAAGGGCTTTCAGCTCTCCGGTTTCAGGTTGCAGGTAGATGGGAGCCAAACCTCTGTACGAGGATGTTCCTGCTACAGGCTGTTAGGACAGTGTTAGGTCAATGGGCGCAACAAGGAACGCTGACATACATTGGCTCACACCTGATTTCTGCCGCCTGTTTGCTTACCCTCGCACAGTTCCCCTGGGGCAACCCTGGGAAACCCATCAGGGATTCTGTTGGTTCAATCAGCTGATGTTGGCACAGACCCGCTGTGAGGAAGGGCGCTCAAAAACAGCAGGGGGAGGGTGAGACCAGACTTCACGCCCGCCTCAGGTGATTAGGAGAAGGGCCCTAGAGCCACCAAGCCGCACAACCTAGCGGCCGTTCCGACAGCCACCGCTAGCATCTGCCACCACCACGACTTTACACTTCTACTGGTTGCACTGTTCCCAGTATGTTTCGCAGTTTACCCATTGTTGAAAACCTGACAAAGACGTTTGGGCCATGAAGAAAAAGCTTCCGCTGGTGCAGGTCTAGATGTAACACTGTATCACCATGCTCTGGTATGTTTGATATCCTTCTGTTGATGACTCTGACAACATCCTGTATGTTTGGGTAATACCCCTTGGTGAATCGTCCTAGTAAAGCCTCAGTGGGTTTGTTCATTTCATGATAAAAGTGGTGTCCCTGCTGCCTAGATTATCATACCAATGGTCGTATTGAATTTCTGTGAGTGCCACAGTCCACTTTCCTTTCAAATGTACTGGTTTGGCAGCTTAATAGTGAAGTTTGATATTTTGTTCTCTGGGAATGTATTTGCAGAGGTATTGCTGGGGAGCATAATGTAAGAAGGTGTAGACTCCATGACATTCCCGCTATACACCCGTGGCCTCTAGAGAACTGGCATCCACCCAACTGTTGAATTTCACAGGCTACCCAAACCATTTCACTACATATTGCTTCTTAGATCCACAGCCTTTACTAGTTACACCTTTTCTATTATTTAAACTCATTGTGGGTCTCTGCTTACTTTCCTTGAATAGCTTCCCCATGATAATTGATTAGGCTGTATATATAAAGGCCTTCCTGGAGAGCCACTGCATCTATGATAAAGATCTCATTGATGTAGTTCTGCTCATACCCCTTGAGTTTTGAGATCCTCATATGATCCCCCTTTCTAAGGGTAGTTTGTGTCTCCTTTTCAGCAAGTCTTTTGGCATACAGTTTTTTTCAGTCCCCCAAGGAATTCTGGGGTGTTACAACTATGGGGGTTGTTTCAATAGATCTATGCCATGTGTTATTACAAGCATTTTAAAAAACGTGGAACGCCTCCACATATATATGGGTGTTTTGAGCTGTGCAGGAATGCCAGATTCGTGTTTTAAAAGTTTGTATGAAACCTTCTACAATAGCGAATTTAAGTTCAGAGTGTGCTATGAAATGATGCACCCTGTGTTGTTTTCGAAGGGTCTGCAGTGGTTTGTTTAGAAACTTCTTGCTGGCGTCTGTAGTTTAGTGCATACTCGCCCGCTGATAGATATACGTTTAAAAGCTGTCGCTAATCTGAGACCCCTCTTGTCTTTTAAACGTATTTTGATAGGACATTGATGACAGCTAGAATATAGCGGACACCATCATTGTCCCACTGGAACTGGTTTATAGGCATAAGATCCACCTGCCGTTGTTGATCAATATCAGCTTATGTAGCGCATAGGACTCCTGATCCGAAAGCCACCTCTTAACAGTGCCTCTGCACACATTCTCACCATCAGTTCTCAGTTTACGATACAAACCTGAACACCTCCTTAACTACCGACAAACCCAGAGTCGGATTGGTCCCTCAGCGTTTCGGCCCGTGGCCGGGCTGAAATCGTCCCTGGAGAGTGGGGGCTGGTTTCTGGCAATGCCTGGGCCGGTTTGGAAGAAAAAAATGTGTAAAAGAAAAAATATTTCTTTTCAAAAAATGTTTTCTTTTTAAAAAGCCTTTCATCCTTCTTAGGTCGATAAATGAGTACCAACACAGTTTGGGTGATATTGTATGTGTATTTGTTCTATAAAAAAGAGCTTAAGTGTAAGTGCTATAAAATAACATATCATTTGGCCTTGGAAGTCTGCTTGGATTCACAGTAATTCAAGGTACTTGAGAATAATGCTATCTGATGCCACTTTCTGTTTTGTCAAGGGGTGAAAGGTTGTGTTTCATCGCTTCCCGGGATGTCACTTTGGGGTGGGGTCAAATGACATCACTTGCGGTGATGTCATCAGAGGTAAAGGGTCATGAGGCGAGGGGTGGGCCACTTTTTTGATGCTAAGGGTGGGCCATTTTTTTTTGGGTGACCGGGCCTATTTCTTGTCTCAGTCCGACCCTGGACACCCACTTCATCGTGATCTACTTTAGACAGCTTTACGCGGACATGTTCACCTCATGAGCGTTGAACATAAAGACACAACAACGTTTTATAAATAGAAGTGTTTTGTTAATATTTACACCATCAGATTTCTATTAACATTTAAATCATCAGATTTGTATTCACACTTAATATTTCAGGTTGTCAGCTGCTGTACAGTTATCAATCAGGCTACAAGTTCTGCAGTACGCACAATTACTTGATACTCACACTTCCATTCAATGCATAGATAAGCAAACATGCACAGTGGCTGACAGAACTCCATATAGTTCCCTATCAAACAGCCAATATCCTTTATCGCCTAGGAAATTATGTTACATGTTGCACACTTTCAGTCTCCATATAGGTCCTACAGGTGGACATAAATCGTCACAACCCCCTTTGTAGTGATTTTCCCACTAAGGGTGCATTGGAAGGTGACATCTAGTAGAAAATATGTTTGCGATACACAGAACATTGTTACATTCACGTCTGGATACTGTGAGAAACCAAAGGGTGTCTCTCCGACCATCACTATTGAATCCAGGCCCCGCGGGTGGACCACTGTGGGAAGATTACCTGGATGAGATGGTCCCTGGGGAGTGGGAGTGGGGCACCCAGAGGAGGAGAGCTGCGGTATCTCTGTTATAATTTTCCTGTAGAACACCCTCATTCCATTTTCTATCTAAGAATGTTATCCCTCCCCGCTCCCCTTTCCTACACACACTCTGCTGCACAGACCAAACCCTTGAAGGGAAGACAGACTCACACACAGCCAGTCTGGTTGACATGTCCCAGTATCAGGTTCAGGCAGAATCAGGCACTTGATCCTGACGAGTGACACCTGAATCCTGTTACCTTGCCCCACTGGGATAAAAGGCGGAGCATGAGAGCACCCAGAGAGCAAGGAGAGAAGGGCAACCGAAGCGAGCAAGACCAACAGAATGGAAGGGCAGGAAATCCCGGGAATGTGATGTGACCATGGAAGCAGGGAAGACGGGACCAGGAGGTGCATGAAAGGCTGTGGTCCTACCAGCTGCAGGGTGTAGGTTGCTGCAGAATCCAAAAGGGGCAACTCCCTGCTACTACAGGTCACAGCGTTACCTCCTTCATTTGCAGTGGGAGGACTTCAAAGGAGGCGATCCGTGCTGGGCCAAAAGCCTTGACTACATAGAAGGTGTTGATAAACAGTATCAATTGCTGCCGGTGAATGAAATGCGAGACTGGCTTGTGTTGATAAATGAAAAGGACATTAACATTTGAAGTGCTTGTTGGGTTGTCGAGAAACCACGAGTGAAAGCACATTGTAGCAAGATTAAGAATGCCAGGATTGTACGTGTAAGAGACGCTGTGAAAGAAATCTGAACCACTTGAGAGTGTAACCGAGACAGGAGGAGGCGAATAGTCAAAATGGTCATATGAGGGTAAAGTCAAGGGTAAAAGCTCCCCTCAGACAGTCAAAAGTGTCTGACAAAAGATTAAATGAAGTATAAAGCTAACCTAAGGAATGATGAGCCCAGTGATGGTAACAAAGAACTGTAGATACCAGAAGGCCTCGGAAGAGGTGGCTGGTATAAAGCTTTGAACTGTATCCAGTATTGTGGGTTGCGCGTAGCACGGCAGCCATGAGAAAGAGAGGCCTGATTGTTGAAAATAAATGCAGTGGCTACAATATAACAGAGTGATCCGGCGAGACGCAATCGCCTATCGGACGTCTCTGTATTGAACTGGCAAGTACTTTGAAGTGTAAGCGTGAAAGATTGCAAAGTAACAAGTGTGATGCTAGAGGTTTGAAGGCTCGTGCCCGATCGAGGGAAGCCAGAACTGCCTACAGAACAAGGTCTGAGCCCGGAGGAGGGGGACCTGATGGGTAAACAAAGAAATAATATGAGGCTGGTTAGCCCAAAAAGGAAATACACCAAACACAGGTTACAAAGGAACATACAATGGTCTTTATTTTATGCTAAACAGTTACAAAAAGTCAAAGACAAATCAGATAGCTATCGGCCCTCAGTACAACACAGCGAACTCCAGCGTGGTTCGGTGTGCTCAGTGAGTGGGAATGTTCATTGAAACAGTCAGGCTTTTATACAATTTTCAGCCTGCTGTCCAGCCCTACTGCGGGTTAACTATTCCATAAATACATTACTGATCTAGGGTTTGTGCCAGGTTTGCTTCTAATTTGTTCGTCTATATGTATCTAGTTCATCTTTGGTTTACACATCAACAAGTCAAAATGGCAACATTGTATTCTCTAGGTTTAACATTAAGCCTTAGGACATAGTTTATATAATGTAGTTAAACAGGCGTTCCCATTCAGTTATTCAAACGACATTGCAGTTAATATATGTTCATAGATCACTTTCGTTGACGCAGGTAATCCATTACACACAGGTCAGCAAAGGACAAGGTCTCAGTTCATGACCCTAACAAGTGGCCTGCAAGCAAGTTACATATTAGCTGTACACAGGGGTCATGACGGCCGTGTTCTATTCTGAATGACATCGTCCACCATTTTAACTCACAGGGTGACTTTACAGGGAGAGAGAACCTAAAATGGCGGTTTACATTGATTCTAGGGTCAGGACCTTGCAACACGAATTTCTTCACAAGTAGCTTGTTAGCAGCTTGGCGTAGGCCAATATACATATATTCATAGCAATAGAAGGCACGATATAATTTCTAGTTTGAAAAACCCTCCTTTTGGCCTATGCCAAGTGCTAAACTACTTCTGATCTCCTTTCAAATAACTCCATGCATCATCGTCCATACACCCTGAATCGCTGTCAGAAATATCTATTGCCATCAGATTGTTTACAAAATCTCTTTCAGTACATATTCTTTGGAGGTATTATCCGGGGCATACACTTTATGTCCTATTGTACCTATCACCTGAGCGCAGCATCCCCCTAGCATCGAATATATACTAGGTAGACATTGGATACAACAACAAAGAAACAACAGAACTCCCAAAACGATCAGCAAGTCTGAAAACACCTTCCAATCCCAAGATCGCAAGAAGTCCCAGAACCAAGCGCTAAGATCCCAGTTTCCCTCGGTAACATACACTTCTGAACTAAGGACGTGCAGATTCTGTATTGCCTTGAAGATAGTTGGGGAGGAATCTGGTACGAAAAACACAGCAAGCGGACCCCACTAATTTACATACTCCACCACGTTCAGCCAGAACGACATCTAATGCCATTCGGTTCTGAAGTGCTAGTAATCTGATCGCTTTCTGCTCTAATGTCATGTTAAAGAGTATATCTGTGGTCCGGTTGATGGTTCTCTCCAGTACTCTTGCTAGTCTCCTGATGTCTTCGGAATTCGCTATCTGCCCAAAGAATGGAAGGAATGATTTTGCTACATTTCCCAAAACCTGTGCCGGAGTGTCACCATTCACGTCCCGCCGTGGACGACCCTTTGAAACTTCTACAATACTTGCTATGAACACCCCAGGTAATAGGATTCCTAGATAACAAGTTCCCTGCCAATCCCTGGGTAACCATGGAAATGCTACATTACTGCAAACAAAATAGACAGGTTCGCCTACATACAAAGGTCTGTCTTCCCCAGTCAAATTTGCAACGTTGGCACAACCTTTAAAATCCCCCAGTGACCGAGTGCCATTCCTCTGTATGCAGAAAGAAACTGAATTGGGGCTATGGTTAACAGTGTAGGAAGGAGGCATGGCGTCCTTATAGCCTATGGGAGCCATTTTAAAGGAAATCAAAGACTGGAAAGGACGAGACGATCTATCAGAAGGCCTAATAGAAGCAATGTTGAGCTTACTCCTATTTGCGAAAAGCGAGCATCCCAGGGGAGTCAAAACACGTTTCTCAAAACTATTCAAATTAGTGCCATCAAAATTCCCCGAGATGCTATCGTTCCAACGGCAAAGAACAGTGCTCTGAGAGAAGCATAACAAGCAGTTGTCAAAGGCAAAGGGTGAATATACCAACCTAGCCCCTTATCCCCATGTTGCGGTAAATGTGAGCAGACCCAACAGTTAGACCTATTAAAGATGGCATGTGTAGCGTTCATGATAAGTAGCAAAGTATTAGTATGATATTTTTGTCTATGTTGGAAGTCTCTAGGAGTCAAAGTATGCAAATGTACAAAAGGTGTAGGAACAGTGGGTACATTTTCAGTTGGCAGCAAAGACTCTAAAGGATGAGTTTCTTCAAAGTACCAAAGGCCTAAGACGGTGACTATTATAAAACCAAATATTATCATAAAAACACAGCAATACATTTTCGGGGCCCAGGCATTCTGTCCATTGTCCCGGCTGGTCACCCGATCATTTACAAGTCCAATACGAGCGGTGGCGGTAGCAGGCATTGTAGTCTTCGGATGGAAACCCAATGTTCATTGCTGGCAACCCCCCGGTCATGCAACTTCTTAGTCCTTCCACAACCCAACAGAATCCCCTTTCTCAAATTTGGGCAAAAGCAAGCCCTTGATGACTCTTTTCCTTCTCCGAATGCACAGCCGAACCGTGCCGTAAGTCTATCAGATGCACAGCAAAACCGTGCCGTATGTCTATTTTCTTGGACGCAGATTGTACTTTGCTGTTCCTGGTACTGACTGATCCAGAAACAATGTGTCATCACTTCCCATTGGAAGCAACATATCGGGAGCAAATACAGATGCAGAGCCTGAAGCAACGATTTCTGGAAGCAAAACTTTTGGAGAGTGTGGAGACAAAATGGCGGCTTCCCCAAGCCTCATGGGCTCAGAGAGATTCTCTGACACACTCTCAGCGCTTTTTACTGCTTTGGAATAGTTGGTTACAGCGTTAGCGAGGGGTTCTGTTTCTTCTGTAACGTATGGCACTGGGTGAGGAAGTTACTTCAGATGCGACGCGTGTATCCAGTGACGTCGGCCTGCTACCCGCACTGCAGTCTGGGTGACCAGCAGGACTTGGAACGGACCATTCCAGCGGGGTGCAAGGCAAGTGGATCCCTCAAAAGCCTTTACAAGCACCCAATCCCCAGGCCGTATGCTGTGGCCCGGGCCCTCCTATCACACAGGTAAAGCTTCTCGTACCTGGTGATAAATCAATTACAGGTTTTTAGTCAACTGGCTACAATAATCTGAAAGTAATACATTTTCGACATTCTTCAAAGCTTTGCATTTAGGAAGATTCCAGATATTGGCAGGTCTCCCCATTACCACCTCAAATGGAGAGAGCTCAGTCTTAGTTTGAGGGGTTGTACGCATGGATAATAACATGATCGGTAAGGCGTCTGGCCATTTTAGTTTGGTGCCGACACACGTCTTAGCGAGCTTGTTCTTGATGATACCATTGTGTCTTTCCACTAGTCCGGCGCTCTGACCATGTCTGGCCAAATGGAATCGTTTGTCAATTCGCAGCAGTGATAAAATGTGGACCATTGTCCGACCGATAACTCTCGGCAAACCGAACCGTGGGAAGTACTCTTTTAACATGGTTTTCGCAGTGGTCATGGCTGTAGCATCTTTGACAGGGAAAGCCTCGACCCATTTACTAAAGGCACAAACGACCACAAGGACGTATTTTAAATTGTTACACCGTTCCATTTCAATAAAATCAAAGTGGATGACTTCAAATGGGACAGAGGGTGGCCCAAAACTTCCCCTTGGAGTTGATGTCCCCTTTCCCACATTGTGTTGTAGGCAAATCATGCAGTTCTGGACATAGCGCTGGGCAATTTTCGAAATCTTGTCATTTGCCCAAACTTTCTCTAACATTTACGTAACCTGCTGGGGACAAACATGTGTAGGGCTGTCTGCCATGACGACCATCATCATGACATAGGCGTCAGCTAGCAGCCATTTCCCTTCGACCGTATCCACCCAACACTAGCCAGATCCCTGACAACTCAGTATGTCTTCCTTCCACAGAGCTACACTAGCCCTAGCCTCCTTCCTGCCCCTGGTCCAACCAATCTCGCCTACTTACCCCGCACCGATGCTACCCAGCACACCCAGCCTTAGTCCTATTTTCGCTTCATCAAACGCTCATACCACTGCCCCACTCACGCCCCTTGAATGGCTGCACCGCTTTGCCACACGCCCTTTCCCTCTTATCCCGCTCTCTACCCTCTGTCGCAAAAAAAAGACTAGGCTGTCGCTTCCCCAACCATAATGCTTCCAGCATAATCAAAAAGCCTCTAATCAACTCCAGTCGCATCCCAGGCCAGCACCGTTCACAGAATCACACCCACAGAACCACTGCTCCCACCTCCCAGCCACAAGCAACCAACATCAAGGCTGCCCTCATCAACGCACGCTCCATTGTCGCTCATGCCCCTGAAATTGCTGACCTCATTATCACTAATAGCCTAGTCTTCCTGGCTGTCACAGAGACATGGCTTCACCCAGCAGCAGGTCCTGCACTTTCCCTAGCCTTACCGGAAGGATATTCCATCATCAGAGCCGACAGAACTTCAGGCAAAGGTGGTGGAGTGGCGTTCATTGCCAAATCCAACCTAGCTATCAGGGCCTTGCCACATACAAGTCTCCCATCCGCAGAACTCCTATCAGTGAAACTAACATTATCACCTTCCCAAACTATACTCATGCACCTTATCTATCGGCCCCCGGGCCCACTGTCATCCTTTGAAGATGACATCCTGGTCCTCCTTTCTACACACACTAAACTCAGATCCAAAACCATCTTGTTAGGAGACTTAAACCTGGGCCTCCAGGATCCCAATGACCATCCTGCCCTGGCCATCGACAACACTATCACGAACTTCATACACAGAGTCCTAACCCCCACCCACTCAAAAGGCAGAACGCTTGACTGGGTCTCTGATCTCAACTGTTCCATCGCCATCACCCAAAACAAACCAGTTGCCTGGTCAGATCATCACCTGATACTGTTCTCCATCCCGGAAGCCACCCCAGTTAAAATCACATTATTACCCCCCTCGGTCTCCAGAAATTGTCGTGATATCACACTAGATAATCTCCAGCCCCTCATTAGTGATATCCTGATTGAATCCAAATTCAACAATCTCACCCCCCACAACATGATAGACTTATATAACAACACCCTCAAATCTGCCTTAGACAGCGCAGCCCCCCTTAAACTCAGGAAAGCCAAACCTCTGGCCCATCTTAACAAATGGTTCACCCCCGAACTAAAAAAACTCAGGAATGCAAAAAGAACAGCCAAATCTATTTGGCGCAAAGCACCTTCAACTTCAAACAAAACGGCCTTCACATCAGCTTCCCCCATCTATAAAGCGGCCATACTGACCGCAAAAAAAGACACCTACAATTCCAGAATCCAAAATGCCAAATCTAGATCTAAAGAACTCTTCAGTATACTAAAAGAGCTTGAATCCCCGGCGCCTCCCGCACAAGACTGCAACAAAAACGCTGATTGGTGCACCAAAATCCAACAAGCCCTCGCAGACAAAATAACACTACTCCAAAATAAGATCAAAGTAAAAAAGGCTAATCTCACAGGCTCCCAGCCCACACACCCTACCCCTAAGAACTCCTCCCACACTTGCACTCCTTTCTCCTTCTTACAAGTAACCCCTAAGGAAGTAGAAGCCATCATAAAAAGCCTGAAACCTTCCCACTGCCAAGGTGACGTATGCCCTGCCAAGATTATCAAGGCTGGAGCTAAAACCATAGCCCCTTTCATCGCCTCCCTGATAAACTCTTCATTCTCCTCCAATCAGGTTCCTATTAACCTCAAGGAAGCCTGGGTCATGCCTCTCCTAAAAAAAACCTAACCTTGACCCAGATGTCCCCACCAACTATAGGCCCATCACTACCGTCCCGTTCCTTCTAAAAAATCTTAGACCGGGTTGCATATCTGCAAATCCAGAAACATTTAGAGGAAAACAACCTTCTTGGCCTTAGGCAATCTGGTTTCAGACCCAGACATGGTACGGAGATAGCACTTTTGGATCTAAAGATCCAAATGGATGAGGCGAAGGATAAGGGTAAGCTAGCTATCCTCTCACTACTCGACCTTTCTGCAGCCTTCGACCTTGTCAACCACCAAAACTTAACCGAGCACCTTACTACAGCTGCAGCTTTCTCTTCCAACGCCACCGACTGGATTAAATCTTTCCTAGCTGACCGGACCACCAGAGTCTTCTCCCCTTCAGCCTCAGCTATCGTGTGGTGTGCCTCAGGGATCCTGTGTGTCACCCACACTTTACAATATCTTCACGAAGCTCCTCTTCGACCGGCTGGATAACTTGGGTGTCGTCTACACAAACTATGCAGACGACACTAAAGTCCTCATTCACCTCACTGGTTGCTACGACCAGGACTCCAAATTGCTAAATAGCATCTACCTTGAAATTCAAGTCTGGATGGCCACCAATGGCCTCTGCCTCAATGATGATAAGCCTGAGTTAATGATTGTGGGCACTCATTCTCGCCTGAATAAACTCAATCCCAAATACTCCTCTTTCACCATTGATGGCAACACAATCAACATCTCTAAAGAGATAAAAACGCTGGGGGTTTACCTCGACTCAAGCCTCTCTCTCAAAAAGCAGGTCAATAGCATTGCATCCTCCACGGCATATACCAACAAACTGATCTACAGCTGTAAAGATTACCTATCCACAGCTAGTTGCCTAACACTGGCCAGAGCACTTGCCCTCTCCAAAATTGACTATTGTAACATACTCTTCCTCGGTTCTTCAGAACATAACCTAAACAAGCTCCAGGTTCTCCAAAATAATTCACTTAGAGCCGCACTCAGCCTCCCCAGATCATGTCACATCTCCACTCACAGACAAAATGCTAACTGGCTACCCATCCGAGAAAGAATCACTCTACGCACCCTGGCCATCACATACAAATGCCTAACTAACACTGCCCCTAAATACCTGGCAGAAAAAGTCTGCATCCACCAATCCGCACGCTCTACCAGATCTTCTCAGTGCCTCAGACTAGTGGTTCCTAGATTCAATCTTAAGTCAGCAGGAGGAGCCAGTTTTCCAGTACAAGCAGCCAAATGCTGGAACTCCCTACCCATACCCATCAGACACGATCCCTCTTTTCTCACTTTTAAAGCCAAGACTAAAAACTGGCTAAATACAATGCATTCATCATAATAGCATTTACTACCCTGTTGCACTTCTTACCTGCATCTTATTGTTTGACCTATCTGTAACCAGGGTCCATTTGTTGTTGATATATGTTCTGACTACCGTTATCCATGTCTGTAACCACAAGTTTTTCAAGCGCCCAGTTACTCTGGAGTTTGGTGCGCGATACAAATAATAAACAAAACAAAAAAATACCTTTCATCAAGTTTCCCCAAGCCTTCAGCCCACCTCTTAGACTCTTCCATTGTGGCATCAGCTTGGATACAGACCCAACACCCTCATCCATTGCATAGGCATCTACAGTCTCCCTTGAAACATACATATCCGTGAAGAGATCAGTGGCAGTTTGTCTAGCTATCTGATCAGCGAAAGCATTCCCTTTTCCAATATCATCTACAATCTTTCGATGTGCTCCACATTTCACGACCGCTAACTGAGTAGGGAGCGCAAGCGCTGAGAGCAGTTGTACTATCAGGGAGCCATGTTCTATCTTGCTGCCATGCGAAGTTAAAAACCCTCTCTCTGACCAAAGTCTCCCAAAGTTGTGAACCACCCCAAAGGCATACTGACTATCGGTATATATATTTACTGTAAGCCCTTTGGAAAGTTCACAAGCTTGGGTCAATGCTATAATCTCTGCGGCCTGCGCGGAGTTATGCGTGATTCTCTTGGTCTCCACAACCCTGCTCAATGTGGTGATTGAATAAGCAGCTGTGGATGTACCATCCAAAAGTTTGAAGCAGGAACCATCACAAAACAGCTCCCCTTGTGCATTATCCAAAGGAGTGTCCTTTAGATCAATTCTACCCTTTGTTTCTTGTTCGGTAGCATACAGACAATCGTGTGACTCTTCGTCACTGCAAGCAGTACCTTGCGGGAAAGGTAGGAATTCAGCCGGATTAAGAACACAACACCTCTTAATTTGAATGTGAGGAGCAAACAAGATCAATTCATATCTCGTCAACCGTGCGGAAGTGAGGTGGTGCGTTTGGGTTTTGTTCAGTAGAACATCTACAGAGTGAGACACCATCAGGGTTAGATCATGGCCTAGGACCATTCCCTCCCTCTGCTTTACAGACGCAGCAGCAGCGACAGCTCACAAACATCTTGGCAAAGCGCATGCCACAGGATCAATGGCGGAAGAAAAGTAACCGCATGGCCTATTCTTCCCTTGATGTTCCTGCGTTAAAACAGCCAAAGCACATCCATCACAATCATGCACAAACAACACAAAGGCCTTTTCGTAATTTGGTGTGCCCAAAACTGGTGCCGAGCATAATGCAGTCTTGAGCAACTCAAATGATTGTTGGTGTTCCGTGTTCCATGGCAATGGCGAAGAAATGGCCTTCTTTGTCAAGGCCAACATCTGTTTTATCACTAGTGAGAAGTTTGGGATCCATAACCTACAGTAAGAAGCCATACCAATCAAAGCTCTAACTTCCTTCTGCGTATTTGGGACAGACATGCCAGAAATTAACTTTATCCTTTCAGGTGTCAATCTTCTTCCCTCCTTTGACAGGAGATAGCTTAAATAGGCGACCTCCTGGCAACAATATTGAAACTTTTTAAGCGAAGCTTTGTGACCATGTTTAGCTAGATGAATAAGCAACAACACAGTGCCCTCTTTACAAGCGCTCTCAGAGTCTGCAGCTAAAAGCAAATCATCAACATACTGAAGCAATGTACAAGTAGTGGGCAATTCAAAGGTATCAAGCTGTTCTTTCAAAGCCCTACTATAAATACTAGGACTCTCAGTCTAACCTTGAGGTGCACGAGTAAATGTGAACGAGCGTCCCCCTAAGGTGAACGCGAACAAGTACCTACTGTCCTTGTGTATAGGAATACTGAAGAAAGCATTCTTCAGATCCACAACACTAAAGTAAGTAGCTGTAGCTGGAACCATAGTTAATATTGTCGTCACATTGGGCACAATTGTAACTTGCGAAGCGATGACTTTATTAATGGCACGCAAATCAATTATGAAACGGAATGGCATTGCATTGTCGCCTTTCTTGTACACGGGTAAAATCGGACTATTGCACAAACTACCTGCAATCTCCTCAATCACCCCACGATGCACAAATCGGAAACAATGCATTTCAGGGCTTGCTCACCCTCAACTGAAATCTTATACTGTGGAATGCGCGGCAGCTTAATTCCATGTTTCAAAACTATTTTAACAGGCTCAATCTGCAAAACCCTGACATCATTGTCGTCAACTGCCCACAAACACTCTGGTACATTACTGAATTCAGGCGGCAAAGGTCTAGTCAAGAATTGAGAGACAGAAAGTTGCTGTGGTGAAATCGTCAAACGCACTCCATCAGAAGAACAAAGAATTACCGCATTTAATTCCTTCAACAGATTTAACCCCAACAAATTCTCTCCACAATTCGAAGTCAAAAGAAATGGACAGTGGTCTGTAAAGGGACCAAAAGTTACCGGCGAAGAAACTGGACAGACAACTGGTGTGCCAGAAAATCCTACAGAAACGTTGGTTTGCCCTGACAGTGGAATGTTTGGACCCAGGAATGATCAATGGAACACTTCTGTGCTCCAGTGTCTATCAAAAACTGATGTTTCCTATTTCCCACTACCATTTCAACGTAGGTACCTTTCAGATTAACAGGAATAGGTGTAGGTTCCAAACCCTGCTTCGGGCAATCCTAACGAAACAAAATATCATCGAAAGGAAGCTCCTCAGATAGATATGCAGCAGAAGGATGATCAAATATGTTTCTAGTATCCACACTCAAAGTCTGATTGTGCTGTGAAAAAGGTTGCTGGGGATCCTGTGAAACATGATACAAAGAGGGGTTTGCCCTGACGTTTTTGATGAGTGAGGTCTACTAAATAATTCTAGGAGACCTAGATTTATTTCATCATGTCACAAACTCGCAGAGACACTCTAAGTGTATTAGTGCTCATTGCGTTTTGGAAAGTGCAGACACACAATAGAAAAGAAGGTTACAGCTTTTAAATTATTTACTTTGCTGTAAATGCATTTCAACATCATGCATTTGTTTGTTTTTTAGTTGCTTTTTTGTAAAAAAGGGGGATTCAGTACATTTGGAGTAGTTTATATTCACAATTCCTTACTGTAAACTGAATTAACACATAAATAGCATTTATACAAAGCTAAGAACAGTTTTGTGCTTTGTTAATCAGTGAGTGACCACCACCTATTGTGCTTTGTTAATCAGTGAGTGACCACCACCTATTGTGACAAGTGATAGTACAGGTGGTACAGGTACTTGATACAAAACTCCAACTCAATAAACAACAATAAGTAATGTCGCAGTTGGTTAAATGTAGCCAGGCTAGAGGGTGACCTAACACATGGTCGACGTCTAGATCTAAATCAAAAGGTGGAAAGGACCCAGTAGAGAATGGAATGCTGGTCCTTAGACGTTTCGGCAAGGTGCCTTCATCTTGGGCCTGGAAGAGGTCTCCCTAAAAGAAAGCAGGGGGAGGGCTCTATTAGTGCCTGAGGTTAAAGTTTAAAAACATGATATAAAAATCCATAATTGTGGGACACCACAGATCGTAATAGGATAGTAGCAAGGGATGCACGGGACTGACCTGGGGGGTGGCAAAGTAGAGTGAAACTTTGGATGGCTGAGTTGTAGGTGTGGAACAGGGTTTCAGTAAGTCCTTGCTTGTGGACAGCAGCGTCTGGCTGCTGTAGGCCAGGAAAATCAAAATACAAATATAGATGCTAGTAATGCAGCCTGAAGCATCTTATGTAAGCCTATAAGATGCAAACATGAACTAAAAAATGGAAGAAGGTAAGTAAAGGCGAATCTGTGCTCACCTTCCTCAATATTCTTTAAATGGGAAGTCAATGGAGGTGGATGCCAGCTGAGTGATTGGCAACTCTGGAGGGCAAGCAATTGAGTGAGAGTTTAGTTCTCAGGCTGTTTTTCCCAATAGCCACATTCCTGGTAAATTTAAAGAAAGAAAGTGCACAAACGAAGTTTAGACATGGGGCACAGGGAGTCAAAAATGGCCTGGTTTGAGTGGCCGAAGTGACAAAGAATACCTTATTTTATAAATCCGTATGCAGGTAATCATGCAGAGCGAGATTGCGAGCTGCTACCGGGGCTCCGTGTTTAAAAGAGTGGAATCCAGGACGAGCTGTTGTTGAATGGAGCAGACCGCGCATGCGCAAGGAAAGTAGTGTGTTTTGGTGCGCGCTAATACGCATGTGCGGTAGAGAGCCGTGTTTGAGCGTGTGCGCTGGGAGCACTGGAAAAGGTGCTGATCCCGTGCGCATGTCTGAGTAAAAGAGACGTCTGTGAGGTCTTGCAATGACCTTATGGTAACTTAGAAGACCTGTAATGTGCATGGTTGTAATCACATCCGCGGGACCAAATCTAAATGTGTGTACAGATAAGGCTGGGTGGCCTGTATGTGTGGGTGGCTATATCCTGTCATGGCTCTGTGCATGACTATGGGCCAGATGTTTTGAAGTAAGTACAAGAAATAGCCTGATAGCAACTATGGGCTAAAAATGAGCAGCGTGCTATTGGATCTCACAGAAAAAACAAGGACCTTCGGGTAGAAGGGAGCCTTGAAGGTGGAAAGGGGGGAAAACTGACCTCTACCAGGGCCTCCTACACCCGGGCGACCTCTGAATCATCTACCCATATTTCCAAATGTGTTATTCGACCTCTGTCGAAGGACGGGCATTGTGCACGCCAATGACCCTCCTGGCGACAATAGGCACACTGGTTAATGTTCATGGGACCCAAGGGCACATTCCCTTGTGGAATTTACTGACCTCTAATCTGCGAACTACCCCCTCTGGGGCCTCTAACAATTTGTTGTAACAATACTTTAGTCTTTAAATCACCTTTTCTCTTCTCGACTTTCATTATTGACACGGTTCTCGTAGTACTGAGCCATGTGCAGTACTTCTGATTGGGATTTTGCCTGCCAAGCGCTCTCGCAAGACATAATTTGTGACTGGATGTCAGGCAGCAATCCACGTACAAATTGGTCCACAAGTAATCTTTTCCCAGACTCTGTGCCTAAGTCTTGTCCACTGAAATCCGAGAAAACTTGTTCGAACCGATTAAAGAACTCGGTAGCACCCTCAGACTTTCCTTGGACACAGGCCGTAAGCTTGTCCCAAATAATTTTCTTTTTGGGAATTATGGTTTTTAATTTAGCAACGATTCTGTCAGGCAAAGTTAGTATCACCTGAGGCGGTCTCTCTCCAGCTGGCCTTTCTCCGTCAAGCCTAGTTATGTTAGCTCACGTATCTCCCAACCGAGGTACGTCGTCTATAGTTCTAACCTGTTTCCACAAATCTACGGGCTGGAGTACAGGAAACAACAAATCAATGTCGCCTAGGGTGAACACAGAGGACTGCAAAACGGACTCTATCTCTTTATAGAACCCTTTCGGAATTTTCCTAATGTCAGGAATAGACTGTCTAATGGTGTTCACTTCCTGCCGTGAAATCGGGACGTGAACAAACTGTGATACATAATGTGCAGGAATGTTCACAGCGACTATGTTATGTGCAGGATCAGCCGCAATCTCAACCTTCGGGACAAATGTCAGAGGAACCTCTCTCATAGGCAACTGAGATGTAGGCAACTCCGAACGCTTACTAAGCAAGTCGAGCGCTAAAGCAGTTGAAGTGTCAAGTGAAAAAGCTCTCTTATAAATGCTCAATAAGTCTGTGGGACAACTAATCTTCCTTTTTACACACTCATCCTGCAGGTACTCTACCATTACCTGTATCACTTTCCTCTGCATTTCTAGCGTATTTTGACTGTATGTGTCATATACCTCAACTGGAGTTATCGATATGTCTGAAATCCATCTAATCGCGTCTTTCTTAAAAATTGGCGTTTCCTCAGATATCGATTTACGACACGGAAGAAACCGTTTCTGTACATACATACTTTCCCCTTCGTCATCCTCATTCTGTAACCTTTCCAACTCCTTTCTATACTCAAATATCCACTCAACATGCTCATTTACTTTCTCCACAGTGTCTCTTGAAAATGCTAAAGTGTTTAAATCTCTTAACCCTTGTGGGAGATCTACATTATTTAATCTTCCCCACATTACACACAAATGAATCCCTAAACCTTCAATGAAAACATTTTTCTCAGGAAAATTATCCATATTAGAAAGTGTGGCAAAAACATTAGATTGATCATCCCTCTCTATACAATGCTTAGCCCAAGCAAACAAATCCTGTTTATTTTCTGTAGGAACAGTATTACGAGTAACAACCCTCGACCTCGCACCCTGATCAACTACAAGCGGTACAGGACTACTTGGGAGTGGGGGTGCAGGCAAATCAAATTCAATGGAGGTACTATTACAGATGCAATGGGAAGAGGTGGAGGAGCAGGTGGAGGAACGACAACCGGAGGAATAGGATCAACAGGTCGAGCAGGAAGAGCAGGAATAACAGCAGGAAGAGGTACAGCAGCGGGAAGAGGAACATACGGAGGTGGTGCAGAGGCACCAGGCCTTCGTTCATTTACCAATTTGTCAATAAACTCGTCAGAAACATAAAGATCTTTAGAAGGATAGATTTTCTGAATACCGAGTGAGAAAGCCCTATCCATATTTTTAGTTGCCTCAGACTGTTTGTCCTGATCATATAACAATGCTTTTTCAGCGTTAGTTTTATGACGGCGCGCATGTTTTTCCCTACTTTTAAGCTGTTGCAACGCTTCTCTTTTCCAATTCTGCAAAACATCAAATGCTGCAGGTCTAGCCTTTTTCTTTAACAAGACAAACTCCAAATATTCAATACGAGGGATCTCAAAACTCCCATTGATTGGCCACTGAAGTTCGGAGGCATGTCTGGTTTGTCTGTGCCAAATATCATTAAATACTATACTTCCAATGCCATGCTTACAGTACATAGTACATGCCAGTGACCCCTCCTGTGATGCGGGACGGCTAAATTCCAAAGATTGTCTATCGCTGCGAAATAATGCCCTAAAGCAGGTAGACAATTTCCCAGGCATATCTCAAATTCTTGGTGTTACCTGGTCAATAATTGTGTCTGCAGATACAATGTGCCAAATTCAAATTGTCAGGATTAAATTAAGAATCGGGTCACGACTCACCTGACCAAACCTAAGGAGGTCCGATCGGATTTCAAAGAACTTACCTAATGAATTTTACCTTCTGTTTGGTGATTTCGGCAAATCTGCCCGCCTCAAGAAATGGACCATCGTCAAGATGCCGTCTCGGACCACACGCTTATCGTCCAAGGATTGGGTCGTGCAACGCTGCTGAGGTGTTGCGTCTCGTTCAGTGGGGCCCCTTATGTCACACCGTCCGATCCCAGTCCGATAGCGTGCGTCAACCTTCAACAATCCGGCATCAATCTTGAGGGTCCCTATTCAGGGCGCCAACTGTGAAAACAAAGAAATAATATGAGGCTGGGTAGCCCAAAAAGCATATACACCAAACACAGGTTACAAAGGAACATACAATGGTCTTTATTTTATGCTAAACAGTTACAAAAAGTGAAAGACAAATCAGATAGCTATCGGCCCTCAGTACAACACAGCGAACTCCAGCTGGTTCGGTGTGCTCAGTGAGTGGGAATATTCATTGAAACAGTCAGGCTTTTATACAATTTTCAGCCTGCTGTCCAGCCCTACTGCGGGTCAACTATTCCATAAATACATTACTGATCTAGGGTTCATGCCAGGTTTGCTTCTAATGTGTTTGTCTATATGTATCTAGTTCATCTTTGGTTTACACATCAACAAGTCAAAATGGCAACAGTGTATTCTCTAGGTTTAACATTAAGCCTTAGGACATTGTTTATACAATGTAGTTAAAAAGGCGTTCCCATTCAGTTATTCAAACGACATTGCAGTTAATATATGTTCATAGATCAGTTTCGTTGACACAGGTAATCCATTACACACAGGTCAGCAAAGAACAAGGTCTCAGTTCATGACCCTAACAAGTGGCCTGCAGGCAAGTTACATATTAGCTGTACACAGGGGTCATGACGGCTGTGTTCTATTCTGAATGACATCGTCCACCATTTTAACTCACAGGGTGACTTTACAGGGAGGGAGAACCTAAAATGGCAGTTTACATTGATTCCAGCTTGGCGTAGGCCAATATACATATATTCATAGAAATAGAAGGCACAATATAATTTCCAGTTTGACACTGAGTCAAGTCAGTGAAAGTGCACCAAATATTTGTTCAAAAAGACATTAAGAGCTCCTGAGTGTTATAACTTAGTAGAACTGGTAAAGTTAACTGAACTGTGATTTGAAGGCTACAGTGAACCCATCAGAGGGATATCATGAGAAAGCCGGGGAAGAGGTGAATCCTCGATGGTGAGAGCTTTGGAAAAGTCTTGTGATGCCAAACAAAAGGCATTGATTCGAGGGATCCTGCCTTTTCTGAAGAAACTGCTTCCTGATGTCTATAGAATCAAGGGGTGCTCACAGTCATGCCATTGTTCCGCCTTGTCTGGTGATGTAACGTGGGGAAGGGAGTGCACTAGTTCAGCAGTCCTGAACTACCGAAACCCTTTTGTACATTTCAGTTTGCACTACATGCTTTTTGTTATACATATCATTGTCCCATACCCTTTTATTACCATAACTGCATAATTCTGCATGATCATGGACTCGCATTTGCTGTCATCAGACCCCATTTCGTCTGAACATGATCGCACAGGCTCCACTCGCTTGGGCTGATCGAGAACCATGTCGTCATCCCAGGTAGCCATTTCCAAATTATCCGTGGCTATGGGTGTATCCTCCTGAATGTTTTGAATAAAATTTCCAACAGACCGACCCATAACAGTGGCAATAACTGGCTGCTCACTGCTGACAGAATGGGAAGCCATGTTCTCACTGAGCTCCCCCTGGCTTCACGGTCTGCTATCAAATCCTGAGAGTCCTACATTACATTAAAACTGTTGCATCCTCCTATAAGATAGTGAGGTGTATAACTATTATTGGAATCGCTGGAGCTGCCGGTAGCTGTTTTCCCCTCGTCAGAACTGTAGCTGTTCATAATTGCAGTTTCCTTGACGCGATGCTGGATAGCCCCAAAAAGTCTGAAGATTGTACATGTTTTCAATGCCTAAGATGACAACTATATATCTGCGTTGTAGGACCCAGCCCTAATAGCATCATAACCCGAGAACTGTCCATGGGCTCATACCTATTTATATTCAACCCATTTATACTCTTATACAATTTAGATTACATTTATATTAACATTTTTGTGTATCTTCTTAAATTTAAATAAACATGATTGGGGTTCTTATCAAATTTAAATACAAATGATTGGGGTTCTTATCAGTTTTTTGGAGGTCAATTACATTTTTTGGGGTTCAATCAAATTTATAAGGCTTCAAGGGTGTGGATAAGGGGAGTGTCTACCGTCAACTGAAACGCTTGCTGAAAGGTATCCCATCATACTGCTCATATTTTCCCTAAACCCCAATGCCACAAACCAGGAACATAGTGGTGTAACGAGCATTGACACTGCTTGATGATACTTTTGATTATACTTTCTATGACGCAGTTCCCATTCTCCCTGATCAATACAGTGCATTATAATGAGCTGCTGTGCTGCGATTCGGTCTTGTAAATTAAATTATGCAGGTTGCCCTGGAGATATGCAACCCGTATGATTAATCAATTGACTCAACATATGAAGACCTTTTCAACGCTGTATTGATGACATCACTTAGACCTGAAAGCTGTGATTTCAGTTGAACCGTTTCTCTCCCACCCTGTATGTCAATCAAGTTGCAAAGCAACACTGCGAAGAAAAGCCTGCGATTACTGCTGCATTGGTGTAATTACTTCCGTATTTTTAGAAGCAATCAATATTTTCATCCCTTCCAATCTATAATGCACGAACGGGCCGCGAGGAACAGTCAAAGAGCATTCTCCTGTTTCAGACGTTGTCAAGTGAGGTGCCTAGCGCGGTATCACCGTGTCAAGCAGGTACAGTAAGTATTGGATGGCATGACATTATCTTTTTCATTTGTCTTTAACCGTTGCCAAGTGGCACAGCAGGAGCCCTTTTATTTTAAGATATGTAAAGTCCTTTAAAATAAGCATCTTGCGGCGGCGGAGGAATGTAGGGATGTAGAGTCAAGCATAAGAATCGTAATTAACAAAAAAAAATACCTATTAAATGTTAATTACAATTTATTCAAGGAAATAGAGTAAAAAACTCACCAGCAATGGTTACCCACCTATGGCCCTGTTGTAGAAGAGCTTGACGGTAACGCTGCATACAGTTGAAATGTTTTGTTTAAAATGTTGTGCAATTATATGCGGCCTGTTTACCTCTAAATGTCTGTAAGTGTATGCTTTATGTGTTCTGCTTGAAGCCATGGTCATACGTGAGTGCACCCCATAATGGATACTCACCTAATGGCCTGCTGTGCAAGAGCTTGACGGTAATGCTGTATGCAGTTCAAATGTTTTGTTAAGGTCCGATTTGTTATGCAGCATTTATAAAGGGCAAATCTTTCTTTGCATCTTGAATCACCTCTTATTCCCGAAGGATCCCCCAACTGTGCTCCTATGGTAATCGCGGTACTCATAAGAGTGTTGTGTATTACAAGCTGGCCTAAGACGTGTGTGCGTGCAGGTCCTGTGAGTGAACAGATAAGGGTGTGCCATTAATCTGGGTAACAATAGACATCTGTTATTCATCGCCCAGATATCTCCGGGTGAACGTGCTCCTTAAAAGAAACCCGCTATGTTAAGTTTTCATAATTCAGATAGCAAAATATCAAAGTAGGTAGATGTTTTGAAATTGTAGGGTCTTCATGGATTCTGCTGTGAAAGTCAGATCTGCTAAAAACTCTTCACTTACAGAAAAAAATCCTGAAGCCCAAAATACCCGTTTTTTATTTTTCCACCATTTTACTGCATGATTGGGGGAGACCCCTGCACTCCACCATATTTAAAAAAAAAACAATTTTATTGATTTTATTTCAAACAAACACCACGAAGCCAAACTTGCAGTGCATATTACATCATTTCAATTTTGTACAGCTCAAACATTTCTACTGTCTCTCTCCCATTCCCTTCCCCCGTTCGAGCCTTCTCTACTTCACGTTCTACTTCTTCATCTTGCGCAGGGGTTCCCTATTTTATATTCTCTGCTGGGTCCTGGTCACTCGACCCGTCTTGTATGGGCCCAAACATTGTGGCTATTAAACGTTTCCAGGCTATCAATGTTTCAGCTTCTTCCTCCCCTCCAGTATTACTAGCTTCCTGCCATACTGCAGTTTCAGCTTCTGCCCATTTCTGGAGGTCTTTCCACCATATTTCTATTTTCGGTCTATGGCATGCCTTCCATCCCATAGCAATTCTGCGCTTCGCAAGTATATATGCCAAATCCTTTAATTTACTTACATGTTTAAATTTGCGTGGTCTGGGGAACCCTCCTATTGGGCATGCCCACGCTGTTTCCACTGTTATCTTAATCCCTTTTTCTTCCAGTCTATGGGCCACTTCTCCCCAGAATCTCTCAATTTCTGGGCATGCCCAGAACATATGCGCCATCCCGGCGTTTTCTTCGCCGCATTTGGGGCATATTTGCCGTTCTGCGTTTTTGAATTTAGCTATCCTCTGGGGTGTCATATAAGCCTTGTGGGATTGCGAGGTATTTGCTGTAACCTTGCATTCCTTGACACTTTCTTATGGTACCCTGGGGCTCGTTCCCACATCCCATCACTCATTGAGGCACCCACCTCCTCCTCCCAATCCTGTCTCAGTTGTACCACTTCCTTCCCCACTTTGGACATCACCAACTCATATATCCTAGATATCTCATGCCCTCCTTCAGCTATGTCATATTTTATTTCTATGGTGGCGTCCGGTTGCTCTTCTAATACTATTTCGGACCATGTCTCTTGGATTCGCCGCACCATCCTATGGTATGTGATATATTGTCCCGTATGTAACCCTGTTTCCTCCACCAACATCCCAAATCCTTTTATCCTCCCATCTTGCCATATGTCTCCCATTGTTGCTATCCCTACCGGTTCCCAGTGCTTCCTGATCATCCTCATTAGTTGGCTTTCTTTTCCCATCAATGCGACTAGTGACACTTGCGGGGAACACAGGGATGGTTTCTCCATTGCCTTATAGGCCCTATGCCATACCCCAATATCATCATCTCTGGGCACTCTTTCATATCTGATTTGGGCAGCCATATCATTTCTTTCAGGCCGAATGGGGCACATTCCAGTCTAAACAACCTAGATTCTGAAGTTGGTTCTTCTGATACCCATTTTACCACATATTGTGGTTGGCTTGCTAGATAGTAGATCTCATAGTTTGGCAGTTTTATACCCCCTCTATCATACAGGTTTTGTAACTTCCAAAGGGCAATTCTGTTCCTCGTCCCATGGCAAAGGAATTCCCTACATATGCTATGTATCTTAGCGAAGAATCGCCTCTGTATCAGATATGGTATGTTCCCAAAATAATGCAGTAGTCTCGGCAGAACTACCATTTTCAGCATTGCCCCTCTTCCCATCATTGCCAAGGGGAGTTTTACCCAGAACTTCATGCTATTTTCAATGCTCTTGACCGCTTTCTCAGTATTATGTTGGTGCTCTGCCTTCACCGTATGGTAAATATCTATCCCAAGATATCTGAACGTGTTGACTTCCCATGGTATTTGTAAAACAGGTAATTGATCTAACGGGATCCCTTTGTATCGTAGATACAACAGCATATCGTCCGCGTACCAGAAGACTAAGTGCGGCTCCCCTTTTATGGTGATTCCTATTATGTCATACTGCTGCCTTAGGTATATCGCCAGGGGCTCTAGGGCTCAGATATACAGCATAGGGGACGATGGGCATCCCTGTCTAGTGCCCCTACTGAGTTGCCACCTGTCTGATATTATTGCCCCCGTTTTAACCCTGGCCAGCGGTGCGCTATATAATAGTTTGACCCATTTAAGATACCCAGGCGCTATCCCATGATTGGTCAGGGCTGCAATCAGCCAAGGCCATTTGACTGAGTCAAAGGCCTTTCTTGAGTCCAACGATACAATTGCCATTTCACCCGCGTCCCCTTCCGCATGTTCAATAACTCAGTGAAGTCGTCTAAGGTTGTTGGATATATTTCTATTTGGAACATATCCGGTCTGGTCGGGGTATATTAATTTATTAATGATCCTTCTCATTCTGTTTGCCAGGGCCGCTGTGAGCATTTTGCTATCCTGATTGAGCATTGACAGAGGTCTGAATGATCCGCAATCTTTGCCAGGTTTATTGGGTTTAGGGAGCGGTATGATAATCGCCTCTCTTAGGGAATCTGGCAGCCTACCTGTTTCATATGCATCATTTTGCATCGCTAAAAGCGGGTGAAGCACCTCATTTCTATACATTTTTTAAAATTCGCTAAGGAGTTCATCAGCCCCCTGGGTCTTGCAGGTGGGTAGCTGCACTACCACCTCTTCTAGTTCTTCTAGGGTGATCGGGGCATCCAACTCCTCTCGTTCTTCTGCGCTGATTTGTGGCAAGCCTATGTCTTCCAGTGTTTCTATTGCTTCCCCCTTCATCCCTATACAAGTGTTGATAGTACTCCAAAAATTCCCAATTCACGCCCTCTTGGGTGTCCACTATACTCCCATCTTCTTTTGTTATTAATCTAATTGTAGGGCTGGGGGTCTCGCTTTTATATAACCATGCCAGCACCCTCCCTGGTTTATCTCCTCCCGCATGTTGTCTCTCTATATACTTTTTATAGTTTAGATTGCACAGTCTCTCCCAGTGTCCAGCACATTTCTGGTGCAGCCTGAGTATGGTTTCAGTATCTTCCTTGGTGTTACTCTCTCTGCTCAGCGCTGTTTCTAGATCTTTTTCCGCCTCTCATAGTTCAGTTCATATCCCTCCCCTTGGATTTAGCTATGGCTATCCCCCTCACTACCACTTTAAAGGCTTCCCACAGCGTGCCAGGTGACTCAACCAGTATTGGTCTCAAAGTAGCTTACTATTTCATCATCCCTGAACATTGTATCTTTCAATGCCTCAGCTCTGAGGCGCCACGTTGGTATCCCCGCCCTTGGGGGTCGGTATTGCCATATTAGGACCAATGGTGAGTGGTTTGATAAGACCCTCGCTTTGTATTCTGTCTGCACTATTTCTGCCATTAGCTCCTGTGTGGCAAACATATAATCTAGCCTAGTGTGCAGATTCTGTGGGGCCGAGTGATGTGAATACTGTCTGTCCTGCGGGTGACGCACCCTCCATGCATCCTCGAACTGGAAGTCCGTCAGTAATGACTGCAATGCCCTGGCGGCCGGGGTGGGTATGTCTATTTTGTCATCTGATCTTTATACTTTCGGGTTTAGTGTGCAGTTAAAGTCTCCTCCCCAGATCACCGCCCCTCCTAAGTGCATGCTCATTTTGTTATATAGGGTCTTGAAGTATGCCGCCGTGTCCTGGTTCAGGGCATATGTATTTATAATGCATATTTCTTTATTTTCCACCAGCCCCCTTATCGCAACCACCCTCCCATCTGCTTCCACTGTGGACTGTAGTAACTGGAATGGGACATGCAGTGCTATCCAGGTGATCACCCCTCTAGCGTAAACTGGATACGTTGCACAAACACTCCCCTTCCACTTCTTCCGGATCACCTCCAATCTTTCTTTTATGAGTTGAGTCTCTTGTATTAGGGCTATATCTATTTTCTGTCTGCGCAGATACATCATATCCGTGTTCCTCTTTAGGTAGCTATTGAGCCCTCTAACATTCCAGGCAATTATTTTAAGGTCCCCCATGATCCAATAGCGTCCCGCTCCACCCTTCGCAAGTATCCCAGTCTTGCCTGTAGGCCATCGCTCATGTATGTAGGCTCGTTACCCAACTTCAAATCGTCCCTCCTCTTTAACCTAACTACTTCCCCTCCTCCCCCATCCCTTTCCAGCCCCAACTCAAACCCCAACTCCCCTCTCCACCCTCCCCCCACCCTTCCCTGCCCCAACTTAAACGCCAACTCCCTATTTTCCCTCCCCCATCCCAAATGTTGCCCAGCTCTATCCCTGGATCTCAGGCACACCCGCATCTTGCCCGTTTGTTGACTTCTGTCCACTTCTTGGCAGTCGCCAGTACTCTAGGCACAGCAGGGAAGTAACGCCCTATTGGCATCCTTACTACTTTAGCTATCGGGCATAGGTCGTCCTCGCTCGGTATCTCCCTTTTTGGCTACTGTTTGCAGCGATTTTGTCGCTCTTCATTATGCAATTCTATATTCTAGTCCATCATGTCTGCCCACTGATTTATCACTTAGTCCACATCCGCACATCCTGGTGCGCGGATTACTTCTATTACTGGCACCTCATTAATGCATCTCCCCCCTCCTTCAATGTCTAATGTAATGCCGTATAACTTATCCTGTCCATCTCTGTCCTGGTCATCTTCAGTATCGGGACATCCTTGGGTATCCAGCCAGCATGTCACCTCCTCCGGGGTTTCAAAGAAGTGTGCTTTCCCTTTGTGTAAAACCTTGAGTTTCATAGGGTACAAAAGCATGTATTTGAATCCAGCTGTCCTCAATCTTCTTTTCACAGCAACATAGCTGTACCGTTGTCTCTGTACTAGCATGGTATAATCCGGGTATGCAGTGATAGTCGCCGCAGCTCGCGATATTGTCCCACCTTTCTGAAAAAAATTCAAGACCTTTTCCCTGTCTCTGAAGTTGAATATTTTTGCTATTATGGCCCTGGGAGGGGTCCCAGGCTGCAGTCTTCTCATCAGGGCCCTATGCGTGCGTTCAATCGCAAACCCCTGGGAGAGTTTGCCTGCCCCTATTTCCTGGATAAACATGTTTTCCACATAGTCCGTGGGGTCCTGGCCTTCTTCTCCCTCCGGTAGGCCCACCACACGTATGTTATTGCGTCTCGCCCTCCCTTCTGCCTCCTCAGCTCTGTTTTCCAGGTTAGACATTTGTTGCTTTAAAATATGGACTTCCTTAGCATTGGTGGTGCTAACCTCTGTGTTGGTTTTCACAGCGCTTTCTAATCCGCTTGATCAGTCCGGTAGTACTCTTACATCTTGCCTTAGTACGTTGACCTCTATCCCAACAGCATCAATCTTGGTTTCCAATACCGCTTTGAGGTCTGCCATTGCGGCTCCTCAAGAGGATTTCAGTTCTGTTATGGCCGCCAGAATCTACTGGTCGTCTCTCGGCGAGGCCCTTTCTTCCAGAGTGGTGTCCGTGGCCTGTGCAGGCGTGGTTGGGGCTTGCTGTGTTTTGGCAAATATGTCTATAGTTTGCTGCTTGCCTTTACCTTTGCTCCCTTTGAGTGGCATTGACCGTTTTAGGTCTTGCTCTTCTATTGCACAGGTTTCAAGCTGTTCTTACTGTGTTTCAGGCTTTGTGTTGGTCCTCAACTTGGTTTCTTAAGTACTGGATTCTGTGTGGCCTTGTCTGCTGCATACACTTATTTCTCTGTATGCAGAGTGCCCATGCTCCTGTGCTCTTAGTTGTTTCCTGTTGGCTGCAGCACTGCACCATTTCTTTCTCTATGGCTTATCCATATACATCTGGTCCTCTCTTTCACGTGCACGTTGCGCACTTCCTGCACTCGGATGGCGTGCGCCCTGGTGCTCCAAGCGCGCCTAGACCCCCTTCCAGGGCTAGTGTGCTGTTTTAAGTGGGGGCAAGCCCGGTTCTAGTGCTGCTCGCATGGTGGCCCTTTACAAGGCTAGCCTTGCCTTATTGTTGCGCCAACCTCATTAGTCAGCTGGTATTTCTTTTCTGTTTCGCCGTGGGTGCCCTACCCGCCGCCTCCTTTTTTTACTTCGCCTCCACCTTTATTGCATTATCAGGAGTGCACCTTCTTTCATGTCAGGGTCCACTGTCTGCTTGCCTGTAGTTTCTGCTAGTTTCTCTGTCCTCTTAGGGCCGTCACTGGACAGCTATTTGATGTCCAGTCATGATCTGTGCCCTCAATGCGCTTTCTTCTGTATATCACAGCGCTTTGGTATGCCTTTGTTCTGGTGCCTACTTGGCGGCACCGGGTTGACTCTTATTTGCTATCCGGGGCCAATCCTCGAGCATCACCTGCTGGGAGCACCGCGCCCTGTTGTTACTGTCATGTTCCTTATTTTGGAGAAGCTGCCGTGTTCAGGTGGTGCCCCTAGACTCTAGGGGGTGAGGTTGTAGTTTGTATGATATCTTGTTTATCAGGGCTACGTTTGCTTATGATTGCCTGCTTTCCCACTGCACTATTGGCCAGTAGCTGTGTTTAACCCTCAGCTTTGCTGCCTGGAGCTCTTCTCTAGAGCTTCCTCGTATCCGATGTACGGCACAGCTGTTGCCATAGTGGTCGCGGCTGCAGTTCGTCTGTTTGTAACGCTTATACAATGTTGCAGCCGTTCACTTACCGGCTGATGTAGCAGCGCGCCAGGCCATTGATTTTAGCTCAGGGCCTGGGCACTTTGCATTCGACTGCCGGGGGGCCCTGGGGCGTCAGTTCACTACTGACACCGCGCTCTTGCAGGGGTGCATCCTTGGTCAGCCGCCCGCCCCCCCCGTTGCCGCTTTAATCATGTTGATGCCGTGGCGCAGACAGCTGGTTCCAGCCACGCACGTCTCCCCACTGGGTGCGCTCAGCCATTGCCTGTTCAATGAATGCGTGCCCGTTCCCCGGCCTCCGTGGTCTGCTCAGCCCGTTCGGTCCGCTGGTCTAAAGGGTCCTTGGTTACAGGGTCACCGCCATCTAGCCGCCAGCCTCACGTTTTACTGTTGGCAGCTTCAAAGTCTCATAATTTATGGCAATAATGTTCGATTCACACGCGGAGGTGCACATTCGATTCCGCTTCTGTTCTTGTTTATGTGATCTGCTTTTCTTCTTATAACTGGTGATTTCAATGCATGCGCCAGTCCCGATCAGTATTTCGGATCCGGGAGATCACGAAAGAGCAGCCTATTCCATGGCTGCTAGGCCACGCCCCCTGCACTCCACCATTCCCCTCCACATTGTTTATTGCCTTAGCCCATCCCCCCCACATACGTATGTGGTGAAATGGTGGTCCCGAAATTCAGTATTTTGTGCTTTGCAGTGATAAGCTGCAATATTGTGGGGCAATACTCATAAAAAAGTATGTGCAGCCGAAAATGGGCACATGCAGAAACTAGCAGTTTTTCATGTAGGTTTCCTTTTAAAAGCGTAATTGTCACTAAGGAAACTCTTTGTAATTGTGCAGCTACCTATTGGCACATCTCATTTTATGAAATTACTATAGGGTGAATGAAAGTATGGTGTGGCATTACAGTCTGCTAAAGTTAAATTCATCTTTAGTAACACTTGTGTGGTACTTCAGAAAGTGCGTAACTGATTTGTTCACTAAAATATATTACCATTTGGTTGGTAATAGGCATTAGCCTTTCTTTAAACAAAAACAGAAATCTCTTTGGGATAAACAGTTAACAATTGAAACCTGCTTGTTTACTTTCAAAGTCTGGCAGAAGTTTGGGGAAATATAAATATATATCTGATTTGATAAATTGACCTCTGAGGAGATACAGTTATAATTTCCAAAACCCATCTGATGACCATTTATCAGACATCGGAAGACAAAACTATTGTTATAACAGCTGAGATTGGCACCTTAGAGAAGTCTGCTGTGGCAAAATGGGTATAAAAGGGTGTAAGCATGCTTAATGGAATCATCTTTGAACTACAGAAGAAGATAACTTTATTGGGGCACAGTATGCCCCAAGACCACATAGGTGAAGATAAAGACTTCCAAGGAGGGAGCAAGAAACTCCCCTCACCATTTCTAGTGGGCCATTTGAAGTGACCTCCTATTTGAGCATGCCTGGACACTGGTAATGAGTACTCCTACTGGAAGTGACAGCACTGCAAGTGCTCTCTGGCTACCTTCCTGGCTGAGAAGGGCAGAAGAAGGATTTACCTGGACAGGGGCCCACAGAAACCCAGGAACAAAGGAACTGCTGTGGGCTCTGTTTCTCTCCTCCGAACTTCTTGTAAGTTAACCTAGGCTCTTTTGGTTTTTTCGAGCTGTACAAGAACCCGAGGGCTGACTTTTGCATTTCACGATTTTCAAGCCATGTCAATGCTGACTTGGCCCATTGGAAGCAATTCCCTCAAACTGCTTCGATGCTGACTCAAGCCAACTGGGAGCAATTGACTTGAACAGTTTCGCCGCCGGCTTCACCTATTGGGAGCATTGGCTTGAAATGTCTTGATGCCTACTCAACCCATTGGGAGCTGCGGCGAATCACAGGAATTCGTCCCTTCTCAAGGGGGAGCCCCCGTTGTGAGACTAGGGAGGTGAGCATGCTCTGCAAAACACTCCCTAGGGGTCGAGGCGCTTTGGGGACAATGATCCCTGTGAGGAACTCCCGAAAGAACACACTAATATTTCCTCTTTAGACATATCCTATGAAGATGTTTGAAGAAAATACCAGTATGTGCTATTGTAAAACGGAAATTGTGCCTATTCCTTTAACTGAGGAAACTCCAGTAACTGAGATGAGGAGGATCACCTGTGGAGGAGAAGAGAAACCATTGGAAACAGAGAGAAAGGAATACAAAGCTACGCCAGGGAAGTCTCATGGCTGTGTAAAATATGAAAGGGGAGGAGCATGCAATTTGAGGAAGTCCATGAGTTACGAAGCAGCTTGCATGCTGGCACTAAGCAGAGACTAGAGGCGCCGCATCCTGAACTGGAGAGATAGCAGGAACCAGAGAGAGACGCGCAGTGTCTAATAACCACGAGAAGGAGAGAAGAGAAGTCAGACGCGCTGTGTATTAGAAGCTGAGAAGTGAATGAGACAGAGAGTGATGGCGTTACCACAAAAAGCGTGTGGTGGACCAGGGGTCCTGCAAACAATACAGAGACTGCTCTACCAATATGGAACAAGCCGCTAACTGAAAGACCAGAGTGCCTTCGAATACGGCTAGACAGAGAAAGAGACACTAAGGAAACAGCAGAGGCCAACCTGACAAGATGAAGAAAAGATCAGGAGAGAACTGAGAACCCACTGACATTATCCCTACCAGCCAAAGGTATCAGGGAAGACGCGAGAGACATGGGAGGGGGACAGAGAACCATTATTTGGAATACTCATATTTACGCCAGTACAGATAAAGGGACTATAATATTAAACATGTATGAAGAAGATTATAATCCTTATACTCGTACCAGAACAGACCCAGAGGATATAGCAATAAAAACTAGTGAAGCAGATAAGAATCATTATTGGAATGCTCATACTCGTCCCAGTACAAATAAAGGTACTATAATATTAAAACCCAGTGAAGCAGATAAGAATTATTATTGGAATGCTCCAACTCATCCCAGTAAGAGAGAGTACACATTATCGCACTAACACCCAGAATAGGGAATGCATATCATTATTGGAGTGACTATATTCGTAGTAGTCAAGAAAAACTAAATAAAGATAGGAAAAGAATACGAGAAAAAGCTGAAGAAAAGGCTGGAACAAAGTATTGATAGAAGGGAGGTTTTCAGAATTGTGAACTGTGTACATGAAGACTTGCAAATATTTGATAACCCTATCATGGGAAAAGAGGAAAACTACTACTCACAACGAAAGTCAAACGGAAAATAAGAAAATAACGGAAATCTCTAACCAAAGGGGAACGGGAGACTAGCCCAAGCAAGTGTTGAATGAACTGTGTGAATTGATAAAAGCAGTTACCAGAGACTACTTTAAGGTAGCCTATTGAACTGAAAGTTTGCAAGAAGCAAATACGTCAGGGGAAGGGAGTCCTCCTCCTGTCCTTAGTTATCAGGTTAGTACTAGGGTCAGATAGGATTAGTTTGGATGGTGGACAGATTCTTTTTAAGACATTCACTGATGACTTTACAGGCACCTTAGCTAGTTTTCTAAGGTAGGGACGCCTTGTATTATAGAGAAAGATAGACCTTTACCTTTTTCTTTAATAAACAAACCTGTGAAATGAATCAGCAGATTCTGCGTCCTTCTTCTGACCTTCAAGAGAGCACTGCCTCGAACCATCTCAACGCCGAGTTGCCCCATCGGCAAGCACAGACTCAACCAATCTCAACGTCAACTTGACCCTTTGAAAGTCAGACTCAACCCATCTCAACACTGTCTCACATTGCTCAAAAGTAACTAGAAGCCAGGTTTGATGGTATAGAGCCCCCAAACAACACTGAAAGGCATGTGTAGTGGTTCAGCTCCATGGGCTGGTTCTAAGGGCCCAAGGGACATTTAATAACTCACTCAAACATTTAAAGACATATTCATAAACTTGAACATTGCTGCAGAGACTTATTGCCTGTCTGCCCTGTCTTCGGACCTAGATTGCCCCGTTTATCAAAAAGTGTACATATTCTGTGCCTTCTTTTATAGTAAGGGGTTATTTGCGTTTTTAATATTGTGCTTGTATTTTTAGGGTAACGAAAGCCTCCAATTTCTTCATAAAACCTTGATTGACATTTCCTATATTTTGGAACCACACTACTATTGTTGATTGAATGATTCATTGCTAGGTCACATCCCTCCTGAAAATATAATCTGCCCTCGGCACATGCTTCCTTAAGGAGGTAAACGAGGATTACCACTCATGTAGTGTCTTTTTCATGGTTATGATTGATATCACTGCTGGTTTAGTAGTAGCATGGGGCTGAGTAGGAATTTAGAAACCACTACTCCTCCCGGCACTCATGCAAAGCAGTAGTCACTTCGTCACAGTACTATACTAGGAGGTGTCACCCTTCTTTTAATATTTCATGGAAACTACCCATACAGGGGCATATTCAAAGGCCATTTGCAATGTCAGCCTGGTAGGAAGTGTCTGCTGCCCATTTTCTAATCCACATAAATCCTTTCCATCCTCACCTGCCACCCACACGAAAAAGTGAAATTGAAGAATTTAGCTTATTTCAGAGGTAGCCTTTGAGAGGTGTAGAAATAATTATGTATTGCACAGGGGGTCACTTCTATCTAAAGCATGCTCGTTTAAGGTGTGTGCGCCTTTGGCATAGTTTGGGGAATATGCATGATCATTCCTGTCAAAATAATACTTTGGGTGCAGTTTCCTGGCTATCATTGAAGGTGGTCAATGTTATAGGGTATTCACAGTATTCCCCATCCAGCAGTCCATAGCCGCTCCAGCAACACGAGTTGGAAGGATATCAACGAAAATGTGGATTATTTAATTAAGTTAATATCCTTTTGAGGTTTCATCAAAATCAGCTCAGCAGAAAGTTTTAAATATTTAATAGAAAATGCATGGATATATTAACAGTTAAGTCCGCGGACACCTTTGAGCAACACATTTAGCAACTGAATGGGATTAGTGACATGTGACTTGAACTCTTTAGTGAATATGGAAACAAGGTGCCTGTTAGACCATAATACTGTTCTAAAAGAGGGTTCTTAAAAAAGGAAACGGTGCTTTATAGCAGTTCCCCAGGGCTTGATATGATCTTTGGTGGATGAGGGCATCACCCCGACATTTGGAAAATGAACCCGTTTTGAGCAATAAAGGGCAATAATTGTCAGTAGTGTTTAAGGGCCACACTAGTGTGTCAATGAAGAGAGAAGACACAAGGGGTTCATGCACAACTGTTAGCATATGACTGTGTTCGCTCAGAATTGTCCACAATCTCCTGAGAACATCATGGATATGCATTCCAGAACGGCACAATGTGTTCCAGGATTGTACAGATATGTGATGGGGACAGTGGTTCTGCTCTGCAATGCCATCATAACTGCGTCAAACCCGCAAATAGTTTTGAGAACAGCGTTGACGCAAACATTGCATTGAGTGTGAGAGCTCTTTTACTGTTCATGAACATTATTCTAATAAGAAAGAAATGTGGGTGGACCAGGTTTGTGATCGGGGCCCAATTTCCCATTGGGTGTGGGTGTAGGATTACCCGAAACAAAGTGCTGGCATTGAGACAGATTCCCAGAGCGATGATCCAGCAAAACATTTCTTCGTGGATGCAGAAAAATCAATTTGCACCCTTGAACTGGTTTAGTCTGGTGGACTGCTTTTTTTTTTAAAAACTTTATTTAATGATTGTGGTACATGACATTGCAACAACAACTGATATTACACATAGATGAAAACATCAACAGACTATTGGGTTACCGTACAACATGAGCAGCATATTACTGATTGTGTGGAGCGCTCGGCCCTGCCAGGCTGTCACTGTCCGAGTTGACCTCACTCAGATATATTCTGAACAGGGCCCATATGTCCTTTGGTTTGCTTGGATTCGGGGTGGTTAATATGTAATATTCTTCGCATTCATTCACATACATCAGTTCCCTGAGGAAGTGGCCCACAACCGGTGCCTGTTTACTCTTCCATTTTTGCAATATACACTTCTTGGCCACTGCACATGTTATATTGAAGAGTCTCCTTGTCACCTCTGTTTGTTTGCCAATGTCCCCAAACAAATATTTCCGCGGAGTGAGGTCTGCCGGTATCTGAGTCACCTCCTCAAGGATATGCGCAACCTCTCCCCAAAAAGCAAGCACATAGGGACAGTTCCAGTACATATGTATTGAATCGGCTTGGTCTGTCCCACATTTTGGACACGTACCCGCCCCATTATTCGTGAATCTCGCCACCTTCTGAGGGGTGTAGTGTAATTTGTTCAACATCTTAAATTGAATCTGTCGGAGGCCGGCATTCATTGACACTTTCTTGGTCATTTCACAGTACCTTTCCCACTGTCTGTCCGTTATATCCTCACCCAGATCTGTCTCCCAGGAGGCTTTTGTCGCATTCGATATCGGGGCGTTGGACTGTACGGCCCCATATAACCCCGACACGCTAGTTTCAGCCCGGGTTGAAAGGGCCAACAGACATGGGTGTGGGGGGGGCTCATCTGGAAACGTCGGCCAACGGGTCTTAAAGGCCAATCTCATTCTGTGAAACTGTAGGATCATCAGCTGATCTCTCCCCATCCCTGTCCTGAATTCCTCCAGTGTTATAAACTTCCCGTTGGGGAATATGTCCCTGATTTTAAATTCTTTATCCGGGTCCCATTTGTTCTGTATACCCGGGTCGTATGTGGGTGTTATGCCCGGGAAATTCCAGAAGGGGGCCTCAGCATAATAAGGCGTCTCCACCCCAAGTCTACGGAAAATTTTGAACCACGCCTGAGCTGTCGTGCTGACAGGATCAAACGGGCAGTTGTCCCTGTGTTTAGTTTTAAAGATGACTGACCTTATGTCGGTCGGGCGCGCAGCATGTTTCTCAAGGCATATGTGGGGTGAGGTATCGTGCTCGTCAAACCAATGCTTAACAAATTGGGCCTGTGCAACCAAATAATATAGTTCAAAATCGGGTGCCGCAATGCCCCCCCTACTGTACGGCTCTACCATTTTTTCCCACTTCATTCTAGGCGCCCCTCCACTCCACACAAACTCCACCACAAGTGACCTAAGGGTATCGAAAAATTTCCTCCCAGGCCAGATCGGGATGTTAGCGAAGACGTACAATAGCTTGGGGAGAACGATCATTTTCAATATGGCTACCCGGCCTATTAGGGATATGGGGAGTTTGGCCCAGAAGCGGAGCTTAGTGGCTATAGCAGTCAGCAGAGGTTCATGGTTGTTCAGGTATAATGATGTCCTATCTCCAGAAACCATAACCCCTAAGTATCTGATCTTATCCGGGGACCACTTTAGTCCTAGTGTGTTATTCGGGCATTTGGTGGCAGGGGTAAGGGGGAAGATCTCAGATTTAGCTCGGTTAGTCTTGTATCCTGAATGTAATGCAAATTTATGTATTTCCTCCATCACTGGGCCAAGGTGTGTGTCAGGCTCTCTAACATACAATAGGGTGTCATCGGCATATAGGGATATAGATTGAACAAGGCCCGCCATCCGTATGCCCCTCTGTTCCTGATGTTCCCTGATTGCCGCCGCAGCTGGTTCCATGGTGAGAGCAAACAATATAGGGGAGAACGGGCAGCCCTGCCTAGTGCCCCTCTTCAACTCAAACCATTCCGACAACGTGTGGTTAGTCAACACCCTGGCCCCCGGGTTAGTGTATAGTACCCTGACATAGTTCACATAGCCAGGGCCCAATCCGAATTTACCAAGCACCTTGAATAGGTATGTCCATGACACGGAATCAAACGCCTTTTCGGCATCTAGTGACACGGCTACCGCCTGGGCCTCTGGTTTGATTTGGGCCATCACCCCAAACAGCCTGCGCAAGTTTAGTGCTGTGGATCTGGTGGGGATGAACCCGCATTGGTCAGGATGGACCAATACTGGCATGTGCGGCAGAAGTCTGTTGGCCAGGATCTTGGCGAATATTTTTGCATCACAATTGATAAGGGATAGGGGTCTGTATGAGGACATTTCGTTGGGGGGACGTCTAGGCTTGGGGAGTACCGTTATTATAGCCTCTCTCATGGATGGTGGTAGTGTTCCTTTTTCAGTAGCCTCTTCCCACATGGACAGCAGTATCGGGGCGAGTTCCTCGCACAGCTCCTTATACAGTTCAATTCCCAGTCCGTCCGAACCAGGGGCTTTTCCATTGGCCAGTGATTTAATTGCTACCTTAATTTCCTCTATCGTAAGGGGTTGGTCTATTCTCGTCTATCAATCTAGGGAGAGTTATGCTGTCTAAATATAGTTGGACATCACGGGGGTCTTTCAGATCATGATTGGCATAAAGTTCTTTATAGAAAAGGGCGAACTCCCCATTGATATTCTCCTCCTTAGTTTGTACTGTCCCGTCGTTCCCTATTATGCTGGAGATCAGGGTGCGACCTCTGTCAGCTTTTAATAGGTTAGCTAGTGTGCGTCCCGCCTTGTTGCCTTCGCCATACCGGCGAGCCCTGACCGGGGTGGCCATGTACAGCAACTCCCTATTTGCCAATGTATTAAAGACTTGTATTTTTTAATTTATTTCGGCGAGGGTACCATCCTCATGTGAGAGTGTGTATTTTCCCTCTAGCTCCCTCAACTGCTTCTCAACCTCCTCCAGTTCTTTTCTAACCGCTCTTAATAGACCCGTGGACTTAGAGATCAGGATGCCCCTTGCCCACACCTTGAACGTTTCCCAGAGGACTGATGGGCTATCTACCGAACCTTTATTATTCTCCAGAAAGAACTCAACCTCAGTGTGTAGTTCCTCTATTACTTCAGGGTTTTTAAAAATATCAGAGGGCATTCTCCATCTCCTGGTCGGGGGTTTAAGCCCACTCAATGTCAAATCTAATTCTATGGGAGAATGATCCGACAGGGTGCGGGGGAGTATCTCACTTCCGTTAATCTGGTGCACGAGTGACGCCGACACCAGCCAATAGTCAATGCGGGACTCGGTGTCATGTACTGAGGAGTAAAAAGAATACTGCCGTTTGAGGGGGTGGAGCACTCGCCAGGCGTCCACCATTTGTAGCTGTGAGATGATTTGTTTTAAAGTGTTTGCTGTTCTTGAGGGGTTCCTATGTGCGGAGGTTGAGCGATCTAGGTCTGTATCTAGGATAGAATTAAAATCTCCTCCCCACACTATCTGCTCGTCCCCATGTGCGCCGATCTCATGTAGCACTTTTATGTAGAATTCGGGGTCATCAATATTCGGGCCATATGTGTTAACGAGAATAATTTCCTCCCCCTTAATGTTACCCCAGAGTATGACATAACGACCCATTTGGTCCGTTTTACTTCTCTCTAACTTGAACCCAACGGAAGGGTGTATCAGAGTTAGTACCCCTCTTGCCTGCGAGGAGTATTCCGTGCCATACCTATGAGAACCCCATCCCCTCAAGAGCTCAGCATTGACCTTCTGAAGTGCGTGGGTTTCCTGTAACATGACAATGTGGGGCTGATGCCGGGTAATATAGGCCCCCACTTTTCTCAATTTGGTTCTGTTGTTCAGACCTCGGACATTCCAAGTGAGCAGTTTCAATCGGAGCCCTCGGGCTGCCTTGCCAGAATTAGTCATATCTATATATCCAGATTACAATTTCATATCTGCCGCTATTGTAACAATGTCTACGTGTTGCAATGTCACCACTTTTTTCTTCTTGGGAGACTTCTCCAACTAAGTCTCTGTCCCCAACTTTACCCCCCTCCCCCCACTCCATTCAGTCATACAATACTTTTGGCCCCCACCCTCATTATCAACCCCAACATGACAATGCTGCCCCGCAATAAACATTCCCTGAACCATGTGGAACTTTCCTGAGGGACTCCGATGTCGCACACTGGCGCGCCCCAGGCTGGGGCTCACAGCCCGAAACAATAACAATTTAAAGTTCAGTCCGTCAACATCACACTTCGTCCTATTTTTTCTCACCGTGTGGCAGACCGTCGTGTTACTGTGTGCGCTCTGCCAGTTCTAGTCGCTCCCCCTCCAGTTATGAGTTCGCGTTCTGGTTTGCTATACGGTCTCCCGAGGGTAGTGGAATGGAAGACTCCACGTAGGATATAGCATCCGTGGGATTTTCAAAAAAGTGAGCTCTTCCTCCATGCTGGATTCTAATTTTCGCCGGGAAGATAAGAGCGTAGGGCACATTTCGTATACGCAACTGCCTCTTCACTCCTTCGTATGATCTCCTTTGTGCTTGTACGCTGGCCGAGAAATCCGGATATATGTGGATTTTGCTTTCTTCAAATTGTAGAGTTCCTTTTTCTCTCGATAGCCTAAGTATAGTGTCTCTGTCCCGGTAGTTCAAGAGGCGAGCAATAATGGTTCTAGGGGGAGCTCCTGGTTTGGGGAGTGGCGCCAGTATTCGGTGAGCTCTCTCCACCAGAAAGTGATCCGAGAAGGCGTCAGCGCCGAGGATTTCTTTCAGTAGTGTCTCAACCTGTCTTTCCATGAGGTCTTTACCAAACTTTTCTGACACCCCGACAATCCGGATATTATTTCTTCGGGATCTTGATTCAAGGTCTTCACACTTGCTTTGCGTTTTGTGCAATTCGGTCTGGAGATGTGCTATGTCACGACTGTGCTGTAGTATCGTATCTTCACTTGCACTTATCCTATTTTCCGCCTCAGTCACCCGTGCACTCTCCTTTTCGACACGTGCTTTTATAGATCCAATTGTTGCCACTATGTCATCCAGCTTAACGTTCATAGCCATGAATCCGTTTCCCACTAATGTTGCTAGCCGTTCCATCGGGTCGGCCTCTCGTCCGTCTGGCAGCTGCGGCTCTCCGTTGGTTGCTCCTTGTGTTTGCGCACTGGTGAAAGTATCCATTGGGCCAACTTTCTTCCCGCCGGCCCCTCTCTTCTCGGTGCGGCCCATGTGGCGTGGCACCCGGATGGCGGAGGCCTGTAGTTCCTCCCCGTATGTTGTTTCTTTGCGCACCAGTACGCAGCGGGGGGTGTCCCACGGTGTATATCCAGAGCGTAGTTTAGCACCGTTGCGTGTGTTGAGGCCTCACGGTTAACGCGCCAGAGGATTTCAGCCCTGAATCTCAGCGTATACTGGTGTTATACTTAGCGCCGCCGCCTCCCCACAGTAGGCCCGAAATCACCGCCGTCACGTCTTCGCAGTACTCCGGGGAGTTATTTGGTGTTTCAGGGCGCCGCTCCAGAGTAGCCCGGGGTGCCGTTCTCTGTGCTGGTGAGGGTAGCGGAGGGGTGATACGAGGCGGCCTAGGACCGGGTCCCGGAGCGTCGCGCAGGGCCTTCTTTGTGGTCACCTTCTCCTGCCGAAACAGCTGCAGGCCCTCCGCAGTTGGGGCCGTCGACCGCTGAGGCGGTGCCGTCGAGCGCCACCCTCCCCCTCTCGCTCGGGGTCCAACCACTTCCAGTGGGGGGCCAGGGAGCAGCCGGGAGCAGTGACCCGGCTCCGCTTACTCCAGGCGGCAGAATGCACCGGTTTCCTCACGGGCGGGCCCGCGTGCCGAGCGGCGCCCCTCCCCCACTCAGGATCTCCGCCCGACCTCCGCGGTTCTCAGGGATGGCTCCGCAGGTCCCCACCAGCCGCCAGTCTTTGCCGTCGGATATGTCCGCACCCCGGCTCCGGTTTTTCACAATTTTCAAGCTCCGTGTGCAGTAGGGCTTCAGCTACAAGGGCGTCGTCGAGTTTTCACAATTTAGACGGTTCTGACAGGATTTATTTCGAAACAGGATTTTCTTCGAGCCGGAGCTCCCACACTAGGCGGCCATCTTGAATGTGCGCAACAGCGCCCCCCTGGTGGACTGCTTTAAAAGATGGAGAAGCCTGGATTAAAACCTAGGTTGTTAGGACTGGTGTGAGACACTTACCCGTAAGACTACTTGACTCTCTGATCAGGATTCTTGTTACGATTGCTCTCAGCTTTAGATTTAAGGCAAAGGGCCTTGTGGGCAAGACAGACAGAGGGACTTGTGTAGGTTGGGCATGAGAAAGGAGTTTAGGGTGGGAGTAGTTAATGGTTGTTATGAGTGCAACAAATGCTGCATGTTTTTAAGTGGTCTTTTCTACTATTGGAGTTGTGTGTTTAAGGGTATGACTTTGGCTGTACACAGTCTGGTCACCTCACCTGATTTTGCTGATATAAAGTGATTTACCCAAGATCACTAACAAGTGGGAAATCTGCTTTCTTCTTCCATCTTCTCATCCCTGCCAACATCACATGCTCTCCAGTACCCCTTCCAAAGTCGTGTGCACTCCTTGCATCTGCTTTTTCCTTCCTCCCAGAATCCCCTTTGCTACTTTGACTTTCCATTTGCTACTCACTTCAGCTTCCATCCACTCCTCCCTTCTCCATAAGGAAAACTATTGCGAAAGCATGAACAATAACAACTGTACACTTCAGACCCCAGAACAAGAGACCTGGGAGGTGAATCCAAATTAATAAGAACAAAGGTTATGTACCTTTTTTCGACATAATGCTACAATTGAGCTATACAAAAACAGTACAGAGAAGCAAAAGAAATTGTGGGGCAATAACAATCTACTTCTCTTCCCATCTGCTCTCCCCTTTTTAGTCTATCCACTCGTCCATCATCCCCAGCGACCTTCCATTAGTGCCCGCTGACCTCCAATACCATTTACCACCACTCCCATCTACTCCCACGATATCTTCTTTTCATGACTGGGGAGAATACCTCCCAACTCCCAGCAGGCCACAAAGGAGGTGCTTGTGGTCCCACCATCTTGTGAAAAAACAGAGCGCCCACCCTGCTCCAGAATACTGAAGCATGGAATTTTGTTTCTAAAAAATTACATTTTGAAACACAATTTTGCAGCACTTTTTCCATTGATTTAAAGGGTATGCGTGAGTGCTAGCATACATGAGGGAGCCAGGGCGGTGAAGTGGGAGGCAGGTGGTGCAGGTTAAGGGGTTTCCGGCTTCCTAGTATTTATTCCGTTGGGGCGTGGCAAGAAGGAGGGGGGCCTGCTACCCTGCTGTGCCCTATACATCATTGCCTGGTACATCATGTTTAGATACTGTTTATAATAAGCAATTGTCCATTAGGACTTCTTGTTTGATGTGTTTACTTTGATTTGCTATTGAATGTCACCATTTATTTCATTAAAGACTGCCTTATATTTTCCAAAGAAAGATTGTCTGTGTGTCTGCTAGGAGGACCGTGACCCCTGTACTGCACATCTATTAAACCATGAGTCAGTCATTTTTAGAATAGCTCATACTGCAAACTCAATCACTTCTAGGGGCACCTAATGTTGGCAGGTAGGACACAGTGGGACTGAATATTTGCCACGGATCACACACTTTGGTTAAGTGCCAAAGCAAGCATTTGCGCCCAGCCTGAAGTTTAGGTACCTGACCACCCATCTTCTCAGCTACAAGCTCGAATAAATATATGTTGAACTTTGGTTTTGAATACCTAATATAATAATGAATTGCATACAAATTTCTTTAACACAATGTACAAGTCACATGCTACACCAACCTCACAATGCATACATCATTGTAGAAACATGTTGATGAAAAAGAGTCGGGGTTCATTTTATTTTTAATACAAAATTGCATGGAGGGGACCACTCTGCACTTTTATTTGCAAAGGCGCCCCACCAGGCATTTACAATTGTTTCCACCAAGTACTGGAAAAAACAAAAGCACAATCTCTTTTGCTCTTCACTTTGCCACTACGTGTCTGGAAAAGTGTAAATCTCTACCATAATTAATGATTGTAGAATTCATCTACGATGGATTTCTTTTGGAATCTGTCTGCTTTTACTGGGTATAAAAGTCGGGCAGATGCCATAGGAACCCATTAGATTTCCTCCAGCATAAAAATACATGCTTGTGAAAAACCAATCAGATTTGGCAGGGAGGGGGCTGTAACTGCAGATAAACGTGTTAAATCCACTTTGCTTTCCAACCTTGCCTGCCAAATCATACAAAATACTGCAGCACGTAAAAAAAGGCAGTAAATGGTTATTTGTGCCACTTTTTCCAGTCTGCTTGACTTGTGGGGAGGGGGAGCGGGAACAGGATTGTAGCTTTGTTTTGGCCATCCTGAATGGAAGTCTACACGCTCTAGCATGCAAATTAATGAGGATGTACACAAACCTTTTACAGACATGAAGTGAAATGAAATGCAGAGCAAGGTCATTATTTCACACATGTTGGTCTGAACCTCCATAATTCTTAATCACCTACGAATCTCAATGAAATAGCTTATTAAAACCTGATGTTTTAAGAAACAATTGCCACAGCAATGGTCACTGAAAGTTACCATTTCCCATCTGTAATCGTTTCCTGTTGTAAACAATCTGCTGCTGAGATATGTTAAAATGATAAAACCTCACTGGGAGGGCCTGGGCAACCCTGGTCTTTGATGAGAAAGAAGCAGAGCAGGGACCCCCCATGGGCATTTGTCCCTTGTCTGACTGTTAAATTCGCCTCTGATTGCACTCTGCAGGAAATATTAAAATACCTCTTTTTAGGTTTATAGGATGTGCACCTTTTACACTTTGCTAGCACCATAATATGCAAACTCTTCTCGTGTTATTTTTCATAGGTTCATGATTTTATTAATTCTTTATTTTCATTTTCTTAAACATACAATATCAGCGTTTCATTATTATTTAATTCCTTTACAATCACAACATTGAATTCATTTTCTTAATTCATGAACTAATGAACTATATACTTCAACAATAAAAGAAATCCCCAAAACTACCCCACTAATATGCAAACTCTTCTCTTGTGTTATTTTTCATAGGTTCATGATTAATCAAAGCAAAAACATCTTCTGTGGGCTCAACATGGATATCGACATGTTTACTTATTACAAAAAGTCCTGCGAGCACCAGTTTTTACCAGCACTTCGATCCTACCTAAGCAATGAAAATGTTGCGTTTTGAAGCCGATATCAAGTGTTAAATGTACTACTAAAAGTCTACTGCCTTTCTCAGGGGTCCGTGGTGACCATGGGGTTGGTTGCATTCCCGAGCAATGATGGGCCTGAGGATGTTATGGGCATGAACCCCCGGTCGCCCCCTTAATCAGTTCCTCTAGCTGGGCTGTGGATAATCATGTGCAGTGACCCCTTTACACTCCAGAGAGGGTCCCTTTGTCATTTCCAGCCTCTAGACCCAACAAGACCTTTCCCAAAACATAAACCCACACAACAACACATCTCCCAGCGACTCTGAACCTGTGAGCTCACTTGGTAGTAATTCATAGTATCCCTTTAAGGGCAACCGCCCATCTCTAACCCTGTGAATCCAGAACAATCAGTAAGACCATGCTCTCCCAATGTCCAACAGAAAATATTTGTGTTTGTCATAAAGGAGAAGGAACCATACACACTGCCCCTTTTTAATGTACTGAAATCCATGAGCAAAAGAAGACAGGTAGCAAGGGAATCTATTTCAATCAACAATGCAGATAAACATTGAACTAGACACCATCCCTCCTGAATCTTCTGGTGGTTACTCAGCGAGTCCACTCATCCATCAGTAACACTTACATTTTCCTGAGCACTCACCCAGCTGCCCAGCCCGGACATTAGAGACATTTCACATTTGTATATGGCATTGCTTATTGGCCCGGCTCACACATAAGTATCTCACCAGATTATCTTGCAGTGCTCACCCATTGAGCCAGGCTGAACATTAGAGGCAGAATTGATTCTTCTCAAATACTTACACAGTGAGGCCACTGTTCCCATAGTGTAGCATTCATTTCCAATCAGTGCAAGCTTAAATAGCACGAGCAGCAAAGAGGTGACAAGTTAAAAATACTTACCCTGCTCTTACCTTAATGTTAAACACCAGGGGGGCACCATGATGAGCTCTGGTCATCTAGGGCCATGAGGCAAACTCCAAAATGGTGGGTCAGACTTTTAAAGACCTGGTCCAACCTCAGAGTCACAAAACACACATAGGTGAGCCAAATAGACTCAACCAACTGAAAAAAAACACCGTCATTTAAAGCTAAAGGTGCAGACCTTCGCAGGAAGCCCAACCCCAGGGCAGGCACCACAGGCTATATAAGCCCAGAGCATCACTTAGAGAGTGTGAGTGTTTGGAATAGGAACTGGTGGAAAGAGTTTGGAGGAGGGGTGTGAGAGAGAGGATGGTGTTTACATAAGGCTGTTAGCCATATCAATAGTTTAGAGGGGAGAAGGTACACGAGGAGATGAAAGGAGAGAACACATCAGTAGCTGAAAGGAAGAGAATATCAGAAGGTGGAAAGTGGCAAACATCAGGCGGTGAAAGCAGATGGGTATCATGCGGTGGAAGGAGGATAAGGTCAGGAGCTGGAAGGAGGAGAATTTCAGGAAGGAGCTGGAGATTAACACCAGGAGGTGGTGGGGTTCAATAGCTGGTCTAGGCGGTGGAGAAATGTCAGGAAAGGAAGAGGGAAAACATAGCCAGCATGGCTCTGAACATATGAGAGGGCACACTTGACCCAAGGCAGGGGCTATATGTGTGACCCTGATCTGGAGGAGTCACGCCCACAGTTGAAAGTGGCACAAGCTTGGGGCAAGGCATCAAGGAGGCAACAGTTGAAAGCTAGAGCAGATAGCTGGTGAAGAGGGTAGGAGTCAGGACTCTAAGGCAAGAAAGAGACAGAGACCCTTCTAAAGTCCAGTCCTGGGAGAACCCCATGCAGGCAAAATCTTGTTGTACAGAAGCTCCCTAGGTGTAGAAAGCCGACCACAGAAGAACCGAGGAGCAGAGAAGGTTGCAGATAGCTCATTAAACCCGACTGAGATCGAAAGCAAAGAGACAGTCAGGAGTCTGGTAGTGAAATCTAGCTATGGTAGGTTTATTGACTATTCAATTGGATTGCATATGACATAGAAATGGTCCTGATCCAATACACTCCACCACGACACTCAAACCCTGCACATTTGGACAAGAAAAATTGTGTTTTTAATCTGAATAGTCTGTTTTATGGTACGGATGGCCTCAATAAATTCACAAATCTGATATTTGGTCGAAGGGTTTTATGAACAAGTTTCTTGAGCTGGCTTATTCAGGTGGGTTTGGCGGCCTGGTAATGTGATGAAAGGGATATTCTAGATAGTCCCTCATCCTCCCCGGAGCACCCTTCACTGTAGCCCAGGCTTCCCTGGCACCCAAGTTCAACTTGAATGCTAGAGATCAGTAAACCCTACTGTCTAGTATAGCCTCACTACCGTGGGAGAGCCTAAAGGCTGGCGCCTTCTCTAAATGTATCCCTCCGGGACTTCCTAAGAAGTACTATACTCTATTTCCTCCCAACAAATGATTTTTCAAATCAATTGGTGCTTGACTTCCGTCAAACACTCTACCGGTCACTCTTTCCCTCACACTCCCATTCACTTCTCTCCATTTTCTTATGTATCCTTATTATCTACTCCCTTTTCCTCTTTCCCGATCTTCTTCCTCCTACTCCCCTCCTTCTTGCCTCACCTCCTACTCCCACTGGTCTCCCTCATTCTGTTTTCCACCTTCTCCCCATACCCACTCTCCCTTTCTCTCTTCTCTGCCTGTCTCTCTCTCCTCCCTACCCTTTTCCTTCTCTGTCCCTTATGTTCTTTAAAACTGTTCATCTACCTCTATGCCTTTTCTCCTTCTCCTACTACCCTCCTCCTACTCCAAACCCTTTCCTTCTCCACTTCATAACTTTGAACCCTCCAGTCCCCCATTCTCCTTTTAGCCACTCCACTTGCTCTCCCTTCCCTGACACTCACAAACTCTCATTCCCTTCACTCTCCACACTCTGTCACTACCTCACTAGACAAAAGTGGAATCTTAAAATATCTGTTGATACTTAATTCACCTTTAAAATAACACATAGTCTTAGCCCTGCCTCTTCCTTTCTGTTCTTAACTCTTAGATCAAGGGCGTCTCTCGCCCGGGTGTCTGAAGCAAAGAGCAGACAAAGGGGAAAATCCTGCTTGGGCCTGTTTGGACCAGGAGGACCCAGGGCCCAAACCCCTGCTTGGACAACAGGTAAGCATGCGCCTGTGTCCCCACAGGCCATTCCCACCATCATCAGGCCACGCTAACGTCAACTTCTCCGGTGCTGGGGTGAGAACAGATGCTCCATGGCACAGTGAGTTGTGCATTTGTAAAAGTTGTATTGTCGTGCTGCAGTGCCTGTGTGCCTGCTCCCCCCTCCCTTTGTCCCGGTTGCTTCCTTGTTTGCTGGCCCTCCCGCGTCCCTCCCACCATGCTCCCATTGGTTGGCGGGCCCTTTAAATTGGCCACCCATGGCACCCCTTGCCGTGGCAGCCCCCTCTGCCAAGGACCAGAGGCCAAGGACAGCTCCAGTGGTGTCTGCGGGTGCCCGCCAAGGTAGCACATAGCCTGCAGCCATCAACCTGTTGTGACTGATCAGGTCATTTGAATCTGGGTTTGTTGTATTGTGCTGTGCTCAAAAACTTTGCCTTTTTCCCCCCCTTCTAGGAAAGTTGAATCTGGGTGTGTTGTATTATGCTGTGCTATAAAACGTAGCCTTTTTTTTCCCCTTCTAGGAACGTCAAATCTGGGTGTGTTGTATTGTGCTGTGCTCAAAAACACCTACCCCCCTTCTGGGAAAAGTTGAATCTGGGTGTTTTCGCATTCCGGTAACTGGCATTGTTGCTGGTTCTTTCTAGGCTCCCACCTAGGCCCCCCGCTCGCAAGTTGTGCCGTTCATTGTTGTGAGTTACTTGTTCCCCTTCTGTGTCTTCCTTTGTTGTGACCCAGGGCCCCCTCCTCTTTCTCCCCCTGCGCATTCTGAGTTGTGTGCTACAGAGCTGTGCGTCTCTCTCTCTTCTCTCACCCCCTTCTCCTCCACCTACCTCCTCTGCACCCCCCATGGTGCTCACTGTCTCTCCCATCTTCTCTAACTGTTACTCTATCTCTTACCTCCCTCTCACTAAGTCTGGAAGGAAGAAGTTCAAGAGGGACATCCTGGTCTCCAACCCAGGCCTACCTATCGCTGATACCTACACCAGTGCTTCCTCCAGACAGACTCTCACTGACATACTCTTTGTCGTCCCCTCTCCAGACCTAAGGACCCCTCATGTGGTCTCTGTTCTCTCTCCTTTATCCTCTTCTCCTATTAACGGTGGCACTAGGTGGGAGGTCCTCTTGGCCCCCTTCCACTCCTCCAAGACCATCATTAATGTTCATATGAACGTCACCATCTTGGTTCAGGGCCCTCAGCCCAATCGCCTCCTTTTTGATAGGCGTTTCGCGTGTCTTATCAACTTCCTCCCTTCTCCTGCTACTCTTTCTGGCACCCTCATCTTTCTCCTCTGCTCACCCTCGGGCTTCTCTACCACCTCTGCAGGGTGTACCTAAAGCTTGTACCCCTCCACGGAAGTCTTTCAAATGTGGCAACCTGCTCCACGTCGCTACTCTCAACTCTTGTTCTGCTGTCGAACACTCCTCTGACATCTGTCACCTCCTGAAAGAACTTGACCTGGATGTTCTTCCTCTCACTAAGACATGGTTTACGGCCAGTTCTGTCACAAGTTTTGACACTCTCCTCGCTTTGGGCTACAAGATCCTCTCCGAAGCCAGAGCCAACCCTCCTGGAGGTGGAGTACCCCATATCTTTCCGGAGTGGGTGCTGGCTTCTGCCATCCCTATGCAGGCCTACTACTCCTTTGAATGCCTGGACTGCAAGCTCTCTATATCCCCTGACCTCTCTCTAACTGTGGCTACCATCTGCAGGCCACCTGGCCAGGTCACCCTCTTCCTCTCTGAATGGGCTCACCTCTCCTCTTCTCTCCTTGCCTCTATTTCTCAACTTCACCTCCTTGCAGATCTCAACATTCACCTGGATTCTTCTAATCCCTCCTCTGCGCTTTTCCGCAACCTCCGCAACATTCTCTCTTTCCATTCTGCCCTACGACCCGACACACTCTGCTGGAAATACTTTGGATGTTCTCACCACCTCAGACATCCCCTCCTTAACCCTCTCATCACTCCTCTCTCTTGTACTGACCACTTTCCACTCTCCTCTCATCTGAAACGCCCTATCCCTCAGGCAAATCCCCTCCTCCCCCCAACACTGCCACCTACCTTATCGGTCATTCGGCCCATGAAGCGTGTGTCAGTGGTTTCCTTTGCCTCTACTTTCTCTGCACCTCCTACTCCTGCGGCTGACTCACGCACTGATACAGCACTTTATAATCTGCATCTTATTCCAACACACTGGACATTGTTGCCCCTGTTATGAGAATCCGCTGAATCCTACCTCTAAGTGGAACTCTTGGTATGATGCTGACCTCGCCATCCTGAAACGCAAGTGCATGGTGGCTGAGAGGAACTTGAGGACATCGGGTACAATGTCTGACAAACTGGCCTGCCGCCTGCTCCAAAGGCAATACATACTCTCTGTCCTGTCCAAGAAGAGAGCACACATTCAAGCCTGCATCTCTGCGGCCTCTAACAACACGGCCAAACTCTTCAAAATCTGCAAGGATCTGGCCTATCCTGTTGCAGTCTGCACCTCTCCTGTTCCCTCCCAGGCTCTCTGTACGGCTATGGCGTCTTTCTTCTCCGCAAAAATTTAGGACATCATGTCCTCTATCTCCTCTCATCCTCTCCCCCTTCCTCTCTCGGCCCCCTTTGGCCATCTCTCCCTCTACTTCGCTCCGCCCTCTTCAACTAATCCAGAATAGGGCTGCAAGACTTATCCTTGGTCTCAAGCCCAGGGATCATACTCTCCTGGGAGTGTGAACATTTATGCAGGTTTTTAGATATGCTGTGGCCTGTCCATAGTGACATTTATGGACATTGGTCAGTGCCTTGAAGCGAGTTCAGGCTTCAACTGCAAGGCAATGCAAGCCTTTACTGTGAGCCCATATAGGTTTGTGTCTGTGCACACCTTTCACGATGGGAACAGCATTGTTTTGTAGCACCTGCAGACGTCCTAGCGCTCTTTAGTTAACGCCAATGTGTAGTGCACTGCAATAGTCTGTCCTATGCATAATCAGTGCTCTCCCCAGGGTGGTACAGATGGCTACCGAAATGTAAGGTTTGACTAATCTTAAAAGTCTAAGGTGGTATTGGGTATTGTTGACCATATTTTGAATGTGAGCGTCAGAGCTTAGTGATGCCTCAAATATAACTCTGAATGTTTTAACCTTAGGGACCATTGGAATGGGATGATTGTCAATAATGAAGCCTGTGTAGCAATCCCCGAGTTTCCCTCAGGTCGAAGAAGAGCCAAAGAGAAGCAGCTCAGTTTTTGCTGCATTTAGGCACATTCTGTTGTTGGCCATCCAATTCTGAATCGAATTGTATATCCGCGAGACACTTTTTGCATCTCGCTTGTATACCCACACAGCTCGATCACCAGCTGTGTGTCGTCAGCATAGTTTGTAAAGCGTACTCCCAATTCAACCAGTAAGACAGATAGAGGTTGGCAGAAGATATTAAACCGGGACATGGAAAGACATGCACCCTGAGGTACACCGTACCTCAACATTTCAGCAGGTGAACTTGCCGTGCCTCTACCAACTCTGGACATCCTGTCGTCCAAAACGGATGTAATCCAGGCAGCGGCTTCACCTGAAACTGCGTTACCACAACTCAGTCCGGTGCTATTGGTGCTGGATCCCGAGTTGCATGGGGTGGGTGGTAAATCCCCATTTCCATTGGGTCCAGTGGACCCAATGGGGCATTCTGGGTGCTATTAGCGCTGCGGTAACAGCGCAGAAAACGGGCAGAAAGTGGCAAGATTTACCTCCAGCACACAACTGGAGGTAAATCTCCAGCTTTGTGCCCAAACATGGGATTGAGCGCAGCGGTAATGCAGCAGTAACACTCTTGCCGTTGCATTTTTACCACTTCGCCCAACCCCTGATGAGGCCCATTGTATGCTTTTCAAATTGTACCATCAACTTAGGGTGTCTAATAAGAAAGAGTTAAGTTCCACATATTCTCCTGATATTTCACACAGTCATTATAAACAATTACCATTAAAAGTGACAAGTTGTATTGCACTATATGATAATTTAAGCAAACCATGTTTAACATTAGCAGCATGGTCAAGGCTTTCTTGTTGAAATATTTGGAAATTACTACCAGGTACAAACTTTTATTTTGGAGAACAAAAATGCCTTGATGTGTTAAAGTGTCACACAGCAATGAGATTTTAAAATTGAAATGGACGAGGAATCCGCTAACTAATTTAATTTAGCAGTAGTCCACTTGAGGCAGAACCGTTTTATTTCTGTGCAAGGTTACTTGGAAAAATGATGGGCCTCATTACGGGTCTGGTGGTAACCCTGTTGGTGGTACCGGTGGGTTGCTGCCGAACCCTTTAAAAAATTACAGGCGCCTGACTTCCCAGTGCCACCGGGCTATTCCAAGGCCGGCAGCCGGCAAGTCAGGTGTAAGGAATTTTGTTAGTCCCCATTCCCATAGAGTCCTCTAGGACTCTATGGGAATGGGGACATGTGAGCACCGGCACCATTGCTAACAGTGCCGGTGCTCCCGTGAAACTCTGCGGGCGGGTGCCGTCCCACCCGGCAGGTCTGACCTGATGGGCGGGGCGGCACCCACCCGCAGAGTTGTAGTGTGCTGGTCCGGAAACAACGGTACTGGTAAGCTTACCGGCACCGTTGCTTCCGGACCGACACCGTTGTTTCCGGACCGGCACACTTATAATGAGGCCCGATGTTTATTTACATTTCTTGGTAATTTGGAACAAGGCAGATGTGCCATTAACCTGTTTAATGCCTTGGTCATAATTAATGTAATGGGGCCTGTGGATTCTTGTTTGCAAGAAAACTGAGCTTTGCATAAACATCCAGGTTATTTATTTAATTTTTTATTTTATTGGGCATTTATAAGGCGCTTATACAGCAGGAGTGTTTCAAAGCATCACAAGGTGAAAGGGAAGGGGACAAGGTAATAAATAAACAATCAAAATGACAGTAAATAAATCATAAAAACAGCAGCCCTACTAGGCCTTATGACATTCGGAACGTGCAAATGCAGAGAAAGAGAAAGGGGTGGTGGGGGAAGGGTACGTGCTGAAGGGTCCCTGAGGGGAGAAGTGCCAAAGGTGCCTGTTGGGGAGGCAACAGGTAAGTGCAAGGGCAGAGATATCCTAAATGAAGGGGGAGGTCAACCACCCACCAGGTAAGTGCACCCAACAGGCATGTGTGGACCCGAGGCCAGTGCAGGGGGGCAAGTGCTGGTGGTGATTGGGCAGATGGCTAGGACCCTATTGGACTCGAGGGACCAGGCCACCAATCTCAGTGACTGGTGGGATGGTTAGCAGGGGAGGGAGAGAGGGAAGGAGGAGGAGAAGAGAAAAGTCTTGAGTTGTTTGCAGAACTTGAGGAGATCCGGTTCAAGATGGAAAGAGAGAAGGGAGACTGTTCCAGAGGAGGGAGCCAGCTGAGGAGAGAGATCTGCCCCCAGCTCTGTGCTTGAAGAAATGTTTGACCAGCAGAGAGTTGGAGCAAGAGGATCGAAGGGATCTTGAAGTGTTAAACGAGATATCATATTGTGCCTCCTTTATTGTATATATTGGACTAAGCCCAGTCACACTACGGAGAAGTCTGCGTTACAAAGTCCTGACCTTAGATCGACTTAGCCGCCATTTTAGGTCTATCCGCCATTTTGATTTCCATCTCAAAGTCACTCTGTACTCTAAAATGGTGAACAGTGTTCTTCTGCTCGTAACCTTAGCCGTCCTCACCTTTACATAAGTTAATGCTTGAAACTGCCCATAGGCTAAATGTTTGGGTCGTGTAATGAGACCATGTCCAATGTTTGACCTGTAGATCAAAGGATTACTCGCGCCAACAAGTCCGATCCGCGGACATACATTGAATAACAATGTTGTTTAAATACTGAATGTGAACACTCGTTGAACTACATTGTATAAAACTTGTACTAAGGCTTAATGTCAAACTCTAAGATACACTTTGCCATTGTGACTTGTTGTTTTATAAACTAGAAGTAATCCACATGCATATAGTTGGACTAACTAGAGGTGAACTCGCCACAAACCCTAGACCGAGAATAATTAACTTGCAGAGGGGCTGGACATTGCGATTGAAAATTGTGTAAAAGATGTGAATATGTAGACGTCCATTACCTCTCACTTCTCACACCGAAAGGGCTGGTATTTGTTGTGATGTACTGAGGGCCAGATAGCTATCTGATACTTTGTTTCTTTGTAAACTGTACAGTTTTAGAATAAAGATCTGTGAATCTTTATAAGCCTATGTTTGGTGTATTTCCTTTTGGTGGTACTCGGCCTCGATATTTTTCTTTTGCTCTTAGGAAGGAGAGTCTTTAGTAAGAAAGAGCTGCAGATAGCGCAGTCCTAGGCCCCAGACAGCCTTATAGATGATACAGAGAGTCTTTAATTTGATCCTTGCAGCAACTGGGAGCCAGTGGAGAGATTTTAGAGCTGGAGAGATATGGTCCCTGGGCTTGAGGCCAAGGATAAATCTCGCAGCCCTATTCTGGATTAGTTGAAGATGGCGGAGCGAAGAAAGATGCAGGTTAAGGAAGAGGCTGTTACAGTAATCCAGCCTGGAGAGGACAAGAGTTCTAGAGACATTAAGCTTCTGGGGGAAGGTGAGGAAATGGAAAATGCCTCTGAGGAGGTGAAGTTGAAAGTGGGCCTTCTTGGCAAGGTCCAAGATGAGATGAGTGAAGGAGAGAGAGGAGTCAAAGATGACCCTGAGGTTTTTGGCTTCAGTGGAAGGAGAAGAAGAGCCCATAAAGGGGGTCCAGAGTGTGGCGTAAAAGTAAGGAACAGGTATTCTGATAGGAAGTATCTGTCTTACTGGGATTAAGACAGAGATCATTTGAGGTCCACCATGACTGGATAGCAGACAGGCAGTCTGGGATGAAAGACAAAGAAGAAGAAGAGGAGGGGAGCTTGAAGAAGAGTTGTGTGTCATCTGCGTAACACTGGAAGTGAGGAGAGAAGGTGGAGATCAGGTGAGCAAGAGGAACAAGGTAGATGTTGAAGACCCAAGGCGAGAGGACAGAGCCCTGGGGAACATCACAAGTTGAGAGTGTTCCATGTGATAATGTTCCCGCAAAAATGTCGCCATGCAAGAATGGTGCTGTTTTTTGCACCGACATTATCATAGGGATCCTGCGTGGGACACCCCCACAACCCCCGCTCCTATTTACCCCATATATTGTCCCCATATATAATGTCACCTATGCCGTTTCCTGGCCACTATATCTATGGGAACATTATATATGGGGACAATATTACCTGATACCGTTGAGAGAGGTGGATGAGGAGAAAGAGCCCAGGATTACCTGGGAGGGGTGGTCAATGAGGAAGGAAGTGAACCAATTCAGTGCCCACTCTGCGAAACCAAGGGTATCTTGGAGCTGCTTTAAGAGGATAGAGTGGTTGACCATGTGAAAGGCAGAAGAGAGGTCAAGGAGGATGGGAACAGCGGGAGAGTTAGAGTCAAGATTTGCAAGCAATTCTTCACGGGTGTTGAGGAGAGAAGTTTCCGTGCCTCTGGATGCTCGGAATCCAGATTGGTAGTCATGTAAACAACCAACGAGTTCAGTATGTTAGGTCAGTTGGGGGAAGACTAACTTCTCCAGGAGTTTCCCAAGGGAGGGTGTAGTAGAGATAGGGTGGTAGTTGGCCGGACACTAGGGGTCGGCAGAGGACTTTTTTAGAAGGTCGTGCTTGAGAGAGTTAGGGAAAGAGCCAGAGGCTAGAGAGTGGTTGCAAAAGTCAGCGAGAGCCGGTGCGAGGGAGGAGCTATTGTCCTTGGTGGTTGTGGAAGAACAGGGAGACACCTGCTTGGATGAGACCTTCATAGAGCGGACTACTCTAGCGACCTCATCTGTTGTGATAGGAGAGAAGGAGGAGAGAGTGGATGGGGAGAGGCCAAGGGATTCAGGAGGTCTGGGAGAGGAGTAGAGGAGGGGGAGGAAGAGAGAGAGGTCAAGATGTCCTTAGTCTGCAGTGCAGAGGGCCTGAGAAGGAAGAGGTGAGGTAGAGACTGCAGATGGATTGGCTAATTCTTTGCAGATTTTGAAGAGTTCAGCCGTGTTGTTAGTGGCTCCGGAGACGTGGGCCTGGATGTGGACCCTCTTTTTGGAGCGAATGGAGAGATGGTATTGCCTTTGGAGCAGGCGACAGACCAGTTTGTCAGAGGATGAGCCTGTTTCAGAGTGGCTAGATCGGAGTCGTACCAACTGTTACGCTTGGAGGCAAGTTTCAGGCGGATCCTCGTGACAGGCGCAAGAATTTCAAGAGTGTTAGTAATAGCAAGATGGATATTGTCAAGGATAGAGTCAGTGGGAGAGTCAACAGGGGGGCAGAAGGGGGATGAAGGTAGAGGCAAATGCAGCAACTGACACTTGCGTCATCGGTCAGATGACCGTGAAGGAGGCTGGCAGTGCTGAAGGAGGCTTGATTCAGGGGGCCAAGAGGTCCTCAATGGGAAGAGAGGAGGAGGTGGTCAGACCAGGAGAGAGGGGTAGAGAGAGAGGGGTAAAGAGAGAGTTGTAGAATGGAAGATCAGCATGAATGAAGGCATCAAGAGTGTGTCCGGCAGAGTGGGTAGGGCCGGATAGAGAGAATAGTGAGGCAGAGGGAGGTACAGAGATCGTGGAAGAGTGTGGAGACCGAGACAGTGGTGTCAAGGTGGATGTTGAAGTCTCCACAGTGGTGGAGCTTAGAGGTAGAGGTCAGGAGAGAGGAGGAGATGTCGGCCCATTCTGATAGGAAGAGAGAGCCAGTGTCAGGGGGCCTATAGATGGTGGCAACAGTGAGCGAGAGGTAGCAGAGCTTGCAGACAAGGCTTTCAAAGGAGGAGTAAGGCTGGGTGGGTATGAGATAGGGACCCTCTCAGGGAAGATTAGGCTACTCCACGACCAGGTCAGTTGGGTCGAGGCTTGGCGATGATCTTGTAGCCGGCAGGGAGAAGGGAGTCAAAAGCTGTGTCAGAGCTGGCATTGAGCCACATCTCGGTGAGAGCGAGGACGTCGAGATCAAAGTCTTCAAGAAGGAGGCAGATGTCAGAAGAACGTTTGACACAGAGTGTGCATTTAGAGAGGCTAAGTGAAGCTGGTCACCACCAATGAAGCTTTTCAGAGGAGATGTACAGGGGGTGGTACACCCGTCAGAGGAGGAGAAGGAGGTGCAGAGAGAGAGAGGAAGGAGGAGTAGCAGGAGTAGGAAGGACATTTATGAGGGTTGGCAGGCGCCAGTCAAAAAGGAAGCGATTGGGTTGAATGATTGGTTTGAGAACCCTGAGCCATGACAGTGCCATTGTGATAGAGATTGATGATGGACCTTGAGGATAAGAAGTGAGCCAAGAGTACTTCCCATCTGGTGCCACCATTAATGGCTGAGGAGGAAAAAGAGGAGAGATTAGAGATCAGATGAGGAGTCCATAGATCTTGAGAGGGGACAGAAAAGAGAATGTCAGTGATAGTCTGTCTGACAGTAGCGTTGCCATGAGTGTCTGCGATAGGTAGGCCAGGATTGGAGGCCAATAGCTCTTTTTTCTTCCAGAATTTGTGAGAGAGGAGGGATAGGTGATAGAGTAACAGAATAGATGGGAGAGAGAGCCATTAAGGTGGAGAAAAAGAGATAGTTGGAGAGGTTGCACAATGCACTGGTAAACTCACCAGGTGGCCTAGCAGCCGAGGGGGGCAGGAGGATGCACAGATGTAGAGCACAACTAAATTCAAATTTCACAAAACTGCTAGTATGGAAATTAGTCTGTCCCACCCCCTAAGTGCTTTAGAGTGAGGCGAATCCCATAGACAGCCGCACGATGTGCTAGTGGGGAAAGGTCTGTGCTAAAGAAATATAGCAAGGATACAAGATCACAGGCATTATAGATGCATAGACTTAGTGCGCGCATACAAAGAGAAGCCATTTTATAGTTATGGGAGACCCATGCAATTCGATATGGCTGCGGGGTAAACGTAGGCGCGACGGAGAAACATGAACAGGACCAAACGCTGAGGACAGATGAGCCTGCGCTGCTAATTCTCACAGAAACTTCCCCTTGTCCCCTGACTGTTGCAATTACTTAGTATCGCAGAAAGGAATGCACCCTGCAAGGCCATGAGACAGCACCAGGCTCCTCACAATGCCAATTCATCACAGCCAGGCCATTAGGAGTAATGGTACCCACCACTGACCCAGTCCAAGACCCTGCATTCCATGATAGTGAGTGAACCCAGCCCACCAGAGATAAAACAAATGGTCATAAAAGATCTGAACATGCATGACCATGTCACCTCTTCCCATAAATACACCCTTTGTAGTACGAGGTACAGGGAGGGATACATATAGATCAAAATGAGGGTGGAAGCCTTCGGGTGCGAGGAGTGTGATATAGTCAGACCACAGAATGTGTGGTCAGGATGATGGTATTTCTTCCCTCTCCTCGGTGCCAGTCAATGAGCCTCCCAGGTGCATGCCATAATGATGTAGTAGTAGCATTTACTCACAATAGCAGCCTTGGAAAAACAACATGTGAAGCGCCTGACCTTCAGTCCCTGGAGAGATGAGCCCAGCCGACCCTCGTGGAGACAGACAGATGGCGGGGACGGGAACCAATCATAGCCTGGCATCCCATATGGAGCAGGATCTTGTATATAGTCTCACCAATCAGCTGTGTGGGTTTAGACCCTATGGATGACATCGTTAGCGATGCTGTGGACTCATATAATGTACAGTTCATGATAATTCAGGCACAGCGTTCTCGAGCAGCAGAGTCCTCTACTGACACCTTGTACTTTTGGAGAATTAAACCTTGTTATCCTAGCAAGCAATCTCTTGGCCTTTTTTTACCCAGAGGGTTGTCTTTTTTCTGGCGTGACTCGCCTTCATTTGATGACCCTGCTGACATATCGCAGCAGCCCCCGTGTCTGCGGAGGTATCCAGGCGACCTCTCCGGAAGGGTTCGCGCCCACTTATAGCAACCAGCCCCAAAACATGTACTCCCCAGTGGCCCTGCAGGAGCCGTCTTTGCAGAATCCTGCCTGCTCTTTGGAGCAGGGTGTGGCCCCAAGAAGAGGTGCAGGCCGGTGTTGGCGCCCTGTGAACAGAGGAGTTTGGGTGAACATGCGCACGTGAGTATAGCTTGCAAGGAATTACAAAGTAGGGTTGGATGCATTTAAAAGTGTGAATAGTGTGAACACGCAACAACTGAAATTGGGAGTGTGGCATGCCTGCGGATTGCGTTGATTTGTTTTTAGTTTTTTTATCCATTTTTAAGTATATTAAGGAGAAGGAAAATGGAAGAGAGGGAACCTCCCCGAGTGAGCGTGGAAGGTGGTGCCACAATTATTGTTTCAACAATAAGGAAAAAGAGGAAATACGTAGGAGTTCCGTATAAATAGAGAGCTCTGAAATAGTAGTGGTTGTAGTCTTAGTTTGTTATTTTAGTGTATTTTATGGTGTAAGGAGGGGGCCCAGGAGGGGCATGTATGGGTTGTGTGGGGCCGTGTGAGGAGAGTGTGGTGTGTGTTTGAACAAAGAGCCCTAACAGGGAATAAAGGGGTTGGGGAATTGAACTGAAATTTTTTATGACGTTACGTTGCATTGTTTCCGAAACTAAACAGCATTTTTTGGACTAACTATTGTATAACTGGTGCAGCAGCAAAAGCGTAGCCCCACTACCAGACACATGGGAGACGTGACTATGGAGGGAGAAATGCCAATAGGGCGTATGTGCAATGCCCTGCCGTTGTATTGTGAGAAGATTAAAAAGTATCACAATCAGTGGGTGACCGAGACCAGAGGAGCACGGATGCCCCGCTTCTGGCCAGATGAGGGCACCTTTGACAGCAAAGTATAAGGGAAGGCCATTGCAGAATAGAAGGGAAGTATTGAACCTCTGGGGAAGGAGTGACATACATCGGTAGTAAAGACATAGGCCCTGGAGAAGGCAGGAAGAACTTGGGTGGGGGGGGCAAAATAAATATATCCACTAGCAACCCATCCTGTGGAAGGGGTATGCAAACCCAACCTATGTGCCAACAGGCACAAGTGTAGCCACAGCAGTCACAGCTCCGACTCCCATGTATGTTTCCCCACCGGAGGTCACCACACACACCAGGGTAAGCGTAAGAGACCTAGAAGTAGCACTGGCATCGACACAAACAGAATTAGCGAGACTGCAAGCAGCATGTGATGTAACAAAGACAGGCACACCAGTGCAACCCACGGGGGATGAGTGGAAGTCGGGAGACTTCTTATTTAGAATAGAAAACACGCACATACGAACCGTCCATTTAGAGGGTGACGGAGAGACAGACAGCTTGGGTTACGAGAATGTAGTGTCACAGAGGGGAGATGACGAGTGGAGTGAATTTGATAGGGCAGAGGACGAGGAGGAAGGAGACGCAGAACAGGCGCATCAACGCACCCTGAGGGTGGAAGTTTATGGGACGGAAGGTTTAGTGAGAGTTTTGGCCGGATAGCAGTAGCGAGGAAAAAGGGAAGTGCAACTAAGGGCAGAAAAAATAAGATGAGAATGCAGATGCCCCTAATACAGAAGGGGGCGGGGAGGCCGCAACATGTACCGTGGGCCCAGATGGACAAGAATAAACTTCTTAAGGCACTCCCGGCTTTTGAAAAGAACACAGTGGGGATGCCCTTGGCAATAGGAGACATTGAAAGCTTATTGGTGGCCACAGTTGGGGACCAAGCTGAAACTTTGTGGGTGAAGGCGGGGTAGCCGGGAGTAACACTGAGTAACAACACCCATGATGGAGCCTCATTCAGTAAGATTAGAGCTAAGGTATGGGATGCACTACGGCAGCGTTCCCAGACACTCCAGATTTAAAGTCCATCATGCAGTGTACAATGGGGGATAATGAAGAAGCTGCACAATTTATACTTATGGTCCAAGAGATGTGGAGGGCAGAAACAGGCAACACATGGGACCAGCCAACTCCCTTTTTCTATTTTATAGTGAAACAGGTCTTACCTAAGGAAGTGCAGAAAGCACTCGATAAAATAGCAGGGATCGAAGAGAAAGTGTAGCCCGAAATTCAAAGCATTACAGCTCACCATTGTAGAAGACTAAAAGAGCGTGAGAAAGAGACGATTCCGAGGTGATAGGCAGAGGAAGCAAAAATGGCACAAAATAAGCTAGCCAAAGTAGCCGTGGTGGCGTCGAGGCCAATGCCAAGACAGATGGAAGCGGAAGGTTATGCCCATAATGCTACGAATTCCAGAATAGCGGCAGTGTGGGCTGAAGGAGGGCAAGGGCAGTGGGGCAGAAACCCATAATTCTCTGGTCAGCATTGGAAAGGAGGACATCAAAGAGGCACAGGTGGGTTTTGAGGATCGAGGGAAAGAGGATTTGTGGGAATGGGGCCCAGAAGAGGAGGAATGGGACAGTGTTTGGACATGTGGGAATTTGGGAAAATGCTTTGAGAGAATGTTGGAGAAGACAGGGTATGGGGTACAACTACAGTCAACAAAATGAGGGCCCCCCCACTGCAAGGGATCCACCCCCTAGAATGTCCTTGATATCCGTATGAGTTCCATCAAGCCTACATGCAGCTTCCTCCACAGATCCCCAGCCCCCCTCCAAAGCGAAACCCGCAATAGGCATTACAGCATTATCAACCCCGCCCCAACATGCAACAAGCAGGAAACCAGAACACCTTTGGAGGCGCGCACTGATGGCACAGTGGCCCCCTTTCAAGGTTCTGCAGTGGTAGGAGGAAACCCTTTTTTCGTTCCCTGTGACAGACACATACCCTGACTAGTACAGGCCACAGAGTGTACCCAGTCCTGTCAATGACCCTAAACCAAGAAGAGGAACCGTTGGTGGGGGCAGAGATAGGGAACAAACAATTTATCTTTATGGTGGACTCAGGAGCCAAGAAGTCGTGCACTAGTGAAGGTGACTTCCCATTATCAGGCAAAACTCTTGACACGCAGGGATTCTCTGGGGCTGTTTCATCTCGATCTCATTCACAGACAGTGATATCATCTGCGCAACACCAGGCATGTGCTCAATGAGGGCAATGCTCATGACACATGCCATGGAAAGTGACATGGTGGTACAAGACATCCCAGTCAACCTGACATGTTCGATATTACAGTGCTTGCACAAGCTGTGCCCCAGATTAACAAAACTTGCTGGAGAGTACCAACTGATTTCATTTTTCGGCCCATTGTGGCAGATAGTGGCAGGCACTATACTATCCCTAGATCGAGAGAGGCTGCTGGTGTTGGCTAAAAGAATTGTGGTCCTAGGTACCGATACTCAGGGATGCCAGTGGTGCACAGTTTCATGCATTGATCCCACTGTACCCTTCAAGTAGTGGACATATGCCAAACCTTTTGAGGACAACACCAATGATGGGGCAATCATACTCGAAATATGCATCCACTGTGTAATCATGGTACAGTACCAAAGGGTCCGAAGCTCCCTCATGGCTGTTGTCACACCACCCCCGTTCAGCCAAGACGACTTACAATGGGTCCCCACACAATTATGGACAACTAACCCACACGATGGAGGGATGCTAAAAGAAGTGATCACAGTAAGAATCACACTAAAGAAAGTACAAATTTACCCTGGGTGAAGCAATACCCATAATCCAGGGAGGCAGAAGAGGGGATAAGAGACACGATACAAGCCTTACTACACCAAGGGATAATAGTACCCTCTACCTCACCATGCAATACAGTCCTATACCCCATTAAAAAGGCATCTGGGGCAGTTGGAGGATGATCCAAGATCTCTGCCCCTGTCATGCGCCGCCAATGTTGGGGGATATGGTCGCGGTGGAGACTGGGCCGCCATTAGTCATCCCTTCACGTACCACCACGCACTGTGTTCAGCGGTCTAGTTGTTTCCGCAGCGCTTGCTTCGGCACGCCTATTTCTTTCCGTCACACCCGGAAGCCTGCGCGTTGCAACCCTCTCGCGTCAGGCTCCGGGTGAGACGCTAGTTTTCTCTGTTTTCCGTTCCCGTCTTCTGTCAGTTCTGCCGGCGCTCCCGGCCGGTGCATTTTCCCGTGCCTTCCCTTTGTTTCCCCGTTCTGTTCGTTTCACGCCCCTTTCCTCCTCGCCTAATTTCTTTCCCGCCTCTCTCTAGCTCTACGGACTTTCCGCTCTGGAGGTTCTCTATACTTTCTGCCTTCCATATCATCTGGAATCTACTCAACACAGCTACGCCGGGGGTTTTTTATGCCATCAGGCTTTTTCCCCCATATAGCGTGCTCCGGCAGAGAAGCCGCTTCTAGACCTTGTTGTATCAGGTCAGGGTGGCTTCCTCCCGGGGTAGGCCCTATCCTCCATCAAAAAAAACTGCTTGGTGGAAGAAGAGATTGGGACCGCCCAGGGAAACCATCGCCACAGGTGAGGAGGTGGTCGGAGGGTTGGAGTTAAAAGAGGAAGAGGGTGATTCGGAGTTTGACTCTGACAGCCCCCTCAATGATGTAGTGCAGAAAGAATTTCCACTTGTTCTAAACCGGGCCTCCATTTTGTGCAGTATCCCCAAGGAAGCGACCCATTTCACTGTGGTCGATTTAAAGAAGGCCTTCTTTTGGGTGCCGTTGCACCGAGACTAACAGTACCTTGCACATGGTGGAAAGCACTATGAACATACTTGTTTGCCCAAAGGGTACTTTGAGAGTCCCAGCATATTAACAGGATACTGCACGAACATTCAGGTACCCAGCACAGAAGTTCTGTACGTAGACAATTTATTGGTGTGCAGTGATGATGAACAGAACTGTGGCAGAAACTCCATTGCCCTATTGCAACTGTTTGCCCGTAAGGGTTATAATGTCGACAAGGCCAAGCTCCAGTACTGCCAGCATGAAGTACTCTATCTAGGGCAGCTATTTTCTGCAGACAGCAAAAGAATTATCCCTGACAGCGACAGTGCGCACCACACCCAGACCACGGCCTCAAGGAACCACAAAAGGAAAGCAGTAACATAGAGTGGACCGCAACTATGATTCAGAGTTTCAATGATCTAAAAGAAGTAATTTCAACAGCTCCCATTCTTGCCACCCCAGACTACACAGAGGAGTTCTGCATATTTTCACACTCCAATGGTACACTCATGACAGTGGTGCTAACGCAAAAGAGCACAATGGGCCACAAGCCACTGGCTTACTGCAGCGGTACACTAGACTCAGTGATGCTGGCGTAATTTGCATGTGAACAAGCTCTCGCTGCAGCTGCCTTTGCAATTGAGAAGAGCTCCACAATTGTGAGGGGGTGTTCAGTAACGTTGTACGTGGCGCACTCAGTCTTTGCTATCATAGAATGCTCAACGTCCACTCTCACCACCCAACGGGCATCAGTGTATGAGATTATCCTCTCGAGCCCACATATCCATATTGTAAAATGTAAGACAGCAAACCCTGCCACGTTCCTAATGGACCTGTACACAGACGAAGACTTGTAGCTGCATGACTGCTCCACTTATGAGGGCGAGGAGGATGACATCTCCAAAGCCAGAGATAGCCCTTTAGAGGAGGGTGAGGTAATTTTCGTTGATGGTTCAGCAGTAATTGATCATGATACAGGACAGTGACATGCTGGGTTAGCAGTGGTGCGCTTAGAAACAGGGGAATATGAGACACGAGTAATGAAAAGGTTACCCATGCATTACTCAGCATCGGCTGCAGAACTCATAGCCCTCATTGAAGCGCTTTGGGCGTCAAAGAGGTGTTATGCACAATATATTCAGACTTTGCCTATGTCACCACAACAGTGCATATAGGTCTTTCATGCTGGAAAAGGAGGGGCTTTAGGTGGGCGGACAGATCACTGGTGCAAAATCCAGCTTTGTTCAATACCCTGAGTTCTACCCTGGCAGAGCCATCTGTGATAGCGGCCATCAAGTGCGCAGCCACACAAATAACACAGATGAAATTTTTCTGGGAATCGAAGCCGCTGATGTGGCAGCAAAGGCAACAGCATGTCTGCCGGTGCTCACACCTGCTGAGTATGTCATTGTGGTGGTGTGTCTGTTCTCGCGATGGGTTGAGGCAGGCCCTTGTGCCCACCTAGACACTAAGTTTGCAGCAAGATTTCTTGTACGTGAGGTATTCCCCTGATGGGGGTTGTGTGATGTTCTGAGATCAGACAATGGCACTTACTTTTTTAATGAACTCTTTAAGGAAATCACAGCACTGTCAGTCATCAAGCACTGCATGTTTTCCATTTATCACCCCCAAGCGAATGGTGTTGTGGAACAGATCAATGGCCTTCTCAAGAGTATGCTTTCAAAATTGTGTAACACCCTGAAAAAGAACTGGGTACACCGCTTGCCCCTGGCCCTGTTCAATTTGCACACTCAGCCTGGCAAAGACTATCACCTCTCACCACATGAGATAGTGACTGGCAGGCGCATGCAGACGCCCATCTCCCCTGTGAGGCGGGCATCAGATGCCCATAGGGCTGCGACAATTCTGGGAGAAGAATTCAAGGAATATTTAACAAATTTAACACGTGCGATCAAATGCGTCTCACGACAAATCACACCACCGCACCCATATGATGCCCAAAACAATACGGTTCTACTGGCTGACACAGCACCTGCCCAACCACTGTTGCCGGTGGAACTGGTATATGTCAGAAGTTGTATGCGCAAATGGAACAACCCCAAGTTCCATGGGCCCTATGAAGTAGTGTTTTCCACCCCTCCCACAGTAAAGGTGAAAGGGCAGAGCCCCACCGAATTCAGTACAAGTGCCTTAAAACGGACACAACCAGTCTACCTCACCTTACTTAGCTTAATGCTGACAATATTAGTGCATGTACAAATGAAAACCAAACATGCATTGCTGATAGGAGCATAATCAATGTGAACTAAAACATATCTCTCTCTCTCCCCTTCTCCTCTCCGCTTTCTTACCCCCTTCTCTTATCCCCTCCCTTTGCCCATTACCCTCCTGTACCCGTTCTTGTTCCCATTACAGAAAACAAGAATATGAAAAGTTCAACATCCAGTTGTTCATTGCATAGTGATAGAAATGTTATTAGATCTACTAGGATGTATTCTTACCACTGTGACCTGCATTTCACAGCCATTTTGTTCACCTTCCTTATGTTTGTGTTGGAAATATATTGGGGGTCATCTTTTATCTGGGTGAGCCATCTAAAAGATGGGGGCAGGGGGAACCTGAACCTTAATGAAAGCACACTCTTTAATTTAACTGAACAAGTAAACACCACTGTATATATGCATAATACGTCCCAAGCAAGTAACATCACTGCCTGTATATCTGTATGCATGAGTAAAATGTTTGAAATACTACTTCCAACTATTAAAACCCTTCTTTGTAGTACAAATAATAGTGATAATACCACGGTTAGCAGCAGTATAGCACCAAAGAGATATATATTGTGCCATGACAGAATGAAAAGACAAGCGCGTAGGCTCAAATATGATGCATACCATGGCATAGGCCTGAATGCGGTTGAAGATATTCGTCATCCAGAGCACTCGAACAGTTGGTACTCCGACCTTTGTGCAGTGGGTAGACTAACAACCAATAGTAGTTGCTACGTATGCTTGTTAACACCAAACGCATCAGGGGCACCTAAGGTTCTAATACCACAAGAAGTACTGATTATAGATGCACAAGGCCTGATTCATCTTGTGCTATGTAGGCTCAAAGGCCCTTTCCAGGAACACAACAAACATCTACAACTTATCAATTCAGATGCCCAGAAATGCAAAACCAGTCTGACCAACACCAACTGTCTAAAGCGACCCTATTTGGTGATCGAAGGAGCAAAGTATGTTAACAACAAGTGGCAAGAAATGTCCCTCACTTGCCTTGCCAATGGACTCCTGGGGTTTCCAGAAAACAATGCGGCCCTCGTGGAACGAACGTGCGCATAAACATGGACAGAGTACGTCACAACGTTGACCTGAATTGCAGCCATGGAGAAACCAGTGAAAGTGCACAGGAAAAGACTTATGAACTGCGCTTTTTCAGTGAAGGAACTTTCTTTGTCGACTCAATTGAACGATGCAACAGAACAGTGTTGATCCCAGATCTAAAGAAGGGCACAGCAGCACTGATGGACTACTATTGGGTGTGTGGCCAACAAGCGTACTTGAATCTCCCACCCTCTTGGTGGAGCTCTTGTTCGCTAGCTATGCTAACTCAGCCCTATAAGTAGTCCCAGAAGAACACCTTAAAGGGGGGCCACTGCCTGACGAAGCACCCACAGTGCCCCCGACGATCGCAGCACAACACACGCTGCCACCACCAGACTTTCACATTCTCCCTGAGAAAGAACCTTATGGCCAGCTGCAGAGAAAAAAGAGAACTTCAAACTATCAAACAACTAATCAGAATTGCTTGAAGAAATACGTGAAGAATACAAGCTATTCACCTCAGCAGAGACATGTTTTGCAGCCCTATTACTACCCGGTGTGCAAGCACGAGCCAATGCCAAATGGCTCCTAATTGTGCACTGGGAACTGGTCCAGTTGGCTAACGACACCGAGCAGCGGTTCAACGTCATAAGGGTCAAGCTGCGCGCCCTAAGGCTGATGACGATGCAGAACAGATGCGTTCTAGATATGCTGACGGCAATGGAAGGTGGTATGTGCAAAAAGATAGGGCATTCATGTTGCACATTCATACCTTCCGAAGATGCTGAGAATGGGACTTTGCCACATGTCATCGCTGCAGTGAATGATCTAGGGGCCAAAATAAAAAAGAGGCTGGCGTCCAAGAGGAGGACTGGTTTACATAGCTTTCAGTTGGGCCCCGTCCTGGCTAGAAACAATGGTGAAAATAATGATGCCCATCATTGTGTTTGTCTTGGTTATCTTCTGTACGTGCCAGTTGAAGCTGCAGTGTTGTGCCTAATAGCAAAATGATGATGGTCTCGACTGGCGTTCCAAAAGTACCTCATTGCACAAAGGAGGTAGAAGTACAAACTGACCACCCCACTCCCCACATGGACCCCATCCCCTACGGAGATGAAGTTGACCGACTGTACCACATGACCAATGTTCCTCGCCTCAGACTCCAAACATTATAAATAAGTATGGGTAGATTTGGCAGGGGATGGGGGCTGCATTTACATTACATGTACGCCTGAAGAGTATGCGCAAGCAGGAGAAAGCTTACGACATGTGGGTAGGGCATGCATGCCAATAAAGGGAACACCCTCATATGAAGCTGCGGTGAGAAGGGAATACGAGCGCAAATATGGGGAGGGATTTGTTACTGTAGAAGTAACAAAAGTGGGGAATGTTGGGATGGAAATGAGTTTGTGCCACCCGGCTAGGCGCTTTAAAGTGAGGCAAATCCCATAGACAGCTGCACAATGTGCTGGGGGACAGGGCTGTGCTAAAGAAACACAGCATGGATGCAAGATCATGGGCAGTATAGATGCATAGACTTAGTGCACGCATATAAAGAGGCGCCATTTTATAGTTATGGGCGACACATGCAGTTCGGCATGGCTGTGGGGTAAACATAGGCCTGACAGAGAAACATGAACAGGCCCGAAGGCTGAGGACAGATGAGCCTGCGCTGCTAATTCTCCCAGAAACTTCCCCTTGTCCCCTGACTGTTGAAATGCACCCTGCAAGGCCATGAGACAGCATCAGGCTCCTTGCAATGCCCATTCATCACAGCCAGGCCAACAGCAGACCTCTAACCCCTACCCAGCCCACTAGGAGTAATGGCACCCACCACTGACCCAGTCCAAGACCCTGCATTCCACGATAGTGAGTGACCCCAGCACACCAGAGATAAAACCAGTGGTCATATAAGAACTGAACATGCATGACCATGTCATCTCTTCCCATAAATACACCCTTTGTAGTAGAAGGTACAGGGAGGGATACATATAGATCAAAGCGAGGAGTGCGATATAGGCAGAGCACGGAATGTGTAGGTCAGCATGATTGTATTCTTCCCTCCCCCCTGGTGCCAGTCCATGAGCCTCTCAGGTGCATGCCATAATGATGTAGTAGTAGCACTAGCTCAGAATAGCAGCCTTGGAACAGCAACATGTGAAGCGCCTGACCTTCAGTACCTGGAGAGATGAGCCCTGCCAACCCACATGGAGACAGGCCAATCATAGCCTGGCATCCCATATGGAGCAGGATCATGTATATGGTCTCACCAATTAGCTGTGCAGGTTTAGACCCTATAGATGACGTCCTTAGTGATGCTGTGGACTCATATAATGTACCGTTCATGCTAATTCAGGCACAACGTTCTCGAGCAGCAGAGTCCTCTGCTGACACCTTTACTTTTGGAGAATTAAACCTTGTTATCCTTGAAAGCAATCTCTTAGACTTTTTTCCATAGAGGGTTGTCTTTTTTCTGCTGTGAGCATAAAGGGACTTGCCTTCAAAATACACTAGAAAGCAGCACAAAAAGGAGGATGCACAGTTATTAGACACACCTAGATTCGAATTTCCAAAAAAGCAATATAAAGCAGCACAAATGGAGGATGCACAGTTGTAAAGCACGCCTAGAAGATCATACAGCAGATCAGCAATGCAATGAAAAGAGCGAGGCATCTACATTTAAGTAAAAGGCCCTAATAGGGAGGCATCATTAGTCTAGACATGCAGGTGGCACATAGCCGACAGATAAAGTATGCATGCATAGGCAAGTTACAGGATAAAAGAAAATGCAGGAAAGTTAGAGGAGAGCATGGCTTTGGTCTAATTTGAAGTGGGATAGCATTGCTTGAGCAGTCACCATAGAGGGAGGCAGACAGTCGGGGGCCTGCATGGATGTGTGCCATGCAGTGGTGGTCCCCAATGGAGGCCTACATTTGAGAGGAGGTGCTGCACACAAGTCAAAGCAATGGTTTTGGACAAGTATATGGCCAATAGCCTTTATCTGGCGGACCAGGTGCCTCCAAGTAGGTGTCTTAATGGGTAGCATGCTGCTGGAGCAATAGAGGAGCGTCACAATGAAGTGTACTTACCAGTGCTTTCTGCTCGGAAGCGTAGTGCGGCGTCCTTACAGTCCTCCAGGTGCTTACAGATCCAGACCGGGATAGACACTGGCCCTTTTTGGTGGCTAGCGATCACCTGACGGCTCCGGGGTTCTCCTGACTGATGACCCAGGGCCCAGCCAATCAGACAGCGCTGCACAAGGATGTTTGGATCAGCTGGTGCTAAAGCCACGTGAGGTGACCATGCTTGAAGGGGACTCGCCGGCCCGAAGGTATAGGCTGCCCCGTGTTGTGGAGGCAGAAAGCGAAATGCTGGCAGCCCGATGTTGCACGTGTAAATGAAAGTTCACTACTTAGGTTCACATTACACTAAAGCTACATAAGATATCATGTCCAATGTAACAGAAATGTGCTATTTGCCTTGCCTTTACTTACAATAACACTTAAATAGTAAACTGTTCTTTTCATATGTGGAGATAGATATATATATATATATATATATATATATATATATATATATATATATTTATTCAGTAAAAACACTTTGTTAAAGGGACATTATGGTTAAGTTGCACTACTAAAAACCTATGAAATTCAGTAAAAAAACTTTGGTAAAGGGACGTTATGGTTCCAAGTAAAACCGAAAAACCCCTGAAATTCGCCAGTTATGGTAAGCTAAGCAACCATAACTGGCACCACCACCGTGCACTGCTAAGACTAACACCCAGGACATCAAAGATGACATCACAAATGTCATTGATGACGTCACTGATGACATCACATGTCTGGCTCCCCCTTTTTTCCTTTACTGACATATCTAGGCCACATGGTTTTCTTCAGTAACAGTCAGGAATTAAAAGTGGAAAAGGTAGTATATTTGTAGACTTATCCTTCAAGTATGTTATTACAATAATTCCCTTAGGGTCCAGTCATATCATATGAAACATATACATAGGGGAAGACACAAGCATGAAAGACAGCAATCCTTTCTGTGCATTAAAATTATCAGAAGTGTTATCAGCACTTTCTGATAGTTCTGTTGTTTTTTTTTATTACTGTACTTTCCCTGTATATGCACCTATTTTTATATCTTGTATTCACACTACTTTCCTTAGGGTCCAGTCACATCATGCGATATATATACATAGGATAAGTAGCAGCTTTGAAACAGAGCAATCATTTCTCTGCATAAAGGTAATCAGTTAGGTTATGAACACTTTTTGCTACTACTTCTGTTTTTTTTCTTACTTCAATTTCCTTGTATATACTCCTATTTGTATGTGGTGTTGTCTCTTTGTGTTTTGTCTATAATAATGCAATTATGTAGTAAGTGGGTTTTATTATCTACTTATCACATGTTTCACAGTATGCAAAAGTCTAATAAGAAAACAGTTATCATTTCACTATTCAACATGGCAAGCTTATGAATATTGAACCTCCATCATGTATGCTGCACACAATGCCTATGTTTCTACATGAGCACCTTAGTATACTGGATGGACTAATTAGCCCTTGATATTTATTCCAATGATCCTTGACACTTTTTTTTATTAACATTACAATAAGAAACCCTCGTACAGACTTTTGATGAAAGGTAAATGCACATGTGATGTCATCTTTGATGTCCTGGGTGTTAGTCTTAGCAGTGCACGGTGGTGGCGCGAGTTATGGTTGCTTAGCTTACCATAACTGGCGAATTTCAGGGGTTTTTCGGTTTTACTTGGAACCATAACGTCCCTTTAACAAAGTTTTTTTTACTGAATTTCATAGGTTATTAGTAGCGCAACTTAACCCTAACGTCCCTTTAACAAAGTTTTTTTACTGAATGTCATAGGTTTTTCGTAGCGCAACTGAACCCTAACGTCCCTTTTAACAATGTTTTTTTACTGAATGTCATAGGTTTTTCGTAGCGCAACTGAACCATAACGTCCCTTTAACAAAGTTTTTTTACTGAATTTCATAGTTTTTTAGTAGCACAACTTAACAATAATAACTTTGACTTTATGTACATGTAATATGGAACATACTGAACACTTTCTACTGAATTTGACTGTCCGCGGACATGTTCGGACAACAGTACCACCTCCTAAAAACTCTGGGGGGGTATGTGTAATTATTATATCATAACATAGGAACATTTAACAAATTCACAAAGCAGCACACATACAAAGTATATGTAGTAATACTTAAGAAATGTAATCCATATATGTAACACACTAACCATTCATTTAAATACAATATGTTCTAAAATGGAATATACCAAAAGAAGATAAAGTGGCTTCCAACATAATTACCTCACAGACACTCCACAACTAAGAGCAAGACCAGACGTACAGACTACTCATCACATATCTTACCTGAAATAGTAAGTGCACTTCATTTTACTCATATATTTATAAACTTTCAGTATTAGATAAAAAAAATATATATTACTTTTTTGTTTTCTCACAGAAATGTGTAGTACTCTGGAGTGGCTAGAGGAGCATTTCCCACGAGAGGAAATGTCAGAAGATAGTGCACCTAATGGTACACACTTTACTATATAAACCAATTAATAAATATTATTTTGTATACATTTAACATATACTTTTTTTTTTGTACAGACCATACAAAAATTGAAATTACTACAGAAAAAGAAGCAGTGGATAACACTCTGGAACACATAAATGAAAAAATGGACCAATTTATGGCAAATTTTACCAATTTAAAAACTTTGTGGAAGATCACTTAAAACTAACAACAAGATACCATTGTCCCACCTGTACTTGTCCCCCCTCACCATATCCCCCTCATTTAACCCCAAACCCTCTCCATGGACCAAAACGTTTTGATGACATTTACATCCCTCCTTCACCTGATCCCAATTATGTTGAAATCCCTAATTCTCCTGTTTTTGTTTCCTTTTCTGCCCCACCTTCTCAGTCATAAATTGTTAATATATGTCAAATAAAGTTACTTTTTTTATATTGTGTTGTAATTAGTTTCAGTTCTTTTTGTGAAAACCAATTTAGGTGTCCACGGACAGCGCGGTTGTTCGGAAACGTTCGTAAATAGACGAAAATGTAAGTGTCCTGAGGACACTATATCTGTCCGTAATGTTCTCATGCAAGTTGAAACTGTTCTAAGAACACTCGTAGTGTCCTGAAATGTTCGTAAATAAACGAAAATGGAGGTGTCGTTAAGAACACTATGCCTGTTAGTAGTGTTCGCTAGCAAGTTGAAACTGTTCTAAGAACACTCGTGGTGTCCTGAATTGTTCGTAAATAAACGAAAATGGAGGTGTGCTGGGGACGCTATGTCTGTCTGTATTGTTCGCAAGAAAGTTAAACTGTGCTAAGAACAAACGGCTGTCCGTAACTGTTCGTTTTACGTGTGACACACTTTTAATTAGTTCAGGACCCGAACACTGTCCGTAGAACATCAACGCGCATGCGCAAAAGCAATGTCCGTACATTGGGTGTCCTGCGGACGGCCGCTTCCTTAGCGAACATGCTCACAAAGCAATCATGTGACCGCGCCCACGCTGATCGCGTGTTCTGAATGCGGACACTGTTCGTGTAGTAATCCACAATATTTCTCATTAAAAACTCACCATACCACAAATCCCACATACTAATCCTAAATTTCCACATAGTTTTTGTGACTTTTTGAACCTTTTTTGTTGTTCGATCTGTCTTGCGGAGGGCGCGCATTTCCGCGAACCGCGTACAAGCACCCCTATAAAAGACCACGCCCTAGAGCTCATTCTCATTGTGTTTCTGGCTATTCCACAGAACACACTGCATTTTGCTGCATACTTTGCAGATTTTGAGATTTCGATCTCCAAGCCGATGACATCCATGGCTCCACTATTGCCACCTCTGCTACATCTGCCTCAGCACCACCCCCACCCCCTCCACCACCACAATCTCCCCAAGGGCCTTAAGAGGGGAACAGGAGTGAGGATACAGAGGAGGAAGAAGAGGATGACGAGAATAAGGTAGAGGAAATCCCTACTACCCGCCCTCGGCATGATTCTTGGGTGTGCCGGTTGTTTACCGTTCATGGGAATAGTCCTAAGGCTCGTGCGAACCGTGTCACCTGCAATGAGTGCAAAATGGTACTCAGTCGCGGGAGGCATGGTTCGTACAGCTTTGGGACCACTACCATGAAGCGTCACCTCAACTCATTCCACACTGGGGCCATTCGCCAGGTTGTACCTTGCGAAGAGCGTAGTAGGTTGATTGTCTCTACTTCATCCTCCGTTTCTGATCCTGTCACCAAAAGGAACACCTCTGTGGGACAGCGTCTTCCTCAAGCTGCCTCACAGGCCATACAGAATTCTGATGACCCTTACCTTTCCCTTACCTTTCGAGGGTCACAGTTGTATGTATGTACTGTGACACAGTACTCTGCAGGGGGGAGCGACTTCGGAGTGCTTTTGAGACTATCGTCTCACAGTGCGAGGAGACCTGCTCACTACCCAAATAAAACCCACTCTACATCTTCCTCTCTCAGCTCGCCCTTTTTTTATCCCTGTGGTTGGTGTCCCCCCTTTCCCCTCCTTTCCCCTCCTCTCCTAGTGTGTTGTGCATAAAAAACCCAAAAAAATACAAAATAACAAAAATCAAAAAAAATAAGGCTCTTTTCAGAGCCGCCTTTCACAGTTAAAAAATAGAAGTGAAGATAAATAAAGCAGGGCCCTTTGTATTTCTTGAAAGTCCATGGACAGTTCATGAACATAAAAAAATTTGGGGTACTACCCTATTGTAACCATTGCATTTTTCTCTGGGAGGAAGTGGTGGCTCTGAAAAGAGCCTTTGGGAGGTGTTTGTATGTCAAAAATTATAAATACTTAACACCTACTTCAAAATGGATGCTGTATTTCTAAAAAAGGTTGCAATGCATTTTGTACATTTCTCAGAAAAATCTGATTGCCAGCATAAGTAAGATGGACTCCATCTCTGCGAAAAATGTATGTACTACGAAACATAATATTTTCATTGTGAAAAGAGGGCATGCCAAAATCTCTTAGGAAGGCACAAACAGCCTTATTAACATTACGCCTTGCTTTCTCCATTTGTGGACCACATGAAAAAGAACAAAGCAACATTTGTCTCTGCGCAATCCGTGAAAAAATTACTTTGGAGTTTGGAAACATGTCCATGATCTTCTGAAGTCCTTCTTTCATTGCAAATTGCAAAGAAATTCCAGACGCATGTCCTAAACTGTTCCATCCACAATGAATTACAATTATGTCTGGATGGTCCTCTATCTTCAAAGTTGCACAGAGAGGTAGCAAGTCCAACCACTTCATTCCACGCACTCCATGCCAGTGCACTTCCACATGTGCGAATCCAAGATCTATAGATACTCCACAGCTTTCTGCATGCACCTTCAACCAATGTATCCACGAGTCTCCCAAAATCCACACAATCTGTTTTTTGAAACACTCAGCCATAGCTATCTGTTCTTCTCTCAGCAAAAATAATATCTGAGAAAACCTCTCCTAGCACAACACACTCACTAAACTTTACTGACCAATCCCTTGCTACATTCAATCTCATTTGCATGCCACCCCACCCCAAATTCCCCGGATGTAATATGCGGTGTCCTAGAATTGCTGCAATGTCCGCGAACATATCGTAACATGGACAGCCCTTCTACCATTTCCACTTCACTCTCTGTGCCATTCCCTCATTGGATGTAGCTAAGAAATCACATGACCATCCACCAATCAAATCCAAGACCTCTACATGTAACTACATCATCATAGATCAGCACTGCAAATGTACGGTGAATCTCTCGGAGTACAAGTCTCATACCATTGGCAATCACGATCTACGAGAAATACTATACAAGTCTCCAAGATTTCTACTTGCAGCTTCGTCCATATCCATATGCATGAACACAAACTACAGGTATGCATATTTTCTATACAGTACATGAACGCATTTTCTAACCGACTTTTACCTTGTATAATCTGTAAAATGAATCTACGATCATTTTTTCATTGTCTTAAAATGAACTGTGACTTACAAACCTTCATACCGTTTAATTTCTTCATACACACACACACACACGCAAATAATGTTAAACTAACATTTTTGAAATAAAATATATAGACTACATATAATCAAACAAAATTACATGCACACTCTATGATCAAATCTCAAACAATAATATTTGTACAAACACATGATTGGTTTTAATTTTTTTAATTTATATAATTACTTACATTTATATAGGACAAGCAGGCTATGACATTGACTCACTATTACGTGGAAAAGCAGGCTATGACATTGACTCACTAATACGTGGAAAAGCTTAGTTACAGGAATAGTTGTATACAGTGGTACATTATGAATTTCACAAGCCATAGTAAAGATATTTTCTTTCCTACAGTTAGTCATAAGATTGTTTTAATGGTTTTGAGGAAGGTGCTGAGCATTTCAATTTAAAAAATCTATGTCTAAATTAAAAACAGTGCTATATACAAACCAAATTACTAATTTCTTTCTTTTACAATTGCAGTGAAGACCATTCTCCTGAAAAGAAGCAGCCACATTTGAAGTACAAAGAACAACTAAGAAGCAAACTGCTCATTTTAGAAAAAAAGTAAGTAGAATGTTACCATAATATTTGAATTATTACTCAAAAACACTGTAAGGTTAATTCATGCTATTTCTGTGCCTAAAAATAGAGATTCTGCACCATTCTGACCAAAAATCCCCCGTCTTAAACAGTGATTTACTGGCAGAATGGCCCACAAATGCCTATTTTTCGACACACAAATTACCCAACTCAGCCGCTAGAATTAAGATGTTGTAGAACAAACAACTGTTTTAATTGTATAGCTTTAGATATACTATTTATACTTCTCCACACCACTGGCTTACTTTTTTCTGTCATCTGAACCCCAGTTTAGTAATACATTAATTCAAGAATACCCATCCCTAGTAGTTGTACTTCCCAATGCACAATCACACACCATTACATACATCTTTATCATCTTACTCAAACGCTCATGCACACAACACACATGCATTGCAGAACACCCCAACCCATACCTTCTGTATTTTCTTCAACAGACCCTAAAGAATGCCTACCAAAAAGCAACTCTGTAGAAAGGAACGCAGAAGTAGAGCAAATGAAAAGAAAAGTCTCCAACATAAACATCCATCTATAGCAGAATTTGTAAAAAAAAAAGTTGAAACACAACAGCTAATACAGTCATGTAGTGAAACGGAAGAAGTTTCTAGTACAAAAACTTTGCCACCTCTATCAAAAAGTAAAACAACCCAAAAAACAATGAACTGAAAATCAACTATCACTACAAATAAAACTTCTTCTATAAATCTTGATATAGTACAAAGTAAGCATACCAAGAAAAGTATTTTAGCCAAAATGTTCCGTCACAAAGTCCTTCAAAATCTTATAAAAACAGGAGAGAAACCAGGTTCAACACTTCAAACCTATCGTAGGAAAGTAATCTTAGAAGCGTTGATAGACAGTGCAATTCTTCTCAAAAGAAAGTTATTTATTTTAGTGTTAAACAGAATGAAACCACTAACAAAACGAATAACTAAATTAAAAAAAGACTTCTCAATAAACGAAATGTCAACATAAATAACTTCTTAAATATCTGTGGAGGTGAATGGAGTCACACTACAAGCACAGAACCATACTTTATTGAAAAAGCGTACAAACAAAAGCAAACAAATACAATTGCCATACATAGCAGTGGTCGAGGTTATGAAAAAGTTAATAATACCATACTGGAACAAGAAGTACTCCTTACAAAAATATGCCCTGAAAACGTAGATTTACCCCTCCATTCAACTGAATCAGAACATCTAGTGTACAAATGGCCATGCACGTCAATATGTAACATTCCCAAAAAAATGTTCAAGTCTTTACGCCAATTCCTCAATCAATATGTGAAAAGCAAAGACAAAATCAAAATTAAACTACTGCAAAATATGGATGCTTGTCCAGTATGCAAGTACACAGGACTACAAGGACATTCATTGGCCTGCATTACAGGACCTACTTGCAAAACAACCTTCCATGATTTCAAAAGGATATCAACACATCATGCAAGTATAAGAAATCTAGTCTATAAACTGTACTATGCTAAAAGTCCTGCTTTAGCACTAGCCAATTTAAATAACATTCTTCTACATGGTACAGCAAAAGACCTACTAGAAGAAATCGACTATATCCAGACAAAATATTTTGGAATTGAAACCCACTTACAAAATGAATTAGCTGTAAACCAACTTCATAACAATTCTGCACATGGCAACCTTTCACTACACACATACAAAAAAGAAATACTAAAATTTGAAAGTACTTCAGCTGAAGTATCAAACCACGTGTTTTTATGTTGCCGCAGAACTTTTTATAAAAGTAACACAAAAACTATAGACCTATCATACAAAATAGAAGACAATGAAGATTCTAAATGGTTTGAATTAGCTCTCTACCTTATAGCAGAAAACAAAAACGAAATAACTGACCCCATAATACTTTGCAGTTACTGCACTACAAAACTTGACAACAACCAAACTCCTTCACGTGCTATCACAAATAACTTGGAATTATATCCACTACCAAAACCCCTTCAACAACTTAATTTATATGAGAGTATCATAATTCAAACAGTGCACCCATTTCAAGCAATAATACGCCTTCAACCAAAAACTGCAAAATTACCTCCCTCTGAATTAGTGAAAGGTATTCGTGGAAAAGTAGTGTATTTACCATTAGATCTAAAAGAAAATGTGCACACTCTAGGAGTGCAACGTCCAATGCAACAATCTTTAATTATCTTGGTAAATGGAGTACCTACAAAAGACAAAACAATTTGGCAACAACTGGTAGATTTACATAAGGTTAGAGAAGCCCTGCAATATCTTAAAGAGAATAATGAATATTACAAAGAAATTAATATTGAAGAAAACTTAAAAGTTACAACTGAAATAATTCAAGAGACACAAGAAGCTGGTCAATTTGAGCTCCTAGATCCTGCTACAATATCAAACACTTTAGACCATTATACAATTCATCCATTGCACTCTAATGACACCATAGAAGATGCACTGGAAACGTACCAAATGCGTCAAACAAAAGGATCACCAATCAGCATATGGGAAAAAAGTATAGAAGCATGTGCTTTTCCTCTACTCTTTCCTACTGGCAAAGGAGGAAGATATGATGATAGACATATTCAAATAACAGCATCAAAATATCGCTCATTACGAATGTATTCTGAAGATCCCAGATTTCGACAAAATGTGGAATACATATTCCACCTACTCTTTGAAAGTGAACTGGCAACTTTATGTTACGGAGTTGCACATATATTCAAATCAGGATCACACTTTCAAAATATGACAGCTACACAATTATTACAAAAAGTTCAACAAAAAGGTGAGGTTTTACAAGCAAATCTTACAAATCTATTAGCAAATATGCGTGGTACTAAAGAGTACTGGTTTCGACGTCATGGAGATGTACGTTGTATGATCAGACACCTTGGCCCACCCACTTGGTTTGTTACATTAAGTTGTGCAGAATATGCATGGGAAGATTTACATGCTTTCCTACGCATATCAAACGAAAACAAAACAAACATAGATATACCAACACCTGGAGAACTTTGTTCTCAGGATCCTGTTAATGTTTCAAGATATTTTCACCATCGCTTCGTTGCTATGCTACATTTTATTTGTAATAAAACTGTTCCTCCCCTTGGAGAAGTGCAACACTTCTTTTGGAGAAAAGAATACCAAGCCACAAGAGCACCACATGTCCACATGCTTTTGAAGATTAAAATTTGGTCAAGACAGGGATGCCACTGTTTTACAGTTTATTGAAAAATATGTCACTTGTGAAATTCCATCAGAATCCACAAATAGTGATCTTCATGCAAAAAATTTTACAATTCCAAAGACACATATGTGGCAAATACTGTCGTCGCAAATACAAAAAAGGGAAATACTACACCAAATGCCGATTTGGTTTCCCTAGACCAGTTACAAATACAGGTCAAGTGAACAACCTCATGTCTTCAGTTAGACATATTGTTAAAGGTAAGTCACCTAAAAATACATATTGCATAAAAAGAAAAGAAGAAGAAAAATATATCAATGATTACAATGCAATCATTGCCCACTTATTGAATGCAAACATAGATATGCAGTACATTGCAGACAATTCTACTACAGTTGCACGATATGTCACAGCATACTTAACCAAATCAGAAAAGACAGAGCTCCAAGACCTCTGGAATGACCTGTTATCAGATAAAACAGTGTCTCAGAAATTATACAGCTTGGGCATAAAAATGCTGTCCCATAGAGAATGTGGATCCTATGAAGCAGCTGATCGATTAACTGGTACTGCATTGTATGGTAAATCTGAAAATATAGTATGGCTAAATCTTGGTCCAGCTAAATCTAGAAAAAGAGTTCTAAAATCATACGAAGATATAGAAACAATAGCCAAACATGATCCCAACAGCCAAGACATTCTAAAAAAACATTTATTGGACACATACTACCCTATAACAGGAGTACCACTTTAGAAACCATGTGTCTATACCAAAAAGCCCAAATCTACACATACAAAAATAATATAAAACCTGAAAAACAAAACCGTAAATACAAAGTGACAAACTGTGAAGGCAGCTTAGTAAAACTCACCAAACCAAATTTAATTAATCATATCAAATTGTCATTAAAGACTCCTCAACATAAAGAAGTATATTACATGTCCCTGCTACAACTCTTTAAACCATGGAGAAAAGAAGAAGAAATACTAGATAACTATGACTCATATGAAGATGCTTTCAAAGCAAATGAAAGCAATATAACTGATGTAAACTTTGCACAGTACAAAACAATGTTGCACAATGAACAGCAACACGAAGAAGAACTCCAGGCCCAACTAGATAAGGACACTCCTGACAGTAGTCAACCTTCTGTCACAGGAAGCCAAGAACCACTGGGAGACCCACTAATAACAAATGAGGCAGAATTAGCTAGGATAGAAGTAGAAAACACCAGGTGTCAGTATGAAGATAAAGAAGACTTAACTATACTACAATCAAAGCTAAACAATGAGCAACGTAGCATTTTTCAAGAAGTAAACAAAGAAATTGCACATGGTGTACAACATGAAAACAAAGAATGCACTTGTCAAAATTACAAACCTATACTATTGTATGTCAGTGGTGAAGCTGGTTCTGGCAAAACATTCCTTATCAAAATCATCAGTAAGTTCCTTCAACAATTGACAAACAACAAACTGTCAGCTGTTGTCACTGCCCCCACAGGTTTAGCTGCCTACAACATAGGTGGTGTCACTTTAGACCGATTACTACTCCTGCCAGTAGAACACCAAAACAAATTAGATTATTACAAACTTTCTGCAGAAGCTGCAATGGAACTACGCAGAGTATTTAAACAAATGAAAATGCTACTAATAGATGAAGTGAGCATGGTGTCCAACCTAATGTTGGCTTTGATTCACCTCAGATTACAAGAAGTACTCAAAACAAACTATGAAGAGCTCTTTGCAGGAAAACACATTATTGTTTTCGGAGATCTTCTTCAATTGACACCAGTAAAAGGTGATCCTATTTTTAAAACATTAGGACACAAACTCTGCCGTAAAACTGTTGGCAGCATTGGAAATGTCAACCTTTGGCAACATTTCCAATACAGAGAATTAACAGAAAACATGCGCGAATCTGCAGATCTCACTTATGCCAACATCTTAAAAAGTATCAGAGTTGGTATACTTTCTAAAGAAGCAGAAGCAATATTGAAAACCCGGCACATTCATGCACTTTATGGTGATAATGCATGTGCTACAGATGTTATAGAACAATTAGCCCACAAAAATGTCAATTGTATGGCCTTAATGCCAACTCTTGCAAGCTGTTTCAAATTCAATGAAATAATGTTAAGTAAAGAAATGCAACCAATAATGGAAATTAGCGCCACAGACAAACTAGATGTACATGGAATGGCACTACCCATGTGTGACCAAGCCACAACAAGACTAAATAGTTTAGAAAAATCAATCTCAAACACAGCAGGCTTGGAAAAGATATTAAAATTATCCTTAAATTGCAGAGTAATGCTGAAACGTAACCTTGACGTGGACCAAGGACTAGTTAATGGAGCACTGGGTACAGTTGTTGGCTTTCAAACATACCCACGTGACAACAAAATTCAGTTTGTCAATATTCTCTTTGACAAACTTTCAGAAGTAAAAAGAATAGGACGCTCAACAGCTCGATTCCGTCTCTTCGAAGACATGTATGTACCCAGAGAACAATTTTCTCTAACTCTTGCATACGCAGTCACCATTCATAAATCACAAGGTCTTACCCTAGACAAAGCAATGATAGACATTGGTAACACAGTCTTTAAAGAAGGCATGAGCTACGTAGCACTATCACGCTTACGTACACTTGACGGTCTATTTCTAATCAACTTTGATGCAAGTAAAATAAACGCTGATATTCCTTGCATTTTAGAATACAATAGACTTCGTTCACTATACACTCCCCATCTAAACACATATTCTGTTCCACAAAAAGTAAAACATTATAAAAGAAAAATAAATCAAACAGAAAAGCAACACGATGTCACTGCAAATCCTCCAAAGAGAGTAAAAGAAAGTAATACTTCATCAAGTGCCACAAGCAAAAAAGAATCAATTAGGGAAAGTAAACCAAGTACTTCTTCAAAGAAGGAAGACAAACTCCAAAAAAAGCAGTCAGATACAGAACTACCTGGTCCATTTAAACTCTCAAATATAGTTGGTGTAAGTTGCTACGCAAATGTAGCAATGAATATTCTATTTCAATTACCACCAATTGTTGAGAACATTTACTTACACAGTACAGACCCATTGTGTTTGCAAATGTTAGTACTTCACAGAAATGCAGCAAATAATCCTGACAACACTTATAGTGTTTATGGAATAAGACAACAATTGGACTACTGTGCTGGAATGGTGAAATTCACTATAAACTCACAGGAAGATCCACAAGAATTTCTAATGTACTTACTATTAGTACTGGAAAACAAAAACATACCTATAAATGAAATCTTCCAGATTTCATACATGTGGAAACATACATGCACTCTCTGCAACAATGTGACACAAGAACAAATCCCCAATGAACGCTTTGTGTATATATCAATACCTAATTGTGAATCCGTTCCATTTCAGCAACTTGTACAAAATGCAAACCATGGTAGATTATGTTCGACCTGCAATTCAGATAATCGCTCCACGTTAGTAATATAAACACATAGTAAATACGTAATACTAATGCTTCTACGTTACAATGCAGATGGTACCAAAAACAACTGCAAGCTGACTGGATTCACACATGGTCAAATATCACTTGGTAGGAAAACCTTCACAACAATAGGTATAATCTTCCACGCAGGACCCACAACCAATTCAGGGCACTACACTGCATATATAAAAAAGAAATGTGGATGGTTTGAATGTAATGATAGTACCATTACTCTAAAGCAGAGATTACCAGCAAATCTTACAAACGCTTATTTAATGTTCTTAAAACCAAAATTTGATAACTAAACTGTACTTAAACCTTAAGTACACTTGTAGTAAATAAATATAAACTGTCACAATATTCCAAAAGCTATCTAACTGCCCAAAGATGCTACAACAACTAATCAGATAAATTAATACCACTCAAATAGAGAAAGAAATAGACAGAATACGCCAATTGGTATCTAACTGTCCCAAAATTTAGAAATATCCAAACAGATAAATCAATACCACGAAATGATATAAAAAAAATAAACAGTTAGAATACGCCTACTGGTGTCCAACTGCTCCAAAATTTTACAATATCCAAACAAATACCTAATATCTTACTGCTCCCAAAAACTAGAACAATCCAATGTATAAAGCATCAGCCAGAAACAACAAGTAAACACTGAAAACAAACAAACAAATAAACTGTAGCAACAGAAAAAGGTTTTTTTTTAATCCACCATGGATTTTTTTTCTCCCACAGACCCAATGATTTTAGCAACAAACCCAGAAACTGAGCAAATTGCACAGTACTCTGGTTTGTCATCTACTAAATATGAGGGTAAAAAAAAGAAGAAAATGTTGATTGTACAATGTAATAAGTCTTTATAAAATACTAATACTAACATGCTATTTTCTTTTATCACAGAAATGAACAAGAAAAACATGGACTCCCGTTACTAAACCAAATAGTAAGTATAACATGATAAATACAACCATCGCAGCATATCACACCTATACTGGCTTATAACATTGTTCCTTATAAATGTTTTTGACCCAAAGTTATAAGCCACTATGAGTGTGATATGCTGCGGTGCTTGTGGCCAGGGCATAGACTCTTGGGTGCATGGCATATGAGTTTGATATGCTGCAGTGGTTGTGGCCAGGGCATAGAGTCTTCGGTGCATGGCCAAATGGCCATGCACCCAACATTCTATACCCTGGCCACAACCACCGCAGCATATCACACCCATAGATTCAAGCATTACAACCATTTTAATGTCCGCGGACACAAGGAAGTTCCTAGAACACATTCAACTTGCGAGAGGACGATACGGACAGCGTCCTCAGGACACCCCCATTTTCTTTATGTACGAACATTTAAGGACACCGTGAGTGTTCTTAGAACACTTTCAGCTTGCCAACGAACAATACAGACAACGTCTTCAGGACACCCCCTGCGAACATTCCAGCACCCCACGAGTGTTCTTAGAACACTTTCAACTTGACACCGAATCCATTCTGTTTATTTACGAACATTTCAGAACAGCCGTGTTGTCCGCAGACAAATCGAACACAACAAAAGCATCTAGCACATACAAAAATACAACATTGCAGCTATCTCATACTCCCCACCCTCCCCAAACACTCTTACACACCAACACACTCCACTAAATACAATTTCTAAACCAAGTTTCACCTCGCTGTCCGCGGTCGTCCGTGAATGCAAGATGTCGGGCGCCACCAACAATTTGAGGCTCTCCACACCCCACGCCGTCAATCAGCGAACACGTCGGATGTCTACAGACATCGCGCAAGCCGCTTGGCCAATTAGGGTACTGTCCGCGGAGCGAACCGGGAAGTCTGTCCGCGGAGCGAACGGAGATATCACTAATTGTTTTGCCTTACATTTTGGTCATTTAAAAAAAAAACTACTGGACGGAATTACACCAAATTTGCAAAAGCACGCTTTCAGGACCAAGCCCCCGCTCCTGCCACAAATTTGGTGTAAATCCGTCCAGCCGTTTGGGCTGTAGGCGTGCGCAAAGTTTTTTCCCCATTATGTCTATGGGAAAAAACAAAAGTTTTGGGACCCCCCTGTAACTTTGACCCCCCTGGACCAAACCTCTCCAAACTTTGCAAAAGAATTCGGAATGGGCCATATACTTCTTTTGCAAAGTTTGGTGAGGATTCGTCCAGAGGGAGCGAAGTTATAAGCCACCCAAAAAATGCTCTTCCTATGGAAACACCAACTTAACCATAGCGTCCATGTTATATATATATATATATATATCTATATATATATAGATAGATATATATTCAGTAAAAAAACTTTGTTAAAGGGACGTTATGGTTCAAAGTTAAACCGAAAACCCCCTGAAATTCGGCAGTTATGGTAAGATAAGCAACCATAACTCTCACCACCGTGCACTGCTAACACTAACACCCAGGACATCAAAGATGACATCACAAATGTCATTGATGACATCACTGATGACATCACATGTCTGGCTCTCCCTTTTTTCCCTTTACTGACATATCTAGGCCACATAGTTTTCTTCAGTAACAGTCAGGAAGTAAAAATTGAAAAGGTACTATATTTGTAGACTTAGGGTCAAGTCACATCATATGAAACATATACATAGCGGAAGACACAGGCTTGAAAGAGAGCAATCCTTTCTGTGCATGAAGATAATCATTAGGGTTATCATCACTTTCTCATAGTTTTATTTTTATTACTCTACCTTCCCTGTATATGCTCATATTTGTATACATTGTACTCACTCTCCTTTCCTTTGGGTGCAGTCACATCATGTGATACACATACATATGGTAAGTAGCAGCTTTGAAACAGAGCAATAGTTTCTCTGCATAAAGACAATCAGTTAGGTTATGAACTCTTTCTGCTACTACTTCTGCTTTTTTGTTTACTTCACTGTCCCTGTATATACTCATATTTGTATGTGTTATTGTCTCTTTGTGTTTTGTCTGTAATAATTATGTATTAAGTGGGTTTTATTATCTACTTATTACATGTTGCAAGATTATGAATATGGCACCTTCATCATGTATGCTGCACACACTGCCTATGTTTCTGCATGAGTAGCTTAGTATACTGGATAGAACTTCATAATAGAATGCTATTTATATCAATGCATTGCTTAATGCACTAATTAGCTCATGATATTTATCCCAATGATCCTTGACAGTTTTTGATCAGCATTATAAGAATCCCTTGTACAGAGTTTTCATGAAAAGTAAATGCACATGTGATGTCATCAGTGATGTCATCAATGACATTTGTGATGTCATCTTTGATGTCCTGGGTGTTAGTGTTAGCAGTGCACGGAGGCGCGAGTTATGGTTGCTTATCTTACCATAACTGCCGAATTTCAGGGGTTTTTCGGTTTTACTTTGAACCATAACGTCCCTTTAACAAAGTTTTTTCACTGAATTTCATAGGTTTTTAGTAGCGCAACTTAACCATAACGTCGCTTTAACAAAGTTTTTGTTACTGAATTTCATAGGTTTTTAGTAGCACAACTTAACCATAATATCCCTGACTTTAAATACATGTAACATAGAACATACTGAACCCCTAGCTAGTGATTTCGATGTCCGCAGACTACCGCCATGTCCGCGGACATATCGAAAATCTATGCGTGGTGAATGTAAATTTAAATAGTGTGCCCCATTTCCCCTTTGAGGTTGGCTCTGAAAAGAGCCATTTTTTTTTTGTTTTTTTGCAGATGCTTGACAGACACCTATTATTTTGTATTTTTTTTTTCTTACTTTACTCCTAAAATCTCCACATAACCTTCTCCAAAGCAACCCTTACATTCCAAAACAGCATGGCATTTCGCATAAAAGATAAGGAAATGCCATCTTCTTTAAAATAAACAGCATTACTGGAATCAATATTCTCATTATTACAGAAGAACATACCAGCTCTAAGCATGAAGGCACACATGTGTCATGACCGCAGCCTCCAAGGAGTCAGGTTTAGCCCAACTGCCTCGGAAGCTGGGTCACAACTTCATTTCCAGGCACCCATCGGCTCCCATAGGGGCCTTATCGACCTTGTCCTGGCGCCAGTGGCGCCAGGCTCATAAGGGGACTCAGTCCCAGCACAGGACGTGCCGGGCTCATGATGTAAGGAATGGTGCTTGGGTGGACCTACCTGCTGCAGACCATGCTGCTCACTCACCTGAAGGATGAAATCCTCATCCATCCATGGCTGGAACTACTTTACCCCTGGGTGTGGCCAGCACCACTCCCTGGGACTGGATACTGGAACTATTCTGGAAGCTGGGACTTCTTACCTGGGCGAGGCTGCTGTGGAAGGAGACACCTAAGCACTCCAGTAAGCTATTTAAACCACGGCCGATCAGAGCAACGTGCTTCGCGTTATTCTGCAATAGCAGCAGGACGCTCACCGTGTCAGCTCCAGAGAATCTTCAACTTCTGCATCTGGGGAAGAGAAATCCGCAATCTTACCTTCCGAAATACCATCTTCGTCTTCAGCAGCATCTGAAAAGGGAAAAGAACACCAGGTTAGCACGAGATAAAAACCAGCGCAGCACTTACCCAGTCCATCGGTGCATCTCAAGCCACTGGCTGCAGCTTTCCATTTTTTCCGGCACCCTGTGGAAGCAAAGACATTGGTTAGTAAACCTCCGTGAAACTTTCCTTACCTGCGCTGCATTCTTCTCGCCTCCGCCGACGCTGCTACTCGCATCTGCAAAACAAAAGGACATCATTAAGAAATACAAAACTCCATCTATACGCACGTGTTTTGGGCAGCGCTCATCTTTCTCACTCCTCGGTGCATTCCTCGACATCCATTTTTCTACCCAGCTGCTTCTGCGACCTGAAAAAGGAACAGAGACATTAAGAAGTGCTTTTAACTTCGAATTGACATTTTCTACTTACTTGCCTGCAATACCTTCGCCATTCCATCGCTCTCCGGACCTCCATATTCAAGCAACCGCCGTTCGTGCTGCTAACAACGGCCTAGCTCCAAATCTTCATCCTCTGCAACCAAGAGGCTGGACAATAAACCAGTGAAGTAACTGGCTTCGGCGCCCCTGCACTGACGCAGGATGGAGAGCTCCGCTTTCACCTACATAAGGTGAGCACATTTAGCCTACGAACTACTTGGGAGTACCAGGAAGGGGAGGCAGCTTACCCAGTCAGGCTTATATATCCATATTAACCCCTTGCTCTCATAATTGCAGACACCTCACCCTTCAGATCAAGATCTCCGTGAGGAAAGGGCCTTTCCAGGGTGGCATTCGAGGCCTGCGCGTGACCCTAGAAGACTCCGAGAACCCCCAGCCCAGACCTGCGCCTCCGAGGGATTCAGGTGAGCGTTACAACATGCCTCGGTTGATTACACACCTAGCATTGTTTTGCTGAGGACAAAAAATTGAACTATTGTCCCATATTGCCCTAGGTAGTAATCCATAAAAAATTACTTTGGCATTTGGAAGGATGTTCATTACTGCTTGAACCAAGTGTTCCAAATCTGCCAACAAAGTAGGGGCACTGACATAGCCCAAATGGAAAGCACCATAGTGCAAAACTACCACATGGGGACTGTTCATCCTGCCCATATCTTCACAAACTTGTACAATTCCCTGTACATTGCAATCAAGCACAGTGCTCCACACCACCTCCACTCCTTTAACATCAAAATTATTTGCAACATGCCTGCATTGAGCATACTGTTGTAAACCATGCACAAACATATCTCCAAGCACCAACACCCTGCCTTTCTCCACTTCTGCCATCTTCACTACACACAGTCTCTTTCAACACAAATCCACAACCTCAACATCTGATTGGCTGATCCCTACAGTCTTCTTTCCATGCTGGATTTGCTGGAAAACCCCGGATGTAGCACGCCCTGTCCACAGACAGCCGCGGTGTCCGCGGACCGCGTAACTCTTGGACAGCCCTTCTACCATTTCCACTTCACTCTCTGTGCCATTCCCTCATTGCATACAGCTAAGCAGTCACACAATATGCAGAACGTCCTCAGAACACCCCCATTTTGTTTATTTTCGAACATTTCATGACACCGCGAGTGTTCTTATAACACATGCAACTTGCCAGCGAACAATACGGACAACGTCCTCAGAACTCCCCATTTTCTTTATGTATGAACATTTCAGGACACTGCGAGTGTTCTTCTGGCTCACTCTTTTTTCTTTTGCTGACATCTCTAGGCCACATGGTTTTCTTCAGTAACAGTCAGAAACTAAAAATTGTATTTTATTTGTAGACGTATCCTACAAGTAGGTTCTTATAGTAATTCCCTTGGAGTCCAGTCACATCATATGAAACATATACATAGGGGAAGACACAAGCTTTAAAGACAGCATTATTTTCATGCAAATAAATGATGATTTCTCTGTTTCAAAGCTGCTATTTACCCTATGTATATGTATATTGGTATGTGTTCTTGTCTCTTTGTGTTTTCTCTGTAGTAATGCAATTATGTAATACATGGGTTTTATTAGCTACTTATTACATATTTCACAGTACACAAAAATCTATTAAGAAAACAATTATCATTTCATTATTCAACATATTAACATTACGAATATTATACCTTCATCTTGTACGCTGCACACAATGCTATGTTTCTGCATTAGTAGCTTAGTATACTAGATAGAACCCCATAATAGAATGCTATTTATATCAATGCATCGTTCAAAGCACTAATTAGGGTATGATATTTATTGCAATGATCCTTGACACTTTTTTCGCAACGTTATAATAAGGATCCCTTGTACACATATTTCATGAAAAGTACATACACATGTGATGTCATCAGTGATGTCATCAATGACATTTGTGATGTCATCTTTGATGTCGTGGGTGTTAGTCTTAGCAGTGCACGGTGGTGGCGCGAGTTATGGTTGCTTAGCTTACCATAACTGGCGAATTTCAGGGGTTTTTCGGTTTTACTTGGAACCATAACGTCCCTTTAACAAAGTTTTTTTCACTGAATTTCATAGGTTTTTAGCAGCGTAACTTAACCATAACGTCCCGTTAACAAAGTTTTTTTATTAGCACGCAAACAATATACAAAGATGGAGTGTAAAAAGCAATTTCTCACACAGAATGTTGCAAACTAAGAATTTATGGTTGTTTACAGTGAAGGTCAGCTGCTTCCATTTTTTGCTTGCGTGCCGGAGAGGCCCACGACTCGCACTATAAGGTTCTATTGTTTTTTTACCTTGACAGACAGGGATCACGCTAAAAGACTTCTTTTGAAGGAGTGTTGCAAAAATGTAAGACACGATAAGGATGAAATTTCTGAAACAAAACCACTTTTATATATTATATGACTATGAGAAAGATCGTTGGCACAGACGGAGTCGTATTTTGGGACTGCACTACGCTTAGACAATGGAAAATGCCAATATAATGTAAGTAACCCTTTAGATTATTTTATACCGGAATATAATAACAATAGCGTGGCGTTAAAGCCCAGTTAAGTTGTACTTGTTCGTTCAATGTGGCATAGTGTTTTCTACTGCGCACTATCACCGCCGAATTGGTCCCCTGTCGCTTAGAGGGCTATGAAAAAGGCAGAGGACAGAGGGTGGGTTAATGGGAATAAGTTAACATACTCCGTTGCACTATCCTCGCTAGCAAATAGTTTCACGCCCTAAAAAATAAAATGAATATTTTTAATGAAGATCAGCTGGTGAGACTAATTCATGTTTTTTTTAAAACAGGTACGTCCTTCCGTATTGTCAATGCCACGATTTTCAGACCCCAGCCGATGGATTTTTAACTTCTAGGTGCAGCTCCATGTAAGCAACTTCATGGCCCTCACCATTTTATGGGACAATTGCCAAGGACCAATATGCCCTTACGCAGTACTAGCGGCTAGAAGCAACATACCAACCATTATGGTGGTCTAATGCCTCGTTGTTGGAGCAGCCTTCCGATTATCAGTGCGACCATTTGCTTCTTTTATCATAAACCAACAGCCTGTGTACCCTAATGCCTCGTTGTTGGAGCAGCCTTCCGATTATCAGTGCGACCATTTGCTTCTTTTATCATAAACCAACAGCCTGTGTACCCTAATGCCTCGTTGTTGGAGCAGCCTTCCGATTATCAGTGCGACCATTTGCTTCTTTTATCATAAACCAACAGCCTGTGTACCGCAAAGGAACAGCGCCTGGCTCAAGATGAACTTTTGCTGATCGACAGCAAAGACAAATGCAAATCGCTGAATATTCTCTAAACATTTGATGTGAAATAAATGTACTTTACCAAATGTACAATCTTGCTGTTTACTTTTAAACCACAGTTTCATATTCCGAATTGTGGCGCTCTGTGTTGTAAGCTGATCTAACACCCTCTGTACCGCAAAGGAACAGCGCGTGGCTCAAGATGAACTTTTGCAGATCGACAACAAAGACAAATGCAAATCGCTGAATATTCTCTAAACATTTGATGTCAAATAAATGTACTTTACGAACTGTACAATCTTGCTGTTTGCTTTTAAATCACAGTTTCATATTCCGAATTGTGGCGCGCTGTGTTGTGAGATGATGTGTGTTGTTTTCCAGGTTCTGTGTAAAGTCGCGTAGGACTGGAGACGACTGAGCGCGTTTGACTACCACCCTGTAACGTCACAGAGAGAGGCGGGGAATATGAATGCTTTGATAATGTTAGGCTTAGGGGTGGGACATATGATTTAGTGTCGCAAAAGCAGGTCAGCCAGGTCATTGGCACAAGTGATATGATTATCACACAATGTCGGCGCACAGCAGCCTGATTTATCGTTTCTTTAGTGGAAAAAAAGTCGGGTAAGGCCCATAGGAAATTGTACTATCAGCGGACATAAGGAGGGTTCTTAGAACACTTTCAACCTGACAACGAACAATACGAACAGCGTTCTCAGAACACCCCCATTTTGTTTAATTGCAAACATTTCGGGACACTGCAAGTGTTCTTAGAACACATTCAACTTGCCAGAGTACAATACGGACAGCGTCCTCAGGACACCCCCATTTTGTTTATGTACGAACATTTAAGGACACCGCGAATGTTCTTAGCTCAATTTTAGCTTGCTTGCGAACAAAACGAACACATACTCCGTCCTCAGAACACCGCACCATTTAGTTTATTTACAAAATTTCAGAACAGCCGTGTTGTCCGCAGACAAATCGAACACAACAAAAGCGTCTAGCACATAAAAAAAACAGAACATTGAACCTATCTCATACTCCCCCACCCTCCCCAAACACTCTTACACACCAACACACTCCACTAAATACAATTTTTAATCCAAGTTTCACTGCGCTGTCCGCGGTCGACGGCGAATGCAAGATGGCGGGCTCCACAGAAAATCTGACGCGCTCCACGCCCCACGCCGTCCAATCAGCAAACACGTTGCATGTCCGCAGACATCACGCATGCCACTCCGCCAATTGGGGCGCTGTCCGCGGAGCAAACCGGGAAGTCTGTCCGCGGAGCAAACGGAGATATCACACATTTTTTTGCCTTACGTTTTGGTCATTTTAAAAAAAACTACTGGACGGATTTACACCAGATTTGCAAAAGCATGCTTTCGGGACCAAGCCCCCGCTCCTGCCGCAAATTTGGTGTAAATCCGTCCAGCGGTTTGGGCTGTAGGCGTGCGCAAAGTTTTTTTCCCATTATGTCTATGGGAAAAAACACAAGTTTTATAGGGGGGGTCCCAACTTTGCCCCCCCTGGACCAAACCTCTCCAAACTATGCAAAGACATTCAGAGTGGGCCATATACTTCTTTTGCAAAGTTTGGTGAGGATTCGTCCAGAGGGAGCGAAGTTATAAGCCACCCAAAAAATGCTCTTCCTATGGAAACACCAATTTCACCATAACTACATGGACGCTACCGCGTCCATGTAATATGTATATATATATATATATATATATATATATATATGTTTGGAAGAAACTCATAGCTTCTAGTTGCAGCGCTTTGCCTCTGTGAGTGGGTGCCTCCTGGGTGACTTTAAGAAGCAAGCCACAAGAAACAAAACAACATTTCTGCAACTCCCGCAATATGCCTACAAATTGATGAAAGGCAAAGTGGGATTCACAACAATGAAAAACCAGAGTACTGGGTCTGCGCAAGAAAAATCACTTGTGATTTATTATAAAACACTAGTGCATCCCTATTGATTACAGAAACATGGACTTACTAAGGGCTGAAAAGTCTGGGAGTAAACACTCCTATCTCACTGCGCGTTCCGCCCCGGTCTGGGACTTTGTCAGGTGTAATTCACGTTCACATGCTCAGGCAGGATTTTGAAAACAAACATTCACAAACTAGTCACACCGTCCTTACATTCACAAACTAGTCACACCGTCCTTGATGCGGTGATGTACCCACAACTTCACATAGTGCTGCATTTGCTACTACACATAGCGCAATCTTGGAACAGAGTGTTCATTTTAAGTTCCAATGCATACTGCTTATTTCTATAGTTATTCAAATAAAACTACCTTGTGTGACTATTATATACACAATTTTTTTAAATAACCATTTCAATTTGCCTGGAAAAATGTAGGATTTACTGCTTAATTTTCAACTTTGATATATACCGATGCCAGTGCACTTAAAATATCGGTGATTGCTTCCAGGACATGTGGGGGAGAAATTATTGAGCGGCAGCCAGTCCAAATGTTGTCACTGAATTTAATCCAGCCCAAGTGGGCTTGATCTATTCTGAGTTACTTCATTTCTTAAGTAAAGCAAGCTGTTACCAAATTACTGGGTCTCATCTGGTATCTTGCAACACCCCAAATGGTAAACAAGGAGCGAAATCCTGAACTAGTTTCAATTGTTGAATAGATGTACTGCTAGTTCTTCGTCATTGTTTTGGCCCGAAAGGTTTCGATGTATTAAGCTTGATTAGTGCCTGGTGAGGGTGGTGTAGTGGCCTCTCAGCTAATGAGAAAGCCCGGAACGGGAGAATTACCAGCGGTAATCCCCCGCTCCAAGCTGCCTCACGTCTGGAGCCCGCCATCTCCCCCTGCCGGGAATGAGGTAAGTGCTCCTATGTCCCCTCCCCCCACCTGCCTCCACAGATTTCCCTTCCCTCCCCCCCTTCCCACCGCTTACCTTCTTTTTTGCTCCTCATTGGGAGTGGACACGCTGGAAACACTTCTGTCTCCACTGCGTCCGCTCCCGATCTGTGACAGGCTGCCATTGAAAGGAAGAAGGGACTACACGTAGTCCCTTCTATCGTTTCCACGGCAGTCATTTTTTTGTAATGCCCCCCTGCTGGCGGTTTATTGCTTAATTATCAGCTCAGATTCCAATTGTCTGAGTTGTCTTTCCATGTTACCTTTTCTTCTGTGCTCTGGAATGTGTGCCAATGCTTTATAGTTCAATAAGGCAGGATTGCTACAATGTGTCTTCTCAAAATGTACTGATAGAGGATAACGTATTGCTCTATAGTGTTGTGCAATATTCTGACTTTGAGAGTACATATCGTGAAGCTAATGTACATAAGGTCGCAGGGCCACGTAATACCATAGACAACAAACCTTTTAGTACATTTGATATATATGGTCATCAATTACATTTGTGATGTCATCTTTGATGTCCTGGGTGTTAGTCTTAGCAGTGTACGGTGGTGGTGCGAGTTATGGTTGCTTAGCTTACCATAACTGGCGAATTTCAGAGGTTTTTCGGTTTTACTTGGAACCATAACGTCCCTTTAACAACGTTTTTTCACTGAATTTCATGATATGATATATGATATCATATGGCATTTGTAATGCGCCTATACACAAGTGTTTCAAGGCGCGACGAGGCAGGGAGGGGGGAACAAAGGGGAGACAGACAACGATCCTACTAGGCCAGGTGTCATTCAGATTGCGCAAGTGCAAGGGTAGAGGGGAAGGGAAAAGTGCAAGGGGGAAAGGTAGAGGGGAAAAGTGCGGTACAGGGTTAGAATACAGGATAAATAATAGGGGCCAGCTGGTGGCAAGTGCAAGGTAAGTGCAGACAAGTGCTGGGAAGGGGGGCTGTAGGGATACAGAGACAGTCCCACAGTGCAGGGGTTGCCAGGGAGGCAGTGCAGGGGAGAGAGTGGCTGGGCCAAGGACTGAGATCGGTGAGTGGCCCAGTTGCAGATTCAGTGCATTTTCAGTAATTTAGCAGGGGAGAGGGGGAGAGAAAGGGGAAAGAGAAAGCAGAAGCAAAGAGGAAGGTTTTGAGGTGCTTCCAGAACCAGAGATGGTTCTCCTCAAGTTTCAGGGAGGCAGGAAGGCTGTTCCAGAGGGAGGCCCCTGCTGCGGAGAGAGATCTACCCCCAACTCGTTGCTTGGAGAAGCGGCTGACCCTGAGGGAGCTGAAGGCGGATGAGCGAAGAGCTCGAGAAGGAAGATATCTAGGAAGAGAGAGTTGAAGGTATTTTGGCCCCAGGCCCCAGAAGGGCTTGTGGACAATGCAGAGGGTTTTTATTCATAGGTTTTTAATAGCACAACTTAACCATAAAGTCCCTATAACAAAGTTTTTTTTACTGAATTTCATAGGTTTTTAGTAGTGCAACTTAACCATAACGCCCCTTTAACAAAGTTTTTTCAGTGAACAAATCTTTTACGTTACACGATGGAAAACAATCTACAAATCAACAAAGACAAAACAAAAATTCGAATCTTGGAACCAGCACCTAAAAGATCAGACAAATACAAGTGTTACAAGCATAGAGATTGAAAGAACAAAAGAATTGAAATACCTGGGCGTGACCCAAGACAGTTCTCGTACAGAAAGTGCAATGCAAGAAAGCCTGAAATCAAAAACCAAAAAGTTAGCAGCCCAAGGCAAAGCCATCGATCTAAAATTCGGAAAATTTTCGACAATCCCGGTAATTTAATTCTACAAGAAAAAAGTAGTGCCTTCAATTACATACGGAGCAGAAGCAATGCCTCAAATCCCCAAAAAACTCTGGACAATGTTAGAAGGCATCTTCTGGAAAAAGGTCCTGTGCTTACCTAACTCAACTTCAAAGCCGGCCATCCGACGAGAACTCAGTCTTCTGTCTTTAGTAGGCACGGTAAACATCAACTCGGCCCAGCTTTACCGAAATTGCATCTCTCAAGTCGACCAGAACATCTACACAATGATAGGCGAAGAATTGAAAACGGATTCAGTGAAAATGTTGACAAACTGGAAAGAGGAGAATTTATCCCTATTGGCCTTAGTCGCATGCTCAGAAGATGACCTGACCTTGAATCCGGTCAGAGTGTGCGAAAAACTTAAAAATCTCGACTGGTCACACACCCAAGCGGAAGTAACAGCCAACAGACTTCTAGTTCATCTTCCACATACTCTGTGCAAAGTAAACGAACTTCAGAGATACATTAAAAAATTTCCAAATAGATCATCCATGAATTACTTGCTCAGGATAAGACTAAATCTAATTGAAACAAACGAGATTCGCCAGATCCGAGGTATTTCAGACACATGTGAGTGCCGTCTTTGTGGCGCAGAAAAGGAAACCATACGCCACTTATTAATGGCCTGCCCAAGGAACCAAGCGATAAGATCATCATACCTCGACTTTTCCTGGGCAAATGGTCACTTCGACACCAATCAATGGTGGCTCAGACTGATTGGAGGTGATAGAACAACGTGGCAAATTGCCTTGGTGAAGATCATCCAAGAAACATTGAAAATGCTCGGCTGAGGCATCTTAGGACTTGTGGAATACAGGAACAAGAATTTTGTAAAGTTCCATTTTGGAACATACACAGATAAAAAAAATGTAAACATTTAAAAAAAGAAAAATATATATATGACATTTGAGGTCCGTATCTGCTTGCAGTATGGGCCAATGTTGTTTTAGAATATATCTGAATTCTCGTGCTTTGTTAGAGAATGGAGTGATGAATCTCACTAGATACTCTTCACTGTCTCTTGTCTTCTCTTTATTTTTCAACAGTTGTCCTCTCTCAGTCAATTTCGTTTTTGAAGGGCAATGCCCATATGTCATGCAGTGTAGCCTCGGGCCTTGAGTGTTGAGGTGATATTTCTAGATTATTTTTGGTAGTATTCAACAATTGACACTAGTTCAGTATTTCTCACCTTGTTTACCAATTGGGGTTTTGCAAGCTGACAAATGAGACCCAGTAATTTGTTAACAGTTTGTTTTACTTAAGAAACTGAGGAACTCAGAATAGATCCAGACTGCAGACAATTGAACTATATGGCGGACACTGATGCTTTGCCTTTCATCCATTAGTAGGCATATTGGGGGAGTTGCAGAAATGTTGTTTTATTTATTTGCTAGTGGAAAAGCCTGTGTAAATGGGCTAATGTGCGTAAAGGAAGACATTTTCAGAGTGTAAATATATCATGTGGTGAATGTTAAAGTTATTTATGTAAATAGAAAAAAACACGTTGTAAAGGATCTTGCTCCTTTTATGTGGAGGAGTAGTAATCTCAAACAAAGTCTCACAGAATGGGTTGAAAGTTCAACATAGTACATACAGCCAATTGTTGTATCTGCTCCTCGTTGTCTTGGTTTCCACGTAAAGGTTTTTCACATATATCATGTTGAGGGATGTCAGAGTAGTACAATTCATGTGAAGCAGCATTTGAAGTAGACATGAGATCATAAAATAAACTAAATTGAAGTCAAATAAAGTTTAAAATGTACATGAAGAATGCTATTGATATAATAATACATGCCAAGAAATGTTAAAATGAATAATTACACAATACACAAGTACATTAAAAGAAAAGTAATGTATTTTGTTAGAGAAATCGTACTTTATCAAATTATTTTCTCTTTATATGGTTTTTAAATGTATATATTTTCTTAGTGTATGCACCTTGAAGTATGCTATTAAAGTGGTATCCTTGTCTTGGGCCTCTTTTCTGCATCTAATTGTATGTTATCATTGTTAAAATACACATTTTGTTTGCCTGTAAGATGAACTTGAAGTCTTATTGTTTTATGCGTAAGGCAACAATTCCCTCTAGCGGTGATAACAGGCGAAGCGTGCAGGACGGCTTCAGAAAAACACCATAGGAACCTTGAAAAATTCTATTGTTAATAACCCGCACCCCAGACTGCAATGTTTTGCAAAGATTTGTAAATAATCAAGTTATTAAGAAGACAAACATTTTTTTTTCTCCAAAGTTGCGACTACTTCCCATTCATTTTCCCATAGACAAACACTGAAACACAGAGCTTTTCTGTAACCTTTGCTATATCCACGAGTAGCCGACATCTCAAAGCAAACTGCGTCACAGAAACAGCGTGTGCTGTGGGCGAAAGGGAGAGGGCAGGGGAGGCGAGGAGGCCGTCTGGGGGAGCTGGCACAGATGATGGGGGCACTTGGCGAGGGTCTGGGAGGAACGAAAGCATTTTTTCTGATGTTTTTCTGATATTCACTGCTATAGAAAACTACAGATAGCCACAGCGATCTGTAGTCCATCCACACAGTTATAGTTTTTTTTAAAGGATATTATTACAGCTATAGTGATCTCACAGGTGAAAAATCACTGACCAAGGCCTGTGACATGATAGCAATATAGGTCCCCCATCCATGCAGTAACCAGGACAGACCTTGTTTAGCTTCAAAGTGGAGAAGGAGCCAGCCCCCTCAGGCCATGCTACCTAATAAATAATCCTAAATTACAAGACAAAATTACAAAAACATGGTTTGAGGGGGCTAGCCCTTGCCTCACTTTGACGTTAAACAGGATCAGTCCCCGTTAAGTGTATGGGTGATCGAATGGGCATCCAAATAAAAAAGATTTTAACCGTGCTACTGTCAGTCCTTGAAGGTTTTGCACTCAAAGACAATTTTTCTGCCTTTTGCTGAATTGTATTCTGGTATGTGTAGCCTCCCAGTCAAGCTGGGGGGAATGAGGGCACAAATGTAAAAAAAATCAGAACAGTTCTATAAGGATTTATATATTTCTGTGACACTATGGTATGTGTATCTTTCAAGTTATGTTTATAAAGCAGAATATTGATGAAAGCCAGACATGGGGGTGAAGAGGGGAAATGATGAGAGGGCAAGTAAGTCATGAGTATTTGTCTATGATGTGGCAAGAGAGTTTGCAATCCTGGACACTGGTGCAATTATTTTCCCCTGATTGTGGCTGCTTTTCAGGGCAAAAGTAAAGGACACATGTTGGTGGACCGCGTAACTTTTTTTCAGAGAGCGGACGCAACCCTTTGGTTGGCAAGTATAGGGTAACTCCACAACAACCAAACATAGAAAAACAACCCACTAGGGAAAAAGGCTAGGTGCACCCTTTTTCGAGAAGAACAAGAGCTTTATTTTGTGTACAAAAAGGAAATGGCGACAGGGTATTATAAGTCCACTGCCGCATAGCTCTCTCTCGTCATCAAAGTGAAGTTCATCTTATAAACATATAAATCGTCATTCAAGGAGCATTCAATATACATAATTAATTCCCCAAACTCATTGGCTACCACCGATTTACATGCTAAATTGTCACATATAGGCCCTTCTCCAATTGGTTATGTCATCTTTTCCTCCATCTTCTCCATGTGTGGGTGACAGCCTCTTCACCTCGAAGTTCTGCAAGGTAATTGGTTAAACTATAAATGGCAACACCCCATCTTTACTTCTAACCACGTGATGTCATCCACATGAACTTGGCAGATAAGTTCGGGTTCAACCTGGTCCTTGCAAACAAAGCAACTCTTTTCTCATCCCAGACATGCAGGCACCCCCATCATGCCTTCCAGCTGCAATCTTATAAGTATTGACATCACCCTTTGCTCTCCCTAGTACAAATAACAGACCTTGTTGTTCTCAACTTTCACCAGTATCAGTTACCCCTCCCAAGAGGTAGGCCTGGTGTCCACTAATCCATCCAATTCATGAAAGATTTAAGAGTATTATTCCTGTACATGTGGTAGTGTCCTAAATCTCAGTTCATGTTTTGGCAGCTCAAGACCTCTGCCCGGCTCAATTGAGTATGGCCTTCATACTGTGCCACAGCCCTTCTCCCATTTAGCTGCTCGCATTCCTACTTAATTGTTCAAAGGTCTGGCTTGATACATTTATATGTGGCTGTATGTGTGTGTTCCCTACCGTGCCTGGGAATTGGAATGAGAAAATCAAGCAAGAAATGGGGCCTCGTTGTTCTGTGTCTCCAACCCTGCCTGCAAGGATTTAGGCCCACTCTTAAATGCAGGGTTAGTTCATGGTATAAATGTGAGCACATGCAATGTATTCAACGTGATACTATTGCAAAGCAAATGGCTATATTTCCCCTATATGAACTTCAAAAATACATGTGTCTCACATCAGTTGCTTCCACCGATACATTTTCCCCCTCCCCTATACCACCTTCTCTGCATTCTCCACATTTTAATATATGTTCCGCAATCTAAATTGTTTGTGAGGGGAGGTGATTTGAACATGCATCCCAGGATTCCCCCTTTAGTTAATCCTCCATTAACTAACATCTCATTTTCTCTTACTCTATCTGCTTCAACCTTGGGTACCCATGCCCTACACACATGAAGCAAACTCCCCCCTTCCCATGCATACTCCTCTGGGGGACACGTGAGGTATATGCAATCCCCATTGCCCACTAAATCTTCCCAGTGTTCGGTGTAGTTTTCTGGGTTTGGTGGGGGTGAAGTTAAATCCCCAGAGGGTATATAGGCATTTCAATCCTGACCATACATGGCTTGTTTGGAGCCTGGTCATCCTTTGTACCCGGGAGATCCATTTCTGCCCCGATAGTAACCATGTTATGTTATGTTATTTTGCATTTATATAGCGCCTTATATACCATTGGTATGGTCTGAAGGCGCTGGTAGGTTGAACGCCCTCGGGAACCGAAATTCGGGTCAGTAGAGAGAGAAGAGAGAGTCAAAAAGTGCATGTGTGCACCAGGTATGTGTGCAGCTGGTGTGGAATTCAGGTGGTAGCTGCTTCTTAGCGGTAGGTGTGGTGGTTGAGAGATCAGGAGTATGTGTTCGCTCTGGCTGGCTTTATCCAGGACGAGTGTGGCTGCGTTAGTCCTGAGGAGAACGCCTGGCTGGGGGGTGTGAAACCAGCAATGTTTACTTAGAGTGTTGTGGAGTGAGCGGGAGATGTAGATATGAGAACAGTTATACAGAATGGTGTCATAGTATCTCTGTGAGTGGTGGTGTAAGGGAGAGAGTAAGCGTGAGGTGTGTTATGATAAGTACTCTTTCAAATGTTCCCTGCATTCCAAAGCATATTATGTATGTCACGCAGTTCCGAGCGGGCAGGTCCGTTCTATTCATTTTGTTCGTTTCAGGCGTTCGGGATTGTCCTACACATTCATGCTTGCTTGACCTATTCTTTCTCCAGTGTGCCTCACGCATGCTCTCATGTGTTCCATAAGTGTGCACTCCTGTCTTTCTTGTGCATGCATTCCAGTCTACCCAGCGCATGAACTCCTGTCTGCCTACGCACTCATCCGCTCTGTATACTCAAACGCGTTCTATACACTTATCCGCCCTCCACATTCATCCGCTCCCCACACTCATCCGCTCCCCACACTCATCCGCTCTCCACACTCATCCGCTCTCCACACTTGCTCTGTGCTTTCCACATTCAGTCGTTCTCCACGCTCCTCCGCTCTCATTGCTCCTCCGCTCTCCACACTCATCCGCTCTCCACACTCATCCGCTCTCCACCCTCATCCACTCTCCACACTCATCCGCTCTCCACTCTCATCCGCTCTCCACGCTTATCCGCTTTCCACGCTTCCCACCCATCCGTTCTCCATACTCATCCGATTTCCACGCTCATCCGCTCTCCATGCTCATCCGTTCTCGACGTTCATCCGCCCTCCTCGCTCATCCTTTCTACATGCTCGTTCACTCTTACACATTCGTCTGGTTAAACGTCGTAGGCTCCGCGCATTCGTCCGCTCCGCACATTCGTCCCGTCTACACACTCGTCCCGTCTACACACTCGTCCCGTCTATACACTCCTCCCGTGTACACACTCGTCCCGTCTAGACACTCGTACAGTCTTGATACTCGATCACCCGGTCCACCCACACATCGGCAGAACATACTACTCGTTGGCCTGATAATATTACTTGTCTGTTCTGCGTGACTATCTGTTCCAGACACTCATCCGCACTGTGTATTTGTTCGCTCTACACATTCATCTGTTTCACAACATTCATCCGCGCCACACATTCATCCGCTTCACACACTCGTCCGCTCCACACACTCGTCCGCTCCACACACTCGTCCGTTCTGCACACTCGTCCGCTCCACACTATTAGTCCGCACCAAACGCTCATCCGCTCCCCACACAACATCCATTCCACACACTCACCCGACACCACCCATTCACCTTTTCGCACAATCGTCCGCTCCATCAGCTCATCTGCGCCACTCCTACGTCCGCTCCACGTATTCGTTTGTTTCAGAACACTCATCCGCTCTCCACACTCATCCGCTCTCCACACTCATCCGCTCTCCACACTCAACCGCTCTCTACACTCATCCGCTCTCTACACTCATCCGCTCTCTACACTCATCCGCTCTCACACTCATCTGCTCTCCACCATCATCTGCTCTCCAGGCTCAACTGCATCCTATGCTTCTGCGCTCTTCACTCAGTCGTTCTCCACACTCGCTCTGTGCTTTCCACATTCAGTCGCTCTCCACGCTACTGCGCTCTTCACACTCATCCGCTCTCCACACTCATCCGCTCTCCACACTCATCCGCTCTCCACACTCATCTGCTCTCCACACTCATCCGCTCTCCACACTCATCCGCTCTCCACACTCATCCGCTTTCTACACTCATCCGCTCTCATACTCATCCGCTCTCACACTCATCCGCTCTCCCGGCTCAACTGTATCTTACGCTTCTGCGCTCTCCACTCAGTCGTTCTCCACACTCGCTCTGTGCTTTTCCACATTCAGTCGCTCTCCACGCTCCTCCACTTTTCATGCTCCTCCGCTCTTCATATTCATCCGCTCTCCACACTCATCCGCTCTCCAGACGCATCCGCTCTCCACACTCATCCGCTCTCCACACTCATCCGCTCTCCACACTCATCCGCTCTCCACGCTCATCCACTCTCCACGCTCCACATCCATCTGCTCTCCATACTCATCCGATTTCCACGCTCATCCGCTCTCCATGCTCGTCCGTTCTCGACGTTCATCCGCCCTCTTCGCTCGTCCCCTCTACATGCTCATTCACTCTTACACATTCGTCTGGTCAAGCGTCCATCCAGATCTCCTAGTTTCCTGATGATTTATTCATATTATCCACTTCACTGTTTTGATCTACATTATTCGTTTGGTATTGTTTGTCTTATGGTTTACATTTGATTTTATTTAGTTGTACATTTCTTGCTTCCGGTCAAATTGCTGGTTAGTTTTAGGGGAAGAGCCAGGTTTTCAGTAGTTTGCGGAAGGCCGTTAAGTCTTCAGTTAGGCGGATGTGGGGTGGGAGCGAGTTCCATAGGGTTGGGGCTAGCGCTGAGAATGATGATCCGCCTAACCTGGTTGAGTTTGTCTTAGGGATTACTAGGAGGCCGGCTGAGCTTGATCTTAGGGTGCGAGTGGGGTGATAAGGTATTAGCTTGTCTTGAAGATATTGCGGTCCGGTTTTATGTAGTGCTCGATGGGAGAGGCATAAGGTTTTGAAAGCTACCCTACGGGCTACTGGAAGCCAGTGCAGTGTCTTAAGGGGTGGGGATACGTGGTCTCTTGGACCGAGCGTGAGTAGCATTTTGGCTGCCGCGTTTTGTGCTCTTTGGAGTTTGTTTAGTTGGTAGGCATGAATTCCGAGGTATAGGGAGTTTCCGTAGTCCAGTCTTGATATGACAATTGATTGGACCGCGGAGACTCTGTTGGGAAATGAGAGATATAGAAGGATGCGATTTTTGAGGTGGTAGTGGCAGGATTTTGTGACATTGTTGACTTGGCGCGAGAGTGTTAGGTCAGAGTCTAGGGTGCATCCAAGATTTTTCACTGTGTTGGAGGGTGTCGGTGAGTTGCCCATGGCGGGTGGCCAGGGTAGTGGGTGCGGAAGAAGATCGAGGTTGCCGCAAATCATGATTTCTGTTTTGGAGGGGTATAACAGGAGGTGGCTTTGGGTCATCCAGAGTTCTATGTTAAGGAGGCAGGATGCCAGGTCGGGTCGGGAGTCGGGTTTCGAGTTCAGGATTTTTAGAATTAGTTGAGTGTCGTCGGCGTAGTTGTAACACAGGATGTTGTGTGAACGAATTATTGGTGGGAGGGTGATCAGGTAGAGATTGAACAGGAGGGCGGATAGACATGCTCCCTGAGGGACTCCCGTGTCGACAGGTCGGGGTTGTGAGGTAAAGCTGGAGAGTGTCGTTATTTGGTGCCTGTCTTTTTGGAATGTAACTATCCATTTAAGGGCGGTTCCGCGGATTCCTATGGAGTGGAGTCGGTCTAGGAGGATTGAGTGATTGATAGTGTCAAAGGCGGCCGATAGGTCGAGGAGGATTAGTGCGGCGCATCCCGCGGAGACTGCTGTCATTTTAAGGTCATCCCAGATCGAGGTTAGGGTGGTTTCAGTTCCGTGACGTGATCTGAAGCCTGATTGGGCTGGGTCTAGGAGGTTGTTGGTTTCGACAAAGGAGTTTAGTTGGGAGTAGGCGGTTCGGTCAATGAGTTTGGCAAGGAACCTAGTGTTTGAGATTGGGCGGTAGTTTTTGGGCTCGAGTGGATCGAGCGATGGTTTTTTAATTAGAGGTTTGACGTGCACCGTTTTGAATGCGTCAGGAAAGATACCGGAGGAGAGGGAGGAATTTATGATAGATCTTGCGTGTTCTCCTGCGCAGGTTGAGGCAAAAATGTCTTTAAGGGTTGTGGCTGGGCAGGGGTCCAGTGGCGAACCAGAAGGTTTGCGGGCAGATAGCAGTTTGAGAAACTGTTCTGGCGATATTGGACTAAAGGATTCAAACGTTGGTTGCGTAGAGGTTGCGGTTGCAGGGCAGGGCGGTATGGGCGGAGGATTGCCCGGTGGCTGTAGTTGAGCCATCTTGGTGTTTAGAGTTTTTGTTCTTTCGATAGCCGTGTTGTGAAAGTGGAGGGAGAGTGAGTCGCACAGTGATTGTGTGGCGGTCGGGCTGGTTGTATTGCAAGCAGGATTGGTGAATTCTGAGATGATTTTGTGGAGTTCTTTGCTTGGGTTTTTGCAGTTTAGGATTCGGGTGTTGTAGTGGGCTTTTTTTTTGCTTTCCGGATTTCGGCCTTATATTGATATAGGTGACGGGCTAAGGTGGTCCTGCTTTCGTGGGTTTTCTCTTTCTGCCATTTGCGTTCTAGGTATTTGTAAAGTCGTTTAGTGGTCTTCAACTCAGGAGTGAACCATCTGGGGAAAGGGCCGCAGCGGGTGGATGGTTTGCATGGGGGGGTGAGTCGCAAAAGAGGTGCGTTGAGCCATGAGGCAAAGGCCTCAGGGGTTAATTTGTTGTCGGGAAGGCAGGTGGGTGGTGGAGATTGGAGGAGTGCCTCGGCTAGGTCCGGGGTGATCGTTAATTTTTTTCAGCATTTGCGTAAAATCGGAGGTTCGGATGCAAGTACAGGAAGGGGGTCAGGTGAGTGGATGGCGAACGAGAGAATGAAGTGATTGGACCAGATGATTGGGGTGGGGGGCTTTAAATGAATCAGGGTGTTGGAGCTAAAGATGGCATCGAGAGTGTGTCCTTTGTAGTGAGTCGGGCCATTTATGTGGGGTTGGAGATTAATTGCATCTTAACCGTCAACCAGGGAGTGTGTCATAGGGTTGGTGGGGATGTCGAGCCATATGTTGAAGTCACCAAGGAGGGGAGGTTGGGATGGTTTAGTTGGATGGTGGCGATTGAGTCGCAAAGGTTGTTTGCGAATTTTCTATCGTAACCAGGGGGCCTGTAGATTATTAGGAAGCTGTGAGAGAGCAATGGGGAGAGGGAAAGTTTAACGAGGAGAGATTCGCAGGATGGGATGGAGGGTTGGTTGTCGATGATAGAGGCGCGGAAGAGAGATTTGAAGACGAATGCTACCCCACCTCCTCTGGATGGACGGTTCAGTGGGATGAGGGAGTAGTCAGGGGGAAAGGCTTCACTAGTGATTGGGTTGAAGTCATCGGAGAACCAGGTTTCAGTGATGAAAACTAGGTCTGGTTTGACAGAGGTGAGGAGGTCATAGATGCAATGTCTGTATTTTGCTACGGAACGGGCGTTAAATAGGATACAGTTCACATCGGCAGGCAAGTTAGGTCTAGGTGCTGGACCGGGATGTGGCGGTGGCGGAGAGAGCGGAGGGGGGGGGTTAAGGTCGGTGATGCTAGAAGGGAATAGTGGGCGGGCTGAAAACTTGCCAGGTTTCTGGCAGGGCTGGGTGTGATAGGATGATTGGATTTGGGTTGGGGGATTTGAGGGAGGGGTGTGGGCGGGGGGAGTTTCAGTTGCAGTTGATGAGAAATCGAGGGAGAGGGGTTTCAGGAAGGGGGAGGCCACAGGGGAAGGCGGAGAATGCGGGAGAGAGGGGGTGGGTTGAGACAGGGGAGGCGAGGAGTGCTGAGAGATTGAGGGGGACCAGGCGCGTTTCCTCTTTAGTTTCTTTGCTGCGACTGGTGTGTGGGAGAGGGTAGGGGGTTTAGAGGGGGAGAGGGAGGCAGCTTCGTTTCGTGCTAGGGCTCGCAGTTTTTGGGGAGGGGAAAGAGTGCGGTCGGGGGGGGAAGGTGGCAGGGGTATGAGGGCAGGGCGGTGGGTGGGTGATTTCCGGGTGGGGTGTGCCAGGTCTGATGGAGAGGGGAGCGGGTGTGGGCAATGCTGGCGGGTCGGGGGTGGAGTTCAGGGGATGAGTGGTTTTAGGGTGAGTGCTTCGTCATCGTGCTCCTCTGGCTTGGTGTTTGGAGAGGGGAGTGGCTGCTTGTGTGGAGGAGGGTGGGGTGGTATGGGAGGGAGGGGGCGGGAGGGAAGGTAGATCGGAGAGTGGGGGTGGTCCCCTGCGGTCGTTTCTGGCAGACTCTGGTGGAGTGGGTGCGCTCATGATTGGTGCTGGCGTTCGGTTGATTTAGGAGGGTATCTGATTGTAGTTCTAGGATCGGGGGTGTCACGCCTTTAGGCGCACTTCTGGGTTTGACGATATTAGACTATTTGGTGCTCTCTAGATACAATAGTCGGCAGATGATTATTAGTTTATTAGGTACGTTTCTGAGTTCTCCTGTACATAGGAGAAGATGTTCGGTCAGTCACTAGATTCAATTTACTTGGAGGGGGTATTAGATTATTTGTCACTGTTCTAGATTCTACATTGCACATTTAAACTGTTAGTTATCTTAATAGGGTTTAGCAGGGCAAGCAAGTGGGGTACTACTTTCAATTCACTGTTATACTGGGAGGGTGTTAGGTATGAATCTAAATCAAGTTTGTATTAGATTATTAGTCGCCGTTTAGGGTTTATATTACACATCTATACTGTTTAGTTATATTAATATGATTAGTTAGGGTATGCTAGTAGGTGCAGTTCATTCAATTCGACTTCGTACAGCGAGGGTATTAGGGACTTTGTACCAATAGGTTGTTAGTGAGATTGATCGGTTTGTTCCAGCATGATATTACATTATTGCAATTTTCGTAGAGATGCTATTGTGGTGACTTCAGAGGGTATTCTTCCGCAGAAGGGCTATTAGAAACGCTTTCTAAGTTCACCGAGAGACTAATGGCCATCATCATTTGAGACCAATCTTCGGCCTGTACACCTGCTTCACTTTCCATACCAGTCTTTAACTTGTGCAAAGCCCCTATGATGTGCATCAGGGACCCGTTCTTTGCATCATATGGGGGTATGTACGTGCAGCAAGATAACCCTATCTTCTTGCACACACTCACTTCCATCTCCGTTAGGAGATCCACGAGATATATTGGTTTTGAAGCGTCATCAACCGGATCACCCTCAGCTCACTGTTAATAGCATTTAGGGCCCTGTTCAGTTTCATCTGACAACTGGATCACTTCCCACTGATTAATCCCCGGGGGGTTGGATGGAAGCTGAGTTAGATTGCGATACCCCATGCTTAGATACTACTGTTTCGTGCCTAGAAAAACTTGTGTACAGGCGCGTTATAAATGCCACATCACATCATATCATACTGTCAAGTGAGCTTCAGGCACACTAGGATAACTGAGTGCATTGTTGTTAGTGCACACGTGCCTCGCCAATAAGAAGGAAGATGCAGATATGCAGATATGCCTGTAGACTGCATGCCCAGTACAGGTCCATCCGAGCCGCTGTTCCTTTTCCAAGATCTGGAATGAACATTGTCTTGTTCCACTTGGTATTAGTGCCCACAGGAATAGTCCCATGCCTTTGAAAACAGAACTGATATTCGTCTGCTGATTGAACATTTACTGGAGTTTCACATGCTTTAATCCATGTTAGTTTTGGTATATATGCAGTCCATATTGTGAAACATTTCTTATTGATGTTCCATATAACTTCTTCTCCAAACCCTGCCAAACCCCCTGCCGCACAGCTCACCACTGCCTTATCTGATCTGTTCGACACAATCAATACACCATCCAATTCTAGCATGGGGCGGGGCTTGCACTGGGGTGCACTGTCGTCTTTGGCACACTTCACCCCATCTTCATCCATTAGTACAACTTATACCTTGTGCCCCTGGAACAAACTGCAGACCAAACACAGCGCTAAATACACCACACATTGGGCTCCCAAGGGCAATATTTCCTATGGTACTTAAATTCTAGGTGCCCCAGATGCATGAGGGATGGGGGAGCAGACATAAAAACTCCCGTCATACCTCTGTTTCCCTACCGACTTCATATGACTATACCACATGTTACTAAATTCTCGGTGGTGAACATCAGACATTGGGCCTCAATAAGAGAAGCGCGTAAAAATTGGGTCATTACCAGCATGGAGGAACTAGCGGGTCCGTGCTCGTATGACTCGCTAATAGCAGGTGATTACGAGTGCGTGAGCACATGCGAACCCCCATGCCAGTAATGGCCATACCGCCATGGCGCTAAAGGCCCTCCAACCCTCCGATAGCGCCATCACGGGATCTGCCGATACCGCCTCTGCCTAGGAGGCACCCCTTAATACCGACCTGTTAATAACATCATGCTAATACCCCTTAATACCGACCTGGTAATAACATCATGCTAATACCGGGCTCGTAATACCGGACCCGGAAGTAACGCCATCGCGTCAGAATGGGAAATGCACCGGTGGTCATCTTTAAAAACACAATACATTGCAATCCTCCCAAACCACGAGTTGTGTTCAGGAGAGACCAGTGCCAATCCCATCAACATGTCTAAGGCTACCAGGAAATCATCCCTCGCCTGCGCAAAAAGCATTTTTCAGACGAACAACTGACCATGCTGGCGGACACCATAGCTGCCCATGCTGAGGAGATCAACCAGCAAAACCTGAAAAGGGAGGTGCAGCAACGTAAAAAGGAGATCTGGGAGGAGGTACCCCGCAAGGTCTCGGCAGTCGGCACAGCCCCACGGACAGTCAAGGACTGTAAAAAAAAGTGGGATGACCTCCGCCTCAGAGTACGGAACATCCTGGCCAGAAATAGGGGGGAGGCCATGGCCACAGGCGGGGGTGCCCGCTCATCCACAAAACTTTCACGCTGGGAGGAGATGTGCAGTACCTTCATACAGATGGAGTCTATCGAGGGATTTGGGGAGATGGAGACGGGTGCGGCAATATCTGCAGATGGAGGTGAGTGACCCTGCAGATCCCTGTAGGGGAAAACCCATGACGTAGCACAAGTGATGTGGAAGAGAGTCTAGGCAAGGCAATGCATGTCCCAACACACACATCAACATATCCTTGTCCAGATAGAGGCCCAAACCCTGCCACACTGAAATGCATGCTGAGTGCCAATCCCATTACCAAAACACAGCCAACACACATGGACCGTGCCCATGTAATACATCACACAAAGCCCAATACAACGGCATGCCACCTGCCATGCGCAATCCCTGCACTGAGACGTCATGGCACATGCCAAAATGGCCCCTTCATACTACCCTGTGTGACACACCTGTAAGATATGAATGCATGATTAATGAAATTCTCCACAGCACCATATAATGCATTTTGCATGCAACACCATCACTGATGCCCTGCATCTCTTCTACCCCCCCAGGCACCGATGGAGAGGATGCCAGTGAGGAAACAGCCACAAGGGCTTCCACGTCCCGGCACATGACTACCCCCACAGGCAAGACCACCTCCGTGGCAGCCTCGCAGGCCACACCGAAGTCCAGGGCGAGTGCCCAGGCTATGGCCGCACATGAGGGCCCCACATCAACGCCTGACACTGGGACTATGGAGCTGGAAATACCAGTGGAAGGCGAGGCCAGTGGCACAATGTCGGCAGCAACAAGTTCAGTGGGCGAGGCAGCAGCCACTGCCCCACTGAGCGACATTAAAACTGCAGTGGAGGAGTATCTGGACGCGGATGGACTAACCCATGTGGCATGTCCACACTCCCCAAGCCCTGTGTCCACCCCCCAACCCCACACTCAGCCCTCACCCACCAGCAGCAGTGCGGATCCTTTGCTACATGATTCGGACCTCAGCACCCTCCCCGAGGACAGCACTGCCAATGCAGGCCCGGTGGCAGCACCCTCAACCACTGCTGCTCCCACCACCAACCTTGAGGATTGGCTAGCAAGGGTGGAGGCTAGACAGGACTCAATGTTGGACCTTCTCTGACAATATGTTGTGGATAGGGAGGACACAAGGTTTGAGATTGCCCAGGCCATAGCGGCGAACACAGCTACCGTCAATGCCTCAGCATTGATGATGTGAGACAGTCTGGGGGCCGTCACGCAGGTCCTCACCTCTATCCTGCTGCGCATGCAGCAGCCACAATCCGCACCAGCTGTGCAAAACACCACGGCTTCCACCCCATCCACCACATCCCCATCCTCCACACCCGCTTCCTCTGCACCCGCTTCCTCTGCACCCTCCAGCCCTGTGCGTCCAACAAGACGGAGAGCGAGGCACTCAGAAATGCTGCCCCCGGACAACAAGAAATCAAGGAAATAGTGTGGGACTGCAATGGGAGTGGGTCAGATGGTGTCGGTGGTGAATGGGTGCATTAGGTGGAATTGATTGGAGGGTTTTGGGAGTTCATTGGGGGTATGAGGAGTTCATTGGGGGGTATGGGGAGTTCATTTGGGGATTTTGGGAGTTCATTGGGGGGTATGGGGATTTCATTGGTGGGTATGGGGAGTTTTGGTGTTGTGGGGAGGTAGCACATTTCTGTAGTTGATATTAATACACCCGTTGTGTGAAAAATCATTCAATGCCTGGACATTGTTCATTTCGTGTGTATCCTTTTAATTCATGACAGTGCACAATGCCCAACTCCCCACATTCCCTGTGTGCATGTCCACATGGACCCAGTGTACAATGTGTCACTGACACATATCTATCGACGTCCCTGTGGGTCAGAAGTATTTGCCAATCAGTGATTGGCGTACTGCACAGCCATCTTGTGCATCACGTACTGGCAGGGGTGCTGCTTCTCCTCCATCTTCATCCTCATCATCCTCACCCGGTGCATGCAAGTCAATGTCAGGTGGCAGTGGTACATTTCTCCAGACGCACATGTTGTGCAGCATGACACAGGCCATGGTGATCTTTGCCACCTTCTCAGGCCTATAAAGGAGTGCTCCACCAGACATGCTTAGGCAGCGGAACCGCGCCTTCAAAGGTCTGCTCAATCACAACACGAGTACGGGTATGAACCCGATTGTACTCCTCTTCATGGCTGTTCCATGGGTTCCGCACAGGGGTAAGTAGCCACAGCTTCAAGGGATATCCTCCATCACCTGCAAGCAAATACAAATAGGTGTATGTGAGTCACTCTGAGCTGCCACCTTCAGGATTCACAGCCATGGCCGCAGCTATTTGCTGTCGACATGCACATGTCCCTGTACGTATGCACAAATATTATTTAGATGCATTCTATACTGCAATATGGTGTGGTAGTCTGGATGGCTTTGTACAGACGATGCAGGGTGAATTCCTGCATGCTGATGTGGATGTACAGTGGTTGCAGGATGATGTTTTGCCTCACATTTTTGCTGTGTATACTACACTGTGCATGGTCACACTAGCCACATTGGCACAGTTGCAATCATGGCTAGTCATGCATTGCTTGACATACCCATGGTGGCCAGGTTGTGCGTCTTAAATGTTGTCATTGATATACAGCATTGGTCCAATGTGTGGCAGTGATATGTAATGTTCGGGTTGGGAGGTTCAGGTCAGGAGTGTTTAGCTCTGCGTGCATTCTCCACTCACCGGCCATTCCCACCCAGGTGGTGTATGCACCCCCCCATTCCCACCCAGGTGGACTATGCATCCCCCCATTCCCACCCAGGTGGAGTATGCATACCCCCATTCCCACCCAGGTGGAGTATGCATCCCTCCCATTCCCAACCAGGTGGAGTAAGCATCCCAACACATCACAACCCTGATGCACTGCCATGGGCCAGTCAGGCAACTCACCAAGCAGCCAGGCACGTCGTCCAGCATGTTGCTCCATGTGACAGGGTAGCGTGGAGATATGCAGCACCATGGCATCATGTGTCGATCCGGGATATCGGGCGCAGCAATGTGTGATGATCTTTCTGGAGTCACATACCATCTGCACATTGATGGAGTGGTATTGCTTGCCATTGCGGTACACCACCTCTACGGCATGGGGGACTACCAATTCTACATGGGTGCAGTTGAGGGCACCAACACAATTGGGCATGCCTGCCATTGCATGGAAGCCTACTTTGGCGTCAGCTATCTCCTGGGCAGTCCGTGGTAGGGATATGTGGGTGCTAGCGTGCTTCAGGAGGGCATCCAGCAATTGGGTCAGCATGCGTGAAAATAGTGGTTGTGAAATGCCATGCAGCTGGCCCACTGTGTGCTGTTAGGTGCCTGTGGCCAGGAAGTGGAGCACAGACACCACCTTTAGTAGCAGGGGGATGGCAGTGCGTATTTCTATGAGGCTGACGATGTTGTCCCGGTCCAACTGGTACAGGGTGTGGATCTGCTCAGGGGTTAGATTGAATGGACTGGGTCTGATGCGAGGGATTGGTGGCTGACTACGAGGTACTACTGGCTGCCCTGGTGGTAATTGCTGGCCCTGTCTCAACCTCCTTCTCCTCCTGCGTCTCCTCTGTGCTGCCTGTTGCTATGGCTGTAGTTGTTGTTGTAGTTGCTGTAGTTGTAGCAGTATAGGCATGTTCTCCAGCCCCATAATTGCAACAGCTAGTGGTATAATTTTGGTGTAGGAAGGGGCGTGGTGTGTGGGTGTACTCCTTTTATACTGGGACAGGCTCCATTGACTCCACCTGTGGTGATTGTGTGCACCTGTGGCAGTTGCCTTGATTGCAGATTGCTGTTTACGGGTTGTCCGCAATGCAGGCCCTAATTACTGCCTTCGGGATGCCGGTAATTGCATGCCCGTGTGAGTTGTGATGTCCTCCAATTACCGGCATCCTGGTATTTCCTCCGCGAAGGCACGCATGTACGTGCGCAAGCCAGTATGAAGGGGCATGGTACGGGCAGTGGCGGTATTGGCGGGTTGTCGGGTCGTAATGCCCCGGACCCATTAACGATGCCGGAATTACCATTCCGCCTTCCTTTTTTCATTACCTCCATTCTCGTAATGAGACCAATTGTGTCAAATACTACACCTTTGTTCTGATTGTATTGTTTCTTCATCTAAACCCCTTTTAACTTGTAACTTTAGGTTCCGTATTATCGTATCTTATATTCTCATTCATTTAAAATTCACGATGGTGGTCATATAATCATCACTTGGTGTTGTAGCATCAAAACATTTATTGTTTTCACATTCCTTTTATTATTGCACCTCCACCTCCTCTTTATATCACCTACCATATAATTTCACTAGATTTCACTAGATAAGAAAAATCCACACATAAGCAGAAAAAATGTCCTTCTACAAAAAGTCTTGAAACATAAAATGTTAGTACCACCAAAAAAAACTGAAACTCGCAAATAAATAGTAGAAAACAACATTTCAAAAATCTCAGTAACCAAATATCAAGCAAGCATTCAACAAATAAAACGTAAATACTCTTTAAAATAAAATGCTGCAAATATTGTTTTCAAATAAAAAAATAAAAAAGAATCACCAGATTAAAACACTCTGATAAAATTCTTCTTGTCAGAGGCAATGTTTGCAGTGCCTTCCTAACACCAGAAAAATGCACCCAACACTGTAATTCTTTCACTTTGACCGCAAGCCGAGTAGCATACACCACAGTACAAGGTCTCTTTTATCGAGGCTCACTCTATCTGCGGACAAAGTTCTTTACATACACCCCATCACCAGGAAACAGTTGTAATGGTGGGGAGCTTGCAGATTCTGGTGCAGTGCTGTTTTCACCTTCTTCTGTTCAGCGTGCAGCAATCCGTTGAGAAAGGTATTTAATACACTCTGTTAACTGAGTCAAATACGAATGAAACACATTCCCCAAAATTGACGCAGCCCTATGAGTATCAGATGCACTACACACAGGAGACAACGGCGTGTGCATAAGTTGCCCTCTTATTATTTCATGCAGGGAGGAGAGGTGATGGGCCTTACAGGGCTGGGTCCTCAAACTGAACAGGGCCAGAGGGAAACAGTGCACCCAGTTATTTTTCAACATAACACAGAGCTTAGAGAGCTTAGTCTTTAACAACCCGTCCATCCTTTCCACAATGTCATTGGCCTGGGTGATAAATAGAATACTTCTTGTGTTTAATTCCCAAAAGAGCTGCAATTTCCTTGATTAAACAAGTGGGTGCCATTGTCACTTTTAAGCATCTCCCACACACACCATCGGGGGGACACTTCTCTCACCAAGAACTTGGAGGCCGAGTTGGCATCAGGATGTGCACATGGACCAGCCTCAATCCAACGGGAGGAAGGACATACCAAAACTATGAGGTAACAGATTGTATTACATCTTTCACCCATGTCTGCAAAATATATATGGAGATCTTGAAAGGGGATAGTTGGGCGTGGCAATGTTCCTCTTAAAGTTCTTAATCTCTGCCCAGTACTATATGTCTGACAGATAAAACAATTGGACATAAACATAGACAACAATTCATGAATATTGGGCACATATGAATCTTCTTGTATGTCCATGGCAATATGTTGTTTGGACATGTGGGTGAGATAATGAAGTTGATCGAACGCTACTAGAGCCAAATCTTGGGACATCACCACCTTTCCTGTACTAGTCTGCCTCCACACTAAATCAGTTGGGGACTGCACACACGACCCTTCTCTGCCACACCAACTTCTTATTTTGTAGCGCCTGACTTTGTTTCTCAATGATTTCAGTGATAGGAAGTGCAGTATATGGAAACTGCAACTGCATTTTTACAAACAATGGATGCTCAGGAATATCTGGTACTGGCAAATACATGGCCAGTTTTGCTGCTGTGTCTGCTGCTTCGTTCCAGTGGGAGACGAAGTCTCTGCCACTTGTGTGGGCAGAACAATTGAGGACTGCAGCAAATGTGGGCTGTTAAAGGGCATGAATCAACCGATCCAACAGGGCCATGTGCTGCACCGGGGACCCATCTACTCTACGAAATCCTCTTCTCATCCATCTCAACGGTTGTTGTAACATAGGCCAAGTCAGAATAAATTGTAACTCTGTACCCTTACGCTGGCTTGAGAGCAGTCAATTCTGATGTTTATGCTGAATAATGACTTGGTAAGTAACCTTTGCTGCTCAAAAACCTTGCACTCCCCATCAACTAGTCGCACCACTGCTGCCCCAGTATGTCGCTGGCCTGTCTACTGGCCAATAGTTGAAGACGCATCAACAAAGAATACCTCTCCGCCATCTAACGCATAGTCACATGCTTTGGGAATATCATCCTTAGGACCCGCGTATGTAAAACAGTCCTGCACCTCGTCATCATCCGTAAGAGATTTCAGTCAAAAAAGTTGCCAGATTCACTGTTTTACAGCAAACAAAGTGAATAGAAGGGTTTGAGTGAATTACTTCATTTGCGGAAGCCTTTTATGTAATCAATGTGGATTTGGACCTCTCCAGTATTGCAAATACAGCGTGTTCTAGAGCGTCAATGAACACCCCATGACAATAGTAACAGACTTCTCAATGGCAAAGGCAGCAGCCAATGCTTGTTTGCAAGGAAACTGTCCTTGCATGACAGAGTCCAGCATGCCACTGTAATATGCTAAGGGTCTGTGACCCATAGTGCTGTGTTACTTCAAAACTGCGGTCATCATCTGGTCATTAGAATGTGAAAAAAGATAGAACTCTTTCATATAGTCAGTAGTTGCCAGTACATGAGCAGTGGAGATAAAAGTTTTCAGCTCCTGAAAACTGGTAACCATCTCATCAATCCAAATAATAGTGCTTCTTTGAGGGCCTGGAGAAATGATCGAGTATATGACATGTAGTCAAAGATCCATGCTCTGCAGTAGTTACACAGACTGAGAAATGTTTGCATATCTCTAACCGTCACTGGCTGAGGGGTAGCATGCACTGCTGCTGCGCGTTCTGGAGTTACTTTCCTACCATTCACTGAAATTAATTGACCCAAATACAGCAACTCCTGCAAGCAATACTGCAACTTTGCTCTGTCCACCTTATAACATTTGTCAGCTAACAATTGTAACAAGACAATGGAGTCCTCCCTGCACTGTTGTTCGGTAGTACTACACACCCACAAATCGTACACATATTGAATAATGGTGTGTGAGAAACCCGAAAGTGCTCTCACATCTACTCCCCAGGGATCTTCTTTTAATGTGGCCAGGGAAGGGCCATCGCTTTTGGGTCCCAACCCTGGGGATGGATACGCGAGGGAGGATCACCTGAGTAGAGGATCCTTGGGGATTGCAGAGAGGGTACCCGAAGGCGAGACATGGTATCCCTCCTTTCCTGATACCGATTTCCCCTCCCCTCCATTAGCCTTTATGGGCTATTGTCAATTTCATCCCATTCTCCCCTGTAGTTTTCCTTTAAGTACTGAGAAGAAGAAGAGGCAACTAGGAGTAGTGCACATTTCCTATTATAAACACCACTCTAGTACTGGGATGAAGAAGAGTGGTTTGGAGGCATGTAGCAATAAAGATTCAGGCATATCACGTTAATAGGCTTAAGCAGGGTTAGGCAATTAAGTCTAGCTTGTTTCACCTGAAGCCTGTTAGTAATAGAAGAGAGTATGTAAGGTGGAGTGCGGAAGCACATGGAGAGAGCAGCAGCAGAAGGAAAAGAGAACCAAGGAATTGCTGTGCTGAGGAGCGAGAAACCGAGATGCTGAGATGCCGACGAAGATCCTGAGAGTCTTGCTGAGGTGACTGTGCCGGACTGGGAATCCCCATGAGGGAAGGCATACAACAGGCGCTGCCAAGGAGCAGAGGCAGAACCAAGCACGAAGGCCAGCGTATGCTGAGCGGAGCACCAGACAAACTGGCGAGTTGGTCCTCCCACTTGGGGAGAAGCCGCCGAATGGAGTTGCAGAGACCCGGTAAGTGTCGGGAGACACCAGGAAGGCAGGAGCGCTCCAAAGGGCTGTGGAAATGGGAGTGGTCCACAGAAGCAGTGAGAAGTGCATTTACTGAATACTTAACTGTATGAAAAGTGCTATTAAAGCACACACGACTTAAAACAGCATTTATTGAAATCCCAAACTTTATAAAAGCTGTTATCCAAGCTTACACAACTTAAAACTGCATTTATTGAATACCAAACTGAATGTAAGGTGCTATCATGATGAGTGCAACGTAACATTACCTTTACTGAATATTGGGTCGCAGGAACGTCATGGTTTGAGTGACACCAAGTGAATGCTGCATTAATGGAAAACTGAATGAAAGAAAGCTATTACTTGGTCAGATGATGAAAGGCTAAAGACTGCATTAACACTCTGGGACAACTTAATATATCAAGTAACCCACTAACATAAAAGCACCTTAAGAATAATGTGAAAGACTTATAAAGGAATTGAAGAGTTGTCTTGAAAATGACTGAACAACGGCTTTGGGAACTTATGGTTACGTGACTTGCAATGGGTGGACCATGTGGTCTGATAACTGCACCTGGACCAGGACGTTTCCTGATGCAGACATTGGCAATATCAAGAGTCAAATCACAAATAAGGTATGAGGTTGCTGGTTGTTGCCTGTAATGGGTGGACTGTGTGGTCTGACAACTGCGCCTAGACCAGAAACCACTAACTATTGGAAAAGCAGCAAAGAGGTGTGTGCCATTGGTGAAGATAAATAAAGGAAGACTCAAACGGACTCTGTATTCTTTTGTGAAATTGTGGACAAAGGAAACAAACCAACTGCTCACTATTAATCTCGGGGAAGGGAATCCCAAGATCAGTGTTGTCTGAATTTGATTACATTTGAAGTTGTGGAAGGGAAATCCAAGACCCTCTTTTTGCGAACTCTGAAGCCTGTGAACCTACAGAAGGTAACTTCAGAACTTGATCAATCATTTGGGAAACAAAGTCATGTTGGAACTATATTGAACTTGAAATTAAATTGCCAGTTGCTGAACATGTACCTTTTTAACATTTATATTTAATTGAGAACACTTCCCCACTAGGTTTTGATATAGTTGTGAGGACAAGCATAGGTTTTGACACAGACAGACTTTTGTTTTGGACTTATAGACATAGGGGGTCATTGCGAGGTTGGAGGTAGCCATGGCGCTAATAGCGCCATGGCTTGCCCCTTACCGCATACCGGGTCCCCTGAATGGGGAATTACCGGGCCATTCCAACCTTGGAGGACCCGGTATTTCCCCATTCATGGAACCCATCCCCATTCCCATTCGAGCCCCATCCCCATTCCCATTCGAGCCCCCATAGGGCTCAATGGGAATTGGGACCATGCTAACAACGGGCCCATTAATAAAGGGCCCGTTGTTAGCATGCTGGTCCTTTAGCGGCTCCCACTAAGGCCACGTGGTAAAACCAGCCTCCCTTAGCGTGATCCGCTAAAGGACCTCGTAATGCAGCGGTAAGGGTTAACGGCTCCGGCACCATTACCAGCGCTGTTAACCCCTTACCACCAAGGTCGTAATGACCCCCATAGACTTTCCTTAGATTCCTCTAGGTATGGAAAATCCTACCATAGCATAGAGTTAGTTAGGTGTTACACCATTCTGATTATCAATAAAGCTTTGTTTAAACATATATATCTGTTGTCTCTGTCATCTCTCTTGAAACCATGCCTGTCACCCAGGTGCTGGGGATATTAATATTTCCTAAGTCGTCATGTAAGAACATGTTGAACATACTCAGGGACTCACAATACCCTGGAGGAAGCTGAGTATGCTGGAATTGGCTCCCGGCAAACATAAACGCTGTGAGATATTGTGAGTCTGGATGCAAGGGTACTGAGAAAATTGCATTATTCACATCCACTACAGCAAAATGGGTTTCCTCAATAGATATATTACACAGTATTGTAGCGTGGTTTGGAACCACAGGGAACTCGGCCAGTACTATATCATTGAGGGGGTGCAAATCCTGAATCATCCTCCAACTAGCAGCCTTCGATTTCTTCATGGGGTAACGAGCTGTGTTACATGGCAAATTGGATGGTACTATAATACCCTGATACAAAAGGGCCATTATGGTGTCATAAATGGTGTCATAAATCCCTTCCTCTGCTGCCTTTGATAAAGGATACTGTTTAACTCTGGGTAGTAGAGTGCCAGGTTTGGATGGAATGGTATGGAATGGTATTGTTTATTTACAAAGCGCCTATACACAGGCAAGTGGGAACAGAGGGAAAAAACAACAGTCACTCAGAGCCCTTGAATTTCTGAAGCGATAACGGTCTGCACATGCCGATTAAGTGGATATGGTACATTTAACAGTTAAGATTCCACAAATAGGCCTGACGCCGATTCTGCTGTTTTTTCAAGTGCACATTAAGGGGTAAGACAAGGAAGGACAGAAATATCTACAGACAAGGCTGTATAGCAAGTGCAGGCAGGACGAGGGGAAGCTCTCAGTATTTATTGCAAGTGCAGTGAGTGGGTGGAGTGCAGGGCCCTGTGGCAAGTGCAGAAGGACTGGCAGGGGTGCCTGGGACCTGCGAGACTCTGGGGTACACCAGCTGGCCAGTCAGTGAGCTGTATGGAAGGAGCGAGAGAGGGAAGAGCAGAGAGCTAGGTTGGCAGGGTGAGAGAGAAGGAAGAGGAGAACAGGAAGGTCTTAAGGAGTTTACGTAACTTAAGAATATCAGGCTCAAGACAGAGGAAGGCAGGGAGGCTGTTCCAGAGGGAGGCGCCAGCTGATGAAAGGGATCTCCCTCCAAATCTCTGCTTGGAGAACCTGTTCACTCGCAGAAGGTTGGAGGTATATGAGCGTAGGGCTCATGAGGGACAGTATTTAGGAAGGCAACATTGAAGGTAGGTAGGTCCCTAGCCCCAGAAAGCCACGTGGACAATACATTGGGTTTTGCATTTGATCCTTTCAGCCGCGGGGAGCCAGTGGAGGGATTTCAGTGCCGGGGAGATGCGATCCCTGGGCTTGAGGCCAAGGATACGTCTTGCGGTTCTGTTCTGGATGAGTTGCAGAGGGCGCAGGGCAGAAGCAGGGAGGTTGAGGAAGAGGCTGTTGCAGTAATCCAGCCTATGTGATGCATATTGGCGCAACACTCCGTGAAAGCCCTACATCATGCCGATTACTCATCCACAACGTTTCAGGCACCTGAGAGACATCTTCTGAAGCAAAGGAGGGGGCATTCCCTACTAGTAACATGGAACAGGCTACATAATTTCAATATTATCTCCCCCCTCATTTTATTTGTCCTCAAAAAGGTCCTCATCTGAAACATCTTTCATTGGTATGGTAGGATCAATGCACAAAACTGTACGCCACTCACCATTATCAGAATCAACTGCTATCAATACAATCCTGTCCTTTGACACTAGGACTCCTTCTATGTCAAGCATGATAATTGTTCCTGCAATTACTTCTCGAGGTTGGGCAGGCCTATACAAAAATTCAGGAGGTACTTGCCAGTATTTATTAGTCACCTGTGGCACTGCATTGAGTAGTATTATGATACTGTATATGAACAAATCAGGGGCCACTGGTATTCCTCTCACTGCAAATTCAATGCCCAATGCGTGTAAGGTCAACATGACCCTCACAGTACACATACCAGGCAACAAACACACTGCACCCCTTTCAGTGAATGAGATGGTCATGTTGAGATTAATCAGAATGTCCCTTCCCAACAAATTTATCCGGGTTGCAGTAGAGTACAAGGGGGGCCACACCTCTCTGACCCCAACCTTAATGGGCATTGTTTCGTGAAAGGAACCAATTTAATTGCCTCTGAGAAGCCCTGCATATCCATTACTTCACCTGACAAAGGGAATCCTCCCTCTCTAATGCATGATTTAGTTGCACCTGTGTCCACAATAAAATTGAATGGTTTATCACCAAGGTTTCCCCTTCTGGGTTGGCAGTGACCGATAGGACTGGGCATGTTAAGGCTCTCTGTGGGCTGTCCTAGTCTGGATATGTGTTTGTCTCTGTAAAGACAAATGGATTTCCTCTGACCACTGTGGTCCCCTGATAATATGTCACTGTGCCATTCAGCACAGCGTTACTGTTCGGTATCTGAGGGGCCTGCTGTTGTCCCTGATGTACTACATACAGTGGCATGTTACTGGAGCCTTGCGCTGACAACTGCAGTAATGATTGTGGGGCAACAGGCAGGGCAATGTCCCACCATAAAAAACTGCCGGGGGTAGTTGTCCATACGATTGGGCATTGGGGCCAAACCTCCATGGGAATAAGGCTACATCTGTTGCTGGGGGTATAAAACGATTGCCTACTTCTGCATTCTCTTGAAAAATGACCCATTCGTCTGCATGTCCAACACTGACCTTCTCCTCCTCCCCAAGGCCCCATTCCTCCAAAACCACCTTGCCCTCCTTGATCCCCCGAGAAACCCCCTCTTCCTCGCTAAAACCCCCTGGAAATTCCCGTTGCTACTGGGGCTGATGCCCACCTGCCCAATTGTTTTCACTCTAATGATCCTTCTGTCTGTCCTGCCACTATGGCCCCTTTCAACGCAACCTTCCCTAAATTCTTTTGAACCAGTTTTGCTTCCTTCACTTGCGCTTACTGTGCTGCTTCCTTCTCATTTTTTTCAATTGTTTACAATGATGAATAACAATAGGCTGAATTTCTGCCCAGCCTTTTACCTCAATCCCCACTATCTTATGAAGCGCTTTCTGTACTTCCTTTGGAAGTTCCCTTTTAACAACAAAATAAAAGAATGGAATTGCTCGGTCCCAAGAATCTCCCGTTTCTGCTCTCCACATTTCCTGTATGTGCAATAATTACTGAGCAGGATCCACATCATCTTGCATCATCCTCTGCATGATCGATTGGAGATCAAGTGTATTTGGATATGTGAGCTGCAGCACTGCCCACGCTTGGGGCCAAAGGTCATTAAAATGTGCCCCGTTATGACTATCGTCACCCAACTTCTCAACCGGGTGCCCAGCTTTAACCCATATGTTGTCAGCCTGATCTCCCAGTATCGAAACTAATAGGCTTTCCAAATCCCCTACAGCTAAAGTTGTACCGCTGGTCTCTTCTCAAAAACATATATCCATTTACCCGCTCTAGCGGTGAGAGACAGCAGTGCCTTTATAAGATTGTTTTTATCCATATGGGCCCATCATATATACTGCACTCTCCCCGGTCCCTTGTGTAATAATGGGAACAGTGCTCCTTCTGTCTTCACCACTTTCTTCTTTCCTGTCACCGATCTCTTAGCCACTGCCATACACCTGTATCTGTTTTGTAACCTCGGACTGCACAGGTTTTCTACTTGTGGGGAGATAACATATGACTACTCCTCTTCTTCAAACTCATCTACAGTGTCCCACTAATCTTCTCCCCCTGCCCTATGGTCATACTCATCATCCAAAAATACCATGCCGTAATCCATACTCTCATCTTGCCTTCCCTTCTCCTCTCTCTCTCCTTCTCTATATGCACATCCTTAATGGCTGTGCAGGCAATCCAAAACTAAATATCACCCGCTCTCCATTCATCTGTTCCCAAAGGTAAGTGCTGCCCATCTCTCCTATCTAATTTGAATGGTGCCAGTTTGCCTTCCACCTTCCTTAGTGCATCTATCAACTCCTTCTGTGGCTTCGTATCAGTTCCTTCTGGTGCTTTGCCCCTTGCAGTGCCAGATGCACTGGGGTTAGGGAGATTTTGGTGTTGGGCTGCTGTGGAACATACGTGGGGTTTGTATATCCTGACACAGCACGCATAGGATAACATCCTAACAGGGGACTCTGCACTACCTCGCTGGGGGGTCGCAGGGGCACTCAGGACAGTAGCAATAGTGGTTCGCGGGGCGCAAGGGTTGACCAACTCGCTCATGATCTTAAGGGATTCTGTAGAACCATCTTCCAAATCCAACGCCATTTGCCATAGTTCTAATACCTCCTTTCTATTTTTCAATTTTTTTTCCCCTTATATTTGACCACCATAAATGTGTACATATGTCTTAGTATTTCTCAGTTATTTGTCCCCAGTTCCGGCCATGGCTTAGACATCCCTCCTTTTCTTTCAGCTAGCCATTCCTTATGATACTTGAGAATGTTTTCTTGATACAAAGGAAGGGCTTTGTACATATATATCAATGGGGTTGCTGTCTCCATCCTAGCCACCCCTGCATCACTATTTTACAATGTTATCAACATTATTGCCCCAACCCAACAGGCTGTACCCCTCCCCAATACCCCTTCCCCTCTTTACCACACTCCCACTGTCAACGCCCACCCCTCCCTTCAATACTTGCTCCCTTTCACACTTCCCTCACACACACATTTATTTATGTATTTATTGGTCATTTGTAATGCATACTATACAGCAAGAATTGTCTTTCAAGGCACATCCATCCACTCACTCCTTACAAACCTATTACACAACACGCTAGCCACTCCCTCGGCCTCTGCTAATAACAACAAAAATTGCCAACAACAAAAATCACAATAAAGTCTACTTTTCGTTACAACACCCCCTCTATAACGAGTGAGGAGATCACAGGCCCACAGGGTTCCCTAACACAACAAATTCTCATTCTCACGCCCCCTTATACTGGGCACAGTGATCCCAGAACCACTAAATATACGGGGTCACTATCAGTATCCTTTTTCCTTCATTACACAGCGATGTCTTCTTCCCTAATACCCTAAGGAAAGGGTCCTGTTACACCACAATCCTCTATATAAAAAATATCAACCTAACTTATATACGACACCACATGGTTTTCCAACCTATCAGTACAATCTTCCCATACCACACACACCTACACATCCTTCGTCACACACTCAATCACTTCTTTTCTCTGAAGAATGTGCATTTATATTTACGTGTTCACCCGAAGTCCTCTTCGAGTAGTCCCATTAATGGCCTGCACAATCCGGGGACAGCACCCCGCTCCAAAGAACATACAGGAATTATGTTCACGGGTGCTGCAGGTGGCCACAGCGCCTCTGGTTGTGTGGCCAGGAATCCTCTGTCTTTGCGGGGGATTCTGGGATCACATCAGGGTCATCAATGAAGTAGGGTAAATCAACAGCAACCAGTCAATAGGCAAAACAACCCACTACAGAAAAAGGCTAGGTGCAACCTTTTTTGAGAAGAACATCGCTTTATTTTGTATACTTTGAGGAAATGGCCACAGGGCATTATAAGTCCACTGCTGCAGAGCTCTCTCAATCAATGTGAAGTTCATCTTATAAACGTACACATCGTCATTCATGATGCATTGACATACAGTATTCATCCCCAACCTCATTGGCTACCACTTATTTACATGCTAATAGTCACATGTAGGCCCTTCTCCAATTGGTTATATCATCTTCTCCTCAAACTTCTCCACATGTGGGTGAGAGTCTCTTCGCCTCGAAGCACTGCAAGGTAATTGGTTAAACTATAAATGGCACCACCCTGTCTTTACTTCTAACCATGTGATGTACACCTCGTAGTCAATGTGAACTTGGCAGATAACTTTGAGGTTCGCCTGGTCCTTGCAAACAAAGGAACTCTTTTCTCATCCCAGACATGCAGGCACACCCGTCATGCCTCCCTGCTGCAATCTTATAAGTATTGGCATCACCCTTTGCTCTACCTGGTACAAATCACTGACCTTGTTGTTCTCTGCTCCCACCAGTATCAGTTACCCCTCTCAAGAGGTAGGCTGGTGTTTCATTAATCCATCCAATTCACGAAATATTTAACAGTATTGTTCATGCACATCTGGTAGTTTAAATGGAATGACCATTATTCTGAGGGGTTCTAGTGTTCTAAATCTCAGTTCATTTTTTGGCAGCTCAAGACCTCTGCCTCTGCTCCCACGAGTATGGCCTTCTTACTGGGCCGCAGCCCTTCTCCCATTTGGCTGCTTGCATTCCTACCTAATTGTTCAACGGTCTGGCTTGATACATTTATACGTGAGTGTACGTGTGTGTTCCCTACCATGCCTGGGAATTGGAATGTGATAATCAAGCAAGAGATAGGAAATTGTTGTTCTGTGTCGCCAAGGCAGCCTGAGAGGATTCAGTCATATTCTTAAATTCGGGGTTAGTACATGTTATACATTGTGATGAATCAACTTCCGGAGCACCAGAGGTCCAGGGATGAATATCGGTTTCTAAACCATCAATCAACCCCACACCTCTAGTACACCAGAAGGGATCCAAACAGATTGGAATACAAGTGAATTATAAGACCTCCTTGTCCAATATTTGGTAACGTCTATGGAATGGCAGGCTTATCTATGCAAGGTCGTGGATCGTTGATTAGTTGCAACACAGCAAAAATACTATTATTACCCAATGATAAAAGGGACTGTCCAGTCAAGGTTGTAAAATATATGTACTTTATTACTACTACAACAGACTGTTCTAGCACACTACAAATAAAACCACCCTGTAAAGGAACACAGAGGATAGACAGTTTCATGAAGGAACAGGGTTGCACTCTGTATACTGACGGGAGGGTAGTTGGTAAAGTAATCAGTCTTACAGTACAAGGTTATTCGGTTTCAGCACCAAGGGGGCAAAGGGTCGTAACTGTCTCTAGGGTCCTTCGCAGAAGGACCAGCGGGGTAGTACCATAATGTACCTGGTGCTGAAGAGGTTATTGGTGCTCGGCAGCGTCAAAGCAGCTCTAGGGTACTTCGCAGTCCTTGAGACAGAGTTAGTGGTGGGAGACAGCTGCAGGTACCAGGGGGCAGGCAGTTCGGCAAGCAAGACTGGATGGACGTCTACAGGCTGTACGGTGTGGTGTCTCAGGGCTAAGAATCATTGTCTCTGTGTTGGTTGGCGGATCTGGAATGCTGGTCGAGGTGTCTCGGACTACTCTGGTGACTGCAATGTGACAACAGTCAGCAGTGCAGCTCCTCCTAGCCTCTTCGCAGGGTTCGTATTGTCCTTTCAAGGTGGATGGCCCAAAGCTCAGGAGAATGTTTGCAGGCAACAGCCTTGTCCTTTGTCCAGAGACTCTCCGGCACTTCCCACCTAGGAAGCTTGATGGCAGCAGCTAGTTGGGCACCCTGTGTGCTGGCTGTGTACTGGTTCTGGAGCTGCTGGATGGGTCCTCTGAGTCCGGTACCTCCCTCTATTCCCTGGGAGATGTTTAGGGAAGGGATCTTGCTTCCCTCTTCTCTTGGAACTCCTGGCCTTCCTTTACTGGCAGAAGGTGTAAGGTAGACTGTACCTTCAGCTCAGGGTCCAAATGAGTCCTTCTTCTTACTCCTTTCGAAGTCTTCAGATGATCTGCTAAGTGAGGGGTACAGCCCTCTTTTAAAGCCAAATGGGCCCCAGTGATTGGTGCAGGCTTAGCCTACCTTAATGAACCAATCCTGGGTCCCCACCAACAACCTTCTGTTATGCATGAGGTCAGGACCAGAGTGCTCTGCAACAGGACGGACAAGGTGGTGACAACATATACCTAAGTCCCACCCATCTCCATCTCTGTTGTAGATCAAAGTGTCTTTCTGGTTAACTGAGCCTTCTGTGATTCTTGATTAAAGCACAGGGTTCCCTCAAAGTCTGTGCTGGGAGAAGACTTCCTGTCTCCCCCAAACCACATACTTCTCCTCTCTGAAAGGGGTCAGCTCTGCAGGGGCTTGCCTATGGTAAATAGTGGACCCAGCCATGCATTTCACTGCCTTTCATACAGAGGGGTGCGAACTAGCTTCAAGTTGACACATTGCATACCAAAGGGGTGTTAGCCAAACCTTTCCTGTTGTCTATTCCGGCAACTACGACCCTTCAGGCTTGCTTCAATTTTCTCTCATAAGTATGCACTGCCACCAGCCAGAGGACAAAGGAAAGCAGATCCATGGGACCTTTGATGTTTAAATTAGGCTGCCCATGCTAGAGGAAGGTGTGCATTCCCCCTCCTGGAGATGCTTTGATGTATCTGTCACATTCCAGGTAAATATGACAGGGGAAGATGGTGCCTGTAGCCTGTGTCACACCGGAGTACATGTGAGAATGCGTTTTTTTGTGCAGGAAACAGATGGACTGTGTGTGGATTGGCCTCACACAGTCCTCAGAGGTTGGTCTCCCATCATTCCTTTTCATTAAAAAAATCAAAAAAGCCCAGGCGAGCACACTCTCCCCATGCGGATGGTCGAATTCCTCACATAAATGTCACTCACATGCAATGTATTCTACATGACACTATCGCAAATGAAATGGTTAGTTTTCCCCTATATGAAATTCAAAAATACATGTGTGTCCCACCAGTTAATTCCACCCATATGTTTCTACCCCCCCCGCACCACCACCTATGCATTTTCCATGTGTTCATATATTTACTGCAATCTAAATCGTTTGGGAGGGGCGGTGATTTGAACCAACACACCTTAAGTATTTGGCTGCCAGGATTTCATTCAGGTTGTTGTCATGATGCCGCTCCCGGGAAGCCGGTTCAAGCCCTGCGTCCCCGAAAGCGGACATCCAGTCCCCAAGGAAGGACCCAGCAACCCCATATAGGGGCCCTTTGGACAGTGTCCTGGCGCCTATGGCGCCAGGCTCATAAAAGACATCCGTCCTGGCGCCATAGGCGCCAGGCTCATTATGGGAGTGCTTGGGTGCACTTACCTGATGCAGACCATGCTGCAGGATCCCGGCCTCCTTGAGGCCTGAAAGGAACTACTTTACCTGTGGGACTAATTTACCATCCGGGCGTGGTCGGGGAAGGATACATACCTGATTGGAGGAAGGATACATACCTGGAACTTCTTCCAAGGCTATTTAAACCCCACCCGAACAGCCACACGTGCTTCGCGTTGTTCTGCATCTAGCAGCTGGACGCTCACCGTGTCTGCTCCTGCATCCTGACTTCTGCCACGCCTGCCAGCATCCTGGATCACCTGCAAAGGAAGGGAAGAAGAGAACAGAAGAAGGAAAAGTCCTTACTTGCTAAATCCGCATCCCAGAGACATCTCGCCGACAATCCTGAAAAGGAAGACTTTAATTTAAAAGCTCATTGCGTTGATCGCTGCAGCGCCGCATTCCACTCACCTTTACAGGGCGCCTCCGTGTTCAGCAGCGATCATCCGGATTCGCAGTCACGCCCCAGCGCCTAGGGAGAATAAGACCAGAACAAAAGGTGAGAGAGAGAAGGGAATAAGGAAAGCTAAATCTCCATGTTAAGACTTACCTGTTGATTCATTCCCTCTTCATTTCGGGTCCGCGCCGCATCCTGGCATTTCCGGACCCCGGCCCCTAAGGGGAAAAAGAGACATCAGCGTTAATGAGCGAATGAAAAGACATTACCAAAAAACGCTCATTAAAGACTTACCTGATTTCTACAAGGATTTCACCTCTCAACTCGGGTCGGTGCCTGTTCCCCGGCATTCCGTACCCCGGCCCCTATGGGGAAAAAAGACACTAGCATTAGTACATTAATGCATGGACACAAGGGGAACCTCTTATCAAAAAACTTACCTGGAAGCCAAGCAAGTTTGGTTCTCACCAATCCGAAAATCCAGTGAATTAACTGGATACCAACGCGCCACTGCATCAGAAGCAGGATGGAGAGCTCGTCCTTCCAGACCCTAAGGTGAGACGCTACGAGAAATCACAGAAGGGTTTCGAGGAGGATGAGAGGGGAAAGTGGGAGGCCGATTGCATTACCCCGCAGACAGTTAATCCCCTATTTTCGCCTACAGAAGGATACTTCTGCGAGCCAGGCAAGCCAGATTTGGGGGCCCGGTCCAGTCCGTCTTCCGAACCCACCTTAGAAGAGGTCACAGCAGCGCGAACCAGGCCAGCGCCTCCGTGGGAGTCAGGTGAGCGTAACAGTTGTCATGTTCCCAGTGCAGACACTTACCTACAAGACCACAAGCAGTGTATTGTCAGTCCTTGAACGTTTTGCACTCAGAGACAATTATTTTTGCCTTTTGCTGAATTGCATTCTGGTATTTGTAGTCTCCCCCGTCAACGGACACATAACGGTGGACAGCGTAACTTTCTTTCAGAGGGCGGACGCAACCTTTCAGATTTTTTTGAGTTAGGCAAGCTTGCTCAAGTTTTTGGGCTACCAGGATTTCACTCAGGTTGTCATGTTCCCAGTGCAGACGCTTACTCACAAGCACTTGTTTTGTATTGGGAATTTGTTTTACCAGGGAATATTTCATGACAGATTGCTGGGTTTAAAAGGTGAGCACCATTTATACTTTGCCAGCATATTTATTGGAACATTTCCTCTCTCAGGTTATTTTTCTGGTGTTCATTACTTTTTTTTTAAAAGCCCAATGCTTTTTTGTCTTCTGCACTTTCTTCTAAGGAGAAGGTCTTATGAACTACATTTGTATATTTAACTTACTGTGCGTACATTCATGGGTGCCGGCTTTTGATTTTCGCTGTGGGGGCAAAAGTATCTGGGCATATGTTATTCCTGCCTCTGGATATTTTTTTACCTTTTAAGTGCTGCCTAAATGCGGTGAGTTGGGGTTGTGCGATGTAACACAACAGTCACCAAGAGACCAGCCAAAAAACAAGGGTCTTCTAGTATGCTGCTTAACCAAAGTCTGTGATCATCGGCAAATAATGTAATCTCACTGCGCATTGCCTAAAAACCTTGTTAGGTCTAAAAGCCTGCAACATTTTATACAGGCAGTGGCCACTGGCCATGTGCAGAAAGAATCTATGGAATAACAAAACAGGGACGTTAAAGTGAGCAGTACATTGTAACAAAACCTTTGAAATTCAAGGAAAACCTTTAGTTGCAGGAAAGTTAAGGGGAGAACTTATAACAACAACACCTTTGAAATTAAGCAAAATCCCCCTTAACCGTGTGCCCCTTGTTGAACAGCCTATGACCACAATGATGAAATCACAGATGACATCACTGATGGCATCACTAATGACATCATCCATTACATACACAAAATTAAAGAAATGGGATACTAGTTAAAGTTTACATTTACTTTGTACAGTGTGTGTTTTATGTTAATCACTTACAAAAGACACACAGAAAGAAATACACATCTATGTACTTGTTTTTAAGGAAATGTTGAATTTAAAAATTAATTTCCTTTCTATACAAATATAAAGTTAGAGTAATAATCACTTTTATTCAATACCTATGTATGGAAATCTTAAAATATGTCCTAATACATAGTTGTTTCTTCTTTTAAAGCACTTCTCATGTCATTTAGAAATAAATTGAGCATTTACATGTGTTTATTTTCAAATGTGGACCATTATTAGGGTTCAACATGTGTCTCTTTCAATTTATTTCTACTCATTTATTTCTAAATGTATATACAGATTATATTATTGTGAACTTCTGAGCATATAGCCCTTAGGGTATCGTGTATCCAATGGATGGGGATGCAGAATAACTCTGACACCAACTAATCGAACCAACTCAGGGAGATGGTAATGGTGCTGTTTTATTACCAATTATCTAAAACAGGGAGTTTACAACGGACATCAACGGACGTTCGCTCAAGCTCTCATCCTGATGTCAACCTACATGGCAAATAAGAAAAACCTATGAGGGATTGGGATACGTTTAAGGGAAACATCTAAGTATACTTTCTATAAGGGCTGGGATTGTGATTGGCTATATACTGTCAGGTGGACAACTTATGTCTACCTCTAAAACATCTTCAACACTATTAAGTACACAGTTTAGCATTGGTCTTCAAACTATAAGTCCCTTTGTTATATGGCCCTCTATAATTGGTTGGCATGCTCGTGCCATGGCTAACATTTAGTTCACTTAGCAGCATGTAAGCTCAGACCCAGGTGACAGGAGGTGGACTAGACTTTACCTCCCCACCCAATTAGTCCAACATCTCTCATCACTCATGCCTTCTGCCATTCAGATTGTCTTTGAAGTTGGTCTTGCAAAGTATCCTTGCCTGTGGCAATATATGGGAGTACAGGCTTTCAATATTGTTGTTCTAGGACTCAACGCTCAACTCTACTTCCATCCTTGGTACACGTGACAGGAGACCATGATTTGGTCGATTTTGCAGCATTTAAATATCTTAAATGAATAAAACTTGGCACACTTGGAGTTCTTCCTTTGCACCTTAACAAGGGATGATTCAGCTTCACACGTTCACTGCCTTCAAGAATAGATAACCAATCTTGGCTGCTTCAGCTTTGATACCATGCCAGACAGCCTCTCCATTCGTTTCCACGATCTCAGCTTATTTTTGCCGCGACACAGTTAAGCCTTTGGCCATGGCCACTGCACATATTCCACCCATAGATTTCTTTGGGGCATAATGGTCAGGGCCACTGGAACAAAGGCCCATTTACCCCTGCCTAGTATATGTGATCACAACAGATGTCCCCCATTTCTTTTTTGTTCCTCAGTTTCCATTTCCCCTAATGATTACTGTGGTAATTTATTGCTGTAATTGCGCTGCAAATACTGCAATAACGCCTAGGTTAATCTGTGACAAATTTCTTATTGCTGCAGTAATTATCAGGGTTTTTCTGTGGAAAAACGTAAGAGCTGTGATTGGCTCCCCAGACCACACCCAAATCCCCAACTTCCCAACTTCACATGATTTCCTCTTTCCCCCTACAATCTCTACCCTGATGTGATTTCATAATTTTTCCACCTACAAATAGCTTTTTTTCACTTTTCGTTTTTGCATTATCACAGTAATCATTGCGATAATCACTTGCATCGAACAAAATAAAACGGTAGGTTTTTTCATTTCTGAAAAGCCTTTGCTTCAAAGCACCATGGGAAAAATGCACCTATAATTCTGGGAGAAGGGGCACCGCCTTCCCTATTAAATATTTGTAAACCTACTATACAAATAACTCCAGACTCCTTCCAGAAATTGAGTCAATTCTTCGTGCCCAATTTGTTCCAATTCCGTCCAGCGGGTTTTGCCCTGTGTTCGGCAGACATATTGCATTTTCCCTCTAATTTGTCTTTCTTTGAGGCATCTTTTCCATATTATGGGTCCCTTTTGGTCAATGTCCTGCTTTTTTAATCAATTCCTGAGCATGATGTATGTCTTTTAGAATGTACAAACTGCAAAGAATTGCCATCTGGCAGGGGTGCAAAGCCCTGGCTTTTTTTATTTTTTATTAATACATAAAATGATGCAGGTAATTTTATATCCAAAAGGGTAATCTTCCAAACAGATTAAAGTTTCCATCAACACCATGCCAAAAGCATAGTGAACTTGTGCCCTGCTGCATCAGTAGGATGATTTGCAGAGCCTGCTCTTCTCATAGCATAGAGGAGATTCAAAGGTCACAAAATACTCATTGACCAGATAGAGCCAAATTTCTGCTGCGCAGGGGCGGAATTTAAGATTTGCTAGATGTAAACTACGATGATCATGAGTAACCCATGCTGGTGGCAGGGTAAACTCTAAATAAAACTATGCCTGAGTTTAGACTTGGTGCATAGTACTACCTATGATCATGGCTGCCACATCCCAATTGATATTGCTCATGTGTCAGCTTCAGTGAGTCAGCTTTGCTGTGGAAGGTGATGTGTATTCTGGCCAGTCGGGCAGAGATTCATCATAGCAGAACAGGAACCTGGAGGACTGGGTCTCTTTGTGAGGGCAGGTAACATCCTCCACCAGAGGCAGCTGTCCTGGGACCAGGCATCAAAGGAGTACACCCATTCAAAAGGAGTAGCCTCACACCAGGGTGCTGCATATCTAAGGTCCTTTGTCCTAGGTGTGATGGGAAGGGGTTGGGATTAGAGTAGACAGGAAGCCCATGTCAATAGAAGGAGGCTTCCACCAATTTGTTTCTCTCTGTTTCTCCTTCTTGTCCCCTTCACTTCCGCTGTAGTAAACCAAAACCACTTTGGGTGGGACATCAGAAGGGCAGAGTCCACTCCGTTCAAGAACAGGGATTGGACCACTAAGTCAGGTTTGCTTTAGTCTAATCACCTGGGGACTCTTGTCTTTAAAAGAAGGGGTCTTTAAATTCTCTCAGATCCTCTGAAGACTCGACGATTCACCTGAGAAGAACTCACTTGACTTCCTTCGGGAATGTTGTCCTTTCCAAAGCCTTCATCCTGAGGTGAAGAAGGAGCTGTCCAAGGCAGAACAGAGGTATGCCCCCAATCCACTCCCAGGGCACATTGGGAGTTACATTTGCTGTAGACCAGGACCAACCACTCTGCTATAATCTCCTTAAACTGAACTAACAGACCCTGAATGGAACCATCCGGTCCTCGGGTCCCATGAGCGGGCTTCACAGCAGCCAGAGAGCCAGACCAGCTGAAGCTCTCTGTTCTCCCGAATCAGTCGCTCCATGTTTATGGCATAGCAAATGAGAAGTGAAGGCACCAACGCTGGCTTTTGCGCTCATCCACCAAGTTGAACTATTGCTTACACTTTGATCCAGCTTTATGTTGCTTCGTGCCCTAGCTAAGCCCGTCACCTGTTCGGCCAGAATCGACTGCTTGATGCCGGGACTCAATCTGAATCACTGGTGGGTTATAGGTTGACTCTGACCAGGGTTTACAACCATGACTCAGCCCAGCTAGCCTTCAAACGGCTGCCTCATCGACCTGTACATCGACACCCCCAAAGTCACCAGTTCGATGACCATTGGCTGCCGACTCAAAACACTGAGTGTTACTCATCGACACCTATCAGCGGCTAAAGCCCAACTCTGCCTGGCTCAACTGCAAAGCATTCCTGGGTCTGCCCTGGTCTGCATCCTTCAGAGCATCCCTTCAGCAGCACATAGCGACTGCATTGGCCCCTACGTGAAGCCCACAAAGAAATTAATCCTGGTACTGTTGACCCTGAACTGCACCTCGGACCATTTGGGCCCTAGAGACTGGTTAGGTCATGATCACCCCTGTTTTCAACATCGACATATCCTTTTTGTGGCTAGTAAATCACCTACCACCCCTGGAACAATGCTCAGAGTGCTAGTTTCTTCTTACATCTTCTCTGTTCTTCTGTCAGGGTGGGTTTTTGTACAGTATTTTCTATTCATTCTATTGCGGGTGGTATGTTTAATTAAAGTGTATATTATATATTTATCGAACATTGATTGGACATTTCTTTTATTTTGGACTGTGATCCTGTGTTGTTTGGGTCACTACTGATTCACCTTCATGCCCTTCTCAAGAGCATAGCCTTCCCTCAGCCCACCTGGTTCAAGAGATGGAATTTTGTGACATAATGATTTTGCAATATGCAAATCTAGAAGTAAATATATAGTTTAATCTTGGCAGTGTTTCAGGCACATCAGCTGTAGGCAGTACAAAGCATATACTCACTGGGTGCTTCTCATATTCTTTCTATGATTACTTGAATGTGTGTGTCTGCTGTGTGGGCATGAATTAAAATGCTAAGGGAATTTTGATGTTTGCTACATGTCTTTTTGTTTTCTCTGCTGCCTAGTCATGTAATATTTTTTCAAGAGCATGTACTTTGGACACCTTCATACAGAACAAATTGTCAAGTTGAACTGTTAGGTTATCATTTTATTAAATAAATACTTGATTTTAATAATTTTCCTTTATTTTCTTTCAAAATTATTACATTATTCTAAAAACAAAGTGAAACTGTCTTCAATGTAGTATCCTCTTGGGGAAACTAGTCTCAGAGATGTGTAATGTTTTTATTTTATTAACAACTAGATAATCTATTTAAAGCTGAGATGAGTTTCTGTTGAATTTGATTTGAGGTATATAATACCTTCATTTTGCGGATTGGGAGGGAGGGGGAATGGGTTTGGGAGAGAAGTGGGGGGTGACGTGGTTTTCACAGGGGGTGGGAGTAGGGCATGAGTTTCAGGGGCGGGAGGGGGTAAGGCAATCCTTCACACTGACACATAGTACATTGATCTGGAGAGTATAATGCTAATTAATGTAAGAAAAATGTCTACATGGGGTTCTTCTATGCCAATTGATCTGGCAACTGGAATGCAAGCATACTGTAACCTTTACAATTACCATCAATGTGCAGGGGCGTATTCTATAGGCGATGTGGTCAAGTGGCTAAATTACTGACCTTCGATTTTGGAAAGCATGGTTGTAATTCCGGCTTTGCTTTATGATAAAAACATTTGAGAATGTTTGTTTGTTTGTTTATTTATTTCAAATGCGCACCAGACCCACGGGTATCAGGGCGCAGCAGTTACAGGATGTGCAAAGCTTAGGTTAAGTTAAAAGGTTACACAATGGAAAGGTTTCAAGACAGAAGTAAATAAAATAAATACATTGGGTGAGAACACAGTTGCAATACAGGGTACACGCATGAAAGGGTCTTAAAGATCAGAGGACTTGAGCCAGTTTATGTAGTTGGTTCTGAAGTTCAAGTAGGGTTGATCTTCTCTGATGGTATGTGGCAGGGAGTTCCATAGTTGGGCAGCTTTGACGGGGAAGCTACAGCCGCCAACCTTTGAGAGCTTAAATCTAGGGATAGTGAGACAGTTGGAGTTGGTGAGTCTCATAGGTCTAGTAGATAGTCTCCTGTGGAATCTATCCGTGAGAATGTTCTCTAATCAATTCCTTTAACTCTTTGTGCCTACAATTTTAAACAGGTTGAATGTAATATGACCATGCCTGGACCCAAAGGTGGAGTATGCCATCTAGTACTGCCCCAAGTACACAGTGCCATTTCGCCTGCCCATCATATGCTGGTTTCTGTAATCTGGTCTCTAACACACTCCATACTGTTGTACGTACTGGACCTCATGTTGAAATGCTCCTGCTTCAATGAATGCGACTTAAAATCTGTTTCGCATGATATCAAATACCCACAATAAAATAAATAGCTAATTCCTCACCTGCCAACTCTGTGGCATTGTATGTTATCACCATTGACAACGGATTATGGTCAAAACACTGGCCATCACACACAAATTCATAACCAACACTGCACCCAGATATCATCCTCCGAAACTACTCAAAGCTAAATTGTCAAGGCTCACCAGGTCATTCTACTCCAACTGCCTGATTTCCCCCAAGGAACAGACTCAAAAGAGCTGAGGGCACAAGCTTCTGCGTTATTGCCACTGAAAATTGGAATGCCCTCCCACACAAACTCAGAGACGAACAATCATACTGGGTTTTCAGGAGACACCTCAAGAGACTGTTGTTTACCCTGAATGCTTCACCCACGGAACCGCAGATCCAAAACAGTTACACTTCCAGTCAACTGATCCTGATTCTCTTGTCTTCTTTTGTTTGTATGATGTACCGCTTGCTTGCAACCAGGGCCCTGATGCCTTATGGTTTGGTGCGCTCTACAAATATTACAAATAAATAAATAAATAAATTGATCTTAGCCAGAATGCCCCAATTTCCTGACATCTGAGGCATCCAAGGATGATGTAGCTGTTATGGATCCTAGGGTATGTCCGGGGGCTGGGCTAGGTACTCGGGTCTATTGCCAAAAATGTTTATGACAAAGATGAGAGCTCAATGAAATCCATAATCATGTGCTTGCTGCAGCAATGCAACCGGTTGCAGTAACATGCACTGCACTCTGTTTCTTCGTCACCTTCTGCTGATCACTTCTTCATTGCCCCGGTAAATGTCCTCCAAAAATATTGTCCTTGGCAATAGGGAGGTAATCCCAAGGACGAGTGCCATGTCATCTGAAAGTCTCTGGCTATGATTTATCAAAGCGTTTTACAATGGTGCGATCCCATTGAAAAACACTTTGTAAATCAGGCCCTCTGAGTCAAGAGACCCGAACGGCTGATCATCTGCCGCCATGTTGGAAACTACTGGGAACTGAGCTATTTCAGCACTGTGTTGGGAGACTAAAGTACCTAGAGACTACTCTTCTGTCGTGGAGGGCGCTATATAAGATTTTGCACTCACCCAATGTTGCAAAATGTATCGACACACCCCTAAGCGACTCCTCGAACAATAAATGTGTTTGGCCACCAGTGAGGCTTGCATTACCTTACTGGTTCGGTGAGGTTTTTCTTTTCGCAAGCACAGACAAAATGCTGATCAGAGCATCTGTTCACTGGCTTGAACAGATTCCCCTCCCACAGTCACAGCAGGCATGCCTTGGCGCCAAAGGCAAGCCCGCCTTGTGGCAGGCCTTTTGAAGCTTTAATCTTTTTCCCAGACAGCATCTATTTCATAATCATTCCGAAATAAATGATGAAAGTGTTACTTAATCACGACTTCTTTTGCTGCATGTGGAAGTCATTGGCAGTAACATTTTTGATCATGTTGCTAGCCTGCAGTATATTCTGAGTATATGTTAAGTTGGATATTATCTTAATACATAATGAGGAACCCAAATCATTGGCTCAATATTGTCTTGCATCTGTCCAATCGCTCCCCTTTGCCGTTGTCTTTAATCCAAACATCCCAAACCAGTGTCCACTTGTGGTCTTCCATCTATCCTACATCTGCCCCTCGCTGTTATGTTATCTGATATTTGTTGAGCATGATAATGTATTGCAAACATCTATAGGGGAACTTGAAACATGAGCCTGCTCAAATGGCCTTTTGTCAGCGGATTTTCAAATAAAGGCTGCAGGCTTTGAGGGTTTTCCCAACATGGCTTTCAGTACACGTATCAATGGATATTGCCACTGCTGTTTGGCTGTTATAAATTCGTCAGTAACACTTTGTAGACTTTCAGAATATCTACTGTATACGAGGCATTGGCTTACTTGCTGGAACTGTCAGATGAACGAGTAGAGCCGGAAGCAGTTGTCAGGTGACTGACCCCATGACTTGGGGAATGGAGCAGTTGTGTACTGCAGATTACAGTGAACAGCGGGGACAATTCTGATCCGCAAGGCCAGCTCTTTCTTTCGCACCTTGCTCTGGGTGGGTGTCGGAGGCCGGCCCATGCGGTATGTATGTTTTTGAAAACCGGGCTCATGGAGGCCACAGCTAGCGGATATGAGTGGGCAGTAACCGCGTGCGCACCCGCTGCTTTTCCTGCCTACTTCCGATAGTATACACAACTGTGATTTTGTCTTTTTGTATGCTTCCTTTTTGTATGTGTGCATTTCTGCATCCGCCTATGCACACTTCTAAATCCGTGCTTCCGCTTTCCCTGTAAAGGCTCCAGGAGACTGGGGAGCAGGGCTGAGTTTTATTTTTGAAAACGTCTGTCTCCAGGTAGTTTGCATTTTGTACAAAATGTAAAGCTGTTTCTAAAACATCCGTCCCTGCCCCTTCGTTAAAGCTATTTGTTTCTTAGCCCCGAATGCATATGGGAGGAAACAAGGCCATTATTCACACATAGCCATGGGCTTGCTGTTTTGATAAAAGGTTACATTTAACAGCGGCTTTTCAAAAGTATACATTTTCTAAGACTTCCAATTGTGCATAGAAAATATTGTTCTACACATCGAACTACTACATCAAACTCCCATATTGCCCCTCCCTCTAGTAACATGAACAAGCCACACACAACGTCGCTGTTGACCTCTCGTCCGATCTCTTGCTTTTCTTAAATGTTCCCCTTTGACTTTATCCACCAGTCAAACCGGGCTCCTAAATGGCCTTTTGCACCCCTTCTCTTTTCTCTCCTTATTTCTGGTCACATTCCGACTCTCTGGCATCAAATCTGCCTCTTCCAGATCTACTGGCTCTTTCTGCGTCCACACCTGCTCAGGTCTATGCTCTCCCTTTCTCCATCTATTAGTACCTTTGAGTCTTTTAACTTACAATGCTTGAACCATTAATGTTAAAACATGGGAAACCCCATTAAAGCTACCCTTACAAGCCAATCTTTCTGCATCCCGGTAAGCCTTCATCAGATGGTGTTTTTTTCAGGCCCCTTCCCTTCACCAGAGTCAGCTTATTCTTCATAAAATCCTTCACTGCTTCTATCACTTTGTGGTCATAAATGTTGGACCCCAATAGACGAACGCACCCTGCCCTCACTGCAGATCATTCCAGAGCTATACTGAATTCCCTCATGTTCCATAAAAATGAAACCCATTTAAAAAACCAATGCCCTACCTCCCCATCTATCGCCTGCCATGCTCTGTTAATCACAGATGGCGTTTGAGCCCCTCTACGGACCCTGCTTGGTAGCGACCAAACCACACCACCAGAACCCACGGCCACGTTTCCTGAAATTCCTTGAAATCATTCTTTACCTCCGTTATTGACTCAAACCCGTGTTCCAAATCTTTTTCACCTACATGTAGTATCAACATGTCCGGCCTATCATTTTTACCTTCAGTCTTGATCACCATCAACATTAGATTCCCCCAATGCATCCCCCCAGCCATGTTATCTCGCTTTGTCCAAATCTTTGAGCCATCCATTTCCTGAGTGACCTTGCCTGTCTGCCCACCATCCCACATGATAATGGCATAGGTGCTCATCCAGATCTGCATCTTCGATCCCCTCGAGCAAGAGTGTGAATCTGGGAAAAAGAAAAACCATCAGAAACGTCATCATCTAGACATCTCTCCCACCACCTTTGGCGCGGAAGCCCTCAGTGGCCACGCCCATCCGAAATGACTGCGTGCCAAAGTGTTTGATTGAAAAACCTGGAAACCACTTTCAGAATACTGCCAGCACTTATCAGCTATTCAATGCACTCTGGTCCTCATGTGACAGAAAACTACCACTTTCTGGCGCCCTACCTGTACGTGTGTTCCTACTGCTTTTATTGTACATATTGTCAACTCCTCCCATTTTGACCGTCCAGCCCTTTCTTTTCTCGATCAATCGCTCAATCAAATTTATTTCATGTACAAGACCCATAATGAAATCAGATGCAAACAATTCTATTATTAAATTATTGATTGAATGCTTTAATTTGGTTATAAAAAAACATTAAAGTACATTTTCAAATTTCACTCTAAAACATGAGCATCTTAAAAGTTCATTTTAGACAGATAAAAACAAATGAATAAAAGTAAATCACTGCATTACAAACAATTCCTAATACGTTTTAAAAAGAAAATGTGGGCAATAAGACACTACCATAGATATATGTATGTTATCTGCAACTAACACTATACATTTTCAATACTGCAGCTCTATAAGCAATCAATAAGATTGCCTTCCGCAAAGCAATTCAAACTCTGCTGTTTGTATGATCCTGCCCTCACCCGCGACTGAGTTCTCTCTAGTCTCAATATGCTGATTGCAACTGGATTTTCTTTGTAACCACAACACTGTTAAAATACCTTTGCCTCGCAATTCTGCTACACTGACTGTAACCAGTAGCTATGTATTTTCCTATGACTAAGGCACATTCTTGTAACAGCGCCTCGATGCCCCTGGGCTGCCAGTGCGCTTTATAAATAAAAAAAAAAATGTAATTTACAGTACTTTGCCCGACAATTCCAGGCCCTACCTAGATAACTAGCAACCGCAAGTACTCTTGATGTGCATGTAGGAGTTTAACACAATTCCAAAGTCCCGATCACAGTATCAATGTAATTAGCTTTTAAGACCAGGTCAAGCCATCTTCTTCGAAGAGGCATCAGCACAGCACAGAAAAGGAGGACATGTTCTTCATGCGCCTTTTCTGCCTTACAAATGTACAGGGAGGATTCCCAATCGCAATTTACTGTAAAGTGTTTTAGTTCCTGTCTGGCTAATCCAGGAGAGGCCCTGTTCCAATCCTAAAGTCAGCTTAATTCTTAAATAGTTTTGCAAGGTACTCTTTCTCTCTTTGCTACACATAGGAGCTCATCTTCTAATGAGCCGTAAGGCTGTAACTCCTTCCATTCACACCATGGCTCATTTTCAATCTTTTGTATGGCGGAGAGAAGCGGCAAAACGCAACTTGTGTTTCTGCCACCTCCCTTCCTTTCTGCCATAGAAATGCTCCAGCATTTGCACCTGCATGCCTTTCCATGCCTGCGCCTGTGCTGGAGATCCCTATGGAGTCCACCAGCTTTATGCACCAGCATTAAGCAGGAGGACCCCATAGGGATCCATTGTACACGCTGCCTGCCATGCTGGCAGGTAGCGTGTACGATTCCAATTAAACCCTGGAGTGGGTTTAATTGCAATAACTGTTGAACCCATATGCAGCAAGACTTACATTTGTTGTTGTGGGGCGTGTGCGTCATGGCTTACAGGCTTTGCCCTGTACCCCCCCTGACATATTACACCACAACAATTTGGGCAAGTGTTGGCAATAAAAAGGCCGTAGGTTTTAATGATACAGATATGGTTATGGAAAACATAAACAATAATCACATATCGTAATATAGTACTTTTGGGCACCGGGTCCTGAGGTTACCCCCTCTGGCCCGTGCCGCCACACGCAGGTAGGTTTTCGGCTGCCTGTGTTCCCTCCAAAAGTTAGGTTATTTGCAGCCTCTGCTTGCTAGGGTATCAGTGATTTCTCTATACAACTGCTCCATGCCGCGCCCGGATAAGTGGGTGCCATCCTTATGAAACAGCTCTGGGTCCCCTAGTGTTATGGCCGGGTGTTTTATGAAACCCAAACCCCTGGCTATACAGAATTTTTCAAGTCCCCTGTTCAATTCTCTCCTGGCGTTATCTATAGATTTATAACAAGTGGCCCCTTGCCAGGTTTTTCTAGGAAGTATTGCTGAAAAATAAATTTCTGTTTCTCTCCAGCTGTGTGAAATGCCCGCCAATGAGGCGCATATTTCTTCATATAAAACCTTTCTACCCACGCTTACTAGGTCATTACCCCCCAAGTGAATTATTAAAAATTCTGGCGGGTCTCTGTAAGCGACCAGGTCGGCTAGTTTGTCATGTACGTCTGCCCATTGGAGGCCTCTGTACCCCCACCATGACGCAATCGTGTTCCTGAAGGCTGGGCCGTCTTTTGTTTCTTCGGCCCATCGCCCTGTCCTGAACACATATGAGTGCCCAACTATCCATGCTGATTTTAAAGGTGCCGCCTGCTCCACAGGTTTTCCTGTAAGGAAAGATTGAGGGTTGGTATAGAGGGTGGGGGGGGATGGTTGGAAACAGAGGGAAAAAGAGGAAACCACATTAGATCTGGTCTGATGTATCTCTTGTAACAATCAGACTTCCAACCCCCTATTTTCTTTACATGTTGAGTGCCCAACCCCCCCTCCCATGCTGCGGTTGCCGCCCCAATCCTAAAAGAGTGGGTGCCAAACTCCTTCGGATTCCAGCCCGCTTTGCTGAATGCCCTCATCAGCACCCCTTTAAATTGGTAGTGGCTCAGAGCTGAGGCATCTCTGTGGATTAGGAATCCCCCCCCCCACTTTGGGCCGTTGTGCGTAGTAGAGGTTGGTGATGCACACCGGGCAGTTAGGGGCGTCATCAATGCAGCAAATGTTAATGACCCTTTTGGCCCCTGTTTTTGACTGTTGAATATCTATGCTGATGCTGTCCTTTCTTACCCTGGTTTCCATGATGCCCAAACCATTGTGGGCTTTGGTGCTGGCCGCTACGAGCTCGCTCACCCTAAAAGCCCCAAAATACGCTAGTGAGAATGCCGCTTTGAATAATAACACTTCATAGGGGTGTGAACATATGTTGTCTAATAGTTTTGTTATTTTCACCAATTTATCAAAATCTAGCGGGCGGCGAGTATCTACCTCAGGCCCCTCAATCCTGCCCCACCCCTTCATTGCATATGTAATTACCGCACTGTGTGTGGGGTCCGAGTCACCCTGTAGTTTTGAAAAATAAGATATTGCCACCAAATGTCTTTTGGCCCAATCTCTGTTAAACCCTTGGTCGTGAGCCCACTTCAAAAATATTTCTATCTCTTTTATTGTAATTAACTCGACATGATTTAAACCTGTTATTTTAAAGACTGTTTGCAGACACTTACTGTACTGGGCTGTAATGCTGCTTGCCAGGGCTTTCCCTGCCATTTCTGCGAGGAACCCCGTTGCAGGGTTCATGTTTTCTGTAGGCAGCATGCTGCTGGCACCTGTCTTTGAAGTGCCTGTTTGGTGTTGCGCATCCCGGCCTCTGCCCTCGGGCGCAGGCGTTGATGCGACTCTCTCTAGCTGGCCATTATCACCCAGCAGTGCGCCGGGATCGGTGTCATTTTTCCTGTGCGTGTGGCGCTAGCTCCCGGAATCTTGTCCACTGAAAGCGAGATAAAGCATCTGCAATGTTATTATCTGCTCCAGCGATGTGCTTTGCTTTGACAACAATGTTTTCGTGCAGGGTGACGGTTGTGATGGCTCGCAAAACTTTGAGCACCAAGTGGCATTTGGTGGTCCTTTTGTTTATGATTCCTACCACCAACATGTTGTCACACCATACCATGAGCTCCGTGTTTGCCAGCTGCCCCCCCCATGTGCGTATGGTTAGCCAGATGGGGAATATTTCCAACAGTGTGATGTTTTTTGTCCATCCCACTGAGTGCCAAGACTCGGGCCATTGTCCTGCCACCCATTCCGTGTCCAGTATTGCCCCAAAGCCCTTGCCCCCTGCCGCATCAGTAAAGAGGACCCTCTTCGCTCTTGTGTTCAAAGGTGTGCGCCAAAATGTGGTCCCGTTGTAGTTTGCGAGAAAATTCCCCCATACTTTCAGATCCTCCTTTACCTCTTTGCCCAGTCTGATGCGTAAGTGGGGTTTGGTGCATGTTTTGATTTTCAACTCTAGGCTCCTGGCGAAAACTTTCCCTTGCGGTATGATTCTAACGGCGAAATTGAGACTCCCCGCCAGTGACTGTAATTCTCTTACTGTGCCCTTGTCTTTTATACTCAGCTCCTGTATTTTTGCCAAAAGCTCTGCTACTTTTGTTATTGGGATTCTACACATGCCGACTGCTGAATCTATCTCTATTCCCAAAAAGATAATGTTAGTAGCTGGCTTGGTCGTCTTCCCCGCTGCCAGCGGGATGCCCCATTGCGCTGCCAAACTAACCGACTCTGTCAGTGCCCTATTGCATTTATCTGACTCAGATGGGCCCATCACCATAAAATCGTCCAGGTAGTGGACTTCCCTGACCCCAGGTACCTGCTTCTGAAATGCCCATTGAAAGAAAGAGCTGAATTGTTCGAATAGGGCGCAGGATACCGCGCACCCCATTGGAAGGCATCTGTCCACATAATATTTTTTGTCAAAGGTGAAACCGAGCCATTTTTGTGAACTCGGGTGTACAGGAAGTAACCTAAAAGCGGACTCAATGTCTACCTTTGCCATGAGGGCTTTCTTGCCGCAGTCTTGTATTAGTCTTAAAGCCTCCTGAAAATGCGTGTAGGTTACTGCTGTTTCAGTGTGTGGAATGCCATCATTGAGAGAGTGGCCCTTGGGATATGACAAATGGTGTATTAACCTCATTTTACCAGGTTCCTTCTTTGGCACCAGGCCTAGAGGTGACACTAAGTAGTCTGAGAATGGCATTCTATCCCATGACCCTGCAATCCTGCCCAGCTGCAATTCTTTCTCAATTTTACTTCTTACTATTTCTGGGTTGTCCCTGGCGGAGACCAAATTCCTCGGGATTTTTTGCGACCCTGTTCCGTTAAATGGAATAATGAAACCTTCTAAACCCTGTTTGATTGCTGCGCTGATTACTCTGTCGGGGTAACTCATTAATTCTTTGTTAAAGTATACTGGGTTGATGGGGGTTTTGCCTGGTTCCAACCTTGGCGGTGGCGTACACTTATTGCTCCTCCTTTTTGGTGTTTTTGGAGGGTAATCTAGTGCAGTTGCTCACTGGGTGCTGGCCGCTGCAGTTGGTGCAGCTGTGCTTATACCAGCACTCCCTGCTCCACGTGCATTGATTTTTCCCATAATTCCAGCATGGAATATTGCCCTTTGTGGCGTGATGCATTTTGCTCTGGCCGCGGGTATTTGGCCTAGCCACCCATGGCTGCTGTTTCCGAAAGGGCTGTTCCCCCTTCCTCTGTCTATCGTTCTCTGAACTCTTGTTACCCCCTTGTGAATTTCTATTTACATACCCAGATGCCTGGACGACCTCCTCCTCAGATGGAGGCTCAGCGTTCAATATGTATAGATCATTCTGCACTTCATCCCATTCTATCGCTGGTCTTTCCGACATACTCCTCCTGAACCTTATGTCGTATGCCAGCCAACCTTTCCCTTTATGCACCAGTTTCACCTCTCTGATTTTGTCCATGTATGCCAATATTTTTATCCCGTCCCCTGGGAATTTTTCCAGGTAAATTGTTCCCAAAATCGCAAATGATTTTAGCCAGTTGTCCCAGTTCTGATCTACATGGGCGTTCCTGGCTATGGCCTTATCCTCAATTTTTTTAGGATCTCTGAAAGCATCCTTGCCCTTCCGTTGCACCTCGATGAGGGCAAATATTTCAATGAATTCCTTACCCCAAATAGCCTCTTTGATTGTTATGTCAATGTTCCATGCTAGGGATTTTTTGTATCTATTAAGGATTTCTGTTTCAAAGGATTTCAGCTTCAACTCCAACTGGGTGCTACTGAGCATTATGGTATCTGTGGGACTGCACCCGCCCGTGTCTGTGGACCCTGTGGCGCTTGGTGCGTGCATCGCCCATGCTTGCAGCGACCTCGCTAATTCGGGCCCTGTTGGTGTCACCACTGGCTTCGGCGGTACTATGGGTACGGACACAGGCGTGGGCGATATTGTGAGTGCAGCCCCTACTGCGGCTGCACCGAGGCTTGTCGTTATCACTGGCTAAACAGGTATGCTTATGCCTGCCCCCCCTCCCGACTCTATGGTGGGCTGTTCTGTGCCCCTGCCGTCCAGTATAATTTTTTGCATTACTTCCATATTTTTGCATAATATTGCCAAAGTACTGTTTCTGTTACCTTGGTTATGTCTTCCTTGGGCCTTGTTTTTCTTTGCTGGTGTGGCGCCGTCCTCATCACCTGGCGGCGGTGATAGGCCCCCTTTTGGCATGCCGTATAAATGCTCTCTAACCCAGGCCCATCCGTAATGCTCCGCTGCCTCCATTGCGGCTTGCAGATGTGGTGATTTGGGTTTTAGTGGCAACTTCTTTTGTTCTTGTGACTTCCTTTTGGGTGCCATAGTTTTGCCTGTTTTGATACAACAAAATGTGTTTGTTACCTATGTTGGTTAGATTACGGTGCCTACTAACATATGTTGTTACCCGTATGAGGTAACTGCTGTGTTGTGCCCTGTGGCATTACACTGTTATATCCCGGTATCAAAACAGCCCCAAAACGGTTGGTTACGCCCTCCAACTGTGTGGCGCCCTGTTACCCACGATGCTGCTTTTCAAAGTACTGCTCCTTGTTCAAAACTCCTTTATTACATTAATCAAAGCTTCTGCTATCCAGCAGAGAAAGAAAATAATTTTAACCCATCTCTACCTTACACAATGCCCCCTTCCATGATGTCACCGTGGTTTTAATGCCAAATTGAATAAAGGGGAGGGGGTGTCCTATGTTGCCTTCTACCCTTGTTTTAAATCTGCATTGCGTTTCATAACTTAAACCAATCTTTGAACATCCCTGTCTTAAAACTGCTTTAAAAGAAAAGATGCTCGTTTGCGGGCAGAAAACACCTCTGCCCCGTATTTATAAAAACCCAGCCTGGTGTGTTATATCCCAGCCTAAAATGTTTGCATTCCTCCGCCAATAATTTGGCACTTACATAGCGCTACGCAACCTCAGGTATATCTGAGCGCTGCTCATTGTTACCCACGGTGTGTGGTGATCATTCGTTGACCTCTGCTGGATTCTAACCTGCGTTAGCAAGCTCTGCACAGATATCACAGCGAGTGCTCTACTCGTTGTGCCACTTAACCGGCTGTAGTAGCCTGCTTGAAATGATGTCCATGTCCTTCCGCCGCCCCTCGAGCAAAGCCTTGGGCTGTGAAAACCACCCGGCGCCACGGCTGACTTACTTGCAATAAAGTAGCACAATCGCTGCCGGCGCCGGGTTGCTTCTTTGCAGCTCCCCGGAACTCCACGTAGCTTCCCACGTTGGCTGTCAATCAATTGCAATCCCTTGCAGGCACAGCTGGGTTTCTCTCTGGAAACGAAAAAACGGTGATGTGCTTGTTTCTTCTCTGGAAGCCAGTTTGGTCAAAACAGATCAATGTTCAAAAATGCCGGGAGGTGGATTACAGCGACGCCGTGTTAACAGCGAACACTCCACCCGCGGTGAACACGATGCTGAGTGCACAGCAAACGTGAAAAGGAAAAAGAGCAGGAAGACGCTGAGTACACAGCGAACTTCCCTTAAGTGCTTGGGTCCCCGTGCAGGGTCCACAAACAGCTTATGATTTTTGGCGCTGAAAACAGCTCCTTATACACCAGGGCCCACCCGGATGGGAGGCCCGGGGCCGTAAGCTGGGAGGTGGGGGGTTTGTGCTAAGTCCGGAGGGGCAGTGCCTTTTGGCGCTGCCCCACTTAGCATGCACATGGTGGGGTCGGGCTGCTGGGTCCCTTTACAATGGGAACCCAGACAGCGCGTCTCCAAGACAGGAGGGTGAGGTGAGAGGGGCAGGTGACAACCGGCAGTCGCTGCCCCCTGTCACCTTGCCCTCCATACTTCAAAGGCCCCCCTTCCCATCCTGCGGATGCTGAGCGGGGGGCCTTTTGAAGTTCAAAGAAGGGGCCGCCTTGCCCCCAGGCCGAATTTTGCCTTTATCTGGCGGGGGCAAGGTGGCCCCTTCTCATGCTTCCTCCCCGTCAGCCACGAACAGCAGCAGGACGGCTGCAGGTCTCCTTCAAGGCCAGGGAGAATTCGTGGGTTTCCTTGCGGTTTTTCGTCCATCTGGCTTCACTGGAACACTGCTGGACGGCAGCTACCCCAGCCCCGTGGACATCAACGCTGCTTGGAAAACAAACAAGCTGTCGGACGGTCAAGGAAACTAAGATCACCAGCAGGAGGAACAAAACTGCTCGTAATCGCATTCAGGAGCAGAAGAGCATTTTTATCTGCAAATGCTATGATGCACAGCAGGTCTTTTTGTGTTCTCCAAGGCGCGATCTCCGGTCACGAAAAGCATTAGAGTGGCAACCTTTTTAACCTTTCGCAGAGTCACTGGGAAGGACGGCCTAAATTCCAGTCCCCTCCGGCACAGCTACGAATGCAACAGCTGCTCTGGGGATACTGCGGTGAGGCTGCATAAATATTAGGAAACAAGTTGCCGCGCCTGAAGGGGTAAGGGCTAAAGAACCCCAATCTTGGAAGCAGGTCGACACAGAGCCACCTCGAAGGAGGTAAAAGTCGAACAGCACGAGGAAAGCTTTAGAAACATAATACTGAACTATTCCGCATTAGCACATCAGCGCATTGCGGAAGGGAGACCGGCAGAAAGTGTGCTCTTTACATCCCGGGGGAGCCGAATGCTGTGATAAGAACAAGCCGAACTAGGGAAAAGAAAAGGCTTTACATTTATACCCGTACCCAGGCCAAGCCACCACCGAGCGGGGCCACTATGGTGTTGACAAGCCATCTCCTTTTTCAAAACACAGCACCGGCAAGCATCTGAAGAGGACGCAGACAGCGCTTTACTCTGCTAAAAGCGCTAAACAAATTTTGGAAGCCTGAGGACACGGAGCAATAATTGGATCTTATAACTGGTGCACCAAAGAAGAAGAAAGGCGCCCCACATCATAGGCGAGTGCTATACCCTTGGCAGCACTCATACATCAGCACACAGAGGCCAAAAAGAGGAAAGTGATGGCCAAAGCGTTATCCCTAAAAGAAACACTACTCCTGGAATGGGCCAAAACAGCGGAAGCCGTCCATGGCATGGACGTGGTGCAGGAAAGAATGGCAGAGCTCGCATCCACCGGCCTCAACGAGGATGACGCAGGCGCTCTGGAAGAGGAGGTCGACGGCGATGAGGAGCCAGCAGAAAGGGAGCAGCCGGCCAGGAAGAAGCAGCGCCTTGACGTCCGCAGCATGCCCGCCTCTCCAGACACCCACCCAGGCACCAAAAGGAAAGCAAAATCAGGTACTGTGAAAAGCAATGATTTGGGGCCTATGCTTGAACAATTTTTAAAATGGCATAAGGGTGCGGGTGCTGAAAAAAAAAAGGAGGCACAGGGATGACTCGAGCAGCTCCAGCAGCGAGAGTGACAGCACAGACACAGAGTCGGAATCTGGGGGCGAGGATGACCAGGGCCACCTTAAAGCATGGGTTGGGCCTAGCAATGATGTACCATCTCCAACCCCTCATATGACTAAATATGGGAGGCGCACTGCCGGCAAAAGTGTAAATAGAAGCCTAAAAAAGACCATTGCATGGCACATTGAGCGGAAAATTAAGAGAAAGATCTGGAAAAAGCAATTTATTGACATTTTCTGCCTATTGGAATATGAAGAATTAGGTTTTGGCATTTCAAAAAGGGATAAGAAAGAGGAAGAAAAAGAGAGAGCAAAGAGGCCCACACTGGAGAAGAATATTCAGAACTGGGAGGCCTCTTTTCAAATACTATCCACAATAATTGTAGAAAAATTCCCAGAAGAGGGCACGGCACTGATTGCCTACCACCACAGAATATTGGAGATTCACAATACCTTTGGGGGGGAGTCTTGGCTGAACTATGATAGAGAGTTCAGGAAGGAGATGCAGAGATTCCCTGACCTGGGCTGGGAGGAGGAAGACCCTAAATTGTATCTTTTTCATGTATTAAAAGAAAACTCAGCTAAGAGCGCCCAAAGCAGCAAAGACCATGAGCATCAGTATAATAGAAGGGGTAGAAACAGGCAACATAACCAGCGCAGGCCTCAACAAGACAGTATAAATACTAACAAAAACAAACCCCCCTTTCGAAGAACGCCCCCAGGGGGGCAAAAAACAGGGCATAATCAGGGGCAGTCTGGCAACCGCAGCAACGGGGGGGCAAAAGGAAGCACTCCGGGGTCCTGCTGGTACTTCAACACAGGGTCATGTAACAAGGGCACCGAGTGCAGATACAAGCACCAATGCAGCACATGCAGTGGTTGCCACAGCAGCAACAATTGCACAAAAGCCTCTCCTTCCAGGCCCAGCCCAAAAGTCACTGAGGGCAAAAACATGCACTAGCTATAGATTAGGGGCCTCACCAATAAAAATTGACCAACTGCTAAAATGTTAGAGAACTACCCTGACCCAGCAGCTAGAGCATCCCTGGCTCAGGGTTTCAAAGATGGCTTCCGGATCCCATTCAAGGGCCAGGGATCTCCCACCATACCGAAGAACCCACAATCTGCCTCATCCCTAGCTACCATAATAAGCGAAAAAATTGATAAAGAGCTACAACTAGGGAGGATTGAGGGCCCCTTCCAGCACCCCCCCCCCTTCACTGAGTTTTTATGCTCCCCCCTGGGCATTGTGCCCAAAAAAGGGCCGGGGGAGTTCAGGATGTTCCATCATTTATCACACCCACCCGGCAGCTCTTTCAATGACGGCATCCCTGCCACGGAGGCCACTGTCTCTTACAGCTGCGTGCAAAATGCTGTCGGCCTAGTAAAACTGTCAGGTAGACACGCTCTCATGGCAAAAGCGGACATTAAGTCAGCATTCAGGCTGCCGCCTGTGCACAAGAACACCTACCAGTGGCTGTGTTTCCATTTTGACAACAAATTCTGTTTTGATAAACGCCCCCCCCTCCCCCAATGGGCTGCGCCATCGCGTGTGCCTTTCCTACAAAGGGTACTCCAACAGGCCACGCCTAGAGCCAGAACGGTACACTATCTAGATGATTTCTTCTTCACTGGCCCAGCAGGGCCTCCCATATGCAGCGCATCCATTAAGTTATTCAGTGAAACCAGGCAGGCATTAGGGGTTCCACTGGCGCCTGAGAAGACGGTAGGACCCACCACCACCCTGTCATTCTTAGGCATAGAGATTGACTCTTCCAAGAGGGAATGCTGCCTACCCATAGACAAAATAGAGGACCTTCTAAAGACAATAAGGTTGATGACAGGCAGGGAATAGGCGACGCTGCGGGAAATACAGTCCCTTGCTGGGAAGCTCAATTTTGCTACCAGAATCATGTTCCTAGGCCGGATCTTTAACAGGAACGTGGAACTAAAAATGAGGGTGGGTTACTAAGCCACACCACCACATCAGATTGGGCAAAGAAATAACACTAGACATGGCCATATGGGAATCATTTCTTAACAATTTTAATGGCCAGGTGATATGGCGCAAAACCATGAATGGAGCAGACAAAAGGTCCTTGTTCACAGATGCGGCTGGCAGCAAATGATTTGGGGTATGTTTTGGTAACAAGTGGTGCGCTGAGCACTGGCCTCCCTGCTGGCAGAGGAGGGGCTGGTCCAGGAACATCATACTGCTAGAGATATTCCCCATAATGGATGGCACTCTATTTAAGGGGGGACTTGTTGGCCAGCACAGAACTGGTCACACGGTCAGACAACATGGCGGTTGTACACATGTTAAACAAGGGTGCTGCCTCCTGCCCTCTGGTGCTAAAAGTGTTGAGAGAAATGACAAAAAGTCACCCTGGAAAATAACATGGTAATAATTGGGCGGCACATTGCAGGCAAAGATAATAAGGCCGCTGACGCTCTGTCCCGTTTTTCAGTTCTCCACTTGCAAGGCACTAAACCCACAGGCAGAAGCCAGGAGGACAGCAGTTCCAGAAGAGGTTTAGGCCACCATGGACACATCCAAGGCAACCCCCGCCAGCCAGCCGGTCGCAGCTCTCCCATCTGGCAGCAGTTTCATATTACACTAGATTAGCGGTGGCACCCGACCCCACCCACGGCGCACTAACCAGATATGCTCTCAACGGTTGGTCCAAAATGGAAGGGGTCAAGACAGACACCAGGCGCCCCCTCAATTTTGCTAAATTACAAAATTCTGCTAGACACCCTCCCTGCAGTATGCAACAATGCCTACGAGAGCTCACTATTTAGAGCCGCCTTCACACTCAACTACTCTGGGGCGTTCAGGATCAGCGAGATAGCCTCCAAAAACACAGGATCAGAGGTAGGGCTGTGAAACTGTGTAGGCCCAAAACTGACCAATTAGGAAAAGGGAGGATCATCAACCTGTACTACATTGAGGGAACAGAATATTGCCCCATCTGCATCACCAGGGCCTTCACGAACAAGCGCCCCAGCCGGGGGGGGGGGGGCAATTATTCACACACAAAATTGGGTCTGCCCTCAGTAGATTCCAGGTGAGGTCTGTCCTCAGGAAGACTATAATAGCTATAGGATGGAATCCTACTGTGTTTGGATCCCACTCCTTCAGGAAAGGAGCAGCCACTTCAGCCTGGATGGGGGGGTTGCAAGAGAAAGCCATAAAAGGGAGTGGGGGTTGGAATCGGGGGCTTACAAAAGATACATCAGGAAATACTTGATTTAATATTATCTCCCCCCCTCCTCCCCCCCCGATTATCTCCTCATCATCCACCCATTCCGGGGGCAATGACTTGCCTCAGCTGGGCAGGACGTTTTTCTGGCTTAAATCGGCACCTCCCTCAGATCCCTGGCATGCATGCTAAGACTTCGAACAGAAGTGAAGAGGTCAGAAATCATCCCTCGCCAACAGTGGCATGAGGCAGAGTGCAGCAAAGCCATGGAGATTTCTAAGCGCAAACTGAACAAAGCCGTGGCCAATTTCTGCCTTTGATCAGGCCTCAAATTTATTAAACATGGGATCTCGGTACACAACCAGGCCATGTTCTGCAATGACAGGGTTCACCTGTCCATTGAAGGTATGGACATTTCACCAGGAATATTTTCTGGACCCTGGCAGCCAGAGGCTGTACTTAATTCATAATCTCTTATTTTGGGGGAACCTGGGAGACGCCGGTCAGCATCCCCTCAGGGTGGCGGCGGGGATCAGCATCGAGCGGGCCCCTAATTGGGATTAGGGCCCCCCGCTCACCTGTTCCCTCTGTCCCCAAAATATAGTATTGTTATCCTTATGTGATGTTATGGCTGGTTTTTCTTTTGCACCATGGCTGGTACTAAAATAAAGCTTGTGGCCAAAGTTTTTTCCACCTCACATCATGGTTGTCAGTCTCCTCATTCCTGCAACTGTCATTCTGTATTGCCTGTCTTGTCACACTTGTCATCCATCCGTGTCACCCGCATGCCACTCCCCAGCACAAAAACACTTCCAGGCTTATACACCCGGGCCCACCCGGATGGGAGGCCCGGGGCCGTAAGCTGGGAGGTGGGGGGTTTGTGCTAAGTCCGGTGGGGCAGTGCCTTTTGGCGCTGCCCCACTTAGCATGCACATGGTGGGGTCGGGCTGCTGGGTCCCTTTACAATGGGAACCCAGACAGCGCGTCTCCAAGACAGGAGGGTGAGGTGAGAGGGGCAGGTGACAACCGGCAGTCGCTGCCCCCTGTCACCTTGCCCTCCATACTTCAAAGGCCCCCCTTCCCATCCTGCGGATGCTGAGCGGGGGGCCTTTTGAAGTTCAAAGAAGGGGCCGCCTTGCCCCCAGGCCGAATTTTGCCTTTATCTGGCGGGGGCAAGGTGGCCCCTTCTCATGCTTCCTCCCCGTCAGCCACGAACAGCAGCAGGACGGCTGCAGGTCTAAAAAACCATCCCTCCCACCCTACAAATAACCGTAAGGAAAAGCTATAGCGAGGGCCAGGTAGAAAATGGAACACAATCATAGCATTAGGGGAGGCTAAAACGCCTCACTTCAAAAAATAATCATAAAAATTCAACTCCAAGAAGGGCCTTCTTAAAATACCGGGGGGTCTTTTTGTCTATTAGTTAATATTCCAGGAAAATACAGTTATAGAAGACCCAGGCGCTCAGAATCCACCAGAGAACATCAATACAGGTGGGAGCCCTAGGGGTACAACAAAAGTGAAAAGGAGAGAGGAACTTGAGCAGAAACATGTACTAGTAAGCCTCAAGTATCCACCTCCATGCATGCAGAAGGGGGGGTCTCACCACAAGTGGATCAGGAGCAGGGTAAGTTCCTAGTAAGGCTCCGGAACCCACCCCCTCACAATTTTGTTTATGCAAGATAAGCGCACTGGGGTACGCAAGTGGATCGTGGGCGGGGGAAGTTCCCAGCTAAGCCCTTAGAACCCACCCCAGCAGCGAATTAGTACAACACAAGCACTGAAGGGGTCTCACAACACAAGTGGATCGGGAGCAAGGAACATTCTAGTAAGGCTCTCCTTTTGAACCCATTCCAGCTGTAAAAACAGGCAGCCTTAAGCGCTGAGGGGGTCTCACAACGCAAGTGGATCAGGAGCAGGGTAAAAACCTAATAAGGCTCTTTGAACCCACCCCGGCTGTAAAAACAAGCAGCTTCAAGCGCTGAGGGGGTTTCATAATGCAAGTGGATCGGGAGCTGGGTAAAAACCTAGTAAGGCTCTTTGAACCCACCCCTGCTGTAAAAACAAGCAGCGCTAAGCGCTGAGGGGGTCTCACAAGGCAAGTGGATCGGGAGCAGGGTAAAAACCTAGTAAGGCTCTTTGAACCCACCCCGGCGGTAAAAACAAGCAGCTTTAAGCGCTGAGGGGGTTTCACAATGCAAGTGGATCGGGAGCTGGGTAAAAACCCAGTAAGGCTCTTTGAACCCACCCCGGCTGTAAAAACAAGCAGCTTTAAGCACTGAGGGGTCTCACAATGCAAGTGGAGCGGGAGCAGGGAAAAAACCCAGTAAGGCTCGTTGAACCCATCCCGGCAGTAAAAACAAGCAGCGCTAAGTGCTGACGGGGTCTCACAATGCAAGTGGATTGGGAGCAGGGAAAAAACCCAGTAAGGCTCTTTGAACCCACCCCGGCTGTAAAACAAGCAGCCTAATGCGCAGAAGGGGTCTCGTAGCACAAGTGGATCTGGAGCAGGGAAGACCCTAGTAAGGCTCCTAGAACCCACCCCCGAGGAAACAACTAGCCCGTGAACGGAGCGTCGGGGCTTCAAAAACTCAAGTGGATCATGTGTGGAGAAAGTGCCAAATTCATCTCCAAAGAGTGGACCAAGAGGCTAAAACGCCTCCATCCGTGGAAAAGTACAAAACACATGACCAAAAAATCAAAATGGCTCCAAGAACACATCCCGCGGAGGATCAAGTGAAAGGCTTCACAACGCGGGGGTTTGGTTCTATCAAGAAATACGGACCAAGAGCCATAACTTCAGCGAAAATCACCCTGTGAGCAAGAGAGGGCGCAAGTGCTAAACCTGGTCAGGTTGGACATCAGTAAAAGGCACACAAGCGCACACCTCCCCACCTCACTTGGAAAGGACAAGAGAAAGCAGGATGAACCTGCTCCAAAGACAAGCAATTATGAACATGTCACAGCTCACACGCTGTGGCCAAACAATTGTCACAAGCTTTCATATGAATGGCGGCGGGGATCAGCCTCGAGCGGGCCCCTAATTGGGATTAGGGCCCCCCGCTCACCTGTTCCCTCTGTCCCCAAAATATAGTATTGTTATCCTTATGTGATGTTATGGCTGGTTTTTCTTTTGCACCATGGCTGGTACTAAAATAAAGCTTGTGGCCAAAGTTTTTTCCACCTCACATCATGGTTGTCAGTCTCCTCATTCCTGCAACTGTCATTCTGTATTGCCTGTCTTGTCACACTTGTCATCCATCCGTGTCACCCGCATGCCACTCCCCAGCACAAAAACACTTCCAGGCTTATATAAGACCCAGGGCAGCCCCTGGGTCTTTGTAGTATGTGTGGGGGCTGTGCACCAGCCTTCCCAGGCCAGCCGTGCAGCTGACTGATTGCGCCCCCAGCGCCACGGGGGGGGGGCACTTCTTTGTACTCTCCCTGCCTGGGTGTCCTAGCTCTCCTGGGTGCATGCACCCATATATTCCCGCTGACGGGTGAGGTATTTTTATTACCTCACCCTTCCTAGCCCTTTGAAGCGCCAGATCGCGCTGGCATCCTTATCTGTGGAGCGGAGAGGGGAGCTGACCCTGGGGGAGGGCTGCTGCCCCTCTCCTGACCCTGCTGTCATGGGACAGCAGTTACCTGCCCCCTCCTGGGACGGCCCTGCAGTGTTGGCCATTGTGAACGCTGCTTACTATGCGCGCATGGTAAGAAGTGTTTCCAATTGAAAGGAAACCCTCCCTGAGATGCTTGCATTTCGGGCAGGGGTTAATTGTAATTGTGAGAGCCGTTTGCCATGCAAGCGTGGCAAGGGGAGTTTGAAAAGCAGCCTTTACTCACTTTGCACAGCAAATGACGAAAATTTGGTGGCGGGGAGCCGTTTATGAGGTTTCTTAATTTGCTCAATAAAAAAAGGTTGCAAAGACTCACTGGTATTCATAAAAGCAACATGCTCGAGGTCTTCTTGCATGAAGTCAATTAATAGAGGGTTAATTATATTATATATATATTTTTCTCGATATCTTTCCATAGATCTGCACTATCTATCGAACTCCATTTCAAGCAACAACCATTACTTGATCTAGTTACATCCTTTATATGTGAAGCCTCATGATTACCCTTTAATTCATATTTCAGTGTGATGATTAGCACGTTGTGGTCACTCTCTAGATGTTCCAAGACCGCCATGGCTTTTAATAGCTTCCATTATAGGCCGGCGGCATTCAGAGTCCTAAACGTTGTCCCAGTCGGAATATCTCCAGCTATTTGACCATTTAGTGCTCTGAAGCCTCTTTCTGCAAAAACAGTTGCCGTTCCTAGGGCATGCCCATATCGGTTACCATAGCACTGGGTATTCCCAATGCATCATCCTCATCCTCAAGTATATCTACTTAACAGTTCTGGGGTTTCAGTTGTGCAATGAAATCCCCAACAACCATAACTACATCAGGCCCAATATTAACACCTGAACTATTTACTATGTCCAGCCATTCAGTTAAGCAAGCGATAGCAACCACAGTCGAAGAGCAGCCAAATGACCAGATGTAAACATTGAAAAGGTAAACATATAATCCACTGTGAAAACATAACTGAAGAAGTTGTCCATCCGGACACAAAGTGTCAAGCACTATTACTTCAGCATCAAGCTAGATATTGAATAGCCCCCCTTGGGTCTACCGCTATCCCCCTTTAAAGCTGGGAAAGCATAACTTGCATATCTGGAATTCAACGGAATTCCAGCTACCCCTGTTTCCTGTAGCAAAATATTATGAAATGCTTCTATGAGACTAGGCCTGTCTGAATCTGCTGCCTTGGAAGGAGGGCCAGCTACATTCCATGATATGGGTTTCAAAAGAGTTGAATAGTCCTGATGGACAATAGGAATTTTCTGGGGTGGCGGGATAACCCTAAAAGAGGAATCATGTCAAAAGAACCCAGAGCTCATCTCTAATATTTTTATTAGAATCATTAGCCAAGTGTTGCCTTAAAATCTGTCATCTATTATTTGTGTGAGAATCATTTACCAAGGAGTGGGGCTGAAGTTGCTGTTGGAGTGGGAGAGGAGGATGTAAAACCTCAGAAATATTGCTTCTAATCTCGATAGAGGAGCTCGCGGGGGGTGCACTCCTAAGGACCAGGATTGATAATTCCTCTGCCAAATTAATTGGGAGGGATAATTCAATGATGTCTACTTGGTGAGCGAGCCCCTCCAACCCCCGACCGGCTATAAATTCATGTAGCTTTCAAAATATCACTCCTGATTATGGATAAACTACCCCTAACCAGTTTAAACCAATGTAAACATTTATTATTAAAATGATACATACAATAAAATTATAATTTCAATAAAAACAACACAATCAAATTGTGCATGAAGTGCCACGCATCCATGTCAAAACGCACAAACACAAGGCTGGCGAAAATCCTTCTCTGTGCATTTGGAGCAAATGGAACCATGCTCGTTTTAAAAGAAATAATCAGTTGCAAAGATCCCAGATGTGTGTGCAGTGGAGTGAGACCAACGCAGCAATGCCACTCAAAGGGGACACATATTTTCATTCATTAATATGTTTGTTTCATGTTGGCTGCAGTCCACTTGATTTTGTTTTCACTTAAATTGGCAAAAAAGACCATTTGATATGCAAATAAGTTCTTGAAACTAAGTCATACTCACTGAGTAGCCATATTGTTAATGGTAAGTGAAGAGTTAGTCTGAGCTATTATGTGCACTTTGTTTATAGATTACATAAGCTGTTTTCAAATTTGAGTGGAGAGTAAGTCATATTTGCTTCTGGACATTATTTCATGACTCCAGCTTGCCAATCCATGCATTTAACATCCATCTGCCAAAAACATTCAGTGAGCATATTGTTGTCCAAAGCATACATTGGGATCCTTGATTCATAAATCATGCACTGACTCCCCTGAATGTGTGCATTGTCTGAAATATGCACTTACGCTGATATTAGGCACCTGTGTGCCTGTCTTCTGTTAGTAGCTTCATGTTAAGGTGTGCATTCTTTTTATTCTGTGGATGGGACAAGGTTTCTGCTATTGAATTCAATGGGAAAATCACAGCTGCCTTGTTATCCTAAGGGCAGAGGATATTTGTTGGTTACGATTGTGACCGACTGGATTCTGCTCGGCAGGAGTACAAGCATGAGTAGGGGCAAAATTATCCACTCAACCTTTAGACTTCTACAAACCAAAACACAAAACATTTATGAATGTAAAACAGGGACAGTTAAGGGATATACCTCTTTTGCCTTTTGTGGTAACGTGGGCCGAGGGAAGACTATGCTCTTAAGAGGGGTGTGAAAATGAACCAGTAGTCACCCAAACAACACAGTAACACAGTCCGAAATAAAAGGAATGCCCAATCAAGGCTTTATAAACATATATATAGTTTAATTGAACACACCATTTGCAAAAGAGCAAATAGAGAATACTGTACAAAAACCCACCCCAAAGGCAGATTGAAGATGCAGCAGACTGGAGAATATAGCACTCTGAGCATAGATCCGGGGTGGCAGGTAAATTACTAGCCACAAAAAGGATATGTTGTTGGTGAAAAAAGGAGTGATCGTGACCTAACCACTCTGTAGGGCCCAAGTGGACAGAGGGGGTAGTTCAGAGTCAACAGTACCTGGATTCAGTTCTTGGAGGGCTGGCAGAGTCAGACCTGGTGTCCAACGTAGATGCAAGTGGATCAAGCTTAGTTTGAGCTTGTTGGATCATGTGGGCCCAAGCAGCAAGCGGACACTGAGTAGGGGCGGTGAGGTAGAAGGGTGGATCTCAAGGAAGCAGGTTGGGCGGTCCCAGGAATGTTTGGCAGTTGGCCAGGCCGAGCTGAGCTTTAGCCGCCAGGAGTAGACGATGAATTATGCTCCAGTGGTTTGAGTCGCCTCACGACGGTCGTTGAAGTGGTGATCATGGGTGCGTTGATGTGCAGGTTGATGAGGTGGCAGTTAAAGGGCAAGCTGTGTTGAGGTTGTAACCCCTGGTCAAGATTGGCGGGTGATTCACCAGTGATTTGGTTCACAGCATCGAGCAGTCGCTTCGGGCCTAGCAGGTGACAAGGTTTTGCTAGGACACAATGCAGTGTTGAGCTGGTTCAAAGTGCAAGCAAGTTCAAAGTAGTGAAGGAGCAAAACAACCAGTACCAGTGACTTCCCTCTTGTTGCAGGTGCGGTGAACAAAGTGACCAGTTCCGTGCGGTAGGACATGGTTCTTCGGCAGGTGTGGCCCTTTGGCTGCTGTGAGGCCCACACAGGGGGACTCGAGGACAGGATGGTTCCATTCAGGGTCTGCTCTCCCAGTTCTAGGAGATTCCAGTGCAGAGTGGTAGGTCCTATTCCACGGCAGAGGTCACTCTCAATGTGCCCTGGGAATGGGTAGAGGACAGATCGTCCTTCTGTCTTGGACGGCTCCTTCTTGTACTTTCAGGCTGAGAGCTTTCGAAAGTACAACTTTCCCAAAAGAAATCCAGTGATTTCTACAGAGCAAATCTTGTGGGTTACTTATGATCATCATAGTTTTGGTACAGGGGTGCATATCTTAAAATCCAGTCCATGCGTGGCAGAGACTTGTCTTTCACTGCTTATGTCAGATGGGCATATGCAACCTCTACCCTGCTCAGCGCCATGGGTAGAGCGGGTGCTGTGGATCAGGATACAGATGCAGCAGGACACAGATACAAACTATTCTTTTGGTTTGGAGCTTACAAAAGGGGAATCTAATCAGCAGATCACACTTTCATAGATGTAATTACCGGCATCATTTTATTATTGAATACAAATAAAAAAAGCCAGGGCTTTGCACCCTTGCCAGATGGCAATTACTCGTAACGAGATAATCTGGAAATGCATTCCTCTGAACTGCTGGAAGTGGTGTGGTGATAGGGTAAGTGTAAACTGGATGAATAGGTTGATGGATGGATTAGTGAGTGAGAAAGTGAAAGGATAAGTGTTAAATGGATGTTTTGGTGTGTGAGGAAGTAAGAGGGTGTGGGATGGATGGTAAAGACAGATGGATTGTGAGTGAAATGGTGAGTGCTTCATGGATAGGTAAAGGGTTTGGTGAGTGGGTGAGAGGGTGAAGGATGGATATATACATGGATTGGTGAGGGAGGGATGGATTTGTGAGAGATGCTGAGTGTTGTATAGATGGATTTCTGAGTGAGAGAGTAAATGAGGAGGTGAGGGATTGATGAACGGACTCCCGCATGTAACAGCAAATATATCTGTCAAATTACTACTTGGAAAGCCAAAAAGGGGGCCATGATGACTTTGAATGCCAATTCCCTTAGACCGAGTGAAATGCCCGAGTATCTGGGGAAAAGAAGGTATACGAGAGATAAGAATGGGTTAGTGAATGAGAGTTAATGAGAGCGTGCATGTTTGATAGACTTCTGGAAGAGGTAGTGAGCAAGGGAGTGAGAGTGTGAATTTCTGTCGGATGGGTGGATTGGTGATAGAGAGTGAATGGATGTGCGTTGAATAAATGTATGCATGGCTGATGGATAGATTGGTGAGTGAGGGTGATGGATTGTCATTTGGCAAGCCCTGGCTTTTTTAAATTAATACATAAAATGATGCAGGTTATTCGATCCCTGAATGGGTAATCTGCTGATCAGATTTCCCTTTCATACGTTTCATGACAAAAGCACAGTGTGTACTTGTGCCCTGCTGCATCAGTACCCTGATCTGCAGCAGCCCAGTGGCTGATTGTTGGATCAATGGACGAGTGACTGAGAAAGTGAGGGTGATGGATGGCTTGTGAGCAAAAGATTGAGTTACAGAGTGAGTGTTGGATGCGTGGATGGATGGATTGGTGAGTGACTAGGTGGGGTATCAGATGGGTGTATACACCAGTGAGAAAGTGATTGAAAAGGTGAACGATGCACGGGTGGGTAGATGAAGTGGTGAGTGAGAGAATAAGTGCAACGGTAAGAGATAGATGGGGAGTCAGAGTTTGACAGAAGGCATTGCTGAGTGAGAAGAGCGAGAGGTGGAATGGATGGTGAGTGAGAGAGTCAGGCAGTTACTGTCAATCATAGCAATATCAGAAGATTTATTTCTGGAAAGTTCTATTACCGCAGTAGTGCGAGAAGGAGAATGTGGAGTAGCTCTGTCCAATCCTGGGAGGGGAGGGGTGCTAGTGTTGTTATACCAATAACAAGTAAAGTGTCCTTGCGCAACTTAATAATGCAGCTCCAAGCCTGGTATGCACAGACCATCAGAATCGAGAGCTTCCTGCAATGCTACGACTTTATAATGACTAAAGACCATCACGCCTTCCTGTGCAGGTGCTACGTGTATTCCCAAATATTGCACCAAGCAAGGTTGTCTGTCGTCTGAAGCCTGCACCGTCAGTGGTTTATGTTGTATTTGGCGTGATTGGGAATCATTTCCCCATGGCAGAACCCTCGACAAATATGCAGGAAACAATTTTTATCAAGGCCCCATACATATAGTAAGATATAGTAGGAGGTAACCCATAGTAGGAGGTAACCCACATGCATAGAGACGTGGAGGCTAATATGACATATATAAAGTCCCCTTTGAGCAAGTCTTTCTCTGAGGGTCCAGGTCAGATACTCAACTGCCAAGGGAAATGAGATTAGTGATAGCAGTCAGTTTGGGCGTGCTCCTCACTTCAAAGGAAAGGGGTGAGATGAGGTCCCATTGGTACAGCAGGGTAATTGCAGGAGGTAATATTAGTCACGGCTAGTCATGAAGGCCAGTTGTAGGTGACAAAGCCCTAGATATGGGTGCAGGTGTGCAGTGAGCAGGGCAGTGAGGCATTGGAAGCATGGAAGCAGGGCCTGCAGTGCAGCACCTGGCAAGGAGACCAGGAAGATCTCAGACGTGTGATGATTTGCTGCCAAGGATTCCCAGAAATGCCAGCCTGAAGGGCAGTGATCGAAGTGAGCGGGAACGGACGGGAACGGTGTTCCACTACTTTTAATTTTTCCTGTTTACCATTCCTATACTTTTTACGACCATATTCACCATTTTATATAGAGGATTGGTCCCTTCATGTCCTTGTGCAAGTGTAAAGTTGTAATAGGAGCCTTAGATACAAGTCACTTAGACTGTTGCAATGCCCCGGGCACAAAACTTGTCACATGTTGCACTATGGTTCTGCCTACCGTTTCCCCTGCCGAGACCACAGTTCCACTACTTTTTTCAGTACACTTCTACCACTGCTGAGGGGCCAATTACACCTCTCTCATTCACTGCGCTGATGTTAGGTAGAATTCTTTTATAAGGCTAATTTCCCAAACCTAGTGAGTCCCGCAGCAGCTTTGACTCTTTGTCTCTTTCTGTTTTCAAGGGGGCACTGTCCGGTCCCCCCTTGTCGAGTTTTTGGCTGGTGGCAGTGGTTACCACGCGAAATATTCCACCGGAATATTCTCTATAGGATTTTCCCATTGATTTTAAACGCACCACTTTTTGGTGCAATGTTAAAGATACCGCCGGTTTATTTATTTATATTAAATTAACGGTTGGGTTTTTTGCCAGAACTCTTTTCTAAAATGGCATTCGTGTCCGTCTCTGTAACTCTGACCAAGGTCGAGCCCTTTGTTCCACTTTTTGGCGGGCTTCTCCACAGAAGCCCTCCAAATGGGTTCCAGAGGATGGGTGGGGAGGGGAATTGGCACCCTGGACTGCGTTGCCTTAGCAACTCAAGTCGCACTCTGTTCTGATTGGGCCAGTGGTGAGCCGCCCGGCTCACCACTTAGCATGTTTGAGTGACAGCTAGGCTGTTGAATGGGGGTCTTTCTGAAACAAAACAGGGCCTTTGGGACTGGAACTTCAGAAGTTGCCACAGGACCTAAGAATCCAAAGCGGGAAGAAGCTGAGCCATCTGCAATGACGACACCACCGGTGAAGCCCTGCTGCAACTACCTCACCACTTTCCCAATGATGAGAGAAGATATTCTGCTGGACGAGTCTTCTTCCTCTGAGCCAGTGGGACCAACCAGTTCACCCCTTTCGCCTTCCAAAGATGTCTCTTGGTTGAATCACCCATGTCAAGCACCCCGGCAGCCGGATAGCCAAGCTTCACGACTTTGACCACGAATAAAAGGAACGCACTTTTTATCGATGAACTCCGCGGCTGGTTTCATCCCTGTGCAGTGCAACGACTCCACGTTTCCTCCTCGACGAGATCCTCTTTTCCCCTGGTCGAAACAACGAACTGCAACCACTGCCAGGAACAACTACCACTGCTGGAGCTTCCTCTCTCTCAAGGTTCTGTGCCCTGCCTGGCCTCCCTTTCTTCGGTTTGCCCAAGGTGACCCTTAAATCCTTGGCTTGCCAACTGGGTTGGTCCCAGACCTTCTAACTTTACCTTCTTGAACCACCCCAACCTCTTTTGAACATTCTGCAAAGACTTTTAGTGCATTTTAAACCGTGTGATCCTGGGCACATTTCGCTTTGCTCCCTTTAAAGTGGGCCTGGCCTATGAACTTTGGCTCTACAGTATATACTGCCTTTATTCCCTTGCTGAGAACTCCTAAAAGTGTTGGGACCTGTTTTATTTCTGTGCTCTGCCTTTTTCTCTCCCTTTAACTGAACTATTGGAGTGCCATCAGGGTATACGCTCACATCTGTTTAACAAATTGTGGTGTTTTAACTCTGACTTGTCTGATAGTTATCAAGAGAGGTGTGTATACTTTACCTGACTGTGTTTTAACTTGCTTTTGATTTAGAGTGCTAGTATATTGCCTAAAGTGTGTTTTAAATAAATAATTATATACTTTTTATACAAAGCTCTGGTCAGTGTGTGTTTGCCCTACTGTGTTTTTAGCCCTATTGTGTATACTCTATATACTGCCCAACTCTTCTAGAGAGAAGTCTAACCACAGCTACCAGGTAAATCTGGGTGGTGCAGACTGCTACCAATTGGGTGTACTGCTTACTCCTGTAGTCTTAATCTTTTTGCAGTGTTCCCCAAGGGAACTGCACAGGATTCTGCCTAACAGCTGACCCCTTGTGTTTATCATGCCACGGGCCGCTATGCCCCTCCAGATGGCAGAGAACCAAACTCTTCACCAAGGCGAGGTTTCCAGCAGATTCCTGGAGCCAGACCTGACCAGTGATGTGCAGTCCTAGGGCTAGGTTGGACCAGACCCGCCTCTCCTTAGAGCACTTTCACATTCCGCCACCAGGGGTCAGTGTTGGTCACCACATATCAGTGTCATTATGGAGCCCCTGGACCTACTCTGGCTCGGGCACAGTCCACACCCTGTAGTAATGATGCATAACGCGCTGGTGAAGGCGGGGGCCGAGGGCACAGGCACCAGAGCCACAGGCGCCATTTTGGGAATCAGCAGAAGCCATCGAGGGGAAGGTTTGAAGCACTGCAGCTCTTTCTTCTTCCTTGGCAGTGACTCTATCTAGTTTCGGGGGATGCAGCTATGTCTGGGCTAGCTTCCAGTGGCCTTCAGTGGCACCTTTTAACCCCAGGAGCTCATGCGGGACACGTGTCCATGCCTCACCACTTGGCCACACCCCCAGTATTTTTTTTAACCATTTATAATTCGTTTTCCAACATCTAATTTCCAGTTCAGGCTGTTTATTTAAATACAATCCCGACCTTGTGAATGCTCCATCGTCCAGAACGGTAGGGCTGACTGCAACTTCAAAGGAGTGGAACAGCAGTTCTTATATAGCTTATTCTTCTTAATAGTGTTAACAAATGTTAGTCCAACTTGCATGCCTACAGAACTTCCTCGACAGACACACCAGACATGTTCACCCTCGTGCGGAAAGTACGCTCCATTTGAATGCCACATTTCTCGGTCTTGGTTTCAATAAAAACTATTTTGGAAGAACCAACCCAGTGCAGTCCCTTTCATCTGCATCTGCATAGGCCTCTATTGCTTTTACTATTAATATTATTGTATTTTCTTGAGCGCTGACCTAACTTTGAGAAGCTGCAGAGCGTTTTACAGAGGTATACAACAATACAGACTCATAAGGGTGCCTGTCTTCTTAAAGTGAAAGGAGATTCAGTCCTTGCCAGTGCCACATACATACATACAGAAAATGTACGGAAGAAAATGTAACATTGAGGAAACACAATATTTCAAGCGCCTGCACGGGCTGTCTATTGTTCTTCAGCCCTACAGATGTCGTTTTGATATCAACATTAAGATTCTACAATGGCGCTTTGGAACAGTATGTTCTTATTGTATAAGCGCCTAACAAGCAAACCATTAGTAAATAATAAATAAACAGCAGTCCCATACCACATATGTTTCAGGTGGTGCACTGCGATTCCGATGTGTTTCAGCATAGGCTTACGTGTATAGCGCTGATTTCCTTCTGAATTCCCCCCCTCCCCCCATTCCCACCCAGGTAGCTAGGTGTGGATTGTGCTCGTTATTACAGATCTTTCTGGTGCCACATACATCTTTGGTCGAACTTCCAAATAAACACGGTGAAATTGGCCTACATTACATCAATAACACTCCAAATTGTTCCAGCTACTTTGCTCTGTCATCGGATTTGGGCCCTGAGTGTTCTAGGTTCCCAGATCATTCTGGCAGTAGATGGGAGTGAAGGGATATTTGGACATTTTTTTACAGGAATTAAAGAGTTCAAGAGTCCTTTCCAAAATGCCATTGATAAATCTTAATTCACACAACCAAAAATGAATACACTAAACACCGTTGTGAGATTCAGTCACACCACACAGTTGACCGACAAAAACACGTGTTTGAGGTTGCTACTCATGTTCAGAGGTGAACTGCCGGACAATATGGTGCTGGACTGTCCTTGTGGGTGGGACCAGACTGAAATGCAAATGGCTATGTCTCCTCTGGAGTGGTACGTGCTCAAATGTGATCTTAGAGCCTCTCTTTTGGGCACAGCCCCGGAGAATACATTATTTTGTCTTGTTAATTCTCAAAAGATAGACTTTTTACATGTTAGGTAAGTTGAGAGGCTTAAAGGGAATTCTCTCACCTAGGAGCAGGTAAACTGTAAATGACTATCATTGACCTAACTGTCTATAATGGATCCTGACCCCCTTTTGTAAAGGGTATCAATGCTTCATCAACTTGGTTTTTAATTTCTTTGCTTTTCATTTCTTTATCTATAGCTACATTGCGCACAGTGATAACAAGTGAACACAGGTCAACCGACACCGCTGGCCACACACCCCAGAAACCGTCAAATTAGTACAATTACAGAGGAACATACAAGCCCGGGATGTCACATAGAGAGGGGGCTTTCAGTAAAGAAGTGTCAAGCAGCTTGTGGACTGTCAGCACAGCCCTAAAAGCATTGCATCTTCTCGTTTAGAGTGCCCTTGTCAGCGTTCAGTACACGGAACGCCACCATACACACCATCGACGACGCTCTCCACATCCTGGACAAATGAGGCCCCTACCTACTCATTCAAGTCAACCTCTCTGCTGCCTCCTGGTACGTTGAGCATGAGGCCCTCCTCAACATCCTCACCACACATGGAGGCGCCAACTGAACAGCCCTGCAGTGGTTTACCTCCTATCTTCGCAGCTGACCCCAACTCATCCAGATAGGCCCCAGCACCTTCCAGCGCCACCCAGTAACATAGGGTGACAAGGTGTCCCGGTTTTGCCTGCACTGTCCAAGAATTAGGCCCTCTGTCCTAAGAGTTTCTTTTAATTTAGAAACCAGGTCCCGGTTTTGGGAAAGGGAGGGTGGCCATCGCAGGAATGTAACAATTCAAGGCGACATTTTTATCTAATAAACAGTTTTACAGCTTTGCATTAGGGTAGTCTCGAACTTCCAACCTTTTGTCTCATAGCTACATGCAGTTAGTGATTGCACCACGGAGACTGCTGAAGAAACGAGCATAGCATAGCATAGCAAAGCTTGCAACAAACATCAACAAACGCTCCTTTGTTTTCACATGCTTACTGTCACAGCTGAACCTGCAGTTTATATATAAGAGAATTGCTGGACATATAATTATATTAATGTGTGATCTCATGAGGGGTTGTGCAGGATGGGTCGCAACGGAGGGTTTGGGGGAGGAGGAGAGGAAGGGAGGAAGGGAGAAAGGGAGAGTTTGAAAGCTCTGGGGTGGTGCTAGTAATACTTTTATGTTTTTGTCCTTTTTTTACTTTCAAATTCCGGTCTCCCTAATTCCACAAGGCCCTGTCTGCCCCCTGTCATCTTCAATCGCCACGTGAAACCTCTGGGGAACTCCTCGCCAACACCAAAGTTCAGATACACTGATATGCAGATGGCATGTAGCTTTACCTAAAGATCAATTGTATCAGCCTCATTCATCGGCTCAAGCACTGTCTGTCCCTCATCCAAGCCTAAATGTTACGAGCCTGCGGGAAGCTCAACCCGGCAATACTCATTGAAAACCCCACCAAGCATTCCAAAGTCTAGAATTAGCTGATAGACATTAAGCTCAACGTATTCAAACCTCATCTCTAGCCCAGTGGAAAATGTTTCAGCTTTACCATCAACTGTGATCTCTCAATCAAAAGACACATTGCGAAGAAAAACAGCATGGTACCATTTCACACTTTTCCACAAAGTCAAACCCTGGTTAACTCCTACCTGAAAAAGTGGCAACATCCTGCTCACACAATTCCCAGATGCTACCTTGTTCCCTCTGAAAGCTATCCAGTGTGCTGCAGTGCTGCACCTTATCACTGGATTAAGAAAATGTGACTACATCGACCCCCCCAACCCCTTTCATCAAGGACCTTCTATGTCAAGGGTCAAGACAGCCTGCACCACCTACAAAGCAGTGAAAACCAAATCACTACTATATATAGCCTAGAAACTCGCGAGGCTAACTGGGCACCAGAAGCCACAACATCACCAGACTGGAAGAAACAAAGAATTGAAAGCTGGAAACAACCCGAAAACAGACCTTTCCAGCTACTCACCCTGTCTCTAGAACAAGTTAACAATGCAGATCCTATTGCCCCCTCCATCCTACACTTCATCCAGGACCTGAAGAGTCTAATCCCCTCTGGAGGTCCTCCCCTGCTCTCCCTACTAATACCAGCAACTCCAGCCACCCCTGCACTCTGTCCATATAGGTTTGCACCTTTTCGATCCTATACATAGATGTAAGAAATCGTAATATTCTGAAAAATTCACGCAACATATCCTGAAAAGGAGACTTCAGGTTGTAGAACATAAACATCACTAGCTCCTGACAGCCATTCGTCAGTCTTTAGGGATCTATTCATTTTTCAGTGTCGCAGAATCAGTATTTTTTTCGGTAGCTGGGGCATTCTGCAGATAAAGCCTATGAGTGAAATCCCAGGTATGTAATTTACACCGATTGTTAAACACTACTACTCCTAAAATCGAATGAATCTGATTACACAGGCTTCTTCCCAGCCTAGCAGAGACATACAATATGGCAAAAGATATGCCAGTATGTCCATGTCTCCATTCCACATTCACAGAACTTTTCATTGCCAATTAACTTTGCCCTGAAAAATCTGTAGAGGAGTCTCATGAAATATTTTCTTGGTTTGTGCAGCCCATCCATCATGCTTACATTGCCCTTACAGCTATCCCAGAAAACCCTGTCCCAACGTTGATGGACATTTTTGGAAGTGGTGGGAGTCCTTATGAGTTGAGCGGTATTCCAGTGGTAAATCCACAGGAATACTGCCCAATGGACTTACCGTTACCGGCACTTGGTCCGGCGGATTTACTGACATCTTACAAGTGGGTACCATGTCATTTCATTGCGGGATGAAATTTCGCGGGGTGTTTTTACGAAGATATTATAATGAAAAAACGCATCCCATTTTTATTTTTGAGGGGTTCCCCCCAAACCCGTCATACCCTTTAATTTTTAATCTATCCCAGAATACCCACACCACATATGTATATTTTTCTAACCCCCCTAAAAATTCAGATGAGTTTTTTTCATTATAAAAACCTCTGCAAAAAAAATGCAAAATTTCATCCCGCGATGAAAGGACCTCGTAGCTTACATGTGGTTGTGGCGCAGTAAATCACCATTTTTTTAGAGTCCATTGGACTTTATGGGGCATTTTTGGCAGCCTTACTGTGGCAGAAATTCTGTCATGGTAATTCCACCAAGACTTGGCAGAAAGCTGGTGTATTTACCTCCAGCTCATGGCTGAAGGTGAATCCTCCAACTTTCTGCACAACTTGTAGTTGGGCGTTGCAGTGTTGTGGTGATAATGATATTACCACTGCATTTTTACCGCCCCACCCAACTTGTAATGAGGCCAAACCTAAAAATGGTCTGAGTCCCTAGGCTGTTAGTACACATTCCTGTAATAAGGTAGCAAGGCCTGCCATGTGATGTGCATACCAGAGCATATAAGGGCAATTCCTAACCAGTGATGGTACTCCCAGGCCATATGTTGCCAATGTCTTCCAAATGGCACAACTTCATTTTTGTCTACACAGCAGTAGTTTTGGGTTTCTGGAAACTCTGACAGTTCATCGTCTTTGCACGACCACGGGAATAACATTTTACTCTTTTGTTTTTTACTTGCTCACCATGGAGACTGGATTGGTATTTAATAAAAATGATGTGGGCAACTCCATCTATGAAAGGGTAATCTGGTACAGGGGTGCATATCTTAAATGCAGCCCCCGCACAGCAGAGACCTGTCTGGCATTGCCACTTTCAGATGGGCATATGCAACCTGCACCCTGCTCGGCGTCACGCGTAGAGCGGGTACTGCGGATCAGTATACAGCTGCAGCAGGATACAGATGCAGCAGGATACAGATGCATACTATGCTTTTGGCTTGGAACTTATCTCTCCAGGTGTTTTAGACATCCGGAGAGCTGCAGGTTGCAGACTCCTGCTATAAAGGCTCACCGCTCATAAAAGGTCCTTTTTACAGAAACTGAACATATTTTCAAATCCACCCATCCAAAGTCACAGCTTTTGCCTCACCGTGTTCTATTTTTCCAACAGCTGTAGGCCTTAGTATTGCACCTTTACGATGATTGTTAATGTGCTCTTTCACAAGCTGCTTGGGAAGTGCCTTCTGCAGGACTTACAGAAGCAGATGGGATGCTCTAGTCAACATCTGGCAACATATGGTCTCCCTCACATTCTGCTTAGGTTATAAGCTTTTAGAGGCTTGAAGGTTTTGTTTTCAGTGGCTTACTGTGTGAATGAAGCTGAGGCATTAGAGAAAAATAAACTACCTTCCTATTATAGTGTTGTGCAACCTACGGTCGTCCACGTATTCTGGCCTACAGCCGCCATCAGCCTTAGCCAGCATAGTCAATGGTGGGAAATTATGGGAGGCGTAGGCCAAAACAACTGGAGGGCACAGGTTGCCCGCCATGTTCCTACTATTTCTCACTAAGGCAATGTTGGGAGACGATTTTCTAGGGAAGACGTGTTAATGTCATCCCGTATCTTTGGAAGTCAAAATACTTCCTTCTTAAAAGTATACCTCAAACACTGTAATTTGTTTAAAAATCGAAATTCATGTAATAAAATAAGTGAATCAATAAAAAGACAAATTACACTAAAGGGTGAAGCACATCACAGCCATGTTTTAAAAAGTCGGCTTGAGTGAATAGGTGGCGTAGAGGAGCAGGTTGATGCCTCTTCTCTGGTCCCTGCCCTCTCCCCACCATCCTATTGGAATAGCAGACGAAGAGCTACAATTGGGAACCCATGAATGAATCCATGCCACATTCCTATACCACATTGGGCCTCATTCCGAGTAGGACGGTAAGGGTTAACGGTCACCGTTAACGAGACTGGTGCCGTTAAACTCTTCCTGCCCTACTACGAGTTCCCTTTGCGGGTCCTTCCTTTTAGCAGGCATTAAGGACGGGACCCGCAAAGGGACTCCGGGGTCAATAACGGTACTGTAATTTCCGGGACCGTTATTGCTGCCTTCCCCCTTCCGATTGAGCCCTAGGGGGCTCAAATGGGAATGGGGAATGGCCCTGGTGAATGGGGAATTACCGGTCCCTCCGACCTCGGAATGGACCGGTAATTACTCCATTCACCGGCCGGAGTTTGGACGGGTTCGGAGGCAGCCATGCCGCAAATAGCGGCATGATTACCTCCGAACTCGGAATGAGGCCCATTGAGTGTATGAAAGACGATAGCCATTCAGAATATACCCTTACGTTGAGGCTGTGGAAAGATGCTACCAGGAAGGATGTCCACTGCCAAAATGCCAGAATGCAGATATGGGTAATATGAACAAAACTCTAAATAAAGTCTGACGACAACAGAATGATGCCATAAAGAAGATGTATGAACCTATGCCAAAACGATATGAAATTACTTAAGACTGACGATGTAACTGATGCACTAAGAGAAACATGTACCTAAAGATGAAGTAATTGTGAATGTAAGAAGATGAAGCAACTTGCTGACCAATAACTGTAAATACGCTGTAACGCAAGGTAGAAAAGGCATATAGAATGTTGCTAAAAAGAGGTATATACATTTAGGATGGCCATTGAGAGAAAATGGATGATGGCCTGTGTTAAGAATCAACCCTGCTACCTCAAAATACAAGCCTAGGTTTGCAAATTGAAGAACTGAATAAAAAGCTGTTTTCATGTGCATAATAAGGAAGTACCTTGGCCTGGGATCAAGGAGGCTATTTAGAGAGATGGGTGCAAGGCACAAAGGGAGTCGAATGAACAGACCATGTGCGTAAAATATATTTCTGCCAAGATTAGGAGAGACAAGAACATTTGCAGGTGCCAAGTGGCACACGTTTATGTGAGGTGGACTGAGCAAGTCTTTAAAGACCAGAAAGGGTAATGGCACCCTGTTTAATAAAATCAAATAGCAGAAAATAAGCGGATGAAATGGACAGAATTGTGGTCTCCTAACACGTGACTCATAAGTTGAAAACAAGGGATATTCATTAATAGCCCAGGTGGGGATATGGGTGCTCATATTCCCTTCAATGTTCCAGACCAGTGACCAGACTATGAGGTCAACTACTAACAGAAGACCTTGGCTAAGTATTAGGCCATTGACATACGTTGGACTAATTGGAAAAACAAGGAATGAACTGATGCATCTTAAACAGCTAGGTTTCGTTTTCACACACGTGCTGCTAAACAAGCCGAAAGTCCAAGGTTGGATGGGGTTGCCAACCAATCATATAGCCTACCACACACTTTTACATACAATGTTACATTTACCAATCCACTGCCATATTCTCTGCTATAATCAGTATATTACGTGTGTAGAAGTAGCTTAGGGGGTGTCCCACAGAGAAGGGGTAGCCAATGAGATATTCACCCTTATATAATTCTATAAGTAGACATGTTCCTCTAATCCAATCCCTCCCCTTAATAGGTTTGGCAAATGCCACATAGGATGACATCATAAATGATGTATGTAAAAGTATATAAACTGTGTACATGCAAGATAAAGTGTGTATACGCAGGCATCTATTTTGATAGCTGTTATATCTCCCTGCTTTCTTTCATTGAGATTAAAACGGTAGTTTACCATCTTTCCTGCGTCTGTCCGGTTATTTGGTCTAAGATAATTGCTGATAATTCCATCTAGCACATAGAAGAAGCTTCAAAGTGCAAGATCGCAGTGGATAACTCTGAGCTCTTCATTGTCTACTATCACAAATACAATATGTAGGCCTAGAATTAGTGTAGCTAAAATGGCATGGTTATGTGTAATAATAACCCAGAAACTATAAGCCATGGTAAAAAAGACAAGGTAAAAGAAAACATTGAGTTGAATTTATTGTACATGATAAAAGATAAAATAAAAATCAAGCTAGTAAGATAATCACCTGCATTATTATAAACAGACATATTTAAAAATCAGTTCCACAAATTAATAATTTATTGTGATTAAAATGCGACAATCATAATGGAAGCATACCACAGCAGCGACAGGCTTGGTCCCCCATTATGTGACTCCTTCCCTCTCGTGACCCCTCCTCTAACAGCTTCCTCAATTGCATACATTATTTAGTAAAACTGCAAGGGCTTGTTTTCCTAATAGTGTTGTATCTGTTAAATGGAAATAAAACATGCATAAAAGACTTGGCTCATGTTCATGCCACGCTATACTCCCATTCATTTGTATGACGGGGAGGAGGCACAGACAGTCATTTATTATTCAAACTCCCCTATCCTCTCCGCCACACAAATGTGACAGCCTTTACGCCAGCATGGCATTGCAGTGCTGCAGATGCAGTGGGATATGTCTGCTTTTAAACCAGTAAAAAGCAGGAGGATTCCATAGGAATCCATTGTAAATACCTCCTGCCATGCGTAAATGGCAGGCAGCATTTTCTTAATTTGCACGTCAGAGTGCAAAATGAAGGCGTAAAGGGGATTTTCCCACCACTTTATATCTCCCTTTTGCACTCCAACCTGCACATGATGAAAATTATCAAGAGGGGACCTGTTTGCAACTAAGTGCAAACATAACAGGCTCCCTCTGCGCAATTTGCAGGGAATTAAAACATGAACCTCCATGTGATTTTTATGATCAAATATGAGAGCATAGCCACTGACACCCGATATTGATGTTGGTGGAGTTGCTGTGGAGTCCCATTGAATCTGCATGTTCTTTAGACATGCAAAAAGCAGGCGATTAACTGAGGAAACCATGTAAACGATGCTCACCATGCAGGCTCATCCCAGACAACTTTTATGAATCCTCTTGGTAATGATCTCAAACTTTCATTGAAACTCTTGGCCTCCAGGATTCGGTGTTCAAGTTACACCTATTACCAAAAGGAATCAGAATAGCACGGAAGTCACCACTGGCAGATTAGTGGTCTCATCCATACTATTTACAGTCCAGCCCACCTTTGCCGACCTACACTTTCACCAAATCACTTTTTAGCGATTTTGAATCCACTTTGTTTTGCGACAAAATGCAGATGGTAAGTTGGGGTAGGGTATATGGGGCCTGAGAGGGTGTGAGGCGGTTTATGGGGTCTCTCCCCACATTTTGGAGTAAAAAAGGTGGACAATTCAGCAGAAAGAAATTTGGTGAATGTGTAGGTCGGCAAAAATGCAGCGAAAAAACCCAGGAATTAATGGAACATCGAACCGGCCCTTGAGATGTTGTTTAAAAAATGAAATGGTCTCTTCAAGTAAATTAAAATTTATATTTGCATACGTGCACTGGAAAAAAAACATCTTTAATTATGTTTCTTTAATGAATTAGCCTATAACTTACTGAATATTCCTATTCAAAGAAACAAACTCTCCCTAAGTGGAGTGCAGTCTCCCTAGTCAGTGCTAGTGTGTCCCCTATCTAGGTTAGGGGATAGAAAAGCGACTCACTGCTTTCCTCATAGCTAAAAACAAATGCACACTACACTACTACTTCTCGTGTATCTTATAACAAGAAATTAAAAAGGAGAAGCTTTCTGTGTGAATATAGTTCGACAGAAAACTAGGCAGAATTAGTCTGCTAAATAAATAAAACAATGGCCCTCATTACGAGCATGGCTGCCGCCAAAATCGCATCTGGGTCCGGGTCCTCAGAATGAGGAATAACCGGGCCATTCCAAGTTCGGAAGGCCCGGTAATTCCACCCTCCAAGGACCCAGACCCGGTCCTTCCCCATTCCCATTTCAGCCAATATAGGGCTGAAATGGGAATGGGAGAGGGAGCAAACAACGGGCCATTACGAGTTAGCCCGTTGTTTGCTCCCGCTTCCCCTCGTGGGACCCGGTAAGCACGCCTGGTTTGACCAGGCGTTGCTTCCTGGGTCCCGCGAGGGGACCTCGTAATGAGGTGGTACAAGGTAAACGGCGCTGGCACCTTTTACGGCACCGTTTACCCCGTACCGCCAGGGTCGTAATAAGGCCCAATGTGTTTTAACCAAGCTTGCAACCTATCTGGAAGTCTTGGGGGTTCTGGTCATCACTCTGAACCTCTATTCAGGTCAACCGGTTTCAGTGGAATCAATGTCAGTGTATCTGCTTTCTTCAGGACTAAAACCTGACATGGTTAGTCAGGGTTACAATTAGCAGAGACAACATACTTATTTGTATCAAAGGCTCCATATTGTTTATACAGGAGTTTGTCTCTCTTCTTCAATCATCTTTCAATCTTGATATGCTCTACAAGGAGAATATAAAAAATGGAGAACCATCACTCAATTTTCTATTTTATGTCTGTAAAATGTGAACACTGGCATTTGTCATTTCCACACATAAGTATTCTTACCAACTACTTTCAATTTGGGTCTCCCGATTGTCACTCAGCTCACATGTTCTGCCTACAATCAGAGTAGAGAACTCATGTTTGTAGTGCCTTCTTTTTTATTCATAAGTACATGCATTGATGTTCTATGAAAACAAACACGTAAGTATGCTATGCTTACCAGTATGTCTTCTCAGAGTGTTTAAAGTACACTTCCATCTTGACTGTATCTCTTTCCAATGGGTCTTTTTCTCCTCTATGTTTGTCTTCAGACCTGTTGGAAAACATGGTCTTAATGAAAGATGCATTTGCATCGTATATTTTACGTTTCTCATATAGGGAAACGAAACCCACAACCCTTCGGTGCTCCGTTACTGTCGCCCTCCTGTGTATCTTAACTTTGGTTATAGGGTGGAGTTATATTTTCATTCCATTTCAGGCTCCAAATGCATGTCAACAGATACACTTTTACTCGAGCTGCAGCTCACCCTGCCTAGCTTGAAGAAATAGAAGCCCAGAATAACACTCACTTCTATAACTTTACGAAGACTGAGAAGGATGCATTGAGGGACCTCCATAAGAATCTGAACATTGTAATAAAATCAGCAGATAAGGGAGGAGCGACAGTCATAATGGACACGGTGGAGTACCACAAAATGGTAGACACATTGTTCAATGACAGGATGATATATAGGAGACTGGGGAGTGACCCTACCAACAATTTAAGAGGCCTCATCAACGCAATAATTGAAGAAGCATTGGCTGAAGGACATATCAGCAAAAGAGAAGGGGACTTCTTATGCCCTAACTATCCGAGATGTCCGGCTTTCTATGCCCTCCCAAAGATAAAGACACCACTGCAGAACTTAGACTCCTAGACGAAATGATCTTACACCAATGACATTTTTATAGTCACTCTAGCTATAGAATCTCTACATTCAAAAATACCCCAAGGTGAAACATTAAGGGTTATAGCAAGAGTACTACTGGAACGCATACCCAGAATTGAAACTCCTGTTACACTTATAATGCAATTGGCTGAAATAGCCCTCACAAAGAACTATTCCCTTGTGGAAGACAGATATTACGAACAAACATTTGGGACAGCGATGGGTGCGACCTTCACACCCAGCCTGGCTAATCTATATGTACCAGACTATGAGGAAAGAACTGTGTATCATGAATCTAACCCATATTTAAACAACATAAGGACCTGGAGACGCTACATAGATGATGTGCTAATGTTCTTTGATGGCAAAGAGAACATTTTGATTGCATTTATAGGCTGGCTGAATGAACAAAACCCCTATTTGAGATGTACATATTAGCATAGCAAAAATGAAGCTAAATTCATGGATCTTAAAATCACGAGGAACAGGGAACGTCTGGAAACAACAGTATACCAAAAAGCAAATGATAGGAATTCCCTCTTAGAATTAAACAGCTTCCACCTGAGAACCCTGAAAGAAAATGTCTTAGGTTCAAGAGAGATTGCACTACAAGAAGGGAATATGACTACCAGTTGAATACACTAACAGAGAAACCTAGAGAAAGGAAATACCCAGAATGAAATATACAGCATGCAAGAAAAAGAGCCCACAATATACTGAAACTACACTAACCCAAAACGAAAAGAGACATTGTGGAGAGGATCGAATAACAGCAGTCTTCAGCCATTTGCCTGTCGTGAACAAACTGAAGAAAGAGGTCCAGAAACTGGCACATATTAAATGTTGGACAAAGCACCCCGATGGTTCCTCTTTTTGCAATAAAAGGAAGATACAATCTATGAGATTCATTGGACAACACCTACAGGGAAGACTACAAGGGAGTTGATAACCAGACAAGACTATGGGGCTTGTCAAAAGCGGTTGGACATACACCATGTGGGCAATGCTCTGTATGTCTTTTTAGTACGCGGACAACAGAGATAGACAGAGGATGGACTCTACTGTGGGAAGAAAGATCTCTCACACACTGTAAAACAAATAATGTCATTTATTTGATTATATCCCCATGCAAGAAATGATATATAAGCTTGACCCCAAGGGCTATTAAGGTCAGAATTTGCCAGGGAAGACTACAAGGGAGTTGATAACCAGACAAGACTATGGGGCTTGTCAAAAGCGGTTGGACATACACCATGTGGGCAATGCTCTGTATGTCTATTTAGTAAGCGGACAACAGAGATAGACAGAGGATGGACTCTACTGTGGGAAGAAAGATCTCTCACACACTGTAAAACAAATAATGTCATTTATTTGATTATATCCTCATGCAAGAAATGATATATAGGCTTGACCCCAAGGGCTATTAAGGTCAGAATTTGCGAACATCAGTCAAGCATCAGGACCAAACGTATCACAGTGCCATTTGTGGAACATTATGTCAGTGCAAAACACACAGAAAAGGATATATCTTTGACCATCCTGGAAAGAATGAAGACACCAAAAAGAGGAGGCAATATAGGAGCAATGCTCCTGAAAAGAGAACAACTGTGGATCTTTCAGCTCAATAGCTACAAGGATGGTCTGAATGAAGAAATGTGTTGGCAAACCTTGACCACCATGTAAGTGACAGATACTACGCATGCATTGCCAAGGGATGTATACATAGATAATATGTGTTTAAATAGATAAAGACACAGGAAAGAGATGATGTATGGACCCACAGGGAGGACAGAAGTTACACACACTTTTCACACATGGAACATAACATCTGGCAAACTAGCAGAGCAATTAAAAGCTAACATCCACAGTATAGGATGAGACATGATCTGCACAGGAAAAGTAGACATATGGCGTTAACATTTTTATTCCATCTCTCCATCATTATGAGTAATGATAACTCTTGCTACAACATAGATATGAGATGAAACACTCTGCTGACCCTCATACATTTCAACTATAAAAAAAACACCACATATAGAAATTTGGGGTGGAGTACAGTTAATGTAAATACAATCAATGATTAATTGATGGTTACTCCGGAAATACGTGTGTACGTTTAGAAATCACTAGACCACCAGAAAATGCTTAAAAAACAGCAATAAGGATACATCAGGCTATGAACAGCGTTAACGCGATATGGATAAAGAAAGAGGACTAGCCTCTCTTCATCCAAACCTTTCACATCACGTGATCACATCACGTAGATGTGGAATCCACATATGAGCAGCGCGCTGCTCGTAGTAGTGTAACAGCAGCTTGGAGAAAGGATGATATGAGGACATGAGTGTGATGCTGGAAATGCATCTGAGGGACAGGGCCTCTGAATCCTTGTCCTTTTACTGCTTTTTACCGTGTGTTCTGTTATGTTTTCTGCCCCGGAGTCCATGTGGGACTCCTGGCAGTGCAGCTCTCTCTTTTGGTTTGGTGAACAGACCCATGGGATACCCTTATGGCACCCATGGGTAGGGGTACAACCCTGTGCCCCTAGTGTATGTTTTTGGGCACCTGTGGGTGACCCCAGAGCAGGGTATGGGCTGGTGGCAGCTCCGTGCTGAGATTGACAGGTGCTCCGGGTGTCCTCCATTTTGGGATACCCCGGCCCTGCCATTGGGATCTGTTGATTCCTGATAGGAAACAAGATGGCCCCTGTGGCCTCTTGCTTTCTATGGCCTGTTATCTTGTTTTCCCAAAGTCCTGGGAAGCCCTGTCTCTGTCCCTTCCCCCTGACTGGCTGTTGGGTGGACGTTCCATGTATGGTATTGTTGTGAAGGCCCAGCTAGACTGACTGGAGCCTTCCCAGTGACTGTATGTTGAGGGTACATCCTGTGGGTGGGACCTGGGTGAATGGAGTGTGTGACCAATATACACTCCTTGTTGTGGTTGTCTGGTTTCTGGCATGAGAGACAAAGACTGAGACAGCCCTGCCCGAAACTGGCCTGAATGCAGTGTGTAGTGTTGAATGGCTGGGTACTTGTCCCAATCCACATTCCCTGTTGTGAGTGTCTGGAAGGGAGGAGTGTGGCCTGAATGCACTGTGTGCCTGATTGGCTGACTGACTGCATGAATGCCCTGCAGTATGATTGGCTGCTGAGTGTGTGCCAGCAGCGTGGATGAGAGAGAGGATAGTATATCTGGGGACCTCTCACCACTGGAAAGGTGTTGAGAAGGGACCTTTGGTTGAGAAGCGACCATTGTGCTCCTAAAGCAGCCAGGGAGCTGAGTCTCCACTCTACGAGTAACTGGAACTGCTGATCCTCGACGTCCAGCTGGAAGAAGAAGACTTGCTGTGGCATTTGCTTCGACCGATCCGAAGGCTGTCGAATTCGTCGAGGGCTGACCCGAGAAAGGACCTGGTAAGGCGCCCTCTTCCCGTGCTCCGAGGGACCATCGAGCACCGCTCCATCTTCGCCAAAGTGCCCTGGAAGACAGACCCTCGATAGGTTGTCGACCCGAGACGGGACCGCTGAGGAGATCGAAGTGAAGCACCCGGACATCGACGCCGTCGAAGTCCATTGCCGTTGACCAAGGTTCGCAGGTTTGTGTAACCGCTGGAGGCCCGTCGAAGTTGTGTTGCCCAGCCGTGGGAACCACTTGATGCCGTGCCGCCGACGACTGGAGCCGTCCGCTCCTTTGCCTAAGAACATTCAATCGAAGGACTCTCTCGACCGCATCGTCGACCGCTTATCCTGCCGGAGAAAGTCGAGGACGACCAAGGCGCCGAGGAGAAACCTGCCGGTGGGTTTCCCGCCACCCGATGACCTCAAAGACTCGGACGACTCGATGCCCTTGCTGGGCCTCCGCCTCTACAATCTTTGCGGTCCAGAACTATTGTCACCGAGGTGCCCCGCACGCCTCCGCCTTGCAGGACGCCGACTCTCCGACGCCGACGAGCACCGCTCGGACGAAGCTGCCGCCTCATCGACATCGTTCTACCTCGTTTGTCGACGGACGTTCGACGCCCCGTGCCTCCCGCTTGAAAGGGAAGGCATTCAAGAAGGGCCGTCGATTCCCCGTCGCCGAACAGCGAGTTCCTCGACGTTTGTCGACGTCTCTTCAAGGAGCTCGACTCCACCAGGTACATTGGGGGGGTAAAAACATTATAGGAGAGAATAAGACTTGCAGAGCAATATATGGACTGGGCTTGTGCTATATCTTTATTTACAGGTTGCCCAGGTGGGGGGATCTCCACACAGAACTGTGTCCATTGGTAGGGGCCAGTATTCTGCCTATTGCTCAACCATCTTATTTTCTCTCCTCTCTCTATTGCTGGTTTCACTCTATTGGTCTGTGTGACATTGTACAGTATTGTTCATGCACTTTAATGAGATCTAGGGTGGTACCACTTTAGGATTGTATATATTTGCCATTATTGATTTTTCCGGAGTACAAAGTGAGTTATTATGATAAATGTACATAACCTTAAATATTGATTATATAAAGACTGTGTTCTAACCAATACCGAGTGTGGATATTCCTTTGTGGGGGCTTGGGGACTACACTGTACTTAAGAACCAGCCTGCATCACCTCCTGAGAAGCTAGGCCTTGATTGCTCGACCATTGCTACCGTAATAGAGAATCTTGGCTGGGGTCTCCTGTGCCTCTCCTCCACCATATAGGGAGCGGAAGTACAGACACCCCCCACCGGTCGTTGAGGCCCTTCTCTCACAATGAGCCGCGAGTGTAACAACCTTTAACACACACAAGGTGAGCTGAAAATATGACACGCGAGCGTAAGGAAGCGCGAGCTGCAGCTCGAGTAAACGTGTACCTGTTGACATGCATTTGCAGCCTGAAATGGAATGAAAATACAACTCAACTCTATAACCAAGGTTAAGATACACGGGAGGGCAACAGTAATGGAGCACCGATGGATTGTGGGTTTCGTTTCCCTATATGAGAAATGTAAAATATACGATGCAATTCATCTTTCATTCAGACCATGTTTTCCAATAGGTCTCAAGACAAATATAGAGGAGAAAAACACCTGTTGGAAAGAGATAGAGTCAAGATGGAAGTGTACTATTAACACTCCAACAAGACATACTGGTAAGCATAGCATACTTACCTGTTTCTTTTCATAGAACATCAATTCATGTACTTATGAATAATAAAGAGGGCACTGCAAACATGTGTTCTCTACTCTGATTGTAGGCAGAACATGTGAGCTTGGTGACAATCGGGAGACCCAAATTGAAAGTAGTTGGTAAGAATACTTATGTGTGGAAATGACAAATGCCAGTGTTCACATTTTATAGACATAAAATAGAAAATTGAGTGATGGTTCCCCACTTTTTATATTCCCCTTGTAGAGCGTATCAAGATTGAAAGACGATTGAAGAAGAGAGACAAACTCCTGTAAAAACAGGATGGAGCCTTTGATACAAATAAGTATGTTGTCTCTGCTAATTGTAACCCTGACTAACCATGTCAGGTTTTAGTCCTGAAGAAAGCAGATATACTGACATTGATCCCACTGAAACTGGTTGACCTGAATAGAGGCTCAGAGTGATGACCAGAACCCCCAAGATTTCCAGATAGGTTGCAAGCTTGGTTGAAACACATTGTTTTCTTTAGCAGATTAATCCTGCATAGTTTTCTGTAGAACTATATACACACAGAAAACTTCTCTTTTTAATTTCTTGTTATAAGACACACGAGAAGGAAGGTTTAAAAGTATACATGATTTCATGTAGTGTGCATTTGTTTTTAGCTGTGAGGAAAGCAGTGAGTGAAGGGTGAGTCTCTTTTCTATCCCCGAACCAAGATAGGCGGCACATCAGCGCTGACTAGGGAGACTGCACTCCACTTAAGGAGAGTTCGTTTCTTTGAATAGGAATATTCAGTAAGTTATAGGCTACTGTAGATATAGAAGTTATGAATAATTAACTCAAATAATTTCTATCTGTGTTGTGTGAAAATATATTGAGCGACAGCCAGATTGTGCTGCTCATAGGCTTTTGTGGTGTTTAGACTGCTTTAATGAATTAGACATGATGAGTTTTTTTAATTTAATAGTAAATGATAATGGATACCTCTTGGGGGAATGCCATTCCCTCCAAAGCTGAAATCTCTAAATGAGTTTTCATTTCGACATTCACGGAATTCACGTTAATATATTATTTTGACATGTATTGTTTTTAGACGTAGTGCTTACGCAGCAGCGTTTATGTTTTCTTTTCCAACATTGCAAAATAATGGTTACGTTCTTATGAATTCTCTATTCTGACCGCTAGATGGCAGCAGTGCTATATGTTTGAGCACATACTCGGTTTCCGAAGCATATCAACATAGAATTTAAAGAAAAGTTAGAACAAGGTAATCAAATACGGAGGAATTTTTCATTCATAACTTAAGAATAGGGAGCCACCTGGTGAAGACTGTTTCGATGACGCACCTGTACTGACATGCACTTGCCACTGTAAGTATAAACATATCTCACCGTAATGCGCTCCTGAACCACAGCAATAAACGCATTTGTTCTGCCCTTGCTGGTCCTCCCGCTTTCCATAAGTTGCACCCTGCTCTTATCTGCTGATTATCTGCACGCTTATACAACCATCTTTTACAGATGTACTGCGAAATCACATTATAGCATATCCTGACCAGGGTCTGCTGCCGAGTCAAAGAAGCCCTTTTTCATTTTTTGAGTAAATTGCACGTAAGGGACCAAGTGCAAACAGGTCCCCTCCGTGCATGGTAAATCATTTGCACTACAAAGCGCTAAATGTAGATGTAAAGATGTCAGAATCGCCTTTACGGCTTCTTTTTTTAAACTCGGTGTGCAAAATTGAGGAAGTCATTTTAAAAAAAGGCTACGTGTATTCAGTGGTTGAAATGGAAAACATTTGGAGGGGGATCGCACAAAGGCCGGTGTGCGGGCGGAGTTTGGACGAGAAGCGGAGTCCCGAGGAGGCAGAGTTCAGAAGGGGCAGAGCTGCCAGTTGAACTCCGATCAAAGGAAATGTTAAAAATAATATTTTTAAAATGGCGCAAGTTCTTTCATTGCTTGAAAAGTACACAAACCATAGTAAGCATACATTGCAATTTCGGTGCTGGACTGCCCATGTGGGCGGGACAAAGACTATGCAAATGGGTATTGCCCATCTGTGAAAGGTACAGTGAGCAAAAAGCGTGTGCTGCAAACTCTCATCTCAGAACAGGTTATCATGCCATGTTCTTTCTGGAGAGGAGTGCCTGCTACCTTTTTTGAAATATTTGAAAGGAACTTGGGGTTGGTCACCCTGAGCAGGGGAGTTGCTAGGTCTGGAAAAGACCCGGGGCTAGGCTGATGTCGGAACTGTTGGGACTGGGGGCTAGCTAATCTTTTGGCTGTAGCTCCTGAGATTCTATCCGGGGCTACAACCAAAAGATCAGGGGCTATAGCCCCCTTAGCCGCCCCCTAGCAACGCCCCTGACCCTGAGTTACCTGGGGGCAACCAGACGTGGACTCCCTGCTCACTGTGCTCAGAGAGACAAAGCTTCACCTCACTGATGAGGCCCAACAAGGCTGAAACACGAGTATGGGGTTGCTTTTGGTACTCTTGTTCATAGAGGAATTGCCATAGCATTTCGGTGCTGGATTGCCCATGTGGGCGGGACAAAGACTGATATGCAAATGGTTATTTCCCATCTGTGAAAGGTACAGTGAGCAAAAAGCTAGTGCTGCAAACTCTCATCTCAGAACAGGTTATCATGCCATGTTCTTTCTGGAGAGGAGCGCCTGCTACCTTTTTTGAAATACATTGCTATGGTTTGTGTACTTTTCAAGCCAGCACCATGGATCCTGCCTTCTGCTCAGTCACAGGGTCTTTGACCCTCAGCAAACCTGGGCGCTAACCTTAGTGATATAATCTGCTCTGTGCGAGCACGCTGTGCACAGTGATATTATATGATATGATATGGCATTTATAACGCGCCTATACACAAGTGTTTCAAGGCGCGATGAGGCAAGGGAGGGGAACAAAGGGAGGACAGACAACTATCCTACTAGGCCAGGTGTCATTCAGATCATGCAAGTGTGTGGGAAGGGGGCAGGGACAATGCAGTGTTAAGATGGATTTCTGAACTCTGACCTGGAGGGGCAGAGGATCAGAAGGCCAACCAAGTTTCTTAGAACAGGGTAACCTCTGGAGAAGCCAGACCAATCAGGGTAGCTATGGCAGGCAGTCAAGACTAAGTCTCAGGAGGGGTGAGGGTGACTGAAGGACCTCAATGAGCAAACAGAGCAAGGACATTTACAAATTTCTCCAGACAGGTGTTATATCAAAAATATAGACACATTTATTACAAGGCCTTTGTAACACAGACCATAGAAAAAGAATCACAGTAACACTAAGTAAACCAACACATCACTATCACTACAATGTATATACAAGATCATTGCGGTGTAACGTGTTAAATGCACAAAATATGTCGACAACCTAGATGGGAAGGAAACAGGCAGTGCAGATAGTTTTAGGCCCAGTTCGACATCAACAATACGCCTAACTAAGAGGCAGTCCAAGCCATAAGAAGAAAGGACCTTGTACTCAAAAGTACATGCAATGCAAGTGCACGCAGTTGTGCCAATGGGCAGAATCGGGTCTCTTCAAGGGTCTCTTGCAGCTTGGGAAGATGGATGAGGTGATGCAGAACAAGTTCCCACTATTCAAGAAGGACCTCCACTTGAAGGCAGTGGCAGTTTGAGAGTTCGGGATGGAGTCGCTACTTTGCAATACCAGTGGAAATGAGAGGAGCCCCCAGGGGCCACTCGTGTGTAAAAATGTCCCTTGCGCTAGGGGCCACCGGTTGGGGTATTGAGTATTCACCGGTGCCCGATGCAAGCAGACCCAAACTTCAGCAGGTCAGTCCACTTCACTTGCAGGTTTGATTGCGGCAAAAAGGACGTCTCGGCACCTTTTAGTTCCTGAGATACAGCGATGATTCCCAAACGGGACAGTGGTAAGTTCTCCGCTCCGGGTGGATGAATTGACCCAATTTGACTGCAGCAGGCTTCAGGGGCAAGAGAGTCACAAATGCAGCAGAGTTGCAAAGGACGTTGCCGCAGCAGGGCAACACGCTAACCGTGATTACTCCAGTCCTGGTGCACTCATCTCACTTCAAAATAGTCCCAATTGGCCAAGTGGTCTCACGCCCCGCGACGTGTGTCTAAACAGACCTCAGGGGACGCAAGCCACGAACGACGTAAATCAGTTACATATATACAAAAAGAGCACCTTACAATCAGTAATGGCACAGTATGACACATTTGATACCACCACCAATTCATTTCCCTTTGAATTAGAGGCGATGATTGAGCAGTGTGACAAATATGACACCTTAGATCACCATATTTAGTAACAGGTTGCAATCTCCAGTTTTACAGACATCATTCTTTGTTTGCGAGAACACAGCTTTTCTGTTTCTCATAGGCAAGCTGTGCGTAGGAGACTGGCGCATACCAGGCCTCCCAATCTCTAAGTTTCGATTCTAGCTCTGGAGGTCAGCCCGCTCTCCAGGGCCTCACTGGGCTTAGGAAGGGGGGGTCATAAAGAAGAACATAATTCAACTCTTTAAATGCTAGTTTCATACATTGCTATTCTTTCAAGAGACTTGCTGGCATTTATGTACTGATTAAATGCCTTGCTCCCTGTCTTCAAAGATATATGAGGGAGGGAATCGGGCATTTCTGTCTGGCTCTCCAGTGTAATGTTTCAACATGTTTTCGTAGCCTTGGATCATTGAAGCGAAATAATATCTACAGCAAAGCAGTTTTACATGAGGCAAAGAGGCAACGTTAAAGAGAACAGAGACAAAACAAAATGGCGATTCGAGTCATCTTAAAATGGCCGCACTCTAGCTGGGCCAATAGCTTCGTAATAACTAATGAGCATGTATTCTTAACACTTTAAATGAGGCGATTGGTCTTCGGCCAACCAATTATCCTACATTTCCTTCCACTCAAGGGGTGTCCAGTTTTCCTGGAATGACAAACCCTCCTCTTGGCCGTATGCCAAACGCCTCATCCATACATTGCATCCTCCTCCTACCAAGTACCTAGATCAGATTTGGAATCTGATTCGAATTCTGACTCATATATGCTTGTTGTCTCCTCCTTATTATTATCAATGTCGATTGCCATGAACTCTTTGATCGTTCTAGATTCATCACCTGTGTGGGTGTCTGGCCTGATTATATTCTTGTGTGTTACCATCTGCACACATTCTTCACTGATTGCAGCACACACTATGGGAAGACAGTGTATGCAACAACAGCATGTCACAAATATCCCCAATATTGCTACTAAGATTGCAAACAGTTTCCATCCCCAGGACCGCAACACTCCCCAGAACCAGGAGCTTATGTTCAATTCCCAGCCTCCTTCAGGGGGGTGGAGATCCGAGCTTAACACATGCAATTTTCTTATCGCCTCGAAAATCGTGGGGGAGGAATCACTTATGAATACGCAACACGCTGATCCCACAATTTTGCAAACACTGCCGCGATCAACTAAGATTATATCAAGGGCCATTCTATTTTGTAGTGTCATTAATCTAATTCCTTTTTCTTCAAGAGTCATATTATATAATATATCAGTAGTTCCATTTATTGTTTCTTCTAATATCCTTGACAGTTGTCTTATGTTATAAAAGTTTATTGCCTGGCCCCAAAACGGTATGAAAGATTTTGCTATGTCCTCTACAATCAACCTGTCTTCAATATTACAGCGAGGTCGTGACCTAGTCAATTTGGTTATGTCTGATGTTTTTAAAAGAAACACCCAGGGAACAGAAATCCCAAATAACACGTACCTCCCCAGTTCCTAGGTAACCAAGTATATGCTTTTTCTCCACATATGAAATACACAGGATCTCCCACATATATTGGTTCCACTTCTTTATCAAGGAATGCTATATTCCTGTATCTGGTAAATGTTCCTACCTGGAAAGAACCCTTTTTCTTTAGACAGAATGGGACAGAATGAGGGTTATAAGTCACTGTATATGAAGGGGGTTCTGCATCCTTATTCCCATGTGGGTTCATGTGGAACGTGATCACAGACGTTTTATAAGGTACAGACAATCTATCCTGTGGCATTATTGCTGTTGTAATTAATCGTCTTTTTTTGGAACACGGAGCAACCCACCGGTTTCATAATTACTTCCTCGAATTCATTCATATTTGTTTTATCTAGTTGACCAGTTTCACTTTTGTTCCATTTCCCGTAATATAGGGCACTCAGAGAAGCATAACATGCAGAAGTTAAGGGTAGGGGCTGTACATACCATCCTATTCCCTGACCACCATGCTGCGGCAGGTGGGCACAAACCCAACAATTATTTTTTGTTAGGATTGAGTGTGTCATATTCATTATTAACAGCAATGTGTTGTTCCCATATCCTTCCCTATGTTTCTCTTCCATTGGGGACAAGGTATAGGAAATCACATGGACTGGGATTTCTGTTGTGGAAATGTTCATAATTGGCAAAAGTACTTCAAGAGGGTGCATTTCCTCTAGATACCATAACACAGATATGGTCAACACCGGGGCTATTATACTCATTATGCGCATTACTATAGTTAGACCCAGCATACAGTTTGTTTTACCATTTCCTTTTTTCGCTCTTCTTATGCTCTACGTTTAACTCTCCATCAGTATCGGTGCAGGAGGGGGCATTCGCTGATTTCAACATTCTTCTCTCGTCCTTCTTCTTCCGCTGTGCTCGTCGTGAATATTGTTTGCTCTTGTGCTTCTCCGGATGTTGAAATAGTTCAATCAATGGCTACAATCTTTTTATGCCAGTTTTCTCTCTGCCTGGATTGCCTATTCATCTGGCAAGGCCTCCGTGCATTTTGCACATTGCCCTAGAATTTCAGAGCAGCTTCCTTTGTACCACGTGCGCCCCGCTTGTTCACTCGGGTTCCTGACACGTGGATTTAGCACCGAGGAGTTGCGTTTTTGTGAGCTGTCTAATTTGCACAACTCTTACGCCCCCCTCCTCTAGGCCTCCGGTTCCCACTTCATCCGAGAATAGGAAACAGAGGCAGGAAATTCACAAAGAGATGAAAATGTGATCACGCCTTCTTTCTGCTCCGCAGGTTGTACCGATTTGCTCCTGGTACCGGGTGATCAACAAAATAGTGCGGATGTACTTCCAGTTTCAAGCTTTGAGTCAGCCTGGGGCACAATGGCAGATGATGATGAGTTCCCAGGCGACAATGCAGGCTGTGGCACAACATGAGATGGTGGGTGCCACAGATGTATGCGCTTGATGTTCGCAAGTAGTGATGCGAAATCTGCTGGATAACGTTGAGCCACTCTTTGTCCTTCTGCTTTTATGGCACTCTCATCAGGCTCTGTGCTTCGATCAGGCAGCTTTCGTGGCACAGGACTGGCAATGGCATTTTTCGTTTCTGGAACCGTTGCTGTCTCTTTCTTGTCTTTGTCTCGATGAGTTGACCAGCCGAATGGCGATGGCACTTTCTTGGCGCCTTGCGTCCATCCACGCGTAGTGCTGTCGTAGGGCCCACGCCACCTAGCTTTAATGCATGTCCTGGGCCCATATCGCATCAGTAATCCCTCCTGCACCTGCTGATGAATCAAACATAGTTTTTTTTTACTTAACAAATTACAATGAATGCTGAGTACAAGGTCTTTAACCTTCGTCTTTCTCCTTGACTGAGGTGCGTACCACACATTCATTTGTTTCCCCACTTTTTTTATTTTAATGAGTGGAAGAGACCCAGTTCTGGCCCATACTAACATTCACATGCCCTACCTCAACCTAATTTTCTAAATGCACTTCCCGCTGGAGTGACTATTCCTTTTCCCATAGTGTGCTGTATTGACAATATCCTGTTCACCCAACTACTCGATTCTGCATAGCCCTTCGCCCATCCCTGTATTTCGTCGGGAGTGCCCCACCTGTATTTCTTTAACCATCATAATTCTATTATCTACTATGCAGGGCACTTCCTCCGATCGTACTGTCAACATTTTTGTATTTAAATCAGTGGTAGTTTGTTTCAATGTCTGCAAATGCATTTCCTTCTCCAACATTACATGTCACTTTTTTATGTGCCTCGCATTTCATTATTGCCAGGTGTTTTGGACACGTAAGTGCAGACAGTAATCGCACAATCAAAGGGCCATGTTGTATTCTAGCCCCATGCGATGTTAAGAACTCTCTCTCGGCCCATAATCGGCCAAAGTTATGGACTACGCCAAAGGCATACTGGCTATCAGTATAAATATTTACACTTAAGTTCTCTGAACTTTCACAGGTTCTTGTTAAGGCAATTATCTCTGCTGCTTCGGCAGAGTTATAAGGAATTCTATTATTCTCCACAACACTTTTTAATGTGGTGACAGCGTATGCAGCAGTTGATATGCCGTCAGGTAATTTAAAAAAGGAGCCGTCACAAAACAGTTCCCCTTCTGATTCTTTTAGGGGTGTATTACTTAAATCAATTCTCCCCTTCGTTTCTTCCTCTGTAACCATTAAACAATCGTGGGGAGGCAATTCAGTCCCATAAATGTTTTCTCCGGGTATGGGCATTAGTTCTGCTGAATTCAAAAGCGCTACACCTCATAATTTGGATGTGGGGCGAGAACAATATGATTTCATATCTAGTCAATCTAGCAGAGGTGAGGTGTTGCGTTTGTGTTCTATTGAGTAGAACATCTATGGCATGTGGCACCATCAAAATTAAGGTGTGCCCCAATATCATTCCTTCTGTTTGTTTCACTGACGCAGCAGCCGCTGCAACAGCTCGCAAACGTCGGGATAGTGCGCGCGCTACAGGGTCCAGCACAGAAGAAAAATAGCCACACGGCCTATTTCTTCCACCTTGTTCCTGTGTTAAAACAGATAACGCGCATCCTTCATTTCTCATGCATTAATAGCCTAAAAACCCTTCCATCATTCGGTGCGCTCAAAACTAGAGCAGAACTCAAAATCGTTTATAGCGAATTAAATGCTTTCTGACATTCTTCATTCCACTACTAAATCACCACTGCATCCTTCTTCGTTAATCTCACCATCGCTTCGTTAGCTAAAACGAAAGTCACAATTCACTTATCAACAATATAAAACCATGCCTATCATAGCGCTCACATCTTTCTGTATCGTTGGAATAGGCATACCAGAAATGCTTTTTATTTTTTGACAATACACGTGATTTCTTTACACTTACTTTATGGCCCTCTGCAGCAGCTAGATGAGTTAATAATAAAATAATACCTTTCGTCTGCCAACATTTTGTACTGCTCAATTCGCGGTAGCATTATTCCTCTTTTTTTGTATCATTGGTTTTCAAGCATTTCGCATCATTGATATTCACGGCCCAAATATAAGTTGGCATTGTACTCAATTCTACTTTTCTTTTTACATGTTTTTAATCCTAAAATATTCTCTCTACAATACTCTGTTAACGGAAAATAGACAATGTTCAGTAAAAGACCCTATTCTGCTTTACTGAAATAAACCCCTCGTTCCTACCCCTATTCTGGGCTGCTCTACTGGGGTTACAACTACAGTGGTAACAACCCATCATCCGATGTGTAAATCACCACTGTTATTGCAGTATGCACCTGTCTGAGTATCAACAATGTTCCCCCTTCCTTCTCTGTTTCACATTTGTGCACCCTGCTCATTTTCACTCCAAGTAGTTACATTGAACGCCTGGCCTCCATTTTGTGCTTCATTCCCTTGATCATTCTGATACTGCTGCATACAATTTCTGTTATGACCATTTGTTCCCCCGTGCCCTCTGCGAGACCTTCTCTGACCATCCCCGCCTCTATTTTGTAAGTGTGGACATTGTGCTCGCCAATGTCCTTCCTCCCTGCAATATGCACATTGGTTTAATTCCAAAGGCCCTCTATACGTACTTGAATTTCCCCTGTTCCTGTCTTTTCCCCTTCCCCTGTTGTGTCCTGCTACCTGCTGAAGTAATACCCCTACTATCGTTCGCAGGGCTTCTATTCTCATTTGCAAAGGATAATCATTACATATTTCTTTTATTTCCCCTACCGAAGTGTTACGGCCTGACATCCATCTCATTGTTTCCCGCACACACCTCTGCAATCTTTGTCTATCTCCTATCTGTACCGGGGACGGCAACGATCTCTGCATATATCGTCCTGACGCTGTCTTTCTGCCTCCCTCAATATTCCTTCTCTTATTCTCCGGTCTGACAAATACTTCTGAATATTCTTCATCAAGCTCATTCTTTATTTCAAACAGTCTATCTACATGTTCTTTTATTTCCTCATCTCTCCCTCTACCACGGGCTAATGCATTGAAATCCAACAATTGTTGCGGTGGTAGCTTTCCAATCAACTTTTTCCATTCTCCCAATATATATTCCCCCATGTATTCCAACAATACCTGTCTTTCATTGTTCCCTCTGAAGTCGTGCAGCGATGCTAGCGTAGACGCCTCATCATTGTCGCATTTATACATTTCCGCCTGCATTTGTAGCCGGAGCTTTCTTTCCTTGCAAATCACGCGGCGAGTAATACTCTTACATTCATCTTGTTTAATTCCACTCATGGGAGGGGCAGTTGGAACAGTGACAATCTCTGGATCAGGAGGTGTGAAGGGATACGCCCGCTAAGACTGTGATAATCGTGAAACACTCGGAGCTTGCTGGCTAGTGGGTAGTGCAGTGTATGATAGAACCATTGGCTGTGCTGGCGTTGGGAGGGGCTGAGCAATGGGAGGGGGTTGAGCGATGGCTACTGTCGTACTCTGTTTGGTTCCACCCCTTGGACCCTGTTTTGTTTCAGTCAAAATTTTGTTTATTAATTCGTCTGACGTGTGTAGCTCTCTTTGTGGATATATTTATTCTATGTTTAATTCATCGCGCCGTCTTGCCTTTCGCAAGCTATTACTCCACTCCTCCTCCTCCTTTTCCTCAGCCTGCTCTGTTTTTGACTCACGCCTGCGCGCATAATCCTTTCCACTTCTAAATCTGAGCATCGCTTCCCTCCTCCAGTCCCTAAGGATGTCAAGTGCCTCAGGGAGTGCTCTTTTACTTATCAACTCCTTTTCCAGGTTATCTATGCGTCCCATCTCAAAACTCCCATGGCTCGGCCACTGAACGTCTGCCTGTTTTCTGGTTTGCTTATGCCAAGTCTCACACAACATTATCGCTCCCATACCATACTTTATGTACATCTCATAAGCCGGTGTTCCTCCCGGGGGTGCTTCCTGGCCAGTTTTCAAAGATTGTTCACAGCAGCGGAAAAATCCAGCTAAAGTGGACAATACCCCAGGCATGTTTTAACCTTACCCTTGGCTAATCAAACTTACTCTGGGTGTTTGATTTTACAAAATCAACTCTCAACCAAGATCTGCAAAAGGAGTCTCTCATTGCTTTCACAGGGGCCCCCGTACACCTCTCGATCCCGGCTCGATCGCTCCCATCCTCGCCGTTCTTCCGCCTTCCTTATGTCACAACATACACGATGGAACAAGTGGGGGAGGGTCCCTATTGGGGTGCCATCTTGAAGGGGCCCCTGAGGGACCCTCGAATGTGGAAACAAGGCAAAGTCACCACACACGAATAGATACGCCAAACACAAGGTTCCGTTCCCAAAATCTAGGGTTTATTGCAATACAAAATAGTCCCAATTGGCCAAGTGGTCTCACACCCTGCGACGTGTGTCTAAACAGACCTCAGGGACGCAAGCCACGAACGACGTACATCAGTTACGTATATACAAAAAGAGCACCTTACAATCAGTAATGACACAGTATGACACATTTGATACCGCCCCCAATTCATTTCCCTTTGAATTAGAGGCGATGATTGAGCACTGTGACAAATATGACACGTTAGATCACCATATTTAGTAACAGGTTGCAATCTCCAGTTTTACAGACATCATTCTTTGTTTGTGAGAACACAGCGTTTCTGTTTCTCATAGGCAAGCTGTGCGTAGGAGACTGGCGCATACCAGGCCTCCCAATCTCTAAGTTTCGATTCTAGCCCTGGAGGTCAGCCCGCTCTCCAGGGCCTCACTGGGCTTAGGAAGGGGGGCCATAAAGAAGAAGATAATTCAACTCCTTAAATGCTAGTTTCGTACATTGCTATTCTTTCAAGAGACTCGCTGGCATTTATGTACTGATTAAATGCCTTGCTCCCTGTCTTCAAAGATATATGAGGGAAGGAATCAGGCATTTCTGTCTGGCTCTCCAGTGTAATGTTTCAACATGTTTTCGTAGCCTTGGATCATTGAAGTGAAATAATATCTACAGCAAAGCAGTTTTACATGAGGCAAAGAGGCAACGTTAAAGAGAACAGAGAGAAAACAAAAGGGCGATTCTAGTCATCTTAAAATGGTTGCACTCTAGCTGGGCCAATAGCTGCGTAATAACTAATGAGCATGTATTCTTAACATTTTAAATGAGGCGATTGGTCTTCGGCCAACCAATTATCCTACATCTCCTTCCACTCAAGGGGTGTCCAGTTTTCCTGGATTGACACTGGGATATGAAATTTGGTGTGAGAGTGCTGTGGACACAGAGCTAGCAGTATACCAAGTTTCGAGGTCCTCCTCAAAACGGCAGCGGTGACAGAGCAAAGCAACTAGGTAAGCTGGTCAGTCCACTGGTTGGCCCAGGGACACTTCCGAGAAAGCTTACTTGCAGGCTTTGATGAAGGTGCCGAGAATAGTTGGTCCTAATATTCCAATGGGTCAAAGCATCTTTGCAGACCTTCTAGGACGACCAGATGCAGAGGGGTCCCACCTGACGACAGCGGGCTCAGGGTGCCAAACCTTCCAGGGGGTCGCCAGTGGTTCCTCAACTCGGCTTCGTGTTGCAGGATACTTGGATCATATCCTTTGTTCAGTGAGAACTCAGGAGATCGACATGGTAGTGGTGTTTGCAGCCTCCTCTTATCTAAAGTTCCCTTTGCGCCAAAACAGAGAGGACTCAATGGGAGATCTGCTCACAAACACACACTCCATACGTGGACCAATCACGGACCACAATGGTCCCAGGCATTCATGACACTCCAGACTCTCTGGCACCCAGGATGTGTATTGGAATGAGACATTCCAGCCCACATCCTGAAGGCACACACACCGGGCATGCAGAAGCCTGCGAAAGCATTAGGATTCGCGGGAAAGTGCATGACCAAATAAGGACGGACCCGGGTCGACTCGACCTGGGGAAGTTGAAGGGGCAAGATGGCCAACGGACAGGACAAAGAACCTCGTGGTATGGCCATTTTGGAGCCAGCCCACCTATTTGTGCCAAATGCAGCTAACGCGGTTAACATGGCAGGAAAGCGTTAAAAATAATGCGAAAAGATAGCTGCCACCAGTTCAGCAAAATGTTTGGGGGGTAGACACATAGAGGGAAAATGACATACAATTATGAAATCTTTCCTAACACTCGCCCCTCCCAGACTAAGGACAGGGGGAACTAATCCACCCCTGGATGAGTTTCTTGTTCAGGTTGGTTAAACATTCTGGCCAACCCATCAGCATTGCTATGTTGGACACCTGGCCTATGCACAATAGTGAAGTCAAAGCCTTGCAGATGTATGGACCACCTAAGCAACTTTGGATTCTCTCCCTTCATGTCCATTAGCCTCTTTAAGGGATTATGGTCAGTTTGCACAGTGAAGTGGGTCCCATAGAGGTAGGGCCTCAGCTTCCTTAGGGCCCACACAACAGAGGCACATTCTTTCTCTAATGTGGACCATCTGAGCTCTCTGTCCTTAAACTGGTGGCTAATGAAGCCAATAGGGTGTTCCTTACCCTTCTCATCTACTTGTGATAGTACAGCTCCTATCCCAGTGTCAGAGGTATCTGTTTGCACAATAAAAGGTCTTTGTTAATCAGGGGCCCTGAGAACAGGAACCTGGCACAAGGAGTGTTTTAAGCCATTGAAGGCCTTCTCACACTCATCAGACCAATTTACCTTCTTGGGTTTCTTTGGAGTGGTGAGAGCAGTAAGAGGGGCAGCTACGGTATCATAGTCTGCAATGAAATTTCTGTAGTACCCAGTGAGTCCCTAAAGGGCTCACACTTGGGTCTGTGTAGTGGGGGTAGGCCAGTCTTGTACTGCTTGTACTTTACTGGGTAGAGGCTGTATCCTCCCTCCACCTACTTTATGTCCAAGGTAGATAACTGATCCTTGTCCAATCTGGATCTTACTGGCCTTTATGGTCAAGTGGGCCTTCTGAAGGACCTGTAACACAATCCCAAGGTGTTTCACATGGTCTTCCCAGGTGGCACTGAAAATTGCTATATCATCCAGATATTTAAGACAGAATTCATCCGCTCCATTCAACACATGATTCACAAGCCTCTGGAAAGTGGCAGGGGCATTCTTCAACCCAAAAGGCATTACCCTGAACTAGTAAAGACCCTCTGGTGTTGAGAAAGCTGTCTTCTCCTTGGCATGTTCTGCAAGGGCTATTTGCCAATAGCCTGCAGTGAGTGTTACACTCACCTGGTATCCACGGGGACGCCACCCAGCCAGTTGGTCGTTGGTGCCCTTCCCAATGATTCCTTGGTCTGGTCTCGGTGTCGATGGGATTCCGCCTGGAAATGAAGACTATATTAGGACTTGGCAACCAACGTAAGTTTTCCCCCACCTCCCTTGTGTTTCCAGCCCCTCCAAGTTCTCTTCTCACCTGGTTGTCGGAATTGGTGGGCTCTACGTCCTGCTCTCTGGGCCGGGGCACGTTGTTTTTGGTGTGCTCGGGCGGTCCAGTTACTTCACTGACTGCTGCCCTTGTAGTGTCTTTCAGGTAGGTCTTACTGCGATTGATGGCATCGTAATTCTTGCATGCCTTTTCCCTGTTCTAAATGTCTCTTTTTTTATCTCCCTAGGAGCGTGGAGTATCCGCTTGGAGAACTGGATATGCTGGTTCTCACCGGGAGATGATGGCGCCCTATAGTGCTATGATGCGGTAAGGAGGCGCTTTGCGTAGCGCAGCGATGTCTTGTCCTCACTGACCTGTGCTTTTCTCTTTTCGTAGGTCATGTGAGTTCCCAGCGCAGATGGAATTCCAGAGCTATGCTGGCCGAAAAGCAACCAACCAGGTAAGTCTTTAAGCGCTTTGTGGTTGTAATGTCTCCACTACCTCCTTTAATGATGTCTTCCTCCTTTTCTCAGGTCCTTCGATCCGGGCGGTGAACTCCACCAACAGAGCTGCTCAGGAGCTGCGAGCAGTGAAGGGTGATGAATGGAGGTAAGATTCTGCTGCTAACGATGTTCTTGGTTTTTCTGCAGGTCCAGAATTCACCAGGCTCGTAAGAAAGCTGGACACGGTGAGCGTCACGTTGCTAGAAGCAAAGTAACGCGAAGCGTGTTGTCTCGTTAGGGTGTGGTTTAAATAGCCACTGTAAAGTAGTCCAGGTAAAGTAGTCCCTAGGCCACCACACCCAAAACACTAGACCGCATAGCTTGGTTCTAGGAATCAAGCTATGTGGATGCCTCCATGTTGGCTGAAAGCCTAAATAAAGTAGTTCCTCAAGCAGATGTCTTTCCTTAGTGATGAGCCTGGCGACAAACGCGCCAGGACTGGCGCCAAGAGGGCCTGAAAAGTGGATGCCAGGCCTTATTAGTGATCCAAGCCCTGATTCCACCTGGCCAATGGGCTTGCCAGTGGGGATCAGGGCTGAGGGTCGTGACAGCACTCCCCCTCCCAAGGTGTGTCTCGTGCCTGGTCCATTTTTAGTTGGGAAGTTCTGATGAAACTTCTTGATCAGACGTGGTGCATGGATGTTCTCATTGGGTTCCCAGGATCTATCTTGAGGTCCAAACCCCTCCCAGTCGACGATATAGTACAACTTGGCTCTAGAGTACTTAGAGTCCAGGATGCCCTTGACTTCGAATTCTGGTTCTTCATCTATTAGTATAGGTTGAGATGGTGTCTTGATTCGTGTACCGGGTTGCATTGGTTTTAAGAGGGACACATGCAATACCCGATGGATTTGTAGATTAGGTGGTAAGTCCAATTTGACCGCTGCTGGGTTGATAATTGCCTTGATGGTATAGGGTCCCAAATATCAAGGATGGAAGATCCGGGTCCCTTTGATGGGTACATATTTGGCGGCTAACCAAACCTGGTCTCCTACTTGATAGTCTGGGTCCTTTTTCCGATGCTTGTCGGCGAAGTGCTTTTGTTTTTCTTTAGCATGAATAAGATGTTCCTTTCGCCTTTCTGAACGCCTGAGTGATGGTTGTATGAAGAGTCTTTACTGCAGGCATTTCCAAGCTGGCAGGAGGGTCAAGTTCTGATGTACGTGGATGTCTGCTATACAAGGTGTAAAAAGGTGTTGGGCCCGTGCTAGAATGTACTGATTTGCTATATGCGTACTCAGCTATCCACAGTAAGTCCTTCCAATCTCTCAATTCATGGTGCAGCATGCACCGTAAATACTGCTCGAGGGTCTGGTTGGTCCTCTCGGTTTGGCCGTCTGTCTGGGGGTGGTGACTGGTGGATAGCCGGACGTCAATCTGTGCCATTGCGCAACATTATCTCCAAAAATTGGATACAATTGGCTGCCTTGATCGGAGACCAGAACTGATGGAAAGCCATGCAGCTTGACAATGTTTTCCAGAAATACTTCTGCTAGGGTGGATGCGTCCGGGAGGCCCTTGAGAGGAATAAAATGTGCCATCTTTGAGAACAAATCCACGATTACAAGAATGGTGTTAAAGCCTTGACTCAGTGGCAGATCAGTGATAAAGTCAAGGGAAAGAGTGTGCCATGGAGCGGGAGGGATGTCCAGTGGTTGTAGGAGACCCGATGGTTTCTGTTTCTGTGATTTATTTTGTGCACAGACGCCGCAGGACTGAACATACTGGACAATGTCCTTACGCCAGGTAGGCCACCAAAAGTTATTTTTTTACCTTGGCTAAAGTTTTAGCGGTTCCAGGGTGTCCTTCGATCAGAGAGTCATGATAACCTGAAATGACATGCTGTTGTAACTCCTTCTCGGGTACATATAGCCGGTCCCTAAAATAAGGTAACTGATCCTTGATGCAATATTGTTCTCCTTCTGTTTGCCATGCGAGGAAAGCATCCGGGTTCATTGACTGTGGAATTTTGTTTTGTAATTCGGCTTGTGATAACACTGTTGTGATACCCAAGAGTTTGTCTTCAGGTATGGTGGGTACCGGGTCTGGAGTTGTATACACTGTTTCATCGATGCCCATTCGAGATAAGGCATCAGCTTTCCCGTCCTTGACCCCAGGTCGAAAAGGTGATCACGTAGTCATATTCGGCGAAGAAGAGGGCCCACCGTAACTAGCGTGAAGACTGGGCTTTGGCTGTTTTGAGGTATTGCAGGTTCCGGTGGTCTGTGATCACTGTAATGGTGTGTCTAGCTCCCAGAAGATAGTGTCGCCACGCCTTGAAAGCGGACTTGATGACTAGGAGTTCTTTGTCCGTGATAGCGTAATTAATTTCCGGGGGTGAGAATTTTTTTGACCAGAAGGCCACAGGATGCAGCTGGACAGTTTCTGGGTCCCTTTGTGAAAGGACCGCTCCCATTGCCATACTGGAAGCATCAGTTTCTATGACATAAGGGAGGTCTGGACGCGGGTGCTGCAGGATTGAGGCGGAGGTGAACCTTTGTTTCAGTTCCTGAAAGGCTCTTTCTGCTTCCTTAGTCCAAGCAAACTTTTTATTGCTTTTTCGTAGCAGTACTATGATCGGGTGCACAACCTGAGAGAAGTCTGGGATAAACCGGCGGTAAAAGTTTGCAAAGCGTAGCATGCTCTGTATCCCCTTCAGAGATGTTGGTGATGGCCATTTTAGAATAGCGTCAACCTTATGTACGTCCATTCTGATGCCTTTCGGGGAAAGGATGAAACCAAGGAATTCTACTTCGGTGACGTGAAAAAAACATTTCTCCAGCTTTGCATACAAACGATGTTGGCAGAGCATGGTGAGGACTGAACGAACATGCCTGATATGATCTTGTTTTGAGGCTGAGTAGACCAAGATGTCATCAATGTACACTAAGGCACAAACGTCAATCAGTTCTCTCAAGACATCATTCATGAACTCTTGAAACGCTGCGGGAGCAGTACATAAGCCAAAAGGCATGACTTGATATTCAAATAAGCCGTATTTGGTACGGAAAGCGGTTTTCCACTCATCTCCACTTCTGACCCGGACCAGGTGGTATGCTCCCCGAAGGTCTAATTTGGTATAGATCTGGGCATCTTTGACTTGGTCTAGCATTTCTGGGTTAAGAGGCAAGGGGTAGCGGTTCTTCACGGTTATCTGGTTTATTGTGCGGTAATCACTACAGGTCCTCAAGTCTCCTTCCTTTTTCGGTACGAAGAACAAAGGACTGGCTGCTGGGGACTTAGATGGGCGGATAAATCCGTTTGCAAGGTACTGGTTCAAATAGGATTTCAGGTGAAGGTTTTCTGGTTCGGTAAGAGTGTAGATCCTGCCGCAAGGGATTTATGCCCCAGGAATAAAGTCAATCTGACAATCATAAGCCCTATGCGGCGGCAATGTGTTAGCCTGGTCTTTTTGGAATACGTCCTGAAAGTCACAATATTCATCTGGCAAAGTATTAGTTACTCCCAGAGTAGAGGCTCTAGTATTGGAAGTCTTGGCGACACAGGAGTCGGGTTCTGGGTCAGGAGAGTAGCAAGTTAGGGAGCAGTTGCTGGAGAAGGTTAATTTCCGTGCCCGCCAGTCTATCAAAGGGTTGTGAGCAACCAACCATGGCACCCCTAGTATCAACTGGAACTGAGGTGCCTTTATAAGATCGAACGAAATACACTCCCGATGTCCATCCTGGCACAGCAAAGTTGCTACTGCTGTGCACTGGGTTACTGGTCTGGAGGCGATTTCTGTCCCATCCACGGTAGTCACCTTGTCCCTGGTAGACTTAGAACACAAAGGGAGCCCCATCTCTGCTGCCAACTCTTGATCTATATAGTTCCCAACTGCTCTGCTGTCGATGTATGCTTCTACGGCATGCATCTTTGATGATTGTTGGTGATTTATTAAGATCACGGGTATCGCAAAGTGTGAGGTCAGTGGCTCTTTCTCATCACTTGACAAACTGACCTCTACGGTTGCTGAGCTTAGTAGTTTTCCGATTCCTTAACTTCATCCTTTTCTGTGGCCCCGACTGTCCTCCTTAGGGGTTTTATTGGGCAGTCTTTCAGAAAATGTCCTGGTTTTCCACAATACAAACAAAGTTGCTGTTGTCTTCTTTTATCCCGCTCTTGTTTTGTTAATGGAGGTCATATCCCTCCAATCTGCATGGGTTCATTCGGCGTTGTCTGGCCCCCGTGGCGCATTGTCTTTAGGCCGAACATAAACTACTCGAGAGTCTGCTTTGGACCGGTCTGCTTTTCGGTCCTGCAACCGATGGTCTAGCTGCACGACCAGATTTATGAATTCGGTACAGTCTTTGGGGGGATCAACTACCTGGGCCAAGACGTCCTTTAATTCGCCTCGTAAGCCTCGATGGAATAACGTAGTTCTTTTGTTTTCTGGCCACCTGGCTTCAGCAAACAGTCTATTGAAAGTCGCAATTGTTGTTAACAAGTCTTGGTTCCCCTGCCGGAGGGATAAACAGTTTTTCCATTTCTCTCTGGAACCCCCCATAGTCCTGTAACAACGGATCATTATGGGTCACCAACGGCACCAACCAATCCGCTGCACTTCCACTCAAGTATGATAGGATAAAAGCTACCCGAGCTTGGTCATTTGGAAATGCCCCATGGCGACAAAGGAAATGAAGGCGACACTGATTTAGGAATGCTGCATACTTCCGTGGGTCGCCCGAAAACCGTTCTGGTGGTGCCAGGGGAACTGTTCCAGGCAACGTGATCTGTACTGGTGTGGGGGTATAAGATGGAGAGAAAGGATTTTGCATCAGTGGATTTCCTCCAGGCAGAGGAGTCTGCCCTGCCTGCGATTGCAAGAATTGGTCACTATTAGGTCTCTCCAGAGTGCATTAGTCTCTTGTTGGGCTGAATGAACCTCAGCACGAAGGTCCCGCAATAATTGGGCCAATTGGTCGATTTCTGATGTTTCCATGGTGCCCAGGTGGATTATTTATGTGAGGCTTTGCGTTCTGTTACGCTCACCTGGTATCCACGGGTACGCCACCCAGCCAGCTGGTTGTTGGTGCCCTTCCCAATGATTCCCTGGTGTGGTCTCGGTGTCGATGGGGTTCTGCCAGGAAATGAAGACTATGGGCCTCATCACGACTTTGGCGGTAACCCTTAAATCCAGCGGTCGCGCTATTACCGGCGGATTTAAGTGTCCGCCAAATCAGGACTTCGGCGGATTTCGCCTCAGCTCTTGGCTGGGGGGAAATCCGACGAAAATTTGCGCTATTACCGCTGGCGGGAAATCCGCCGGCGGTAAGAGCGCGAATTTTCCCCATTGAGCCCAATGGGGAATGGGGCATTCCCAAATGGGCTCAATGGGGAATGGGGAATTACATTACCACCGAACTCGTGATCCGGCGCTATTAGCGCCGGGGAGTTCGGCGGTAGGGCTAATACCGCCAGTGGTAATACCCCCACCACCCTTGTGTTTCCAGCCCCTCCAGGTTCTCTTCTCACCTGGTTGTCGGAATCGGTGGGCTCTCTGTCCTGCTCTCTGGGCAGGGGCGCGTTGTCTTTTGTGGGTGCCGGCGGTCCAGTTACTTCACTGACTGCTGCCCTTGTAGTGTCTTTCAGGTAGGTCTTACTGCGATTGATGGCGTCGTAATTCTTGCATGCCTTTTCTCTGTTCTAAATGTCTCTTTTTTTTATCTCGTCAGGAGCACGGAGTGTGTGCTTGGAGAAATGGATATGCTGGTTCTCACCGGGAGATGATGGCGCGCTATAGCGCTATGATGCGGTAAGGAGGCGCTTTGCGTAGCACAGCGATGTCTTGTTCTCACTGACCTGTGCATTTCTCTTTTCATAGGTCGCGGTGAGTTCCCAGTGCAAATGGAGTTCCAGAACTATGTCGGCCGAAAAGCAACCAACCAGGAAAATCTTTAAGCACTTTGTGGTTGTAATGTCTCCATTACCTCCTTTAATGATGTCGTCCTCCTTTTCTCAGGTCCTTCGATCCGGGCGGTGAACTCCACCAACAGAGCTGCTCAGGAGCTGCGAGCAGTGAAGATTGATGAATGGAGGTAAGATTCTGCTGCTAACAATGTTCTTGGTTTTTCTGCAGGACCGGAATTCACCAGGCTTGTGAGAAAGCTGGACACGGTAAGCGTCACGTTGCTAGAAGGAAAGTAACGTGAAGCGTGTTGTCTTGTTCGGGTGTGGTTTAAATAGCCACTGTAAAGTAGTCCAGGTAAAGGAGTCCCTAGGCCACCAAACCCAAAACGCTAGACCGCATAGCTTGGTTCTAGGAATCAAGCTATGTGGATGCCTCCATGTTGGCTGAAAGCCTAAATAAAGTAGTTCCTCAAGCAGATGTCTTTCCTTACTGATGAGCCTGGCGCATAAGGCGCCAGGACTGGCCCCAAGAGGGCCTGAAAAGTGGATGCCAGGCCTTATTAGTGATCCGAGCCCTGATTCCACCAGGCCAATGGGCTTGCCAGTGGGGATCAGGGCTGAGTGTCGTGACAGTGAGGTCAAACGTGCTGAGCTATTTCGAGGCACCCAAAATATCCACCAGCTCATCTGTTCTAGGCAAGGGGTGTGCATCTGTCTTAGTGACAGCATTCAGATCCCTGTAATCCACACAGAACCTCAATTCAGGAGTACCTGCCTTTGGAACCAAAACCACTGGGCTGGACCAAGGACTACTGGTGGGTTCAATCACCCCAACATCCAACATTTTGTTGATATCTGTCTTAATGTAAGACCTTACTTTGTCCGACATTCTGTATCCCCTACTTTTGTTGGGTAGGTACACTGTCTCCTGTGTCAATGCTATGTTTGCACCAGGATGTCAAACCAGGGGACTGTGAAAACAAGGCGGGAAACTGCCTAAGCAAACTTTTCACGTCCGCCGGTTGATCAGAAGTCAGGTGAGGGGCCATGTGGACACCCTCAATGGAGCTGTCTGAAGGACTGCTTTGGAACTGGTCAGGGAGAGGCTCTGACTCCTCTTCCTCAACATCTGAAGCCAACAGCAGTGCAGTGATTTCAACTCTTGGGATCAAAGCCTTCAGTCTATTTACATGGAACACTTTTGGAGCCTGACCAGCCCTTCCAAGGTCCACTAAATAGTTGACCTCACCCAGTGACTCCACCACTGTGTAAGGCCTGACCACTTGTCCTGTAAAGCTCTAGGCCTTATTGGATTCGTGATCAGGACTTCCTGACCAGGTGTGAAGTTGACGAGGGAAGCCTTCTGGTCATACCAATGTTTCACCAGAGCTTGCCCTGTCTTTAACTTTTCACTAGCCAGAGCCATCAGGAGTACTATCCTTTTTCTGCGCCCTAGCACATAGTCCACTACATTGGTAGTAATGGGGGGAGTGAGCATCTCCCATCCCTCCTTGAATATGGCTAAGGGTCCCCTTACAGGGTGACCAAACAGAAATTCAAAGGGTCTGAAGCCAACACCCTCTTGTGGTACTTCTCTGTAGGCAAACAGTAAACATGGTAGTAGAAGATCCCATTTTCTTCTTTGAGCATCTTCCAGAGCCCCAATCATGCTTTTCAAGGTTCTGTTAAACCTTTTAACCAGACCATTGGTCTGTGGGTGGTATGCAGATGAAAATGTATAGGTGACATCACATTCCTTTCACATGGCCTGCATATACTTGGACATAAAGTTGCTGCCTCTGTCAGACACAACTTCTTTAGGGAAGCCAACCCTAGTAAAATTGCCAAGCAAAGCTTTTGCAACTGACTTGGCAGTCATAGGTTTCAATGGGATGGCCTCAGGATACCGGGTGGCATGGTTGACCAGCAATAGGATAAACCTATTGCCTGAGGATGTTTGGTGGTCAAGGCGACCAACAATGTCAATCCCTACCCTCTCAAATGGTACCTCCATGACTGGGAGTGGTACCAATAGAGCTTGGATTGTTGAGCCACTCTTACCAGATAACTGGCAGGAGGCACAACTCCTGCAGTGACGTTCTACTTGCACCCCTATCTTGGGTCAGTAGAAGTGCATGGATAACCTTTGCTTGGTTCTCTTGATTCCAAAGGGACCAGCAAGGGTAACTTCATGCGCCAGCTGCAGGAGGAAGGGTCTTGCAGCAAGGAGACTCACCAACCTCCTATGGTCTCCTTCTGTAGGCTTACTATACAGGAGCCCACCTTCCTAATAAATCCTGTGCTTCCCATGGGGTTCACCCTCAAGCTGGGAGCAGGCCTGTCTCCCTAGGCCTTCCAGAGATGGGCACTCACATTGGCCCTTACTAAATTCTTCCCTGTCAGGACCACCTTCTACTAACAAATCTTTTAGTTCAGGATGGTCATTTGAGTCAAAGACTTCAGGTGTCACCTCCTCCTCGTAATGTCCAGGTGATTGACCAACTACCTCCACCTCAGTGGTAGGTGAGTTAGGGGGAATATTCTCTTTCCCTCTTTTGGATTTTCTTACTCCGTTAGCATTGGGTTTCCCCTTTGGCTGGGGCATTGCAGTGGTCTTGGCCAGTGCTGCCCTTGTTTTAGACCTTGTGCAGGGTCGTTCAGTTGTATCTGCCACAAGCCCTAAAGCTCTGAGATCATTTCCCAGCAAGACCTTTCCTGGGACATTCCTCTGGATGCTCACTGGAATCCTGACTGCTGTACCATTTATAGTAAGATTTACAGGTATAACTGGGAACATGAGAGGTGGGCCATCAGCCAACCTAGTGGGTACCAGGGGAGCTCTGGCAACTTTCTCTGGATCTACCAAGGTAGAATCCACTACAGTTTGACTACACCCACTATCCCTAAGAGCTGGAGCATCTTCCCCATTGATCAGCACACTGTATTTAAAGTAGTGATTGGCATTATCTGGAATCCTAGCATAAACCTCTGAGACTTTAGACTCCCAGGAACCCAGGGAAACTAAAACTACCTCAGCTTCTATCCCACTGGGGAAGGAGTCTGGGGAGAAGGATGCCCCTGTAATCTCTTCTTCCTCATAGGAGGAGAAGGCCAGATTAGCAGAGTGGACCCCCAAGGTTTTGACCTTACATCTGGGATCCTTCTTCACATGGTCAGTTGCTCCACAAGCAAAACAAGATCCACTGGGTCTGTTTACATAGGGAGGCTTACTATAACCAGAGTTCTGTTTTGGAGGCTGACCTCCACTGCCCTGTGAGTTCTCTTGTGTCTTACCCTTATTTTTCCTTTTGTGGCTCTTCTGGGAGGAAGTTTTCCCACCCTCCTTATCTTTGGACTTTTTCCCCTCCTCCTGCTTACCAGGGTGAGTCTTGTCCTTATGGGACACTCTATGTGACACACACAAATCTGCTGCTATGGCATATCTCGTTTGAATCTGCCAAGTGCTACTTAAGCTCAGGCGAAGAAGATGCAAAAATATGTTCCAGCATGACAAGACATATCATACCTTCAAAGGTAGAGACCTTATAACCTTCAACCCAGCCAGTCATTTTCTTTAAGGATTCAGTTACATAAGATACCCAAGTACCACCTTCTTTCTTTTTGTACTCTCTGAATCTTTTTAAGTATTGGGCATGAGTCTTTCCAAACTTTAAGATGAGAGTTTGCTTCAACATTGCAAAATCTGCTCTCTCAGCTTTTGACATATCCATAATGGCACTACAGCCAGAATGGGGCAGTCTGCTAAGTAACCAGGAAGTTGTATCAGCATTGTCAACTTGTTGAACTTCACATGCATACTCAAATGTATTCAGCCAGTCCATAATGTCATTCTTTTCCTCATACACACTGAGCAGATCTTTAGGAAACCTTGGATGAGAGGAGGACCCAGACCCATGTCCAGGACCCTTGGTTCCATTGGCAACCTGAAGCTTGGCCAGTTCCAACTGGTGATCCCTGTCCTTTTGTTTTTCTGCCTGCTCTATCTTCAGTTTGGCCATGTTAAATTCAAGCTCCTTCTGCCTAAACAGCAGTTCTTGTTTCTTGAATTCAAGAATGGCCTCACCTTCAGCACTGGCAGAGGAAACATTAGACATTACATCCTCCAAATCCTCATGATCTCTATGAATCAGTGCAGCAGCTTCTTGCCAGTCCATGATGCTTTGGATCATTTCCATTTTTGTGCCTTGAGCAGAGACACCTCTCTCAGCACACATCTTACTTAATGTTTCAGATTTAGAAGCATTTAAAGTTAACAAGGTACTTGTTTCCATATTGTTAGATAGGACTGTGGCCTTTTCCAGTTATACTACAACAAGTCACTATGTGTCCTGGTAGAAATAACTTGAAATGCCTTCACTAGTATGCAACACTGGATACCTTCAGTCACATCCCACCGCTGTACACCAATTTGTTAAAATGGATTTCTGAACTCTGACCTGGAGGGGCAGAGGTTCAGAAGGCCATCCTAGTTTCTTAAAACAGGGTAACCTCTGGACAAGCCAGACCAATCAGGGTAGCTATGGCAGGCGATCAAGACTAAGTCTCAGGAGGGGTGAGGGTGACTGGAGGACCCCAATGAGCACACAGAGCAAGGACACTTACAAATTACTCCAGACAGGTGTTATATCAAAAATATAGACACATTTATTACAAGGCCTTTGTAACACAGACCATAGAAAAAGAATCACAGTAACACTAAGTAAACCAACACATCACTATCACTACAATGTATATACAAGCCCATTGGGGTCTAAAGGGTTAAATGCACAAAATATGTCGACAACCTAGATGGGAAGGAAACAGGCAGTGCAGATAGTCTTTAGGCCCAGTTCAACATCAACAATACACCTGACTAAGAGGCAGTCCAAGACCTAAGAAGACAGGAGCCTTGTGCTCAAAAGTACATGCAATGCAAGTGCACGCGGTTGTGCCAATGGGCAGAATAGGGTCTCTTCAAGGGTCTCTAGCAGCTGGAGGAAGGTGGATGAGGCAATGCAGAACAAGTTCCCACTATTCAAGAAGGAACTCCACTTGAAGGCAGAGGCAGTTTGAGAGTTCGGCATAGAGTTGCTACTTTGCAATAGCAGTGGAAAGGAGAGGGGCCCCCCAGAGGCCACTTGTGCGTAAAAATGGGCTCTTGCGCTAGGGGCCACCGGTTGGGGTATTGAGTACTCACCAGTCCCCGACGCAAACAGACCAAAACTTTGGCAGGTCAGTCCACTTTGCTTGCTGGTTCGAATGCGCTAAAAAGGACGTCTCAGCACCTTTTTAGTTCCTGAGATATAGCGATGATTCCCAAACGGGACAGTGACGATTTCTCTGCTCTGGGTGGATGAATCGGCCCAGTTTCTCTGTAGCAGGCTTCAGGGGCAAGATGCTCACAAATGCAGCAGACTTGCAAAGGACGTTGCCGCGGCAGGGCAACACGGTAACCACGATTACTCCGGTCCTGACGCACTCGTCTCACTTCAGACCTGGGAATGTCAAGTGTACGAAATTTGGTGTGAGGGTGCCGTGGACATGGTGCTAACAGTATACCAAGTTTCGAGGGCCTCTTCAAAACGGCAGCGGTAACAAAGCAAAGCAACTGGCTAAGCTGGTCAGTCTACTAGTTGGCCCAGGGAAACTTCTGAGAAAGCTTACTTGCAGGGTTTGATGAAGGTGCCGAGAATAGTTGGTCCCACTATTCCAATGGGTCGAAGCATCTTCACAGACCTTCTAGGATGACCAGATGCAAAGCAGTCCCACAGGACGACAGCGGGCTCAGGGTGCCAAACCTTCCAGCGGGTCACCAGCGGTTCCTTGACTTGGCTTTGTGTTGCAGGATACTTGGATCATATCCTTTGTTCAGTGACAACTCAGGCCTTTGGAAATGACTATAGACCCAAAGGTGCTGTATGGTAAGATACATTGCACACTTGTTACATGTTGCACAAAAGTTGCAACATGAGGAAAGGACTAAGGGAAACAAAGTCTCCCAGTACTGACTGTCTTAATGGCACGTCAGTTTCCCCATAGAAAGTGAGAGAAAGCCCAGAGGAGTGCAGCTGAAGGCTGTGCTTCTCTGGCAAAGTCAGTCAATGGTGTCTAAACAGCAGCAAAAAGTTTGGGGGTTGACACATGGAGGGAAAATTACATACAATTATGAAATCTTTTCTAACATGCAGTACATGCGAATAGATAATAACAATAAGTAAAGTAACGGGCAGCATGTGGTAAGTGCATGGGTAAGTGCCGACATCAGGTAGCAAGGGCTGGTAGGCGGACTGTAGGGATACAGTAACAGTCCCCAGTGCGGGGGTTACCAGACGGGCAGTGTAGGTGTGTGACGCTGGCAGGGGAGGGACCTGGGCCCGAGATCAGAGGGTGTCCAGGTAGCCAGTGCAGTTCCGGTTACAGCAAGGAGGTCAGCAGAGGAGAGGAGGAGAAAAAGCAGAAGGAAAGAGAAAGGTTTTGAGGTGCTTCCGGAACCAGAGATGGTTCTCCTCAAGTTTAAGGGAGGCACAGAGGCTGTTCCAGAGGGAGGCACCAGCCGAGAAAAGGGATCTACCATCAACTCGTTGCTTGGAGAATCGACTGAGCCTGAGGGAGTTGGAGGCGGATGAGCGAAGAGCTTGAGAAGGAAGATATTTATTTAGGAAGAGAGAGTTGAAGGTATTGAGGCCCCATGGCCCAGAGGTATACACGCATTTCGCCAAATGAAATGTCATCGTGGGACATTTCATCGCCGGAATTCTCATCGCCAGAAACCCTTTTTTTAAAAAAAAAATGTGGGGGGTGTTTTGTGCGGGTTGGGGTATGATTTTTAAAGTACGGGGATCTGGGTGGGGGAACCCCGCCCCAGAAATAAAAAAAAAAAAAATACAGGCTTTCTGGCGATGAGATTTCAGCGATGAAATGCCCCACGATGACATTTCATTCGGCGAAATCACGTAGAACCGCCCCAGAAGGCCTTGTGGACGATGCAGAGGGTTTTGAACTTAATCCTCGCAGCCACTGGGTGCCAGTGTGGAGATTTTAGTCCTGGAGAGATACAATGCCTGGGCTTGAGACCAAGGACAAGTCTCGCAGTCCTGTTCTGGATGAGTTACAGAGGGCAGAGAGTAGAAGCAGGCAGATTTAGAAAGAGGCTGTTGCAATAGTCCAGCCTGGAGAGAACCAGAGCTCTGGAGACAGTGAGCTTCTGGGGGAAGGAGAGGAAAGGAAGAATACCTCTGAGGAGGTGCAGCTGGTAGTGTGACGTCTTATAGATGTCAGAGATGTGAGGAGAGAAGGAGAGTGTTGAGTCGAAGATGACCCCAAGGTTTTTAGCCTTGCGGGTGGGAGCAGGAAGAGGGCCAAGAGTGGCCGGCCAGAGAGCTACAGGAAAGGAGGGAGTGGGTCTGCCGATGAGGAGAATCTCAGTCTTACTGGCATTAAGGCAGAGGTCATTGGCAGCACTCCACTCCTGGATAGCAGACAGTCAGTCAGAGATGAGGGAAGGAGAGGAGGAGGCCGAGGGTAGCCTGAAAATGTGCTGGGTGTCATCTGTATAGCACTGAACGTTGGGACAGAGAGCAGCGACACGGTGGGCAAGGAGTGCAGGTATTGGTAGAACAGCCAGGCAGAGAGGTTAGACCCCTGGGGGACACCACAGGTGGAGAAGAAGGTAGCAGGGAGGAAGGACTAAGTTGGACCTTGGAGGGTCGGTCAGAAAGGAAAGAAGTCAGCCACGCCAGAGCCTGACCAGTGATACCCAGGTTATCATGGAGACGGTTGAGCAGGATGGCATGGTTGACAGAGTCAAAGGCTGATGAGAGATAAAGCAGGATGAGGATGCAAGGGGTGTTAGAGTCAAGGTTGGAGAGCAGGTCTTCAAGGATGTTCAGGAGAGCAGTTTCCGTGCTTCTGGCAGCTCTGAAGCCAGACTGATGGTCATGAAGACAACCAACAGATTCAGTGTGGATATTAAGCTGGGAGATAGCCAGTTTCGCCAGGAGCTTGCCCAGGAAGGGAGTGAGGGAGATTGGGCGATAGTTTGCCGGGCAGGAGGGGTCGGCAGAGGGTTTCTTAAGAAGAGGGTGCCTAAGGGAGTGCTTCAGGGGGAAGGGAAGACTACAGTGGTCAAGGAGTGATTGCAGAAATCAGCCAGGGCAGGAGCCAGGCAGTCGATGTGGTCCTTGATAGTTTTGGAGGAATAGGGGTGAACCTGTTTCGACAAGACTTTCAAAGATCGGACTTGTCTAGAAACCTTGTCTGAGGAGAACAGAGGAAAGGCAGAGAAGGAGGGTGGAGAGGTGGCTGCAGAAGGGCCAGAAGAAGTAGAGGGAGGGAGGGGATAGGAGGAGAGTGAGGACAGGATGTCCTGAGTTTTAGAGATGAAGTGAGGAGCCAGCGCTGTGCAGAGGGCCTGGGAAGGGACAGGAGAGGTAGAGACTGCAGCAGAATTGGCCATTTCCTTGCAGATTTCAAAGAGTTCAGTCGAGTTGTTAGATGCTGCAGGGACACAGGTTGGATATGGGCTCTCTTCTTGGTTAGGACAGAGAGCCGGTATTGCCTTTGGAGCAGGATTTGGAGCAGGATTGGCCATTTCCTTGCAGATTTCAAAGAGTTCAGTCGAGTTGTTAGATGCTGCAGGGACGCGGGTTGGATATGGGCTCTCTTCTTGGTTAGGACAGAGAGCCGGTATTGCCTTTGGAGCAGGCAGCAGGCCAGTTTGTCAGAGGATGTACATGAAGCGCGCCATTTCCTCTCGGCCACCCTGCACTTGCGTTATAGGGTGACGAGGTTTGAGTCGTACCAGGAGTTGCACTTGGCTTTGGGCTTCAGGCGGATTCTCATGACAGGGGCAAGGATTTCAAGAGTATCAGATGTAGCAGAGTGGAGCATGGAGAGGGCTGTGTCAGTGTGAGAGTCAGCCAAAGGGGGAGGAGAGGGTGAGAAGGTGGTGGCACAGAGCATATTAGGTCTTAGAGGTGAGCCCCGAGGTTAGCCGAGGGTCTGCCTTGGCTGCTTCGTCTTGTGGCGTTGGTGGGGGGCAGAGCCAGAGGAGCGCTCATGGCGTCAATGTGCTGTGTGCAGTTCCACCCCCCCACTCCCTACCATAGCGCCAAAAACACTTTTTTTCTCTTTCTTTCAAAAGTCCTTTAGTTTGTGATGGGCTATTTGGCACTGAGGCTTGCTGGGTCCCAAGATCCGGCTACACATCTGGTGCCGGATCTCGGATCCGGCGACAGCCAGCCCATTGGCCAGCACTGCATTTATGTAATGTAGCGAACCACTAAAATTAGCATTTATGGCTGTTGGGATTCCTGCATGCAATTTTCAGCATTTCCGAAGTATAGTGTAAACATGAACAGTAAAATCAGGTAAAATCGACTTTACTCATCAGTTTCACTGTCAGGGTTAAAAATAAAAATGCCAACCCCAAATTATCCATTGCTGATGATGTTCACTAATGGATTTCTGTGGAATCCACTGTCCTTTAGCATGTGCTAATTTGAGGAAGATTCCATAGGGATCCATTCATTTTATGCCGGCATGAAAATCTCACCAGCCAATCCCCCCAGGAGTGGCAGTGCATCAGAAGGACTTATCTTGTCCTAGAGTCCCTAGTTTGGGACCCACAGCAGCGCAGAAGTCCAAGAGCAACTGAAATCCTGTTTTGCCCCTTCAAACTGGCTTCAAGCTCTTTTGACTGTGCCTGACACCCTTCTAGCCAACACAGGACCTGTGGGGCTGCTTTTGGCACTCCATGATTTTTGTGCTGCATACTTGCTCTGTTGAGCCATCTCAACGTCGTCTCGTACCACTGAAGATTACCACCGCCATGACTCGAGAATCTGCTAGTTGCTGTGGTAGCATCCAACTCACTGCACTTCCAGCATCGCATGGACCCAACAGAACCTTGTCTTGGCCCGACACGACCACTGACTTAGACCGCTGTAAGCCATTCTATGTCAAGACCGGAGTCGAGCATTATGCTTCAACTTCTTTAATTCTACTCTTCAGCAGTTTCACCTCGAAAACAGAAAATAAACAAACTTTTCACACTTTCTTTTTCTTTCCTTTTTCCCCCCAAAAACCAAATTTCCCAAACTTCTTTAATATCTCTTTCTTGTAGTCCTTCACACTTCCTGTCCCTGAAGCCCTCAGGCTACTACCTGTCTGCAACTCCTCCTTTTCTTTTGCTGCTCTTCAGCAAGAGAAGTGATATCTATACGGTAGAGCGCTCGTTTTGGCGTTATTGTGCATATTTGAGGTTTCTACTGGAGTATGGCTGGCAGGCTAACAGTGGGAAAGGACTAGCGCAATTTTGTTAATGTGATAAATATGTGACATGTCCAGCAGTTCACTGAGCATTGTGGGTGAACTGGTAGGCGCAGCACGGACTCAGAGCAGCATGGTGAGGCCGCTCCCAGAAGGAATCCGTTTGCTGCAGCAGACTGCATTGGGAGCGCCGAGCGGGACCGTGCTTTATTCTGAGTACTCTCGGGGACCTGCTCCGCCACACCGAGCAGACAGTAAGCAGAGCTCAGGGCACCGAGATCCCCTCCCTCGGGGAGGCGGAGCAGCAGTGTTGCATATGCGATGCGGCTTGTTATACAAAAATACTGAACGTATGAATAGCGGCGGAGATGGATGGTACACAGGTCTGCCAATCCTGAACCTATTTTTTAGCAACAGAGAGTGAGGTTCACTCAACAAGCACACTGAGGGGCCCAGTGCATAAAATAACCCTGCAGGCAAGGTTTTCTCCAGAAATCAGCAGTCGAACCTGATGGGGGAGGGAGCAATAGACACTGTTACAGTTGACTGGGCAAAGAAAGCTGCAGAGCGGCTGCGGGTGCTGCTGAAGCCACCAGCAACAGTCCAACACATCCCAGTAGATGTGTGCATCAGCCTGCTGTGTTCAGGCATTGGCACTCAGCACCTTTAGATACCCTCCTCACACTCATCAGCAATATGCCAGAGTATAAGTGGAGCGAGGAAGAGCCAGAGAGCGATCTGGCACTCAGTTTTAAGCAGGTGGTAGTGAATTTGTTGGCGGAAGCAGTGACAGGCGGGGTTAGGCCGATTCAAGAAAGACTGGCCTCCCTGGAATACATCCTGGAAAAGAAAGGTAAAAGCACACAGAAACCTACCCAGAGCATGTCCACGAAGGCTGTGGTTCATGAGAAGAGCTTTCAGGGGAGTAACATTACCCAGAAGAGGAAACACTCTTCTACTCCCCTGGGTCCACGTTATGGGGTTGAACGCCATGCCCCAGAAGGTTTCCTACAGAAGTCAGCAGTGCCAAGCTTTCTGACCTCCACCCCATGGGAGAATAATGGTAGAGACGGATGAAGGCACTAGTGGAGAATCCACAGAAGCCTCAGGGCACTCGCAGGAAAAGGACAGTAGGCCAAGAGAGGAGATGCCGGCCCCTGGGGACTGTAAAAGAAAGGGATGAACATGGAGATTCTTGACACAGAAATGTCGGATATGTTTCGACCTGGACGTGATCAGAAATCCAAGGTCTTCGGACTGGCAACCCACACAGAGGGTAGCAAAATACATGGCTCAGATGATCAGGAAACCACTGGACAAGGACACCAGGATGTGCATGAGGGCTGAATGCCTGTGCCGGGATCTGGCAGGGAAAGTGACTGAAGCCCTAGAGCCAAATCCCAAAATGATCACCTTTGTAACTAAAATGTCGAAGGATCCGAGGAAGGGGATGTATAGGTCCTGGAGAAGTTGCCAGGAGAAACTGCTACACATTGCAGGACCCATAGCAAAAATGATGGACCTGGCCGACCGAGCCAGGGACACAGGAGAAGAAATGGATGCCGAAACTTTGGCAAACTGGATGCAGTGGGCTGTAGGCTTCCTAGGCAACACCAACTGAGTGAATTCTTTGGAGAGATGAAGGGCCTCCTCCTGAAGATCGATGCAAAACTAAGTGATCTCGCCTCCTATGAGGCGGGTGAAGCAGCACAAGGACTCCTGTGCAAGGAGGCTTTTGGAAAAGAGATGGGGAGATTTGTAGGAATGTAGCATCCCCGGAGAAGGTGCAGGCCTTCATGAGCAGGGTTTTTGCTGGGACAGGCCCCTATTGGGGTCGATGGGCTAGTCGCTTCTCGTCAAATCACAGACCCCAGGGTGGAAGAGCCCACTACTGGGAATCGAGACAAGACTCCTTCTTCTCTACCAGAGTAAGGAACTTCAGGGGTTGCAGATGAAGAGGAGCAGGAACATCACAAGCTGCAGCCCCAGGTGAGCTAAGGGCAGGGGCAAGATCCACCAGTTGAGAGGGAGAATGTTGCAATTTTGGCTAAACTGGCACACACTATCCAGCGATGCATGGGTGCTGCAGACAGCCTGTGCCTTTTATTTAGATTTCACACAGACACCAAGGCAGATGGTTTGTCATGCCCCATTCGGATGTCATGAGCAAGCTCTCCTGCATGATGAACTAATGACGCTCATGACAAAATGCACGCAATCCCCCAAGTTCAGGAGCACTATGTTTCTAGTTCACAGGAAAGAGAAAGTGCGTCCGGTCATAAACCTAAAATAGCTGAACAGCTGGGTGACCTACAGGCTTTTCAAGATGGAAGGCATCCATCTGCTGAGAGCCATTCTCAGGAAGGATGACTGGATGTCCAGGAAAGATCTGAAGGACACGTACATAACGATCCCCGTGGCAAAAGAGTTTTGGCCTTTCCTGACCTCCAGATGGGAAGGACCATTCTGGCAATTCAAGATGCTGCCTTTTGGTCTCACATCAGCTCCATTAACCTTTACCAAGCTGATGAGACCAGTAGCCGTGGCCATCAGAGAGAAAGGCATCTGCATAATAATGTGCTTAGGGCTTTTAGGAATGTGCATGCAATGGATGGGATCACACAGAATAACTCTTGAGTCCAATTAACTGAACCAACTCCTCAGGAAGATGGGAAATTACTATTTTATTAACAGTTATCTAAAACATGGAGTTATAACGAACATCAACTGATGTACATTCGATTTCTCTTAGCGATCTTTTCAGAAAACAGAGGTTATATATGAAAAATACATCAGAGGTGATGTCATACTACATGGCAAATAATGAAAAACCTAACAAGGGTTGGGAAAGGCTTAAGGGGAACATCTAAGTATATTATCTATGGGAACTAGGATTGTGATTGGCTGCCCACTGTCAGGGGGACAGCATATGCCTACTTCTAAAACATGGCATCTTCAGAAACATTAGATACATGGTTTCTCATTGGTTTTCAAACTATAAGATCCTTTGTTATATGGACCACTACAATTGGTTGGCACGCTTGTGCCATGTCTGGAACATTCGGTTCATTTAGCAGCTCAAAAGCCCAGACCCAGATGCAAGGAGATAGGGCATGACACTACCTCCCAACCCAATTAGCCCAGCATCTCTCATCACCTAAGCCTTCTGCCATGAAGATTTTCCTTGAACTTGGCCTTGCAAAAGTATACTTGTCTTCAGAATACATGGGAGTGCGAGCACTCACTATCGTGTTCTGGGACTCCAAGTCCGAACTCTATTTTCATCCTTGACTCACGTGACAGGAGACCACTATTTGGTCAATTTTGTAGGTTTTAAATGCTCTAAATGAATAAACCTTGGCACTCTTGGTGTTCTTTCTTTGCACCTTAAAAACGGATGGTTCATCCTTCGACGTTTGCTCCTTTCCAGAATAGAAAGCCGACCTTGGCTGCTTCAGTCTTGACTCCAGGCCAGACAAACTCACCATGCAGCTCCACAATTCAGCGTATTCTTGCTGCAACACTTTTTTCCCTTTCCTCTTCAGGAGTCCTGGCTTACTAAATTCATGATACCAATATCCAGCTTCTGTACAATGGCGGCTTTGCCTGTATTCTATTCACTACGTATAGCCAGCTTCTATGATGACTTAGTCTACTTGCGTTTCAGCGTCTGTACAATTATTGAACAGTTGATTCTCTGCAGCACTTCGTGCATGTGTGATCTTATTTTTCGTATTTAAAAGGTTTTCTTGATTCTTTTCTTTGTCATTAGTTTCTGTTGGATCCATACATTCGCTTCATCCAGTATCTCGGGACGTCGAATATGTCTCTTGTGACATCACTAGCTTCTTTCTTTGCTATTTTTCATATTCCTTAAGGGAGTTCCTCCGTTAGGATGTCACCGCTTCTGGGATACATTTGGTAGGGTTGTCTCAACGGGTATCTTCTTTCGAACACACGTTGCGGTATTGGCACAACTGCTGGTGTCAAATATGGCACAATCTCAGCTCTCCAACATGTGGGAAGTCGGGGGGCAGGGTTTCCTGCAGAGATATGCAGCTGCTCCTCTACAATAATGTATCACAATATCCTGCTTCTGGCAGACAACTGAGAGACCTAAATATATCACACACCATGGGTAAGGAATCTCCTGACATCCCTAGGATTCCTGATCAATCAGGAGAAGTCAGATATGTCTCTGCCAGGAGGCTGGACTGCCTTAGGTTTGTGGTGGACACGAAGAAAGTGACGCTGGAACTGCAAGCGAGGAAGATGCAGGATATCAAGTGAGAGATACAGTCATGCTTCGACAAGTAGGTCATCTCTCTCCGCACACTAGCGAGACTGGTTGGGCTATTAGCGTCTTCCATTCAGGCCATTATTCCGGGGCCTCTGCACTACCGTGCACTTCATAGACTGAAAATCAGGCATCTACAGCAGGGACTGAGGTACCAACAGACAATGCTTTTGGACTGGCAATTGAACACAGAGTTACAATGGTGGGTGGAGAACATGGAAGTGTGAAACAGTAGTACCATTTTCGGAGACAGTCCAGAGCTGGTGATAGAATCATAGGCAAGCAGAGCAGGCTGGGAAGCCAGATACAGAATGCTAGAGACAGGTGGCAAGTGGATCCCGAAGAACTATATCTACATATAAACTGTCTAGAACTGTTAGCTGGGTCCTTCGCGATCAAAGCATTTACAAAGGATAGAGCAAACTGCTGCATTCTCCTAAAGATGCATAACATATCAGCAGTTTGTTACATAGACAACCTAGAAGGGACAATATCCAGATTGCAAGCGGAGCTAGCAAAAAACTTCTGCCATTACTGTCTGCAGTCAGGGATATCAGTGATGGCGGAATACGTGCCGGGGTCCCTCAAGATCATAGCAAATGGAACTCTCGTTATTTGACAGACTCCACCGGCTGGACACTCGACAAGGGAGTCTTACAGTGGCTGTATCAGCTATGGGGGCCGATTCACAATTACCTATTTGCATCCAGGCTGAACTTGCAGACAATCAATTTCTTCTGCTGGAGGTTATACCCATGCGCACTGGGGACAGACGCATTCTTACAGAACTGGGGCGGGAGTGCATTATGCGTTCCTTCATTTCATGATGCTGAGCAGTGTACTAGCAAAGTTTTGCACAGAGAAAGCAGCAATCATGGTTGCGGTGCCCATATGGAATTCACAAGTTTGGTTTCTAGCTCTGATGGAACTTTCCTCTGATTTACCACAGACACTCCCATTGGAAACGCACCTGCTCATGGACCCAGCTGGGTTGTTTCATCCACTGAGAATAAAGGTCACGCTCCCATTGATAGCTTGCAGGGTGTTGGGAGAAGATGGGCAATGCCCATTTTATGTCAGACTCTTGGGCCTCATCCACCCGCAAGAGCAACAACACAGCATGGTGTAAGATGTGGTGCGAGAGGTGAGGCGTTCCACCCCTTTCTGCCCCTGTAGTATCCATCCTGACTTTCCTGGCATCTCTCTTATAAGGGGGCAAAGCATTTAGGATGGTCGGAGTCTATAGATCAGCAATATCGGCGGGGCACACAGCCGATAGGAGACTACACGTCTGTATTATGACTCATGAAGGGGGCGCTGTTTTGGGTTTTGTAACCCCGAAATATGCACAGCTGTGGGATGTGAACGTGGCATTGCAGTTCCTGGTGGACTGGCCAGCGAAAAAATATTTCTCAATGACACAGCTGTCAGGGAAGCTGGAAATGCTGGTGTGCCTAGTGTCCTGCAGAAGGGTTTCAGACATCAGGGCATTCGAGATTGATAGGGAGATCTATGGCCCAGAGGGGGTGACTTTCACCTTAGAGAAATGAACCAAGACCAACTTGTCTTCCATCTCGTACCATTACTAACAGGGCAGCCGCAACTGTGCGTGGTGGCTTGCATTCATGAGCATAAAGCCAGGACAGCAGAAATGTATCCGGCAGGAGTAACTCGGCTACTCATTGCTCGCAGGAAACCTGTCAAGGCAGTGGCGTTAGCTACTATAGCCAGGTGGGTCAGCGAGATCATGCAGCAGGCTAGGATTGACCTGACTCAGTTTGGAACACATTCATTGAGAGGAAAAATGATGTCCAAAGCCTTCACGGCAGTGGTAGCGGTCATAGAAATTTTAAGAGCAGCAGACTGGTCGAGCGATGGTTCTTTTAAGACTTTTTACTTTAAACTAGACCCGTCGGTGGCTGAGGTGGTAGACCAGAGCTTTGAACAAGCAAAATGCTAGCCATCGGCCTTGACATAGAATGAAGATTACCTAGGCTGGGTGGGTGCTGCTGCCCAAAAGCTCTCTTTTTTTACCAATGATAACCTAGCTTTTGGTACCTGAAGCAGTTTCTGACTGTTCGAGCCTAAAGTTCTAGTTTCCACTTTATTTTTAGCCTGCCAGTTATATAGTCTGGAAATAGTCCTGCCAAGGATTTGTAGATGATAGTCAGAAGCCTAATGTCTATCCTGGCCTCTATTGGAAGCTAGTGCATGCTCCTCCACACCTCTGATACATGCTCACATTTCCACATCCCATAATGGCTCTGATGGTGCTATTCTGTACTACTTGCAGTTTGGCCAGATCTCCTTTGCCAAGTCCTACCAAGAGACTACTACAGTAGTACATGTTAGAAGAGATAATGGCCTGCGCAAATGTGTCACAACCCTTTTGTGAGAGAAATGGGCGAATGTAAGAGCGTAAGCTCATGGAATAGGCTGACAACGAGACTAGGTTATTCACCTGTGCTGCCATGCCTAGTGTCTGATCGACTATGACTCCTAGAGTTTTTATCCTCTCTTTAGTGATGATGACATGATCAGCAAAATGAAATGTTTTGTAATCACTGTCAAGTTTATTCAGTCTGGGGTCTAGATCCAACAATCATCAGCTCTGTTTATTCGTGGTTCAGGGCCAAACCACTCATATCCATCCAATCCTGTATAAAAATGATAGATTTCTTTCACCACTTTAGAGTCTTCCTCGTAGTTACCCGACAATGGAATGAGGCATTGAGTGTCCTCAGCATAATTTGAGAAAAAAATGTTTTTTTGCTGTAGTAACTGGAAGAATGGAGTGGTGAAAATATTATACAAGACCGGAGACAAGGAGGCACCCTCCGGAATTCATAATTTGAGCCAAGCTGGAGACTCCTCGGCTAGATTACTACATACCCTCATTCTTCTGCCTAACAAATTTGCAACCATTCCATGGCAAATCACTAAAGTTGGCCACTTCTTGAAGACTATTTAATAGCAGAGGATGGTCAACCAAATCAAAAGCTGCTGACCAGTCTAAGGCCATCAGCAGCATCATTTTGCCCTCATTAATATTGGTCAGCATGCTGGACTTGAGGTCTAATAGTGTGGGTTCTATGCTGAAACCAGGTCTAACACTGTACTTTTGATCTATTTGAGAAACAGGGCAGTGCATTCTCCCTCCCTAATGTGTTTCTTCTGGATTTACAGGAGACGACCAGAAGAATGGCACAGTGATGATGAGTGCGAAGGAGGAGCACGCAAATACATTTTGTGAGGAAAGGAGTTTGTTTCATTGTGGAATTGGATCCTGAGCTGTTCTATCAGGACTATGGTTGACTTTTGTGCTACTCGTGACAGTTGCAATGTGCATGGATCAGCTCAGAGCATCCAAAGAAGAGGAGGAGTGACAGACAGGAGGTTGCTTGAGGGCTCCAGGTAAAGGAAGTGTGAAGGACTACAAGAAAGAGATTAACGTTTGGTAAAAGTAGTTTTCGGAAGAAGAAGAAAAGAAAAAGAAAGTGTGAAAAGTTTTTTTTCTTCTGTTTTCTAATTGAATAATACTACTCACCTCCATGTTTTTAATAGAATCAAGACTCCCAGTGCTGTTATCCTAGGTAATCTTCATTATGCCACTTGCTGACTCAACCCAGTTCAACCCGACTCGACAGCCTTCTTGAACCTGCTGGAACCCGTCGACAGGCATCGTCTCGATGCACACTGATCCCCTACTCAATGCCAACTCAAGGCCAACATGACGATCCCCATCTCGGCACTGGCTCGACCGCATGAAATCACCTCAGAGTCCGGCTCAATTCTCTGAGGCACCAAAGACAAATCAGTAAGGTACTGTGAGGAAGCCCTGTCCCCCTAGTGCACATTTGGTAGCATAGTGACTTTTAAGTCTCCTTCTCTGCTTTTTTCTTATATGAATTCTTCTTAAACACAGACATTGCACAAATTGCGTGCCACAATACCCTGCTCATATAATAATAATAATTTGTTTTATTATATAGCGCTTTAATCTGAAGGTGGTTTATGTAGGACACAATCACATACATTACCCAATCGAAACTGGTACTCATTTATTGACCTCAGAAGGATGAAAGGCTGAGTTGGCCTTGCAAGGATTCAAACCTGCAACCTGCAGATCAACCACAGATCACAGCAACACGAATTTAACCTGCTGAGCCAAAGGGTTAATGTATATTAACTTGCATTTTCTGTCTTCCTTTACAAGGGTGTGTTTGTGTTGTGTTGTAGTTAGTTATTTGCATTATTATTGTTAAATTAAAAATCTATATTTGTAGAGAACCTTAATTGGATATTCTTTTATTTTGGAGCCATTGTACTTTGTAGTTGTTTGCGCTGCTACTTCTATCACCTCCCACCCCTCCTGAATATATAGCCTTCCCTTGTCCTGGGTTACCACTCAAGACAAAGGAGGTATAACCTATGGCTATGCCTATTTGGTAGTAGTGTAGGGCTCAGTAGATGGGTTAGCCACTACTCACCCCTGTACTCCTGCAGAGCAGTAGTCATTTCATCCTAACTATACAATTCTCTTTGTGCCATGCAGATTAGAGGATGTGCTGCTGGCAGCCAGGGCAGCTGAGGCAGTGCTCGGGAGGTGTGTTTAAAGGGTCTGAGATGCAGCAGTAGTCGAGTTACTGCATCCAGGACCTTCCGTAGGTGCTGAATTCGATAGACAGTTCCAGGAACATGCTCTTTGAATAGTTGAGGTATCCTAAAACCATGGCTGCCTGCGCCTGTGCGCTTCTAGAAAATAATAGGTAAGGGATAATTGGGACTCATTACGAGTACGGCAGTAACCGAGGCGTTAAAACTGCCTGGGTACCACCGGACTTGTATTACCATTCCGCCTCTGTGATTCCCGGAATTACCGGGGCATTACAACCCCGGTGACCCAGGAATTCCGGAGGCGGAATGGTGTAAATCCCCATTCCCAGTGAGTCCTATTGGACTCAATGGGAATGGGGCTCATGGAAACACCGGCACCATCTTGTGATGGTGCCGGTGTTTCCTCGTCCGCTTGCAGGCGGGCGGTGGTAAACTCGCCAGGTCAGACCTGGCGGGAATGCCACCTCCCACCTGCAGGACACGGGATCGGGCGGTCCGGAATTAACAGTGGCGGCGGGTTTACCGCCACTGTTATTTCTGGACCGCCCGACCTGTAATGAGGCCCATTGTCTTTAGCGTCTGAGTTTGAGGAAATCTCTTCTTGCAATATTTGCGATCTATGAAGCCACCGAGGGCCTATCTTCAATCAGAACTCCCACCTTGTTTACTTCTTTAACTGGACTGGGTGTTCTGCTGTTTGGTCCAGAATCTGCTCCGTCAGCAAGAGCATTCCGAGGCAGGCATAAATGCAGGAATCCCTACTTACCTTGAGGGTCTTAGGTAATGGCTGCCACCATTCTTTTCATTATGGGCATTTTCATTACCATATGATGCAGTGTCATGCATGAGCCCATGGTATGCCTGGACTCTCTTTCCTAACACTGCATCATCCAGTGAATCGTTAGGATCCCTTGACCAGGAACTGCACAGCAGAAGAGATAGCGAGCAGGCAGTTCCTGGCAAATTCTCTTCCTTAATTAAAATGTGGTCGCATGTGTTACTTTTCCTCTGAGCCTCCCGCTGTCTAGTGGGAATCTGTACATTGATTCAATTAGAAAGTAGCTGAATGGCTTGCTGCACCTTTAGAGTGTGTTTAATAAGTGTGTGGCTCGGATGCTGGAAGAAGAGTGGAGATGTGTCTGCCGCCTCTTTCTTCTCGTTACAGTATTATTCATTTCCACTGAAACTGCTATGAACACGCAGGAACATATTGATTATGTTTGTGTTTGATCGCAAGACTTTCTTTATCATCCTGGATTTTTTATATTTGCCTTTGCCAGCCATCACGCCTTTAGTAGCTGAAACTGTCAGGTGGCTCTCCATATAGCGATGTGCTGTTTAGTTGAGAAGCATTCCGCTATTCATCGCAAAGGTGCAGAACTGAGGGTCCTAGGATATGCGACCCCAGGTAGGTTACTTTCATTCGCTTGCATAATTATATGAATACTGAGCAAAGGGTTTAGTTACTAAAAATATTCCATCTACCCTCGGCCTCCTCCTCTCCCTCCCTCATCTCTGACTGTCTGTCTGCTATCCAGGAATGGTGTGCTGCCAATGACCTCTGCCTTAATGCTAGTAAGACTGAGATCCTACTCATCGGCACACCCACTCCCTCCTTCCCTGCAACTCTCTGGCCGGCCTCTCTTGGCCCTCTTCCTGCTCCTACCTGCAAGCAAAAAACCTCGGGGTCATCTTCGACTCCACACTCTCCTTCTCTCCTCATATATCTGACGTCTCTAAGAAGTCACATTACCAGCTGCACCTCCTCAGAGGTATTCTTCCCTTCCTCTCCTTCCCCCAGAAGCTCACTGTCTCCCGAGCCCTGGTTCTCTCGAAGCTGGACTACTGTAACAGACGCTATCTTAATCTGCCGGCCTCCACTCTCCGCCCTCTGCAACTCATCCAGAACAGAACTGCGAGACTTGTCCTTGGCCTCAAGCCCAGGGACCGTATCTCTCCAGGACTGAAATCTCTACACTGGCTCCCAGTGGCTGCGAGGATTAAGTTCAAAACCCTCTGCATTGTCCACAAGGCCTTCTGGGGCCTGGGGCCTAAATACCTTCAACTCTCTCTTCCTAAATATCTTCCTTCCCGAGCCCTACGCTCATCCGTCTCCAACTCCCTCAGCGTCAGCCGCTTCTCGAAGCAACGAGCTGGGGGTAGATCTCTCTCCGCGGCAGGGGCCTCCCTCTGGAACAGCCTTCCTGTCTCCCTGAAACTTGAGGAGAACCATCTCCGGTTCCGGAAGCACCTCAAAACCTTCCTCTTCACTTCTGCTTTCTCTCTCCCTCTCCCCTGCTAAATTCTTCACCTAAACTGCACTGATTCTGCAACTGGGCCACTCTCACCGACCTCGGTCCTGGGCCCAGTCACTCTTCACTTGCACTGCCTCCCTGGCAACCCCTGCACTGCGGGACTGTCTCTGTATCCCTAAAGCCCCCCCCCCCCAGCACTTGTCTGCACTTACCTTGCACTTGCCACCAGCTGGCCCTATTTATTTATTATTTTATTTCTATTCTACTTATTTGTACTGCACTCCCCCCCTCCCCCTTCCCCTTGCACTTTTTCCCTTCCCCCTACCCCTGCACTTGCGCGGTCTGAATGACACCTGGCCTAGTAGGTTCGTTGTCTGTCTTCCCCTTGTTCCCCCCTCCTTGCCTCGTCGCGCCTTCAAACACTTGTGTATAGGCGCGTTACAAATGCCATATCATATATCATATCATATATCATATTATATCATATCATATCATATCATCTCTTCTTTTTGTTACAGCAATTGCATTGGTAACCCAAAGAAAGCGAAAAAGCCTTCACTAACCACGTTAGTCCAAACCTATGCATCGTGAAGCAAAGGCAACTATGAAATAGAGAATTTTAGGATTAAGCAGAATCAAAATCAAGACTTTACTTTGGAATCTATATATTGGCGACACTGGGGTGGCCATCAGTTTACATATCATGCATTAGTTGTGTTTCCCCAGGGCTGTATACCTTATTGATGAATGTTAAATGGCTCTGTAGCAATTATGCACCTTCTCATACCCCTACGTGGCCAGTATATTGATATTTGTGGAGTCAGAGGTGGAAAACATTCTAAACCATTGTAACAGTATAAGTGCAGTTCCCAGCCTATTATTCTATATGTAGTGTAAAGGGGAAATGGCCTGACATGTGTGGCTAATGCTCGGAGGGAGGGGGGAACTGGGGAGGGAGAATACAGAATCACACAGTGCACATACCTTATTCAACGCTTACACCTGCTGTGGAAAGCAGCAATAATGTGTATAGAGAATGTGCTTTTTTTATTGTGCGGTCAGATGTTATCTTGCTTTGGGAGCAAGCAATGCAAAACACAGAAACTGCTGTGTTGCGGTTTGCATTTAACACATGCAAATTCAGTCTCACAAAATCTGCATTCTTGCGCATATCACATGTGACAAAGTTACCTGTCAGTGGCAGAAAAAGGGGGACAGAGGGGCTCTTACACTAGGGGAAGCCACCCGCTCCAGGTGCAACCCCTGTTGGTGGTTGTGGCGGCCCGCCCCCAGTCACCAGGGCCGGTCGCACAGGAAACCGGGATCACCCGGTCACACCAACGGAGCTGCGATCACGCAGTCAGCAGACCGCAGGAGGCACCCTGCAGAGTCTGGATCACCAGACTTGGACACTGGAGCTGTGGGCACCCAGCTGACAGAAGCCTCAGCTCTGGGGGAATCTGAGCCGGGGCTGCGGCATTGGGCCATGGTCACGCGGCAAGACAAACACAAAGAAACACGCAAGTCAGAGTTGCCACTTACTGGGGCTCTGCTGCAGTGCCTCTCACATGCCAGCAGAGCCCCTTTTATTAGGACGAGTCATGACCATGTCATGACTCGTTTTCTTAATGGGGCAATACACTCATAGTTAAATGGGCAATACACAACACTTCTCCTTTATTATAACAAAACCAACACAAACGTGAAAACAACAACCCTCTCCCCGAGCCCACAACTATGGTGCATTCTATCCCTCTCACCACTCCTATCACGTACTAACTCACAGCAAACTGTGGTGCATTCCAGTCCACAACCCAATTGAGTTCCAGTGACGTATTTTGAGATCAAAATATGCCTGGATCAAACTGTCCTCATTGGGGAGTTCCACCCAGTCCCCAACTTCCGCTGAAGGCACTCGTGGTCACTGGTGCCACTGCAGGACAGAAAGAACACATTCTCGTCCTCATCATCCTTTGCATAGTCATATGGCCGGTTCCTGTGGCCCTCTGCCACCTGGACCACTGCTGTTTTGGGGGACCTCCTTCCCGTAGCCTTCTTTGACGCACTCCTTGCTGCTGGCCCGACCATGTTGGCAGGCGTTGGGCACACCCGTGCAAAATAATCTTTTTTTCCGCACCTATCTCCTTTAGCCGGGCACACATGCGCGTGCGGGAGGCCCCATCCACATTGAGGGCACAGTGTGACACCTGACTCTCTCTGTGGCCACTCCCCTTTTCTTGTTGGCCTACCTCCTTGCCATTTGCCTACGGCCAACACCTCCTCCAACTTCACCCGTTGCATGGGGGCTTCCACCTTTAGCTGCTGCCTGGAGAGGTCCATAGCCAAGGCACGCACCTCTGCCAGCTTCTGGGCATGGTCCAGTTGTAGGATTCGGTCGAGGTCCAGCCCTGGCTCCCTGAGCACTTGTTTCCGCAGTTTGGCAGAGCTACAGCCATACATTATCTGAGCCCTGATCTCGTCATCCTTGAAGTTGCTCAGAGTGCAGGACAACGCGATGCCATGAATCTTGCCATGAAATTCGTTGAGGCTCTCCCCTTCCTCTTGTCTCGCGCATCTCATCCTAAACCGTTCATAATCCCGGTTAATCATGGGCATAAAGTACTCATTCAGTGCTGCAATGGCTGCATCATACGATTGGTCTCTGGGCTGCAATGTCTTGAACAGTCTCTGGACAGCCGAGCTTGATCTCGACGGCCTCAAAGTATAGCTTGAGGTTCTCCACCCACGCCGTTCAGCAGGGTCCTAGACTTGCGGGTGCTCCTACCACACAGGAGGGATACAGGGGCGCAAGCTGTCCATTCTGTCTACACGCCCCTTCATTTTCCTCATCCCCCATGATTGGTGCTCCACTTCGTACAGTTTCTTGTTACCAGGGCGCACAAGCACTTGCTTGGAGCATCTACCCTGTGGCTTCTCCTCCTGTGATCCCTGTTGCTGGACGCAGAGTACAGCCCTCTCTATGTGGCTGGATGTTGAGTCCTCTTTTTTTTCCCTTCTGCTGCCCCCTTTATCCCTGGAACCGCAGGGCAGGCTCCTTTTTGGGGTGGTTGACGGGTCTTCAGGGGCTGTCCTGGCGCTCCTACACCGCACCCCCCACCTGGTGGGTTCAGAGCCTCACTTTGTGCCCTCAAAAGCTATCCAGGCTGTCCCTGTTCCCCTGCGCCGTGCCCACCAGCAAATGGATGCAGTTCTTTATGTACTGCTTTCTCTTTCCTCCTGGGACAGCTGACAGCTCACACAACCACTTCAGTGGTGAGCGTGAACTTTCGGGGTTGAACACCCCCCACTCATGGCTCTTTGCCCCTCCCACCGGGGACTTTACTCATTATGTACCCCCACGTGGCCTTGCCGCACTTTGCAGCTGGCCCGGGTGTGTGAGGACATTGGGCTCCTTCTCGCTCCGCTGTGGGATGGAGCGTGCACCCGGGCGAGTCTTTGTTCTTGAAACCAGCTCTGTGGCTCTGCACACGCACACACAGAGCCCCGCCTCAACTCTGCGATGTACCAGCTGTGATGACACGTGGCCCTTCCTTTCTGCTTGGCCTTTTACTTTTCCTCCGGGGAGCCAGCCAGGCTGCAGCGCTCCACCCTTTCACCACCGCGGGCCCAGCATACTGCAAGCCACAACCCCTCTCTTTGTGCGGCCGATTCTGCTTCTGGTCTCAGCGGTCCTTTGTCTCCCCGTTTCATGGCCACTGCCGCCTCCTCCTCACATGCGGCCAACGCCGTTCCTTGGGCAGTACAAACAGGCTTCTGGCATCCTGCACATACGTGTGCATGGGTCCAGACCACCCCTCATTGCCAATGTGGCGGCTCGCCCGCAGTCACCAGGGCGTGTCGCACAGGATACTGGGATCATGCGGTCACACCAACGGAGCTGCAATCACGCAGCCAGCAGATCCCAGTGGGGCACCCTGCAGAGTCTGGATCACCATGCTCGGACACTGGAGTTGGGGGCACCCTGCTGACAGCAGCCTCAGCTCTCGGGGCACCCAAGCCAGGGCTGCAACATAGGCCGTGGTCACGCGGCAAGACAAACACAAAGAAACACGTGGAGTTAGAGTTGCCACTTACTGGGGCCCTGCTGTAGTGCCTCTCACGTGCCAGAAGAGCCCCTTTTATTAGGACGAGTCATGAGGAGGTCATGACTCGTTTTCTTAAAGGGGCAATACACCCATAGTTAAATGGGCAATAGACAACAGTGGTGGCGAATCCCACTGGGTCTCTCTTCCCTTCACTGCCTATTGGACATAGGGTCCTTATTGGAGTGACAGACAAGAAGGGTGGACAAAACAAGGGAGTCTCTGTAGACTGTTTGCAGTTTGGGGAGCTGTTGCAGTCAACCACATTTGCTCATGAGATTACACAGAGATTCGAGGCTTGCATGCTGGCTCGTGCTGAGGGTAAACCACGGAGCAGACAAGCAGCTCATGAGTCCACTCACACTTACGGTCCCATGTTCACCTGTAGCTTTAGACAGGTGGATGTGGAGGCTCGTGAGCTCTGCAAGCAAGGTAAAAGAAAGAGAGCAAACACGAAATCTAGGGAACGCCACACCACATGGATATTATGAAAGGGACGGAGAAAGCATGGGAGCTACCACATGGGGGGGCTGTTGGATTTGGAGGCCCTCGTTAATCTGGTGACCTGGTGCTAACTAGAGAGAGACAAAACCAATCACAAGCTTTATTGAGGCACTTAAGAGGACCAAAACAGTATGAAAGGAGACAGATAATGTGGTAGTTAGGACAGAGATTGGTAAGCTGGTGAAGATGAAGAATAGGTGAGAAGGAGCGAGGAAAGCAGTTCAGTGGGCAGCCCAACCCACAGTATGAATTCCGCTTCCTAGAGCCATTTGAGGCCAATAGCCCTCATTCTGGCAAGGGCCAGAACATCTTGAAGGAGAAAGGAATTCATTACAAGCCTGGTTGTCGCTATACCATTGAATTGGTGCCAGAGACCCATAGCACAATCATAGGCTGTAGTGGACTCAAGATTATGTGCCAGGAAGAGCACCTGTGAAAGCACAGAAGAACTTAACCTATAGCAGCGCATGATCAGGGGAGCGGCCCTTGTCTAGTGGGACATAATAACGTCCGGCTAAAAGGAGCCCAGAAAGAGGGGGGATACATTCCTGTTGATAATCATTTTTGACACACAAAAGGGGGAATGAAGGGTATTTGCTGATAGGTGTGCACAATGTTTTCATTCCAGGAGTCTAGGAAGGTGACCCCTGGACCGAGTGCTATAATATAAGAGCTAAGGAGCTAACCAAGGAGAAGAACTGTACAACAAATTAGAAGCCAAGAAAGTCTACTGGGCTGCTTAAGAAACCTGTGACTGATCTGGAGATGGTCAGCAGGCGTGTATATATCAGAAACTGCGTTTCATTTCTGTAGACTAGCGATTTGGACATAGACAGACAACTAGGCCCTCTTATATTAGACCCCCTCTGAAAACATACCATTAAGGGAGAAAAATCAGAAATCCTTATACTAGGCTCCTCATATCCTTGCTCATTTTCTCTTACCCTGTCTTCTGAATTAGGCCCACAGCCTTCCACATGCACATTAGCACGCATCCTTGAGCTCCACTTTGACTATAAATGCACCAGCCACCACCTGATCACATCTTGTAACCTCCAACTTCCCACATGAAACCAACCTTTCATCTTGTGTGCATCGGGGTTTCATTATGCTGGATGTTTTGATCTATCTGCGTTTTCATCTAGTGTTGTGTAATTATTTGTGGTTTGCATATAAAAAAAGTTCAAGGCATACGCATCAGGGGTGTGCACTTTTGTGTGTACTTTGAATGTGCTTGTAGGTATGAGGTGTGACCGTTCTTGTGTGTGCATGTGTCTGTGTGAGCATGTTCATGTAGCTAGGCATGACCGTGGTTTTCTGCGCATGTGTCTCTATGTGTGTCTATGTGTGCAGGTGATGTGTGATTATGTGCGCATTTGGTGAAGAGCATGTTCAATTTTTTCGTATTTGTTTATGAGTTGCGTATAAGTGTTTGGTATGTGACCGTCTGGCATATAAGGGTCTGGCATATGAGTGTAAGGTGTATGGCATCTGAGCGTATGGCATATGAGTCTAGGGCTTATAAATGAATGGAGTTTGAGTGTAAGCCATTTGAGTGTATGGTGTATAAGTGTATGGCATAAGGGTGTATCAAATATGGGCATATCACGTATAAGGACATGGAATTTGAGTACATGACATTTGAGTGTATGGCGCATGAGCGTATGGCATATATCAGTGTATAGTGAAGTGGTGTATGGCATATGATTGTACGGCGCATGGTGCGTGAGTGAACGGCATACCAATGTTTGGCGTTTGCACAGCATATGTGTGTTTGTTATGAATTCAAATGCAATTCACATGTCTTATATGTCGCCTATTTTTGAATGTATTCATTTGGCGTACTATTTTCAAGTGCTAACTCACCAAATGGCCTCAAAGCGCTGGTTACAGACTCTGGGCGCAGCCAGCCTGATGACAATTCAAATGGAGACAAATGACAATTCAGCGATAAGTTTATCAACAAAGGATTTTGCAGAGAAGTAGTTTCAGTGCGGTAGTGCAGGTAGAGGCGTTATGATATGATAAGTCATTTATAATGAGTCTGTACACAAGTGTTTTTTGTTGTGATTATCCATAGGGGATAGGTCAGAAACGTTGAGAAAGAGCAAGGAGGGAGTCAGAAAAGAGACAAAATGGCTAGATGTAGATGCTTTTATGTCCAGCAATGGGTGGAAGAAAAATAGGGTGGGTGTACAGGTTTAAGTGCTAGAGGGGTATGGCAATAGGGTCGGGTGGTTAGGGGGTATGAGTGTAGGTATGTGTGGAGAGAGGTTGGTGAATGGGGGGGTTGAGGGTGTTCAAGGTGGGGGTTGTTATTTTTGTAGCCAATTGCTAAAATACCATGGTTTTAGGTGCATTTTGGAAAATGTGGCTTTTTGGTTCCAGTGTTAGGTGTTTTTGGAGGGCATTTCACAGGGAGGGGGCTGTATAGGAGAGGGTTCTTCTCCCTCTGTGACATTTTCTGTGGTATTTGTGAGTGCATTTTTGAATGTTGATCTACTGTTGCAGTTTCTGATGTTGATCTGTTTGGAGGTCTATGTTTGGATATTTATCATGGAGTAGGATTGGCTGTGTTAGATTGTGTAAGGGGTAGGTTTTGGGAGGGGCTGGGGAGAGAGGTAAGTGTGTCCAAGGGACATGTGCTGTTGTGCAGTTTGGTGGTGAAAGCTGGCATTCCCCACAAATACAATAAAATGACCAAATAAGAGACACTAATGGACACACCCCAGTTGGGAATGAGACCAGGACCAAGCGCAAGTGAGGTAAAAGATACGTCTTTATTTAAAGTTTAAAATGGGGCACACAGAGGACTCTGCTACTCTGAGAGCGCTCTGCCCAAAAACAGCAGAGATGCACATTATATTACCAAAACACGTCATTTATGACGTGTGCTATAGGGGATACAGTCAGTAACGTCCATTGGACAAAGGGGATTGGTCAGTATGTTGCGCATATGGATGGTGCTCCAGCATTGGTCAGTTTCAGATGGTAACTTCGTTGAGCACACGGGTCAGCTGGGCCCATCTGGGAGGGGTGCGGGGTCAGGCGATGTCCATGTTGCTGTAATTCAGACTATCTAACATTTGCCCTTTTGGCCACACATATTTAAGCATTATTCATAAACCTTAACATGCAATATATATACAGCATTAAACTTTTAACCTGAACAATAAAAGGTAAGGGTACATGGGTCAAAGTGTCTTATCTAACACAGTATTTCATTAGTACATATATCAAGTATCTCCTTAGATCTATAGAAGGTGTTTTACTGTTTGTTGGTACGAGAAGAATATATGGCCACATGGGATTAGTCATAGGGGGTGAACTGGAGTGGCACACAGGCGAGGGGCATGCATCCATTACATCAAAAGAGGTGTGGGGTTAGGGAGCTTATGGTCTATTTTTGTTTAGATGGGGTCTGCTAGTGCTGAGGCAGATTTGTGGAGACAGATGTTTTTTTTCATGGACTAGGCTCTGGCCTGTCACACACAGGGCAGTGATGTAAAAGGAAGACGAGAGCTACAGTGTTTAGCTTGTTACTTTTCACACCCATGCTTCCGTGAGAACAGGACAGCCACAGAGACGGCAGAGGGAAGGAGGTGGGGTTTGGCATGCTGGCTGTGCACGGAGAATGAAGGGGAGAGGTGCAGGCCTGCATTCAGCGTTTACATGTGGCCTACTAGAAAATGGACTTAGTCAACACAAATTGAGTCTCGTGGTTCATCAGCCATGCACAGTTATGTGTCATTCAATGGTAGCCTCACACCTTGGCCAGAGGTGCGCGGTCAACCGCGGAATGAGCATATCGTGCGCAATGTTAGGAATAAAAGGTGGCCTGGGAGACCCTTCCTCCCTTACATTCCCCCCTTTCGTTACTTAAGTAATGAATACTACAACTCTCCCAAACATTTCCGTTCGGCTTCCTCAGCTACTGCTTCGTCCCAAGCTGGAGTTCCCTTTCTTGGCATCCAGGCCCGACATACCGCCCTCAGGCTCTCCCTGCCCGTGCATATTCATCTGGGGTATAAGTCATGTAGATACAGGCCCATCCTCCTCCAGATCTACCCATACTTCATTATACCATTCTAATTCCCGGGGTTCCTTAATTGTGGTGTGCCAGAACGGATCTACAATGTACCTAGTGTTATATATAGCAGTCATTCTATATTTTGGTTCTGAATCTTCTCCTGTTTGGACTTGGGCTTCATGTGTAATCTGTACTACTCCTGCTGCGTTGCCCATTGTCACTATCATCATTGCACTATTAGTAATAGACTTTGCACTGAGTCCCAATTGGCACACAAACAAAATTAGCAAGAAAAAGGCGATGATGGGTATCAGCAGCTTCACGGTCATTCCAAGCCTTGACGGGACCCACTCGAACAGGTTGTCGAACCATGTGCTGGGCTGCACTCCTCCTCCTTCTTCCTTCATTCTTTCGCTGAGATTATGCACTGCTGCTATCACATGTGATAGTGTCCCATTGTCCGCGTCGGCAGAGGGTACGAACGTGCAACATGCGCTCCCGATTTTTCAGCAAACACCGCCATCCATTGCAGTTAACAAGTCCAGGACGTAGCGGTTCTGCATGGTCATCAGCCCTACGGCTCTTAGTTCCACCTTTATTACATTGAATCCTTCTTCTGTGTTGTTGGCCAGCTGGATGAGTTCCCAGCAGGTTATCTGGAGCCATTGCCCATTTGCTCGGGCTTGGATGCTTGGAACGAGGGACTCGTAAAATGTCTCTGCTCAAGTAAATAACTTAAATTTGTCAGGGATTTACGCCAAATGTACATAGGATTCTGCGGAGATGTAGTTTGAGGACCTCTGCTTTTGGGATACTGCACTTTGTAGCTGTTCTTTAGGTATAACGTCAAATGCAGGGGGTTCTTTGGTTGTTGACGGGGGTGCCCGGGACATCTTTGCTGTCACCCTCTCCCCTCCGATGTGGCTTTCTGGTATCACCATCAGTGCGGAGTGCAGCGTTGCCAGAGCGCAGGTGGCCCTCCATGACTGCGGAAGGTGCAAATACGCTTGTTTGCCGCATACCCAGTAAGTGTCAATTAGAGTTGCTGTTCCTTTTTTCATGTCTGGAATGATGAGAGTTTTGCTACAGTTCTTGTTTGTCCCTGAGGGCACTTTCCCTTCTCTGTGGAAGCACAGTTCATAAGATATTTCACGCTGCACCTTGATCGGTTTCCCGAGAGCTGTTACCCACATTAGTTTGGCGATGTGCTGAGACCAGATTGGAGCGCATGTGTTTCTAATCCATTGTAGCTTCTCATCCAACAGTCCTCGCAACGCTTCTGCCTTGCCATGTTATTTGCTCTTCATGCCATTTGTTGTCAGAAAACATTGTCTCTTGGATCACAAAGAAAGGTTCCTTAATGTAGATTACTCCTTGTGGTTTGTTGTAGCAGGTTTTTATATTTTGCAGCATCTGCAGGGTAACAGTGTGTGCTTGATAGGTGCTTTTAATCCCATACAGTGCAAGATGAATTAGACACTGGGCTTCTGCAATAGACGCCTCCTGTGGTAACAACACTTTAGGGGTCCTAGAGGCATTGTGCTCATGTCTGCATACCATTTGTTGGACTGATGTGGGTGTCGTGGGTTTTCTACCGTATCTAAACCTAAACCATGTTATTCATCATACCTTTTCCGTCCCACCCCCCTTTTCCGCCTCCTGCTCACCCCTGGACCACTTTGGATTTCTACAAATTTTTGGTATCAGATTGGGAATATCCCAGGTATTAGCTTTGCTCCCCTCTCATAATTTTGCTGTCCACCTTTTTACTATAAGCCGGGGCGGGGGTCTGTGTTTCATCATTTACGTAGTCGCCGTTTGAGGTAGCTTGTGTGGTTGTATAGAGATCATCATATGGCAATGTAAATGGATAAGAGTTGGGGTTGTTCATCTCATATACATTAAATTCATGCTCATAGTAATCAGCTATCGATTAGTTCAACAGTGGGGCTCTGATAGTTTTATTCATGTGCAGGGTAGTGAGGTTTGTAGGAACATTGTGGGCCCATATTAGTTTAAAACAGTCCCATACTAAGTGGGATCCTTCTTGTATCAGTTTTACTCCTCCTCCCCATCTTTCATATCAATATTTATGAAAGATATTGCCCAGTATAATGCTAAGCCAATCAATAGCCTGAAAAACAGAATTGCAGAAAAGCAAAGCCTGCGCTCAAAAGAATACATCCTAGTGTTACTAACATTTCTCCTATCATTATCTACTCGAGTGTCGCTGGCATTGAGAGCTCTCGTTTCTGCCATTTCTGTACCTACAGAGTGAGATACAATTGGTTTAAGCACACATTGCACATTCAATTTCTTGTTGCATTCATTTTCATAACAGTATTTTTCCCGCAATCATCTTGATTTTATTGTACTTATTTTTAGCATATTAGAGAGGAAGTGAGAGAAAGACACAGAGTGTGAGATGGAGAAAGAGAGAGAGAGAGAGAGAGAGAGAGAGGAGAGAGAAAGAGAGAGAGAGCGAGATCAGAAGGCAGTTAACTTCTGCACTTTCAGACATATGCATTTTTACATTTTGTGAATACTATTCACTTTTATATACACTTCTTCCTTTGTTCTATGTACACCTGTTCCTTTCCATTTATGGTAATTCACTTTTCATTATATTTCTCTTTTTTATCTGCCTCTGTATGATTTCTCTGCATCATTATTAAGTTACGTTTGCGTTGTTATTTCGTCAGCATGTCCTTCTCCCTCCACTACAATGCTGTCATGTGCTTTCCGTACATCTGATAGATGGATCCAGTATTTCAGCCCTTTTACTTTCACTGCAGTGGGCATACAGTAAATTACCTCATATGGGCTGTGACATCTTGGAGCATTCCAATGCCGCACAAAGCTGCGTACATATACCGTCTCCCCAGGCATTAATTGTAAATTTGGGCTGTCCCTTGCCTGAGCAACTGTATCGCTTTCACTTTCCCGTGTGAAAGGTGGAACTATTTGCTTTGCTACCATCCTGGCTGCTCTAGTCAGTTTCCGCAGGTAGTCTTGAAACATTTCCCCTAATACTGTTGTTGTTATGTGTGCATCTGACATTCTCCTTAGGGGTAATACAGGGGTATGCCTTCGTCTCCCTGTCACTATTTCATGGGGTGACAAGTGGTGGTCTTTGCTACGCTGGTTTCTCAGTTCAAATAGGGCCAACGGCAAGCAGTACACCCAGTTTTTCTTTAGGGTGTGAAACAATTTTGACAATCTGATTTTGAGGAGGATGTTGATTTTTTCCACAATCTGTTAGCTTGCGGGTGGTAAATCGAACACAGTTTGTTTTATTCCCAGCAGCACAGTCACTGCTTTGAATAAGGCATTGACGAAATGCGTCCCATTGTCCGATCATATGATGTCACAGATCTGCCACCGGGGAAACACGTCCCACAATAGGAATTTTGCTGCACATTTTGCATCCAGGTGGGCGCATGGTCCTACTTCCACCCAATGCGAAAAGAGGCAGACCACCACAATCAGATATCATGCTCCATTACACCTTTCTCCCATGTCTGCATAATCAATATGCAATTCACGGAATGGTCCAATGGGGCAGGGCAGTGTTCCTCTCAATATTTTCAAAGTCATTTTTGAGTTGTATGTCTGGCAAGTTGAACATTCTATCACCAATTTTGCCACGTGTTCCTGTAACCCTGGCACAAACCAATTTTCCTGAATGTCTGCTGCTATGTGTTGTTTTGCAGTGTGTGCGGGGAAGTACAATTGTTGGAATGCTATCTCTAGTAACTCCACAGGCATTACTACTTTTCCTGTACAATTTTGCCACCATATGAGGTCAGTGGATGACTGGGTAAACCCTCTTTTAGTCCAGAGTTCCTGTTTCTCAGGTGCGGCCTGTCTTTGTAACTCGATTATTTGTGTAATTGGCATTGATTTGTAACTGTCATATTTCTCTTCTCCCACGCTTCCTTTTATTAATAATTCCCCTTGTACCTCTCTTTCTAAGTATGATTCCTCTTTGCCGGCAGCGCCCGGTTTCCCAAGGAGATGACATCATTATTGTTTGTGTGGGTCTGGCATTTAACCAGGGCCACCATCATTGGTTCTGTTAATGCTTCTATCAGCTCTTTTAGAAGCTCAGCATGTTTTACTGGGGAGCCATCTGCCCTCCTGAACCCTCTCCTTCCCCATCGTGACAATCCCCTGTGTACTGTTGTGGTCATATAAGCTGAATTTGTGTAGATAGTTACTGCACACCCTTTTGCTGTGTTTATTCTTCAATTAGCGCTACCAATTCTGCTGCTTGTGCTGAAAAGTGTGCTGAAAAATAGATGTACTATTGTCTCATATTCCCCTTCTTCCAGTCTCACTACTGCTGTCCCTAGGTGTTTTTCTCCTGTTTCCGGGTGTATTGACGTTGACCTGTCTACAAAATACACTTCTCCTTACTCCAGGGCATTCTAGTTTGCTTTGGACATATCATCCTCTTCCTCCTTGAATGTGGCACAGTCATGGTTTTGCATATCTTCTATAGTATATGCTTCTGTGTGGCTGGGTTTACCGGTTTGCACCGCACTTTGTGTATGTTTCGACTGGAAAGGATAATCCCATATGCTGTGGCTCTTTGTGTTGTCAGTGTGGATTATGGTCTTTCAAGGATGGCAAACAATGAATGTTCAACGAACAACGTTACTGAACATCCCATTAAAATTGTGGCACTTTGCTCAATCGCGAGCACGGCAGCTGCAAGAGAATGTTCACATGCAAAGTGTCCCTGCATTACTGTATCAAGTGTTCCGCTGTAGTATGCTAGAGGCTTGTGCCCTAGAGAAGTTTTCTGTGTCAGTACTGCTGTCATCAGCATTCCATCATAATGTGAGAACAGGTAGAACTCACGGTCATAATCAGGGGTCACTAAAACAGGTGCAGTTGAAATCAGATCCTTGAGTGTGTCAAAGGCCGTGCTAATTTCTGAGGTCCATATTAATGTTGTGTTTTCTCTCTGTGCTTCTTTTAGTGCATGCAATAGGGGTTTCTTGTATGCTGCATAATCCGATATCCATGCTCGGCAGTAATTGCACATGCCCAGAAATATTTGCATTTCCTTCACTGTGCTGGGTTTGCTAACTGCGCATACTGCTGCTGCTCTGTCTGGTATTATTCCCTTGGCATCTTTTGATATAAGTTGACCCAAGTACAACACTTCAGTTAGACAGTACTGTAATTTTTGTTTGTCTACTCTGTACTCCTTGTGGGCCAGCAAGGTAAGTAATATTATTCAATCAGTCCTGCACTGTTCCTCATTCTATCCACAAATTAACAGGTCGTCCATGTACTGAATAATAGTGCTTTTTGTGCCAATATTCCCAAGGACTTCATGTAGTATCCTGTTAAAGATACTTGGACTTTCACAGTATCCCTGGGGCAACCTGCAGTGTTCGTACCTTTTTCCCCCCAGGGTGAATGCCGTTAGGTATTGTGACTCTGGGTCCAGTGGCATCGAGAAAAATGCATTTTTCAAGTCTATCACTGTGAAACATGTCGCTGACTTTGGAATGCTGCACAGAATTGATGCAGGGCTTGGGACAAGTGGAAATTCCTTTTGTATGACGTCATTGAGATGCCTTAAGTCCTGTATCATCCTGCAAGTGCCGCCCTTTGCTTTTTTGATTGGATAAATGCAAGTGTTACAGGGTGAATTTGATGGCACAATAATCCCTTGCTCTAACAGGTCATGTATCGTTTCTTTTATCCCCTCCTCTGCCTCTCTAGATAGTGGGTACTGTTTCACACAGGGTAGTATTGCACCTTTTTTGAGCTTGATCTTAACGGGTGTTACCACCTGCAGGAGTCCTACGTCATGAGGCCCCGTTGTCCACAATATGGAAGGTACTTGTTGCATGTCTTGATCGAAAAACGCTGGCGGTGCACTGACAATGGCCATGAGGGGTGGTGTCACTTGTCTGTGTTGAATCATTATCTTACATGGGATGGAAATCTCCATGATTATTTCTACATCAGTGTCATTGTCAGTGAACAGCTCCTCATCTGATATGTCACGTAGTGCTACATTGGGGTATATGCACAGCACTGTCTGCCATTCACACCTATGCATGTTCATCCTATTCCCACGATTCATCGCGCGGATACTTGCACTGCATGCAGGTCTATGGACATTATCGATTCAGGCACCACCTCAGGGGCTGCCACGGGGCGACATACTAATTCCGATGGTACTCGCCACTCTTGGCGCGTTATCTCTGGCACTACTCTCGCCAACACCTGTATCCCTTGCACAAACATGTCTGGGTCAATGGTTGTCCCATTGACTCTTAGTTCATTGGCTTGTGTGTGTATTAGTAACATGGCCGTCATAGCACATATCCCTGGTGTTGAACACACTATTTCTCTTTCTGTAAAAGAGATGGTCATGTTAAGCTTGCTGAGGAGGTCCCTCCCCAGCAAATTTATGGGTGAATCTTTATAATACAACAGGGGTGCCTGCACTGTTTTTCTCTCCACTGTCATGTCCAAATCTTCAGTGTATGGAACCTCGACCAAAGCCCAAGAAAATCCCTGCAGTCTCTATTTTTCTCCTCGAAACCGGAAACCGGCCTTCTTTTAGACACAATTTTTCCGCTCCCAAGTTCACCATAAAAAGGAACTATTTCCTAACTCCCACCAGTGGTTCCTTGTCTGCGCGGAGGGTCATTGACAGTACTGGACATGGGCCCTCACCGTGTTGAATGATGCTCCATCATAAAGGTCACAATCCAATGTTACCCGGGGAACCACGCCTTTTCCCACACCCGGTTGGCCTGATCTCCTACTGCGGAAACCAACAAACTTTTAACATCACTTATTGCTAGGGGGACCCCGGCAGTATTTTTCTCAAATGCGTATATCCACTTGCTTGCTCCCACTGAAAGTGGAGGTAATGTTTTCAACAGGTTTGCTTTATCCATTTGTGCCCACGGGATGTAATGTAGCCTCCCTGCCACTTTGTGTATGTGTATCAATGGCATCTGTAACTTGCTCTTCCCTCTTCCCATACTCACCTTTACTCCTTTTTTCCCTGTTAATGCCACCTTTCCCGTCCTATTTCTCAGTCTTCCTTGGTGCCACCCCTCCTCTTCCCCTTTCTCACCACGCGATGATCCTATGAGCAGTGACGCTCTGCCTGACGCCCCACCTGTCTCCTCATCTGCTCTATTCCCCTCCTCATCTACATCTAGATCACTCCAGTATTCTTCCTCCCTCTCAGATAACACACTCTCTTGCCTCGTACTCACCTGCTCTTCACCTTCATCTACTTGTATTATTCTGGCGGGGGCATAATTTATTCGAAATAAAATCTCCCTTTCTTCCAGTCGTCACCCACTTTGTGTACCGGGGTACCGGGCGTCTGGGGCGACGATGTCTGCTTGCCCCTATGTAAGGGTGTACTTTTGTCACATATACCTCTGAGCCGTGTTAGTTCGGTTTGTGTCATTGTTAATCATGTTTCTAAATCCTGTGTTAGCTGTTCTATATTTAGTGGACGGGTACACATCTGTCCGAACAACCATTTTGGATCATATGGGGGTGGGCCTGAGGCTGTTGCTGGTGATACAGGGGGTGTGCTTGGCTTTGATACATACACGGGGTCACTATATCCCTCTGCAGGTTTCGTTAGCATTGGGTATAGTCTTGTAGGCTCCGTTATTTTCTCCTCCACTCCCTCACTGTTATTCGTTGCCTGGGGAGACGTGCCTTGGCCCTTATTCTTGGTTGGGGGGTAGTTATTCAAGTAGCCTCCACAAATCTAATACTTCTCTTCTTCAGCTGTTTGCCCTTATATTTAATGGTCAAGTATGTTTCTACCATGTCTAGTACTGACTTATGAAATGACCCACCTTCAGGCCATACCTGGGCATACTTTCCCCTTTCATTTCTGTATGCAATTGTTCATGGTACTTTTTGAATTTTTTCACTATAACCCTGTAAACTCTGGCATAAGTGGCGTTTCTCCCCCCCTTTGTACCTTGATTGTGTCCTTTAGAGTGTGCGTGTTGTTAACGGTGCCGGTGCTTCTGCGACGGTCTGCCTACCATGGCCGCAGTGCCCGGCAGGGTCCCACCTGTCGGGCACAGCGGCTCCGGCAGGCAGACCTGTAGTATGCTGTTCTGGAAACAATGGTGCCTGTTAGCTTACCGGCACCGTTGTTTCCAGACCGCCATACTTATAATGAAGCCCATTGTTTCTTTTTGAAGTCACTCTGACTTCGTAAAGAAATTATTTCCGTTAAGGACCGAACCATAACGGAAATAATTTCTTTATGAAGGCACAGTGACTTCAAAAATAAACTATTTATTTTTGAAGTCATAGGGCTCCCCCACCCCATGACATGGAGGCCTCCAGCCTGGGGTCTTCCATGTCATGGGGTTGGGGTAGCCCTTGGACTTCGAATTCACTCTGCCTTCATAAATAAATGATTTCTGTTACAGAAATAATTTCTTTATGAAGGCAGAGTGAATTAAAAAAGAATTCTTATTTTTTTTGTTTTTATTTTTTTTAAAATGCATTTTTTTTAACAAAGTGGTGCCCCCTCTAGAACATGTGCTAGTGGGGCACCCTGCACCGCAGGGGTTACGGGGCCCCCCTTTACACCAGTGTTGTCTTTTGTGTTCCGGTTGGGATAGTAATGGTTCAGAAGGAGCAAAGCTTGCCCGTTTGTTTGTCAGAAAGGAAGGGTGAGTGACTGCTGCTCTGTCTGAGCGTATTCCTGACAGCATGATTGGGGCATTAGTCGGGAGTGAGTGACTGCGTATGTCCTGCACCAGGAGTAGTTGGATAGAGGTCAGACGATCAGCCCACTATAACTCCCTGAAACTCCAGGAGTCTTCCCTGGATGCCAAGAGGTAGAGCAGCCGCCAGGTAGCCCCAGAAAGGCAGGGAAACAAAACAAGAGATTGTTGGAAATGCAGGATCTTCACTATATCCCTTTAAGAAGGAAGACTTCTGTTATAGCAAGTTAACTCCGCTATCAAATGATTTCCCCAAAATAAAGTGAAAGTAGGCCCTCAACCAGGAGAGGGGAAAGGCTCACAACCCCTGCTACCAGGCACTTGCGAATTGTAGAGGAAAGGAACTAACAGGAAAAAAAATCAGTTAATTAGAAAAACCCTGCAACACAAATTCACATTCAATGCACTCTTGGGCGGAAAATCAGCGAACAATCCACAACACTGGGAGAAAGGGATAGAGAAAGATAGGTATGAGCTCCAGGTAAGTAGAAGCGCTGGTAAGTGGGAGGTGATGCGTGGGAGCAAGTGTCCGGTGAGCTGTAGATGGGAGACATTTTAGGGGAGTGGGAAAGGAGATCAGACTGGTGAGAGACATCAGGAGGTGGGGAAGGTGGCTAAGGAGGAGGGAAGCAATAAGAACTGAACCCAAAAAACCAAGTCAAGAGGCCAGACAGAAGAAGGGAAGGACGTACAAACCACACAAGGACAGACAAGAGGTAAACCATCTGACCCCGAACCAATGGGAAAACCAAGACTTTGCACTAGGGGACACAGCAGCCAACCAATCCATTTGACATAACTACATTGCCAACTGTTCTATGTAATGTTGTTTCTCCATTTAAACTCTCTATAATTCCTAACCGGAAAGCAGTCTGTTCCGCAGTATAGCTGTCAGTGCCCAGTTTAAAATGGAATGTACTACAGTGCATATGGCCATTTCTTCACATGTTTCTATCTGCGCACAATCCTCCATGTACCTTTTGTACCCAATTTCCGTCGAACTTTCCTGATCCTGATGCTACCCCTCTCTAATAACCGTTCCCATTGCTGTTTGATTTGTCTAGGAATTTCTTATGGAAGAGTCGCACCATTCCGAGGGCATGCTCCCAGGTTTGCTTGTCCAGGCCATGTATTGTAACTGCCCTCTCATAATTCGTGAACATAAAATACCCCTACATCAAATTCGTGCTCTCCATCTTCAATAATTGGTAGAGGTGGTACCTGCTTCCTTGGTTCTCCCACTACTTGTGTTTACAATGACATATGGAAAACGTGGTGTATGCACCATGCCTTGGGTAATTCTAACCATACTAGTGTGAAGAGAATCCTAAATGGTCTCACAAAATGTGGTGAAATTTAGAACTAGACCACAGAATCTTTAAGTACATTGTAGCCAGCCAGACAAACCTGTTGTCCTATTAACAGTGTAGGCATGTTCCAGCGCTTCTAATCAGCAAATGTTTTATATGCTACTTTAACTTTCATAATCTGACATATCATTTTATTCAGATCATCCTTCATCCGTTTAACTCTGGACACAGCTAGAGGATAAGCTGGGGGTTGAAGAGCTACTGGGAAGAACTCGAAAGTAGCAAAAAAGGGTGCTTTATTAGTGAAGGTGTGTCTCAATTTATATGAGAACTCCATCAGTAAACACGGAGCCAGGTCGTTTTAAAACTCTGTAACTAAACAATGTAAATATTGGTCTAGACTCAAGATAACTCATTTAGTGTGTCCATCTGACTGGGGATGATAGCCTAAAGATGTGTTACAATGACTGGACAGTGCTTTGCATATCCTAACCCATTACCTTGAAATATACTGCTAAGCCCTGTCAGAAATGATGCTATCTGGTAACCCATGCAGTGCCACAATTTCCTTAATAAATACTTTGGCCAACTTCATAGCATTAGGTTCTGTAACTTAAATAAGTGGGCTAATTTAGTGAATGTGTTTACTACTTCTAAAAATAACCTTATTACATTCTGACTGAGGTAATTCCACATTACAATCCCTGTAGATTTGATGCCATGACTTCATTGGGATAGGTAATGGGTCCAACTCTCCCAGGGTGCTTGAACAGGAGACCTTCCATCTTGCGCGTGTTGTGCATGCATGATCGAACATAGTTCGAAACTTGTGTTCTTAGTAATGGACACCAAAACAAACAAGGCACCAAATTGATAGTTTGTTTGATCCCAGGATGCCGCACCAACGAGGTATCACGACACCACCATAGGATAATACTTGTGGCTGTTACAACTGGTAAAAATAGAGCTTGTTTCTTAAATAACTACACATTAACTTCTTTCCTAATTTCAGGTTCTTGTGCAAATCACTGTGGCTTTGTCCATTTGCCAAAGTCCTCCATTAAAATTCTGTCAAAAGTATTTCTCTTGAAAGCTCCCAGAAAATTAGAATCCAGTAAAATATGAGTCTCTGATTGTTCCTCCAACTTGTCCTCCAGGTCTATCCAAGCCAATTAATCAACTTTCCCATTCCACTTTCCTAGTGTATGTGACAATGAAATTGAATCGTGAGAAAAATAACATTCATTAGCACCCATGGCAGTGGGCGCAACCAATCAGGCTCTGCGGATCGTTGGCTGAACCCGCTGATCTGAGGCCATATTCCACGGAACCCACAGGCTGCTTCCCTTGCCCTGCAGGCCCACACTCCTGTTTCTTTTTTAAAAAACTATTCCCAACCCCCCTACCCTGCCCCACTTACCTGATTGTAGTGGCAGCAGCGCCACTGCATCCGTTTCACTGCCTCTCTCTTTTCTGGTCACCATGGTAATGGAATAGGGCTCCGTACAGATCCCCACCTTCTACAACCATGGCAGCCATCTTGGCAAAGTATTTTCATTCATCGAACAGGACACTCCTGTGTCCTGTTCGATGAATGAAAATATTTTTATTTTAGCACCCAGGGTTACTGCTTTTGTAACCATAAATGCTAATAAAGTTAGTAACCCGTTCTACAGGCTATACCAGGAGGTAACACCCCAGAGCCCACGTTAACCGGCCTTGCTTTGCTCGGGCTGTTAAGTCAGGCTGCCAGGCCGTTAACCCCTAGGTGTAGCCTGTGGAACGGGTTACTAACGCTGCATTGTGCATGATAATTGTTAGTGAATTTCACTGTACCCGAGAAAACCTAAGCTCTTATGGTCAGTTCACACTATGGCCAATCCTGCTGCACTCTCCAGAGAAAGCCACAACTGGACAAACACTTCCTTAATTGCAAGCAGTTCTCATTCCTAAACTGCATAATGCTGTTCTGTAACTGAAAGAGGTCTGGAAAAAATGTGATTGTACTATACAAGGGAAGTTCTAAATCAATATTCTGAAAACGTTGGTGAACCCCAATAATCTTTGTGGCTCTTTCACAGAGGCAGTTTGGGGCCAATGTAACACTGCCTCGGCATTCGTTTTATGCATCTCAATGTCAGCAACAAAGATCTTTAAACTCAAAGCTTCAAATTGGCACTTCTCCAACTTGGTAAAAAGAAAGCATGAGGATGCCAACACACCCCAGAAAATATTGGTAATAAAATTGTGAAAAGTGTCTGGCGTGTTGCACAACTCAGATGGCATGACAAGCTGCTCGAAATGCCTGCATCTTGTATTAAATATTGAATTCCATGTATCTCCTACTTTAACCCGCACCGAGTTATATTCCCCTTGAAGGTCTAATTTAAAAAAAGATTTTGCTTTGTTTAGTTGATCAAGAAGCACTGAAATTAGTCAGAAGGTTTATCGGTTACAAACTGTAAACAAGTTTCGTTCCCTATCATGCACACAAAGCCTTAATGAATAGTCCCCCTTAGGAATAAAGAAGATTGGCGCTCCTGCATGTGAAGTCGAATGCCAAATGAAACCTTCGAGAAGATTCTTTTCAAGGTCTTTCCTAAAATGCATCTCTTCCTTCACTTTCAAGGCATGCATACTTGCTCAGATGTGGGGAGCTTGGCTCCGGGAATTAGTTCTATGAACAGTAATGTGTTTTATGTGGAGGTAATTTTTCTGCCTCCTTCTTGAAGACTACATCTCTAAATTCTTGATATTTACTGTTAACTCCTCCTCCTTCTCTTCTTCGCAACTCACTGCACCTATCATGAGTTACTGGCATATTTTCCCCTATCTTCGCGTCAACTCTGATAGACATTCTTTTGGATTAAAAGTTGACCACTTGTTTTTCCCAATCAATCTGCAGGTTGTGTTTCCTTACCCAGGAATTCACTAAAATGCCTGGAAATCTAGTGACGTATTTCCATCAAACTGAATATTTTCAATGTTCCCATCTTGTGTGACCATAAGGATGAGTCTGGTTTCACGACATTCAGCTGCAGAACATACTCCCATCCACCCCCTCAATAGTTTTGGGGCACTCCTACTGCACTATTAGGGTCCTGTGTTTCTGCACAAAACTCTGACCTACGAAATCACCTCATGCCTCAGAATCCATTAGGCCTACTGCAGATACAGGTCCTACTGTGAATGCTCCAAAGACCTGCACAACAAGTCTTCTGTTGAGACGAGGCTAAGATAATCAACTAGTCTCCTGTCTTCTGACACCACAGGCATATGCATTCTTTCCTCCTCATTTCATTTTCTGCTAAAGTGAGGGTTTGTGTTACATTACCTATTTTCATAGGTTCTTACCCTTCTTAAATCCCTGGATTCTCATGAACTGCGCCCCTAAACCATACTGGGTTTCTTTTCCCCAGGTGTGTAATTGCTTGATCAATTTACAGTTCCAAGATGACTAAATCTGTACTGTTATTGGGGCGATTAGCTACCAGGGCTAACGAGTCTTTTAGCTCTTCTCTTATTTGCATACAAGGCTATGCCTGCTGCTGAATCGTTTCATTGGGGCGCAGCTTGTAGCTTCTGAAATTTGGTAATGTAAGGCACTAGTTCCCTAGAGTCTTGTTTAAGGGTCAACATTTCCATATCTGTGGTCTGTGTCACAATTTTGTTACATCATCCTAAATCATTCTAGAAATATATCACAATTCGCTAAAAAGGCATCTTACTTCAAAATGACAGGTGTGGCCCAGATTAATGCATACATAATGCAAAGGCTGCACTACTGCCTCCTGTGGCAAATTGCTGGGGTTTGGCCAAGAAATGTAATTGACACTGGTCAAGGAAATGGGTATGCGGGCAGTGTTACCACTTAACACACACCTTACCCTCCTGCGCCTATGCCTCCCATAATACATCAACCCCAGACCTCACCAGGGCTGGACTGGGAAACAAAAGAGGAAATCATTTTTAAAGTGGCCCCATATTACGTATTTTCAGCAAGCCCAACCCTTTTCCTATGAGAACATTTGGAAATAAAATAGGTTAGCACACAAAAGTGGCCCAGTGTGCAGATCCCTTCCGGGAAATCTCCAGCGTTCCCTATAATCCAGTACACCCCTGCCTTTAGTATATGCACCCCTCCACTGAGTGTAGCTACCAAAGGAGCCAGGAACTGGCACATGTGGCAGCAAAGCTCCACTCCTATTTTAACGAATCTATGAACATTTTTCGCATTTCTTTTGCCGAATGTCACTTTTCACCACATTTTGTTGTGCCGATGTTACCATAAAAAGCGGGGGGAGTCCCCCGCGCCCACTCTATAAACCCTACCCAAATTTACCATCAGTATTTCTGTGTTAACAATAAGCAGCAAAAAAATGCGGCAAACTTTTTTGTCTGAAATTGTCATTCGGCAAAGGTGGGTAACACCGTTTTAACAATAGTTCTAATTAAAAGGTCTACTAGTCCGTGACAGTGCCACCAGCAACCAACTTACATACCTTTTACTTCCTTCTGACCCTTGCCCAGAGACAGCTTTCTTATGGCGTCGCCATCTGGAGACAGAAAACACGAGCAGCAGGGGAGGGCAGGGCTATTATACTCCCTTGCAGGACCGTCTAAAAAGTCCTGAATGTTTGTGGTGTTGTCTGGGAAGGCAGTCACCCAGGATTGAGATGAGGAAGGGAGGACGGGATTTAATGGAGATATTCTCTGAAATAAAGTAATATTATATTGCCGATATGGCTTTTAACCAAAGCAATGGGCAATTTCTAAACTAAAAACCCTTATAACATTTTGCCTTGGGCACAATTATGCATCCCATCAATGATAATATTTACCCGTCAGTCAATGTTCAGCTACAGAAGGCATATCCTCGTTTTCCACTGTCCTAAGGGACTGCACTAGTATGCATCCAAGGTGATAAATGAATCATGGTGATGACCTGTCCTGCTTGAAGAATCCTGCCTCCTCCCGTCTCACCATCTGGGTTGAAATGGGACCGTGGCAGGATTTTGGATTAATGTGTTAAGCAAGGGCGGACTGGGAACCAAAAGTGGTCTGGAAAATTATTTTCAAAATGGCCCCCATTTTGCACGGAGCAAGCGTGGCAAGGTAGTCCAACCCACACCTCCAGCACACCATTGACCTAAATAATGGCTTGGAAAAGTGCACTTTAATGCATATCCTACCCACTCCCCCCCACACCCTCACAACATTAGGCAGATACCAGACATGCCAATGTTGACAGATATGGTATATTGAGAATAAATGTGTGTAAGATCACACAATTTAGTTATGAGGTGAAGCTGAGATTTGAGCGCAGCCTGCACTTCAGACATCAAACCATCAACCTTCTTCACTCTAGTTGACAGATATGTCAATAATGCCCTGGGTTTCCCCGTTCTGCCTCCCCCAGTCCTTGAATTCTAACCCTAGTCCTTACCTTTGTTTACACGCGTGTGGCCAGGATGAGTGGAAGGTATCTTTTACAGGACTCTGTCTTTCACCTCTGCCTTTGAGCCTGATTGGGCCATGGGCAGCCAGAGGCTAGAATGTTGTTTAAAAGTGCCCCAGTGCCTCAACTAGAGTCTGGGACAGCTTATTGTTTGGGTGTAGCACGTGGTTCCTGGAGAGGCAGTGACATGAATTAATCGAAGTTAGTGGCGGCTGGTGAATAATTTCACTCGAGTGGCATTATCATCTCCCCAAATTAGAAATACCAACCAAGTGTAGCAATAGGTATCAGATGCCAGGCCACACACAGTATCAGATACCATGCCACCCACAGTATCAGATGCCAGGTCAGCCACAGTATCAGATGCCAGGCCACCCACAGTATCAGATGCCAGTCCACCCACAGTATCAGATGCCAGGTCAGCCACAGTATCAGATGCCAGGCCACCCACAGTATCAGATGCCAGTCCACCCACAGTATCAGATGCCAGGTCAGACACAGTATCAGATACCATGCCACCCACAGTATCAGATGCCAGGTCAGCCACAGTATCAGATGCCAGACCACCCACAGTATCAGATGCGAGGTCACCCACAGTACCAGAAGCATTCTTTTACGTTTTCAGGATACCCCTGCCTATGATACATGCCTGCATTGCCCATGTAAATCACTTTCTTGAACCTGTGCCCACGATACATGCCAGAATTCCTACTATATATTACTGATAATGTTGCGTATATGATGATTTCCAGCATTTTGCCACTGTAACAAATGTTCATCATGATGAAGCTCCCTTCCCACGCGAAACACACACATGCATGCATCACACTTAAGACACATGGCGGTGGTGGGGACGAAAGCATGTATTCTCAACATTTAAACATTTATTAAGTAGCTATCACCGTTTCTCAATGAATGCGCTGTATCTAATAAAATATCAAAATGTCTTATTCACGCATACATAATTGGGCCATGGGCAGCCAGAGGCTAGAATGTTGTTTAAAAGTGCCCCAGTGCCTCAACTAGAGTCTGGGACAGCTTATTGTTTGGGTGTAGCACGTGGTTCCTGGAGAGGCAGTGACATGAATTAATCGAAGTTAGTGGCGGCTGGTGAATAATTTCACTCGAGTGGCATTATCATCTCCCCAAATTAGAAATACCAACCAAGTGTAGCAATAGGTATCAGATGCCAGGCCACACACAGTATCAGATACCATGCCACCCACAGTATCAGATGCCAGGTCAGCCACAGTATCAGATGCCAGGCCACCCACAGTATCAGATGCCAGTCCACCCACAGTATCAGATGCCAGGTCAGCCACAGTATCAGATGCCAGGCCACCCACAGTATCAGATGCCAGTCCACCCACAGTATCAGATGCCAGGTCAGACACAGTATCAGATACCATGCCACCCACAGTATCAGATGCCAGGTCAGCCACAGTATCAGATGCCAGACCACCCACAGTATCAGATGCGAGGTCACCCACAGTACCAGAAGCATTCTTTTACGTTTTCAGGATACCCCTGCCTATGATACATGCCTGCATTGCCCATGTAAATCACTTTCTTGAACCTGTGCCCACGATACATGCCAGAATTCCTACTATATATTACTGATAATGTTGCGTATATGATGATTTCCAGCATTTTGCCACTGTAACAAATGTTCATCATGATGAAGCTCCCTTCCCACGCGAAACACACACATGCATGCATCACACTTAAGACACATGGCGGTGGTGGGGACGAAAGCATGTATTCTCAACATTTAAACATTTATTAAGTAGCTATCACCGTTTCTCAATGAATGCGCTGTATCTAATAAAATATCAAAATGTCTTATTCACGCATACATAATTTTGTCATTATTGATCCAAACTGTTTGTGGACAAAGGATAAAAAAAGCCAGGATATCGATTTTTGAAAGAGAATGACTCATTTGTAACCAAGACTTGTTAATGTGCAAGCTAGGACATTTACATAGCGGCAGCTTTCAAAAGGTAAATACTTCCACCTTCCTAATGATTTCAAAGTCTTATGCAAAAGTGTTTGCTGTGTGTTGTGTGCTCCATTGCTAGTTGGTCTGAGACCTTTCTTTCTCTGTGACTGCCTTTTGAGTAGCCACAGGTCATATCCTTGCATTTCCCATAACTTTTCCTGAAATATTTACAGCAACAATATTTTCAGTTTGCCTTGTTTTAGAGCTTGGAGGGGAAGAGTGGATAAGGGGTAATCGCAATATACCAGCCTAACCATTGCAGTCTTAAAATATGTTTGAACCCACAGATAACATTGCAGTCAGAGCTCAAATTTGTAACTATCCTGAAGTGTCAGGGAGCAGGAATCACAGAGCTCTCAGGATTTCCATGGGCATGTATGTGAAAGCCATCAGGTTCAGTTTTTGTTTGGCATTCTGGAACTTTTAGTTTTCCTAGATTTCAAATATTAAAGAAAAAACTACCAATCCCAGGATCCAAAGGGGAAAAAAACAAGACTGGCTGGCCTTCTCACACATGTCCATTTGAAACTTGAGAGCACTGGAATGACATGTTTAAAAAGTAGGAGAGACTTGAAATAAAGTACTTAGTCTCCAAACATTGTAAGTGTTGGCAATTAGGTGGCGCATTCAGCATTGTCTATAAACACAGTTATTAGCATAGAAAGTGAATCTAGGAGAGAGGAAAGTGAATCCTGGAGAGAGATGGGATCTGAGTGGGGACACACATGATGTGGCTATTGTTTTGATTTGTATGCACCAGTTGTGGCCATGCTCGTCCCTATTACCATAACCACTCATTAGCTGCCCCTGCCCAGCTAAAGCACCCCTTCCCCAGGAGCTAGATCTGTGCTTTTAAGGGGAAGCCTGTTATTTTAAGCAGTTTTCCATAAGCTAATGGCATATTTGCAACTCTAAACTAGCTCCTGGTGTAATAACTTAACCAAGTGTGCCTTCAGGCACTTGATTTATAATCAATACGTGTGTCCTTGCATCTGTTCATTACACTGAATTTGTGTTGATAAAAAGCATTGGCGAAACCAACATTTTTGACTCTTGCATAGGCATTAGATAGGCATTTGCCAGGCACTGTCCTAATTTACCAGCTGTTGGCATCTAATTGTTAGATAGTACCATTATGGCAGTGCCTGGAAAATGTTTTTCCAATGTCTACACATAAAAGCCCAAACTATTGGCTCTGCCAATGCTTGTTGCAGTGTACTGTGACTTGAATGGTACTGGTTGAAAGCAGCACTGGGGCCCAAAGCAGACAACAGTGCCTCCGCACAAGGCTAGTCGGAAGTCATTGTGCCCAGATTGGAGTATATTTTAAACTAGTACCACCGATGTTAGGTAGTAAACTCTCTGGGCCTCATTACACGGAAGGCGGTAGGGGATTACCGGCGCCGGTAAGGGCACCAGTGCCGGTAATCCCCACCGCCCTACTACGAGGTCCCTCAGCGGGTCCCGTCCTTAACGTGTGGTCAGACCACACGTTAATGACAGGACCCGCTGAGGGACTTCAGTGCAAATGTTATTTGCTCCTTCCCCATTCCCATTGAGCTCTATGGGGGCTCAAATGGGATGGGGAATGGTTCCCGGAATGGGGACTTACCGGTCCCGCAAAGGTCGGAGTAAGCCGGTAAGTCCCTATTCCGGGAACCCGGCCTCCGACGGCGGTAAGGGGGTAGCCATGGCGCTAATAGCGCCATGGCTACTGCCTTCCGTGTAATGAGGTATTTGCAGCCTTAATGCCAGCTGTGTTATCAAGCAAAGGTTAACAATGGGTCCAGCCAGGCGGTATGAGGCACTTCACTTTGAAGCCGGGTGCAGCTGGTAGTGGGGAGGTTGCATGCAAGGAACATGTTCAGGGTATCTGCACGTGTGCTATGCCAGGCTAACACTGCAGTCAGTGTCACACTGCTGCTCCCTCCCAGCTCTCTGTTTACTGCAGGCTGTAAAATGAAGTTTCTTCTGAGAGTCTTTTCTGTTGTTGTGTAGAGATGAAACTCTCGAAAACACTTGCTCCTTAAAATGTAAAGTGCACTGCATTTTTGAAAAGTTCAAATCTGCACACCCATGTTTCTTTGCATTGCCTGGTGACGTAGCAGAGCCTTCAGGGCGTTGTGGTGTTGGGTCTGTTTGCAATAAATGAGTACTGCATGGCAATGGAAACCCATTAATACTAGCAGGACACAGGGGCTGATGCATGCATGCCTGCTTTCTGATACATTAAGGTATGCCTGGGAACAATTAAGAACAGCAATAGTGATTTCATAACTGTATGGGAATTAGGTTTGTATATATTTAAAATAATTATTTGTACCTGATCAAGCTCCCAGCTACATTCGATCTCGCTCACTCCATGTCAAAAGCAAACCAAAGTCTTGTTACCAGTGGATGTGCATTGTGAGCCCGGGCAAAAATGATACTATGTGTGTGCCTGGCTCAATGGTTACTATGCAACGACTTGTGAACTCTTTCGGAAGCAGCTCAGCCTTGAACACAAGAGCTCAGGGCAGACTTGGCAGAATCTCTGTAAAGTTCAAAACACAATGACATCTTCGGTACTTCCCTAACCTCTTCTGAAACACAAAAAAGAGGCCCAGGGGGCAGGGTGCAGAGGCCCACAGGGAAATTTCCCGGTGTCCCACCAGGCCAGCCCAGCTCTGGACCTTACCTTCATTTGGAGAAACTTACTCTGGTCTAACAGTATGCTCCTTCCTGATCTGGCAGTTTTAAGTGCATTCTGGATTTCTTGTGTTTCCTGGGACATTCTGTGATGAATCCTATGAATCCCTCACTAAAACCCAGCCTAAAGCCTTCTACCAGTTGGCCAGGGAAAGGCAGACATTTCCTGATCCTGACCATGGGGGTGGTGTACTGCAGGAGGATCACTTGGGAGGAGACAAGGCTCAGGGAAGTGAGGAGATCAAGTGGGAGGAGACACTGGGCCTCATTATACGTTTTCTGGTCCGGTAGTAACAGCGCCGGTAAGCTACTGGCACCGTTACTACCAGACCGGCAAACTACGAGTTCTGCTCGCGGGTGCCTTTCTGTCCTCCAGGTCAGACCTGGGGGGCAGAAAGGCACCTGCGAGCAGAACTCATCAGATGCACCGGCACCATTTGTGAATGGTGCCGGTGCATCCACCTCCCCTTTCCCATTGAGCCCTATGGGGCTCAAATGGGAATGGGGAGTAATGAATAGTGGCACCCGGCAATGGGAACGGACCGGGTCCACCTGGGTCGGAATTCCCCTGTATGTCCCCATTGCCGGTTGCTGGTAATTTCACGAGGTTGGCGGCATCCATGCCGGATTTACTGGCACAGCTACCGCCAGACTCGTAATGAGGCCTAGTGGGCCTCATTATGAGACCGGCAGTAGCTGTGCCGGTAAAACCGGCATGGCTGCCGCTGGTATAATTTCTTTTCCGGCATCCGCGAATGGGCAATTACCGGGACATTACGGCCCTGCCGGACACGGGTAATTGCCCAGTTGCTGGCACCGGAATAAAATATCCCCCATTCCCATTTGAGCCCCATAGGGTTCAATGGAAATGGGGAGGTTGGATGCACTGGCACCATCCGTGAATAGTGCTGGTGCATCCAACATGCTTTGCTCGCGGGTGCCGGTACACCTGCCAGGTCAGACCTGGTGGGCGGGAAGGCACCCTCGAGCAGAACTTGTCGTTTGCCAGTCCAGTAGCAACGGTGCCGGTAGCTTACCGGCACCGTTACTTATAATGTGGCCAAGTGAAAGGAAATATATAAATATTAGTGTAAACCAACTGCTTACCACTTTTCATGTAAACTTTAATTCTTCCTCTTTAAATGCATGTAAGAAAAATAATTGCATTTAGAAATATGAAGTTGGTTAGAAAACCTAATTTTGTTGTCTGAGACAACAAGTCCCATAATCCCATGAGTGCTGGGGTGAGGAAGAGGGCTGACGAGCAATGTTGCAGTGAGAAGAGCACCTAAATTGCTTTGCTGGACCAAAGATACCTTCAACAAGGAATGGTGTGGGTCCAAAAAGAAGCCAGAAGTTGTAGAATCCCTGCAGCACTGAAAAGGGAGAAATATAGAAGCCAGTGAAGTGTTACTGAGAGTTCTGAGCCCTTGCACGAGCAATGACAGGCAACTGTATCCGAATAGAAGCAGGATGCAAAGAGGCAAAGGCAAGATTGGGGAAAGAAAAGCTGGCTGCTTGGGATTGTTCTCTTAAAGCTGCCACAACTTACATTGCCAAAGAGAATAGGAGAAAGAAAGAATTACATCCGACGGTCTCATTTTGGTTGTTGTTGTGGCAGACAAACAAGAGTGGCAAGGAGGCTTCCCTTTGGAAAGTGAATATTCAGAAGAAGAGTGCCTTGTTTACTTGAAGGTGTTGAAGTGCACTAAAGTGAATCTCGTTGTGTATAAAAAGTTGTTGAAGCTGTGGTAACATTTTGATTGTCAGTTGATTTGAAACTTCTAATGTGGAACACTATGGGGAATTAGATCTGCATAGTGAAATCTTGCAGAAGTTAACCTGATACAATAGTGGTTGGGGTGGACATACAAGTGCTGTTAAGTCATCCTGACAAAGATAGAAGTTGTGTATATCAACTTTCCTAGAAGCTGTGTTTCATTTACATTACCAGAAGTTGTGTCTATTTTGACTATAACAGAGTACTGTGTTTCTTTGTTGACCTGTATTAGTTGTGGCAAAGAATCTTGGTCGGGAATAACACTGATGCTATTGGATGAAGTGGAAAGTCATTATTCAAGCAAGAAGAGACACTGTTCTGCTGTTTGAACTTTGTTTAATAGAACTTTATTTTGACACATTAAAGGAACCAAGAACTGAATTAAGACCTTATTAGCAACACAGATTTCCTTGTTTCTTTTTCTTGAACATTGAAACTGAATCTCTAACTTGAAACCTGGGGAAGGGCAGTTCACCCAGGTTACCAAGAGATTGTGAATAAATCAGAAGTCCACTTTTTGATATTAGGGTTTGTTGTTAAAACACAGTTAGACTGCGCTACTCAAAATGATGTTTACACAGAATATATTGTCCACTCTTATTGTCATTGATGTTCAAGCAAATTTATTAGTCAATTTGCTTTCCTTGCCCTTCGAATAATGTCAAATATTGTTGTGAATTGCCATATATTCTTTGTGCATTTTATGTTTAAATGCGATACCCTGTGTTAGAGTGTTTGCCTTTAGTAGTTTGGATAGGCAGGGAAATCCTTGTCAGAGTAGGAATAGTGAGGCCTTTGATGAAACTTACAATGTAATAAAATGGCAAAATTTGACAAATCATCCAAAGGTTGCCGCCTCACATTTCTGGGTCCTCACAATTCCTATCAGTGGATTGTGGTATTAGTTAATAATGTACAGTGGATTGGCGACCTGTCATGCACTAGGAGCTGTTGGATGGAGAACTCAGTCATCCAACCCTTTGTCACTACTTGACCCTCCATGTGTCTTCCTTTAAGGCTAGCAGAAGAGCACCCTCCAGGGAGCCCCGGGAAGACAGGGAGAAAAAACAAGGTATGGCAGGAAATACAGGATCTTCACAGTATCTCAGCAACAAGGAAGACATTTATAATAACAGCTTGACTCCACCATCAAATTATTTCCCCCCACATGGAAACAGATCGGGTACTAACACACGAGGGACGCCATAGGCTGCCCAGCCTCACTGGCAAATACCTCCAGTCCCTTGTAATGTATAGGAAGGGAAATAGCAGGAAAAACTCACTGATTAAAGGAATAGAAAAGAGCTCCAGGTAAGTAACAGTGCAGGAAAGAAGGAGACGCTGAGCATGAGCAAGCACTGTGTGAGCTCGTGGCCGGAGACAGTGTAGGGGAGTGGAACTTGAGACAGGGCTGGAGAGATACAGCAAAAGGCTGGGATGGAAGCTAGAGAAGAGGGAAACCAGGGAACCGAGACTCAAAATATCAAGGAGTGAGACCAAATAGATAATAGACAGGGTGCACAAACCACACATGGGTGTTAAAGAAAAAGGGGTTTATGCTAAAGAAGGAGACATTTGTATTTAGGAACTAGTCAATGGACTATCTGGGAATGAGATATTTGGTAAAGGAGTAAAGCCCAACAAGGAGTTGATGGAGGAGATTAAAAATACTGAGATGCCTAAAAATAATAAGGGGCAGCTATGTTCTGCTTGTTTGTGAGACTTTTTGCAGAAAGGGTTGGTGAGCACAATGGTTCTTGAGGACAGCAGTAGAATTTGAGTGGGACTCAGGATGTGAAAGGTAGTTTCAAAAAATGAAAGAAGACATAGATGTGTCTGAAGCACTGGGCAGTTTGATTATAATAAACATACAGTGATAACCTTTGATTCAAGCAATATGGGATTGAGAGCTGTCTTGACACAAAATTATATTACAGGCACAGAGAGGATAACAATGCTTGATTCCAGTGTGGTGAAGGTCCCGGAGAGAAGGCACTCTGTGTCAGAGCTCCCATCTACCATTGGGCCATTGAGAAATGTCCATTTGTATGGGGAGTGGAATTTGATTTGAGGACGGATCCTAAACCTTTACAGTCTATTTTTAGTCAAGGGTTTCAACAAGCTATCTCATAGATTGTGAGGTTGGGTAGCATTAATGCAATGTCATTGTTTTATGGTTGAGGTAATACCAGGCTGCGAGAATGAATTTTCTGATCATTTATCACGGATGGTAGCAAAAGAGGATGTAGGAAAAGAACAAGTATTTTTGATCCATGATGGGGTGATGGTCGAGTGCAGTGAGAGGAGGCGATGAGAGGAGACAATGACATAGTAATTGCCATGACAGCGTTTGAGACTATTTGGCCAAACAAGAGTGTTTTGAAGGGTGATGTCAAGTTGTATTGGGAAGTGGGGGAAGAGTTACTTGTGGAAAGGGGTTTGATGTAGAAGTCTGGTGGGGTAGTAGCAATAGCTTCATGGAAGCCCTGCAACCCCCAGTGCATTGGGCCCCACCACCCAAGGTCCAGGGGGGCCCCAGCAAAGCCGTCATTAACTTCATCTGGCACGGCAAGGAGGTGCTCTGCCTCAGGCTCACTGCACACCCAAACAGCTTCTTGTCTGCGTGCTGCACATGAGCTGGAGGCCTGAAAAGATGATAAAGTGTTGTTCGGGCAGAACTGGTAAGGCAACATTTTAAAAAAAATGAAAATGTGGATGTGTGAGTGTGTGTGTGGCTGTTGTGATTGTGTAATGTCATGTATGTATGCATGTGAATGGCAAATGTATGTATGGGTGGTGAGTGCCTTGTCATGTGACTAAGAATACAATTTGTGTGCGAATGTTCTGGGTGCTGGTGTGGAGAATGCAGTATGAGAGAAGGTGTATGGGTGAGTGACTGGTGAATGAATTTGTCTGATCGTGATCATGTGTGTGTGAATGTTCCGAGAGGCTACTAATGTGGAGAATGTAGTGTGAGTGAACGTGAGAAGGTGCATGGGTGAGAGACTGGTGGGTGAATGTACAAATGTGATTGTATCTGTGTGAACGTTCTGGATGGGTGCTCCTATGGAGATTGCAGTGTTGATTAATGTGAGTGAAAGTGTATGGGTGAGTCACAGGTGGTTGAATCGGTATAAATGTGATTAGGTGTGTTTGAATGATCTGATTGGCTGCCCGTGCGGAGAATGCAGTGTGAATGTGATATGTTGGGCGGTTGGAGCTTAATGGAACTGTGGGTCTCTGTGCTAATGCATGTAAATTGGTTTATCCTTGAATAGTGGATATTTGTCTGATTGTTGCCATATTTCCTGTAGCCTGTGCATGGGGTTGGAACCCTGTTGTACAGTGGCGCTGGATCAGGTGTTAACCTGTTTCCAGCTTGGAGTACTCAAGGTTAGGTCTTCAATGATAGCTGACACCTTTTTGTGCTTTGAGATAAGATGTATTTATTATACTAGATAGTCAGTTCCACGTTAGCCAGAAATAATTGTCACATGTGTGACGTGCATCTTAGTGTACATTTTTCGGACTTAAGTCATAAGCTGCATGCTTGTGCTTTCAGTGCCGACACGTGTTTCAACCATGGGTTTTTCTCAATGCTATGCATTTAAGTGATAGTGGTGGCTTAGTGCACTGATTGTGACAAGTAAGTGCAATATCGTTTGGCGATTTATCGTACATGTGAGGAGACCAATTTACATGAAGGTATTATTATGGTACATGTTTCACGGACATTGCCTAAGATGCACATGTTTGACATTCATTTTTCAATTGTTACATATTTGGGGGCCATGATTGGTGAGCCATTAGTTGAGCATGCATAATGTTGTATGTGCGTAACATGTTCAGGATAATAACAATGAGTTGAATAGTAATCATTTTGATAGTACAGTTGTTCAGTAAAACAGTAAGATTAAGCATTGCAATCAAGTTGGGGAGAGAAGGGAAGATAGAGGATAGATATTAGTCCCTTGTCAGGTGCGGAGCTTTAGTCAGAGGGCTTAGGTTGTTGGGGCACTTACCAGAACATGGTACATCCTGTCCCGTATGGGTCTTGATCAGTTCTGGGTCTTAATGTGGTAGCAGAGCAGCTTCTGCAGGGAATAACACAAGGGTCGAGTATGCGGCTGTAGCTGCGATTGTGTTAGGTGGGTCAATGAGCATTAGTATGCATATGGCATATTGGAGTGGCCCCACGGATAGCAGGGGAGTTGCAGGTGATTGCGATTAAGATAGCCCTTGCCATGGCGGTGTGATAAGTGTGGGTGAATGTGAAGTGTATGATGATACATGTGATGATACATGTGGTGGCAATGGGGGATGGCTGGGTGGCCACCGCGCATGTTAACAGGGTGGGTGTTTGGTGGTAGGTGCGTTGTTCTCGTAGGCATCGAGGCTCTGCCAGTCCTTGAGGACAAGTTCAGGATGTGGTGTTGGGTGAGGTAAACTTTCATACTAGTGAGCCCCGTGGGCCGGTTGTGTGGGGATACTGGGGCAGAGTGGAGTAGCATGGGGGTTGCTAAGTGACCCAGTAAGATCCGCTGTGACTCTTCGTGAGTCCTGGCAGAGGGGAGGCATGTTGGCAACACCCTGACGTGCTGCAGGGATAAGGTGTGCGAGTGGCAGAGGTTAGGTTGTCATTGGGTTTGTGCCTCGAGTGGCATTAAAGGGTGGGGGTTTGGTGTGTCTAGGAGCAGGAGTACATAAGGTGCTCTGCTAGACATCCGTGGTGCGGGTATGGGTCTCGCACTTGTGCATCCATGTGCAACATGAGGGAAGTGGCTGTTAAGCTAACCTCTGGTAGATGGCGAGATGCGGGGTACGCATTTAAAAACATGATTAAGGGGAGACTTGCACATGCCCGGCGAAGATTAATCTGCTTCTTGTCATGGTGATCGTCTAGTTTGAGATCCCGTTAGATTGTCCTATCTGTTTTAGTGAGCATGCGTCTGATTGGGTGATGTTAGGAGGAACCTGATTGGTTGCATTGCCCGGCTGCATGCGTGATGTGCGTGTTTCTAGTTGGGCAGACTGGATAGTCTGGGGATGAAAAGTAGCGAGGTGCGAGGTGTTTGAGAGATGTCCCTGATTGGCATTGAGGGTTCTACCTGGCCGGATAAGGGTTGGGGGTTTGGGGGTGCTAGGGGCTGTTGTCATGTGGTTTCACAGAAGGGCTATAAAGTTGGTGGCTGTGTAGTCCCTCATCTCAATTTTATAAGGAGTGGTCACGGCGGTGTCATGCATGAGAATGCTGGCCACTCGCCATGGTCTGCGTACGCTGTTTCTGTGTGTACCCCGTCAGTGGGTGGCAGGGAGACGTTAGCCTTGGGCTGTAGCAGCACAAAGTCAGCTGATACATGTCATGTTTGTGTGCTAATCATGCGCGTATTGCGGGTCACTGCTCATGGCAGTGTGTGCATTGTCATGTTGTTCGTAGTCATGGGGGTAGCGCGTCCCCTGTCCAGGAAAGTCCTGTGATTTGGGGTATAGTTTCATGGGTTGTATGCCCCATGACATAGCTGTGCGTTTGTTGAGAATTTCTAGTCTCTTGATTGGTGAATTCCCAGAATTACTATGGAATCATCATTGGTGTAGTCTCATGGCTTATGTAAACCATGACAGAGCTACACATATCCAGAGTGTTATAATTCTCTGTACATATGCAGAGTGTTACAATTCTCATGACACAAGTATTTACAGAAATACATTCAATTCGTGGTCAGAGATGAGGCCACTCATTACATTCCTATATTTGCATATGAGTTTCGCCTCCCTTTGAGTCTTAAATCTCTGTCTCCTCCTCTTGGTTCTCTCTTGATGATTTCGAATCCCACAAATCTAATGTCCTCTTTTCTTTCCCATTGATGTTTCTCTTGCCAGTGCTGAGTGCGTGGGTATTTGGCATCCTGAGATTTGAGCGATCCAAGATGTTCCTGAATCCTAGTAGGTAATTATCTGATAGTACTGCCTATATATAGTGGTTTGCATGTACAGATGATTACATAAATTACATACTTAGACTTAAAATTTATAAAGTCAGTGATTGTGTGCTGGTGGTTATCTCTAAAGGTGACAGTGTTAGGGTCTAGTGCATGCCTGCACATGGAGCAATTTCCACATTTGAAAAAGCCAGATGGTTTAGCAACAATAAGCCAGTTATCATCCTGAACATGTTACGCACATACAACATTATGCATGCTCAACTAATGGCTCACCAATCATGGCCCCCAACGATATAACAATTGCAAAATCAATGTCAAACATGTGTATATTATGCAATGTACGTTAAACATGTACCATAATGATACTTTAATGTAAATTGGTCTGCTCACATGTACGATAAATCGCCAAACGATATTGCACTTACTTGTTACTATCACTGCACTAACCCACCACTATCACTAAAATGCATAGCCTTGAGAAAAACACATGGTTGAAACACATGTCGGCACTGAAAGCATAAGCATGCAGTTTATGACTTAAGTTCGAAAAATGTACACTAAGATGCACGTCACACATGTGACAATTATTTCTGGCTAACGTGCAACTGATCATCTGGTATAATAAATACATCATATCTCAAAGCACAAAATGGTGTCAACTATCGTTAAAGACTTAACCTTGAGTACTCCAAATTGAAACAGATTAACACCTGATCCAGCGCCACTGTACAACAGGGTTCCAACTCCCCAAAAAAAACAGCGTGAATGTGAGACAAGGTTTGTGAATGAGTGACTGGTGGATGAATGGGTATGAATGTGATTAGGTGTGTATGTGAATGTTCTAGGTGGCTGCTTGTGTGGAAAATGCAGTGTGAGCGACTATGGTAGAAGGTGTATGGGTGAGTTACAGGTAAATGAATGAGTATGAATGTGACTGTGAATGTTCTCAGTAGAAGGGTGAATGTGTAGAGAATACAGTGTGGGTGAATGTGAGAGAAAGTTATTTATAAGTCACTCGTGGTTACTGGCCATGAATGTGATTCTGTGTGAATGTTCTGGGTGGGTGCCCATATGGAGACTGCAGTGTGAGTGAATGTGAGAGAAGCTTTAAAGGTGAGTGACTGGTGGGTGAATGGGTATAAATGTGATTGTGGGAATATTCTTTGTGGGTGCTCGTTTGAAGAATGAAGTTTGAGTGGATGTCAGAGAAGGTATATGGGTAAGTGAATGGGTATGATTGTGATTATATGTGTGTGATGGTTCTGGGTGGGGTGCTTGTGTCTATAATGCACTTTGAGTGGTTTCGAGTGAAGGTGTATGGATGAGAGAATGGGTATGAATCTTATTATGTGTGTGTGCATGTTCTGTGTGGTGTGGGTATGTGCCCATGAGGAGAATGCAATATGACTCTGAGAGAAGGTGAAGGGGTGAGTGACAGGTGAGTGAATGTCTACGAATGTGACTGTGAGTGGTCTGGGTGGGTGGGTGGATGCATTTGTGGAGAATTCAGTGTGAGTGATTGAGAGAAGGTGTATGGGTAAGTGGGTGGTGATTGAATGGGTATGAATGTGTTTGTGTGAATGGTCTGGGTGGGTGATCATGTGGAGAATGCAGTTCCAGTTGATGTGAGAGAAGGTGTATGGGTGAGTGAGTGAATGGGTATGAATGTGATTATGTGTGTCTGAATATTCTGGATGGGCGCTTGTGTGTAGAATGCAATTTCAGTGGATGTGAGAGAGGGTGTATGCCAGGGGCGTCATTTAAAGGTTGTCAGGGGTCACATCTATGACCCCCGTGTTCTCCCTTGCTACCCTGCAATCTCCCTTGCTACTCCTGGAAAATAAAAAAATGAAACTGAAGCCCCCAAAAACAATAGCCAGCATGTATTGCAACAGATGCCAACGGTACTCAAGACCCTCCTCCGCTGATTACCAAGGCGGTGCGAGACACTTGTCTCAGAGATACCAACCTTGACTCCAAAGAGAAGAAAGACAAGCAGTTCATCACAGCCGGTGAGTCGTGGGAAGAGTCAATAAGAAACTGAACTGTGTTGAATGAAATGGAGCCAACGGCTAGATTGAACTTTAGAAGGTTAAAGACACTATTGATAAAAGAGGGGGAAAGTCTGCATCAGAGGCGTCCGGCACCATGTGGGTGCTCATGCAGGAGACTCTTGGTGACTACCCAATGGTAGAGACTACTGTGACCAGAACGCCTTGGGAAAAGGCGAAGAGAGGTCCAAGTGGTCATACGGGGGTCTTGTAAAATTCTCTGTACCGTCAAAAGGGAGGTCCACAAAGGATTGTTTGAAACGACATTAGGACTCGTGAAGTCTTTGACCAACAGATAATGATGAAGGAAAGGGAGATGAGTCCCATGTCGAGAAACTAGCGTATGAACTGTGTGTCATAAAGGTTGGCAAGAGTGAATCCGGTGGAGGGATGCTAACAAGAGGGTATGAAGTTTAAAGTCCCCAAATACAGTGAACTGTCTGTAAATGTTGGCGAGTATGAACCTGGCAGAGGGAAGACGACAACCAGGGGCAAAGCCTGAAGAATTGTTTAAAAAGACATTAAGATTCGGGAATGTGAGAAGTATTGGAAGACCAGGGGAAATTAATTATCCCCCCTGTCAGTTGGGTCTGAGCCCGGCTGAGAGAGATCCAGGGGTGAAAAGTCATCACCCAAAGTTCATTGAGAAAAAGAACTGTTGAGTTGTTTTGTGGAATATGACTGGTGAGGAGTCTGCACCCGGAAGAGGGGAACCCAGGCGTGAAGCCGTCACCCAAAGTATATGTGAAACAGAACTTTGTGGTTGTTTGTTTAATGCACCAGGCCCTCGAAAGCAAGAGACTTTTACGGAAAAGAGACTTAACCATCGAAGAACGAGATAGCTAATACGGAACTATCGACTTGTGCTGGGAAGGCTTGAGTGTGTGCTGTCCTCCAGAGATCCACCTTGTCCCGTGCTCAAAACGTGGGGAAGCGATACCCCTGGCAATCACATCCTGACTTAATATTTGTGAACGCTTCATTCTTTATTGAGAACATTATCCCACACTTCTTTTTGTATTTAGAGTAAGGATTGGCAATATATTTTTCATAGTATAGGCCCTTTCACTTTGACACAACACCACAAGGACTGCTTTATTTTCATTTGATGGTCGAAGCTTGCTCCCATCTTAGATTAAGGTTTCCACGCTGTATTTACAGTTTAATAAACACCCTTGAACTGTGATCATGTGTGTCTGCCTTTACTGTTGCCACCATGAGTTCCTTACAGCTGTTACAACAAATTAACAACAAATTAGTGTCCTCAAGTGACGGACACTCCCATCCCCTGCACACCTTAATCACTGATATATAATCAGGCAAAGGTTAGACATATACGTATGAGTTAATATTAGTTACTTATGAACGGTATAGTCAACCAGATTTCAAACACAGTTTCCAATGTGCTTTAATTTCACCTAGTTCATAATAACAGAAATCCAACAATTAACAAAAAGTGCTCAATGCGTTTAGGGGTATCCCTTCATCAGGAGCATAATTCTATAGATTTCTACATACAGATTTTTCTTTTTTTAGATAGATGGATGGTAATTTATACCAAGTTTGATTGCTGTTTTGAAAAATATCTTTTTTTGAACTTTGAAGACTCCTCCAGGACACATCTTCGTATCTCTAGTGAGATAAGATGCTGATTTCTAGGACAATTTGAGACATATTACCTATTCATGGACTTACTCATGGCATAGATTAAGGTGAATATTTATAAATGAGAGATTCCCTTAAAATTGGAGGCTATTCAACTAGCATATTCACATAGATCAAGAGTCGGACCGGTTAATGGGAACAGTCACCCATTTAGGATTCAAGATATGATGTGATATAAGAATATGATGATTTGAGAAAGATTGGATTTTTGTTTTCATGAACATGTGAAAACAAAACATATTGGAAACAGTGTTTGAAATCTGTATTTACCATACAATTCATAAGTAACTAACATTGACTCATATGGATATGTCTAATTAAGGTGTGCAGGGGACGGGAGTGTCCTTCACTTGAGGACATTCATTTGTTGTTAATGCACCATTTTAACCCATTATTCAAAACATTTTCTCGTGAGAGGGGGAAGAATCCCCCTGTCCCCCCAAACCTGTTTTCATTAGTTCAGGCCCCCTGGCTATGCTCGCTTACAATCGCATATTTGGGGCAAAAGTTTACACCCTCCAATAAAACAACTCATTGCTGGTATATTTTTGGACCAGACACCTCCCCCTTCTTTCTACACTAGGTGAAACATTTAAGCTTTGATTAAAAAACATATTGACTTCTTTCTCTTGGAGTAGTGCATGCCCCTGCAGCGGTATAATCATCATGGACATTGCGCATACGTGGTGGTCCGGGCGGACCTGTGGTGTTGCGTGCCCTGTGCTTTGTTAAGTAGCTTGTGGTGGGGTGGCCCACAGTATGGCTCACAGGGGCCCCCCAGAATCTTGTGCTATGCTACAGATTGTGATCTGATCACCTTGAACACATTCAAGTGTGATGTTAATGGTTGGGAGGGGCTGCAAGCTCGACCACAACACTGCTCTGGTGCAACACTGTTTAAGAAAATAAGCGTTGGACATGGAGTCTCAGAAGTGAGAGAGCCATGCAACCCTCCCCACTCAATCTCCTTCTGGGAAGGGCTTTGTGGAAGCTTCATTCACAGGCCGGCCCTGGGGGGTCATTGAATAACGTATCTCGTACCTCACATATAGAGCTCTGAAAATCGTAGATGCATTGAGCCCCACTCTTGATAGAAGTGCATCCCCCACTCCTCACACCTTCACCCTCTTGAAGAAGAGTCATGTATCAAAGCCTAGGACATTAAGGTGTTATCTTCGGGTCTGGTTTGTGGGGGACAACATGTGTTTGCTTTTTACATAACTTATAAAGATAAATGCACACAGAGACAGATGGCCTCAGCCTACACCAGCACAATAGGTTTCTTCTATCGCATTGGTAGCTGACTCACAGATATATTGATAACCAGGGCATTTTGTTGATACTAAATCCTGGTGAATGATTTAATGTTCAGGCCTTGCTCATGCAGCATTTTGCTTTTGGGTAAACAGACAGCGCCTGCCTCCCCAGGCCAGTGCTTTTTTGGATCGTTTAACACATCAATGCCACAGATAACTGTGTTCATTGATCTGTAGATGTTTCATACACTAGCTATATGCTAAGCTATAGCCTGTGTTAGAGATTTCGGTTACCCTTTTACAAGTACTGCATTATGTATGTTTTACATATAGGTTCCAAGTCCAATACGGAAAATGACATTCCCCAAATGTGTGATCTGGGACAAATCTCGCCTCCCTCTCTTCCTCAGTTTTTATATCTGGCTGAAATGGGAGCACCTGGAAACACGGGTGTTAGGTGCATCTGTAGGTCGTGTGCCATCCCTTCATGTGATGTCACTTGGGGGTGGGGTCAAATGACATCACATACTGTGATGTCATCGGAGGTCAAGGGCCATGTGTTGTCGCTTCCGCTACCTCTGGCATTTTGGTAAAATGACGTCCCTGGTGTATGGATGTGATAATAGATATGAATGTGACTGTGTGTGTGTGAATGTTCTGTGTGGGTGGGTACCTGTAGGGAGAATGCAGTGTGAGTGACAGTGAAATGAGTGCCAGAGGGGTGAATACGTAAGAATGTGACTATGAATGTTCTGGGCGGGTGGGTGCATGTTTAGAGAATTTACTGTGAGTGAATGTGAGAGAAGGTGTATGGGTAAGTGACCGGTGGGTGTATGGGTTTGAATGTTATTCTGTGTGAATGTTCTGGGTGGGTGCCCATGTGGAGAATGCAGTGTGATTGAATGTGTTATAAAGCATATGGGTGAGTGACTGTTGGGTGAATGGGTATGAATTTGATTTTGTGAATATTCTGGGTACATATCATGTGGGGAATACAGTTTGAGTGGATCTGAGAGATAGTTTATGGGTGAGTGACTGGTTGGAGAATGGGTATGCATGTGATTGTGTGAATGTTCAGGGTTAGTGCTCATGTGGAGAATGCAGTTTGAGTGGATGTGGGAGAAGGTGTATGGGTGAGTGAATGGGTATGAATGTGATTATGTGTGTTTGCACACATATTTTGAGTGGGTGCCTGTGTGTAGAATGCAGTCCGAGAGAATGTAAACAATGTATGGATGAGTGACAGGTGAGTGAATGGGTATGAATGTGACTGGGCATGTTCTAGATGGATGGATGCCTGTACGGAGAATGCAGTGTGAGTGATTATGATAGAAGGTGTATGGATAAGTGACTGGTGGGTAAATGGGTATGAATGTGATTCTGTGTGAATCTTCTAGGTGGGTGCCTTTGTGGAGAAGGCAGTGTGAATGTTCTGGGTGCACGTAGGAGTGAATGTAAGAGTAAGTGCATGGGTGAGTGACTGGTGGGTAAAAGGGTATGAATGATATTATGTGTGAGTGCGAGTTGCTGGGTTGCCCCTGGGAGAACTGCAGCATTGTTGACATTTTCTTATGTGACATGGCATGTTTTACTGGCATTTTTGGCCAATGCCAACTTGATATGTGTTATTACATGGCTGGAATGGAATTTTGGTGCAGCCAACCTAGCCATTTCTTGCTGTGTCTTGACATTTTGTACCGGGCATCTATGGTGAAGCAAAAAAGCATGATAAGTGTTATTACATGACTAGACTGGAATTTTGTTGCACCCACTCTAGCCATTTCTTACTGTGGCATGACATTTTTTTTACTGAGCATCTATGATAAAGCAAGAATGATAAGTGTTGCTACATGGCTAGACTGGTATTTTGGTGCAGCCAGTCTAGCATTTTCATACTACAGCATGACGTTTTTTGCTGAGCATCTATGATGCAGAAAGCATTAAGAGTGTACTTTTGTATCTGGACTGGCCTACATTCGAGCCAGTTTGGACTTGTTTGCTATTTGTGGTGTTGCACTTTTGATTGCAAACCCAACAGCTGTATGCTCTTACATGGAGGTACTTTAGTATATTGGCAGAGCCAGCTTGGATGTGTTTTCTTATCAAGGTGAAAGCCCTGCCCATTTCAAAGACAAGGAGCCCCGGAAGTCAGGGTCAGGGTACAGCCAGGAAGTGGTTGTTTGCTCAGGACTCAGGGGTTTTCTACCAGACTTGGATCCTGACATATCTTCTGGTCACTTAGAGGTGACTGGGATATCTGACAGCTTGTCAGATCATTTTTCACAATCTTTGCATGGATTTAAAAATGGAAACTGTATGCTCAGTCCAGTCCTGTCCAGGCACTGATAGGAAAGGAGAAGCACACCTTTAAATCCAACACATGTGGTTTTGTGGTCGTGCGAGAGGAAAGGTAACTTCCATCAGGTGGGATACCCCCATATCTGACAGTGGACCCCATCTCATATCTGTAGCTGTGAAGACCCCACAGAAAGATCAGCAGGCTGCTGCCTGCCAAACAACTTTCCAGTGCTGGAAAACTGGCTTAAGCAGGGTACCAGTTCTAGAACTCCCGTGACTTTGGACATGAAAACAAAAGATGGATAGGCACCTGTAAAACTGGAAATGGCGCAGACTAAGTGCAGTTAAGTATAGAAGTTACTGATCGACCCTTTACCTACCTTCACAGGCGGCTGATGGGGTTAGAGAAAAACTGGGCCATGGTTTAGAAGAATCCAAAGCTTGGGCATTCTTCTACAGAGAGTTAACATCAACATGCTGCATATGTCAAGATCTCAATATATGAGTGCAGATTGCAACCACTTACTTGTCTTGCTTTAAGGTTAGCCTGACCTTTAGAAGAGTGGTTATGAATCTTTTTGGGTTGGGGCATGTGAGGAATATCCATCTGCAGTGCAGAAGTCATGTTTTCATGGACATTGCACATTCATGCCAAACACATAGTGTGTACATGTGCCCTGATGCATCAGTATCCTAATTTGCAGTGGCTGATCTAACAATGGCATGGATCAGGGTCAGAGGCCACAGGTGCCCATGTGGCAGCTGCAGTGACAGCCATGTCTCTGCAGCACAGGGGCTGTATTTAAGACATGCACCCCTGTAGCAGAACCCTATAACTATGGGTGTATTGCTTTGGTGGCAGATACATCTATAAATGTAAGCAATACCTGATGTATGGTATGGTGTATGGTATTTTTCAGTAAAATTACAGCCACAGCAATTTGATATGCCACATTGGTCAGCCCTGTGAGCCCAGCTAAACTGTGAAAGGATTATGTGTATTCTCCCCAGACAGGTTGGACACTGCCACTTCTGGCAGTACTGTAGCCTTGGGGGGTTACCTCTCTTTGTTCCTTTGTGAGGCCAAGTAACACCCTCCCCAGAGAGGCAGCAACTCCACAGGAAGCTGTCCTGGGAACAGGAATCAAAGGGCACACCCATTCACAACAGGTGTAGCCTCACACGAGAGTGCTGCATAACTAAAAACCTTTTATTCTATTGATATGCGATGGAAAGGGGGCTAGTGTAAATAGAGAGAGCTCTTTGCAGCTGGAGGCAGGTTCCACCATCTTGTTTCTCTCTGTCTATTTCTTTATTTCCTTTGCCTACACTTCCTGTAGCACAATGCACTTTGGGTGTGATGTCAGAAGGCAAAGTCCACTTGTTCCAAGAACTGGGATTGGACCCCCTAAAACAGGCTAGCTTTGCTCCGATCACCTGGGGGATTTCACCTTTAAAAGAAGCGCTCTCCCACCACTTCTTTGAATCCTCTCTGGACTTCAAACCTTCAAGAAGATTCTGTTGGACCCTGTTGGGAGAGCAGGCCTTTCCAATGTCCTCCAGTTGTGAGGTGAAGGCATGTGTTCAAAGGCAGTGGCAAAGTCTGTCCCCTCACCCTGCCCAGGGACCAATGTGGGTGAACTGCTGCTCAAACAAGACCTGCATCTCTGCCGGCCGCATTAGTGGTCAGGACCTCACCATTTTTAAGGACCTCTGGATGGTGTGCCAGCCTTCCCTGGTTTAGGAGCCAGAGAAAAGGATTTATCTTGTCCCTGTGACCCAGGAGTGGGACTCACAGCTCCTGAGAGTCAAGACAGCCAGGAGAACTTCTGATATTTCACTGTAGAACCACTGCGAACCATGATTCAGGCATGTTTAACCCAGATAGAAGCACAAGAACCCTGCATGCTACATTTGGCACTCACTGAACTTCAAACTGCTGTCCTGCATGTTGTAACCCATTCACCGCCACACAGCACCATCTAAAGGGTGTCATTGCATCGGCTCAAACGAAGTATCACTGCATCTGCACTGCTCGAACCACTGTTCGAACCTTCAGCTTGTTCATCACTGAAAAAGTCTTTGATCAAACCAATCCTGTTGTTCTTCACACATTCATACACTCTGCCCTTGAAGTCCCCAAATCAAAGTTATCCCATCATCAGCCCATCCGCCTTTGAACTTCGACTACTGAACCAAATCTGATCAGCTCTACGATCTGCATTGCTGGAGTAACGTTTGAACCGTAGCCTTTGTCAGTTCAACCCTGCTTCTACCTCTGCTTGCCATTGGACCTCTGCAACTGCTGCTTTTTGAACCACATGAAACCACCAAACAGCACCCAGAAGCCTGGTTCGCTGTAGTCGAAATGTCAAGACACTGCAAAGGTATTATTGACTGATATCTGCCCCCGGTCCATTTTGAACCCTAGAGGCTGGCTAGGTAACATTAATCCCTTTTTGCAATTCAAGGACATATCCTTTGAACATTGTGGTATGTATGGCCTTTTTTCCCCCTGTCACATTACCCAGAGTGCTGCATCTTGCTATTGTGCATATTCTGTATATTTTCTACAGGGGCAAGTTTTACAGTGTTTTCTAATTAGTTGTTATTGTACATGGTGTGGTTAATTAAAGTATATATATTTTTTATAGAACCTTGTTAGGAAGAATTCTCAGAAATGTGCCAATTCCCTCCACCTTAGAGACCCCCAGCAACTTTGCTGGATTTTGAGGACTTGATGTTTTTAACCTGGAGAGAGTGTGACCCTTTTTCCCACTCTCTCATGTATTTTAATGTGTTTTTCTAAACTGTGTTTCTTGTGGTTATGGAGTCTAACAAACTCCATAGGCACCATCTTTTTCATCTGTGTCACACAGCACCTTCAGTGCAGTGACACAGGGAAGTCTTCCAGATTTCTCAAGGTTTAAATACCTTCTCTGGGATAAACTACTGTTTCCCAGAGCAGTAAATTGAAATTGACTTTACTTAGCATTGCAACTTTCTAGACCTAGCACACACTATCTTACAATAGAGTGCTGGAGGGGTTACTTAGTATCTAGCTTCTTATGTAACATGTTTTATGTTACACTTTCCTCACTGAATGGCTGATGGCAGTGGTTTTGTTTTGAACTACCGTGGGTTTGTATTTACCGCGACAGTTCGCGGATCCGGTAAAGCAACCGCGGGAGCCATCTTTTTCAAAATGGCGCAGGGCCATCGTTGATAAAATACCCCCAATCTTCTTTTTTCGCCATTTCATAGTGGAAAGGTCCTTTTAGAGAGCTTCTCTGCTTGCCAAACCAGGTTTGGGCCCTCATTACGAGTTCGGCCGGTAGCCATGCCGCTATTGGCGGCATGGCTGCCGCTGAAATCGCATCCGTGTCCGGGTCCTCGGAATGAGGACTTACCGGGCCATTCCGAGTTCGGATGGCCCGGTAATTCCTCCCTCAAGGACCCAGACACGGTCCTTCCCCATTCCCATTTCAGCCCCTGTAGGGCTGAATGGGAGAGGGAGCAAACAACGGGCCATAATGAGATGGCCCGTTGTTGGCTCCCTCTTCCCCTCGCGGGACCCGGTAAGCACGCCTGGTTTTCCCAGGCGTGCTTAACGTGTCTCGTGAGGGGACCTCGTAATTTGGCGGAACGGGTTGAACGGCACCGTCACCTTTTACGGCGCCCTTTAACCCATTCCACCAGGGTCATAATGAGGCCCTTGGTCCCTTAGTTCATTTCGCCTTTGACAGGGTTTCTGAGTGAAACCTGCCTTTGGCTCCAGAGTGTCTGGGGTAGGCAGGAAGTGAGGGAGATGTCCGAAACTCCCTGTGCTTCGTGTCCTGGGAGACCCAAATGCACTCTATGGTGATTGGCTGGCTGACTGTCAGGGTGAGTGACAGCTAGGCTGGAATGAATGGCAGAGAACTGAATAAAAGGCAAGTCTTTTGGCTTGGAAGGCAGAGTCGACCACTGGACGAAGGAACCGAAGAAGAGCTTGAAGAGGACGCCTGCTGCAACTGCTGGACCTTTGGTTTGCCCGGTGAAGCCCTGCTGCAGTGCCAACTTGCCAAGTTCGCATCAACGAGAAGTCCCTGCAAGGACGACTTCTCCCTTTGAGTTGTTGGGACCAATCAACTCCAAAGTAAGCCACCTGGACATCCATCTCAGAGCTGGTTGAATTTCCACAGAGTTGCTGCTGGAAACCGTAGAGCCAGGGAGAAAAACACCAGAAGAGCTTGAAGAGGATGCCTGCTGCAACTGTTGGACCTTTGGTTTGCCCGGTGAAGCCCTGCTGCAGTGCCAACTTGCCAAATTCGCATCAAACAGCCACTGAAAGTGAAGTTGCCAGTTGCCCGTTTTTGCCAGTCCCATTGCATTGCAGGAGTCCCCTGACATCCTCCCTCTTATCCCCACGACTGAGGCCCAGGAACAGTGAGACCTGCAGAGCTGCACAGGAACAGAAGTCATCAGCTGCATCTTTTCTTCATTGCTAAGTTACTGTAAAACAAGTATAAGAGAACTTACATCTTACTGTGCCAGTACTTGTAACTTCTGCAACTCACAAGTCTAATCAGCTTGTGGCCCTACATTTCATTCTTCTTTTTATCAAAGACTCCTAAGAACTTGTGCAAAGACTTTTCCATTTACTTACCTGAAATGCTGCATCCTCTACAAAGACTTTTCCCTGTTGACTTTGGCTTAGCCTATTGAATTGTATGACTCTTCTAAGAGGATCTGAAAGTATTTGCCCTGCTTAAGAATATTGGCAATCGCTTGTGTTCTAATAACCTTTGCCTTTTAGCAACTTTTAAGAGTGTTCTCAATGCCAACAGCAACATATTAATGTCCCCAGCACCCTTCTTACTGATGTCACCTGTGTGTGTCGGTTGTGTCTTTGGGCCATCCCAAAAGGGTCTTGTCTGATTCAGAAACTCAGAGTGTACAGAATTGAAGTGTATTACTATTATATTGCTCCCTTCTAAAGAAAGCTTTATAACTGACTGATAAATAAATCAATGATAGTTTATGCAAGAAACCTTGAGTGTAAGAGTTTATTTGAATACCTGCAACTGTGAATCTTTGTGTAACTCCACTTTTGCTCACATTTCCCCTCTTGAGATAAGCCTGGCTGCTCAATACGCCAACAAAACTGTGTAGTACAAGCTTATACCAAAGGTTGGGTTGCCTATACTTTTAGTCATAGTTGTTTGTAGTTTTCCCAGAGGGTACTGCATTCAAACTTTTCCTAACACACCTTGGTTGGATATTCATTTAATTTGGGCTGTTATACTTTTCTGTTTGGGTTGCCACTGAACCACAACCACACCCCTCTTGAGATTATAGCCTTCCCTCAGGCCACATTACCAAAAAAGGCAAAGGAGGTATATCTCTCAACTGTGCTGTTTTGCCTTTATGATTGTGTTGTCTCTTGGTTTCTAAAAATATGAGGACTGAGTAAGTGCTTTAACCTCAGCTAATCCTTGCACTCCTGCAAGGCGGAAGTCAATTCGTCATAGTAAAGTGCTGCAATATACTCTACCAACTCATTGTCTTTTCATCTTTTCCGCTTCTTGTGAAGATACATTTGCCTCTTGCAAAAAGGTCCTCATCTGGGTTTTGAGAACCAAGGCACTGTAAAATCTTCAATTTTTTAGGAAAGTGGTTATGGCCATTGACATTAAAAGATAATTTTAACGTTATTATTTTCAATGAAATCACTAAACATCATAGATCATCGACTATGTTGATAGCTTCAATCTCAACACTCGAAGTGGCCCATGGAGTCAATATTTCACATGTTGAGTATAACACTTTTTCGTTGATTAGTGTGACCATACGAATCTCAATCCAGGAGGCAATAATATTACCATAGCCACTTGAGGGCAAGGAAGAACATATAACAAACTCATTCAATGTGACTCTATCATATATAGTCTGGGTACAACAACAAACACCCAACACAGCAAACAATGGTCTGCCAAAACACAGTTGCTATTGAAAAACATTGGGCCTCATTTTAGGTTTGGCGGTATGCTGGCAGAAAATCCACCAGGATACCGGCAAACGCACCTGTTCTTTCTGACACCCTGATATCCCGGCAATACCGGGATATTACAGGTGGTGGCACAACCAGTAAATCCCCACTTCATGGAGTCCCATAGGACACCATAGGGGATTTGTGGGAGTTCTCGGCACCGGCAATACCGGTCCTGAGAATACTGCCTGTTTTATGCCAGTGGGGGCCTGAGTTACCTCCAGCTCATGGCTGAAGGGGAGTCAGGTTGCCCCCAGTGGCATACTTGTACTCTGCCAGTCTGGTAAAGTGCTGGTATATGTTAATACCGCACTTTATTACCGGACGGGCAAGGTCATAATGAGGCCCATTGTCTATTCTCCCTTCGTAGGATGCTTGGGATTGGCACCTATGAAGAAAAATACATATTACTGGTCTGGAGGGGAACAATGCCATGAGGGGAATAATATATTAAATCCAAATAAAGCAACATAATCTCACTAAGAGGGTGGGTTAATATTTGCCTCCATATCTTTAATATAATTCGTACTCCCTTATACTATCTACTATGGGCAGTCTATATTCTATGGAAAGCCATGAACATGCAGGTAAAAACTGTGCTTGTTTAAAGCTTACTCACCAACCAAGATGCCACTTTCTCAATCAGCTTAAATTAGAATTGCTTTAAAGTTCAGTTCCCTTGAAGAATCCACTGATTTCATTATATACTCCAGCCTAGCACTGACACAGAAGGCATTGGACGTCATGGCGGCCTTTGAGGAGTAAGCACTGTAACACACTATGTCAGGGCCTGCTTGCTCCAACACCCATTTGACTCACCTAGCTAGTATGGCAGCTGACACGTGGTTGAAAGGGTGACTAAGCGCTAACAGCAGTTATCAGCAGGGGACACTCACAAACTCATATTGCTTTGTCAAACAACAGACTAACAGCTGTAACCACGCCGCATACCCCTCTACATCGATCCATGCAGCACCTCCAGACAGACTGAGTTTAGAACCATCATGCTGCAAGATGTGACCAGGACCCTCTCCTTCAAAAGCAGCCTTCCTGCAAAGATGACATGCGCCACACCTCCATGATGAAGCATTAATAGGGAAAACACTCTCCTCTCCTGCTTGTCAGCAAAGCCTCCTTAGAACAAAACCTCTTACCCTATACCTCAAAGCCTGGTAAGACTCCTCTACAACTAAAGAAGCTCATATTTACCCCCACAATAACTATATCATTTCTCCAAAGCTGGTCTCCCATGTTTTGTAAAAACCATAGAGAAAACCATAGCCTTCCACCTACACAAAGGAATAGCAGAACACAGCCTTACTCAAGAATACCAATTCAGATTCCGACCCAGGGAAAGCACCAAGAAGAATGCCTCTTTCAGGTCATTGACGACCCCCTTAAGTTCATTGATAAAGGGCATGCCTGCCGTCAGGACATGCTTGAGCATTCTAATGCCTTGCGCAAAGCTGTTCTCCTAATGTTTGTGTCATACCTGGCAACAAATACCAGCTCATTCAAGTGGGAACCTATAGAACTCTCCAACATGCCATAGCATGCACATTTCCATAATGAGCCATCTTGCCCCAATTATACTCACTCTCCTGGCCAACCATGACATCAAGCTACACAAACATGCAGACAGCACACATTTAGCCCCTGATTTCTGGCCCCAACCAGGGAAATGGACCACACACTCCGTGCTGCAGGCCAGGGACAGCCCCCATGGGAATCCGCACACCCACCAAGCCAGCTGGTTAGGGAAGGGCACTGAACCTGCAAAATACAATTGCTGTTAACAGGAGATGGGCTACAACCTAAGTTCTTACCTTACTTCACTGAGACAAGGTGGATTTTCCAGGTATCTCAACAGGAACCTCTCTTTATTTATAAAAAAACACTTAATCTTTTAACTTAACCATCTTTGTACTTATGACCCCTAATTCCCTGTTTTATGATCTCCTGGTGTGCGCTCCATCTAAATAGAGATCAGTTCCGTCAGCCCACCCTCCGTGGAGGGGCCACAGGAAGAGCCAGATGGTGGGACTAATGCAACAAACCTCCTGCCTAATACCTAGTAACACCCAAAGAAAATGGCCTCTGTGGGTAGTCCCACCACATAGGGGGCCTCAGGCAGGCCACCAATTCCATCCCCATACCTCACACAGGGTTTACACCCCTCTAATGCCTTCTAGATATCATACAAACAACCTAGTTAACATTTAAGCTACTTAACATTTCCCCTAATATCCATACATAACATTTCCCCTATATAACCTTTACCATACACTTAAATATATACAGACAATTGGCAAACACTGATATAAAGACATATTATCCATTATATGACATAGGGGTGACTGCTGTGGTCAGTCACCCCTTTTCAGTATCTTCTTTGGCTCTGTGTATCTGTTGCTGGATGAGGGCCCTTGAAGTCGGGGCCCCACTGTTCTTTCATCTGGGTGGCCCCATCTGCCATCTGGGGCCACCAGAACAGATCGCATTTCCCGCCCCTCAAAACATCCTTGGATGGCCCCTTGCCTGAGTGGGAGCTTGTCCGCTTTCACCACCATGACCCATGGTCCATCTGTATATTCACGGTGACCCCTATAGCCTAGCAGGGCCACCCACACTCACCACTGCACACGCAGGCCCTTTGTAAACATCTGGGTGCCCTGTGCACCGTTGGGCCACCCACATACCCACAGTCCCATCTTGATTCCAGGCGGCGTTACCATTGCCATGAGGACACAACTATGCTCACCACCGTGCTCATGGCCCTATGAATCCTTTGCGGTCCCTCAACGCATGGGGCGGGCACTTCTCTGCAACTGGGCTGCTTTGTCATGGCAACCCGGGACTTGTCTTTGGGGTCGCCCAGGACTTTTCTTCAATGCTCCACTTTCGGGGGGGAGGGGTGGGTGAACTTTGACACTATTCACCTCCTTCGTCGCCTGACAGGTGTGCCCCGGGAGCACTTTGCTGTTGAGCCTGCCTCGCCAGTCACAAGGTGGGCCATCGGAGGCATGGCCATGATGCCTGGTTCGAGACCTCCCCTACACGGCCAGGACCGGGAAACTCTTTAATCTTCGGCCCGGGCATCACTGTGCACATTGCCTGGGCCCCTTGATGTAGATGGGGCCCATCCGATATGGCTCACCGGCCACACCGGGACCACAATAATTAAGCCAGGTTAATTCACACACATAGCCTGGCCCATAAAATGTCTTTAGTCCCTCGCGGGCTGCTTGAGGCTGCAGTCCCCCGGATGGACTTACTTTTCTTTCTTCTTCCTCTCTTCTGTCTCTTTCTACTCCTCTTTCTTGGCCTCTTTTCCCACCTTTACAGTTCTTTCTTTTTAAAAACCTCCCCTGCTCAACCCATTTGTGTGCCGGTGAGTTCTACCCTTTTGTTTTCTTCTTTCCTTTTTTGCTTTAACATTCCATCCAGCCCCATGGTTGTCATGGCCACAGCCTCAGAACACAAAACCCCACCATCTAGTGATGCGAGCAATGGGTCACTTGACTCACTTATGTCCCTTTGGGACCCATAAACACAGAGGCCCTGGCTGGACTCAGTCCTGGTGCCTTTGGCGCCAGGCTCATATAGAGATGTGAGCAGGAACACTTTATTTCAGTGCTGGAGTGCTTTTACTTTATTTCAGTGCAGGAGTGCTTTTATTTTACAAGAACTTTCCAGGAGCTGAAAGCCTTTATTCCAGAGAACATCCTCATGTGCTGACTCATCGGGTGTGGCAGGGTGTGGCAGGCAGGCTGAACCTGGTGGGCGTGGCTTCAGAAGCTCAGCTATGTAAGCTGCTCCATCCTTAAGGCCGGTGCTTTGCGTTACTGTGCACTCGCGTGCAAGGTGACACTCATCGCCGCTTGGACCAGTTTACTTACCTTTGAAACCAGGCGTTCTCCTGCATACTCACCTCCAGGAAACCGGTGCTTCATTGCTTCATCTGCAGACTCATCTCCTGACATCCAGTGATCTTGATCCCGATGCCGCAGCACCGCACTCCGCATCCACAAACTCTGACTCTGTGAAGAGGAAGAAAGACAAGGTCAGAACATCCGTACTAGGGCCGTGCCGCATTTGAACCCCACACGCCCCCTAGTTAACAATTTACCAGCTACTGTAACATTGCCGCTTCGTTCTTCATTTCCTCCGGCTGCCGCCTCGAGCTCCGCAACTTCTGCCGGGCCGGCAACATCACCTGCAAGGGAAGAAAGCAAAAGAGCAAACATCAAAAGTGAATCAGAGAACGCTGGGGCATGGCTAAGAGCGAGCTATGCACAAGCGTGGAGCTCGGGCTCCTCCATTTTGTTTTGTCCATCAGCCAGCTTCACATGTGTGTGCTAACTATCCTGGAACAGAGAGCAGGCAGACTCTGAACTAGGAAGAAGCCTGGCCCTTGAATCAGGTAAGTAAATTACTCGTGTGTGTGGTGCCTGAGCCGCGCGTGGTACAAGTCAGACTCGTGAGTGACTCGTCTGTATGCCGGTAATTACTAATCAGGACCGCCGGATTGATTTGCAGCAGCAGCCGGGGCATGCCATGATGCGGGAGACCACAGAGCCATAAGGCCAAGGGTTGACTTGTGCAACTGTCACACCTCAGGGAACCTGGCAGCTTTGGTCTAAATGGAAGCTGCGTCCTCCATTACTGGTTCCTTCATGCACGGCGAAGCGCAGAGTACGGGTCTAGTCTTTTTGCTCTATGCAATCCGTCACCAGCTCTTTAGCCCCCACTTCCGGTGTCGGATGCGTTGCAACGAACAGTTTCTCTGATCGCCTGCGCTGCCATACTCCTCGTACTTCGCTCCTCAGACTTTTGTCTACTTCCCGGTTCTAGTCTCCCCGTTCTATTCATCCCTTTCTTCTTTCCAGCTAATTCTCTCGCCTCTGTTATCCTCGCCCTTCCTCCTTCTACTTTTCCGCTCCCGTCTTCCGCCCGTCCTTTCCTCCCGTCTTGTGTTGTTTTCCCTCTGGCTCGTCTTCTTTCACTCCTTTCTACTCCACCCCCCCCCTGCCTTCAGTCCTCTGTCATCCAGTGTATCGACCTCCGCCTGTACTACGGACTGCCTTGCCTCTTCCTGATCGGCTTTATCCTGGTTCTTTCTGTGTACCGACCTCTGCCTGTCCAACGGATTGCTTGCCTCTTCCTCGATTGATTGGGTGCTACTGGAACTTTCTACCTGTGTTTCTCTGGCACTCAACTGCAGTTCATACGTTATTGTTTGCTACCCCTGGAGTTTCCTGATGGCAACACATCTCATCCGCAGAGGAGTACCTTACTGGGGTTTTTTATGCCACTGGCTTTTTCCCCACTGTTCAACGGCTGAGGAGGGCAGCCACAGTTCACCCATTGGGTGTCACTGTGGCGTCCTTTCACGGTGGTCCTTATCTACATAAAAAAAAGGTGAAGACTCGAACCCAGGATAACCCGAAGCTTACATTACACCGGAAAATCAGAGGTGAGGAGGAAGGGGAGGAAAGGGAATCAGACTCTTCACAAGTGGAAGAGGATATAACAGATCTATCTGACAGTAGCAGGGGCTGTTACGCTGGTCAACCCTTGACCCGCTCGCAGCTAGCGGCGGCCGCATCGTGGTTTGGCCTGAGGCGCAGAGTCTGTACTGGTGGGTGGTCCCGGTCCGACAACGTTGCTGGTTGCCGCCTGCATTGTTGCCTGGAGCTAACCTATGCGGGTGGCCACTGGCGCTGGACGGGGACCCTAGTTTCGCCCTCGACCTTCCCTCATAGGCCATTGGCCAAGCTGCCGGAGCTGACCTGTGTGCACTGCGACCGGCCTGTTGCTGAGGCTGCAGTGCAACTTCAGTTCAGCCAGCATCCGGTCCGGTCCTCTGCCGCATTATGGTTGGGCGTCAGGCCCTCAGTCTGGCTGGGTGGACCGGTCTGCCTGATGCAGCAATGCTGTGCAACCTGGGCGGAAGGTCTCTGCCCGTGCCCAACCATGATGCGGCCGCAGAACCGAACAATCCAACTTTTCGATTGCGATTACATTCTCCAGAATACTCAGACTCAGTCATTGTCAATGCCTCCTTTCCACTAACTTTAAAATTGGGACGTGTGCACAATTAACGACGGTGATGCATGTTAGCTGCTGCCAATTGAATGAGCATAAGGCAAAGTGCCTGTAAGCTGGCCCGGGGCCTTCCATTGCTGGATTGATTGAATTGAATTATCACCATTCACCAGTTGCTTGTGCTGCCATTAATAGGAACGCTTTGCATGTTTTCACAAGTTTGAGGCACTTTTGCCGCCTTCTTAATTTGTCATTTTCCTCACAGAATTTGCAGAAAATGTCCCCCAAATGTCTGCGTGCACGGCAGTTTGATGTTTGAAAGCGAGGCATCATGACATGAGCGTAATTCTGGGGTGGGGGACAACGGTACCTTTTTAAGAAGAACAGAGCACATGCACACAAGGACCTCTGAGTAAAGTGACTTCTTTAAAAAAAAAAGCCAGAAGTCGGAGCGTTGCCGTTGCGTTGCAGCCCACAGATATAAGTCTGTCCCAGCACATTAAAGATATATATTTGTTTAAATAGCGCATGCTGTTAAGTGATGCTGAGGGACACAAACAAAGCAAAAACAAAGATGTGATGGCTGGAAGGTTTAGACTGAATCTTAACCACTGGTATTGCTTGGGGCAACCCTCCAGACCATCGTTCTTCGCCTGCCAAGCCATTACAGAAGGGGAAAGACCATATGCAAATCAGGCTTGGCCCCACCCCAAAAGGGGAAGTCCAGCCTGAACTTCTAGGTCACATCCCTTCTGCACGAGACCACACGCATCCCCAAACATGTTTCACCCTTGTTGGGGCTCATCAGTGAGGAGTAGCTTGGGTCTCTAGGCCCGGCAGACTCGGGACCCACGTCTGGGCATACCCGTCCCACTCGGGGTGATCAAGCAAAAACAAAGATGTGATGACTGGAAGGTTTAGACTGAATCTTAACCACTGGCATTGCTCGGGGCAACCCTCCAGACCATCGTTCTTCGCCTGCCAAAACCTTCCAGCCATCACCTTTTGTGAGACTGCATCTCACCCTCTTAAGAATCTAAAAGAAAACCAGGTTTTCCGGTTTTCATTTTTGTGTTTTCAGAGATCATTATCGCCATTCTTCAGGAAAAAGTGATTTTAACTGGAAGGAATTATTCTCATTTTTACGAGGTTGCCAGTGAAATGTATGCATTCTGTCTGCGCTGCAGACTGTTTCATCCCTGCTCACACATCCACTCATAAAAACGTGGAATTTTAATGTTTGTTTGGTGCAGCATGCGTTTGACTTTGTGGTGCAGAAAGACATGGGGGGTCATTACGACCCTGGCAGTAGCCGTGCCGGTAAAAACGGCCCCGGTGGTCCCTGAAGCCAGGCGCCGGAAAAAGTGACTCCCCATTACCATTCAAGTCCCATAGGACTCAATGGGAATGGGGAGGACGTAGCACTGGCACTGTCAAAATGTCTGCGAGCAGGGGAATTTCCACCCGCCAGGTGAGACCTGGCAGGCGGGAAGGCACCCGCACGCAGAACTCGGAGTGTGCCGGTCTGGTAACAACAGAGCCAGTAGCTTACTGGCACTGTTGTTACCGGACCGGCATACTCATAATGAGGCCCATGGTTCGTAGGTAGAATGGTACATTTTATTACATCGGCCCGTTAAAAGGTTATACCCAGGGTCGGACAGGGACATACACTTGTCTCGGGCAACAATGAAAAAGTAGCCCACAGTTGCAAATGGCAATTCATTCCTTTTGTGGCACTGTTCAATAGTACCCAAGGGGGAGTGACAGTTTGTTTGATAAAATGTGATGCAGATTGTGCATTTGAAAGAATATTTATTCAGCAACACTGGTCAAAACTATTAGCCGCACAGTGAAGTAACTCATCCAACTTGCCCTCTTTGACCAAAGAAACTTGCCCACACCACCATTTTGCTTTTTTGGTTCGGCCATGGGCCTATTGCCCTACAGGCCAGTCCGAGCCTGGTTATATCTCTCAAGCCATATCAGTGTTACCAGTGAAAAAGTTCGATATAAAAGGTAGCAATTCAAAAAGAAAAGGATGTTATTCAGCATAACTTAAGTTTCAGGTGAGAACAGATGTTCTGTTGATGGGTTCTGGCACCCAGCAGTTTCCTGTAAAAAAAAGTCTCTGTCCCCTCACCACTATCCTGTGAAGTAAGAAAGTTGTTTCTGCTACAAGTCTCTTAGGTCCAATAGCTTTGTCCATGCAGGGAACATATCTTAAAGGCAACTAATACTAATGCTGCATTGCGTGAAGTCTTTTCTCTCTATATGGTCTCTGTTTATGGCTCTAAAAAGCTCTCTGTTCTGCTCCATGTGGCTGTGATATTCCAGGGAAATGCTCAAATAACTCAGCTTCATCTTCTTCATCTTCGCTGTCAGTGTCGTTGTTGTAGAAATGAATTGTGGCTTGCACTGGAAAGCTTGACAGGACCTTCTCCTTGATCTGACACACACCACTTGCTAGTGGATGTATGGCTTTTAGGCTGCACACAGATCTCTGAGGCGGGCACACGCAGTAACCTTCTGAGCTATCCTTGCATGTCCTCCCAAATTCTCCTCTTTGGGTGCTCCACTGTAGATGTCTACATGTTTTTTTTTTTTTTACAATGGGCAGTGAATCGTAGACCTTGGGACATTTTGTGGCATTTGCACTGCCTGAACCTACATTGAAGCCCAATCAAGGTGGCTAGAAATAGCTGGTCCCTTAGGAGGTCGGGGGAAGGTCTACGTGTGTAACTCATTTCTGGGCTCTAGGTGCTATCTGTACAATCGCAAAAAGGGTATTACATGCACCGATGGGATCAGCCTTCTTTATCATCCCCCTACATAGCCCATTGGAGATGAAATCCCCTGCCCTCCCCATTTACAATTTAAATGCACAGTGCCTGGTAACAACCGTTCATCTCTCGAATCTAAACTATAACCCCGACGGATAGGACTGCCCTAAAAGTAAGCTACACAAAGAAAAACACTTGAAAGCATTGCTTGGGTTTATACTGTTGAAACATAAATATGTCCTTGTGTTGAGTGTTTCATACATGCATGAAGACAGGGAGGTAAGCCGGTATGCAGGCTCTTCCAGAATACCCTTTTGCTTACCTTCTCTTTTTTTTCAATCATTTTTATTAGGTAAATTCATAAACATGTAATATAAATATATGTTGTAAACAATTTAATATTTATGCTCTCTTGGAGCTTTCTAACCATAAAGTTTGATAGGACGAGTAAATAAAATAAATATGATACGATTATTTTACTGAATAGATATTGGGACAAACAGGGGGAGACAAAGACAAGACGGAAGACAATAGGAAAAGAGGGCGGGAGGCATCAGTGATCAATAACTGGTTATACTTATTCAGGATTGTTAAGGTAATGTATAAACATGTTCCATTTTTTGTTAAATTTGAGTAAATAGTCAACAGAGAATGCATGACATTTTTCAACCCGATGAGTGGAGCAAATAGAATTCCACCAGATATTATAAGATACATTGGATGTATTCTTCCAGTTCTAAGTAATGTTATGAAAATCAATACTGATGAATACATTATATAATGCAGGCGATTCAACTTGTCGTATAAACGGGTTAACAATAGAGCCAATCAAAAGATTAGAGAGTGACAAATATTCTGTAAAATGAAAGATCATTTGCAGACATGACCAGATCTTTGTCCAAAAAGCATAACATATTTACAATTAAACATTAAATGAAGAAAATCTGCATTTGGTTCATGACAAGACCAGCAATTGTTGGGTGAGTTATCCTCTACTTTGGCAATTCTCAGGGGTATAAGGAATGCACGGTGTAGAATAAAGAAGTGGGTTTGGGTAAGATTGACAGCAATAGATGTATAAAATGACATAGTTTCCAAATTTGAGCCCACAGGTCTGAGGTAGGTTGAAAGTTCCAGTTGATCTCTCATTGCCTGATAATACTAGACTTTAATAGATTGGGAGAACAGGGATCATTTAGGAAAGCATATAATTTGGCTGCTCTAATGGAAGGGTTGCTGGATAAAAAAGTCAGATGTAGGGTAGGGGATGTTTGAGTCAGTGAGGGCAAGAATTTAGTTAGTGATTTGAGGAGGGATGTGTGAAAGGGGAGATCCGATTTAGGGATATTGTATTGTGCACAAATCTGTGAAAAGGGGATTTCTATGGAATTGTGGAGTAATTGTTTGATATATGTAATGCCGATGAGTACCATCTATAGATAATAGTGGGGTGGGGTTAGATTTGTTATAGCTGTGTTTATTGAACCAGAGGAAGATGTCATAGAAATAATTGGTTGGTAGTTATTGCAAATGGATTTGAAAAAGTGCAGTGAAGGAAATGAAGTAATATTAGGCCATGAGGATGTAGTAAAGAAGTGGGAAAGGGAAAGTGGGGAAATGATACTGACTTATATTTTGATCCATAAAGGAGCGTTTTCATAATGGGTTTCATAGTGTTTAAAGATATTTAATCGTTTTTGGACGAAGACTTTATGATACAATTGAGAGTTGGGAAATTTAACTCCACCTAAACGCTTAGGGGGTCTTAGTTTGTGGATAGCAATTCTCAGTGTTTTGTGGTTCCATAAGAAGTTAAGAAGTAGGGAATCACGTTTTTTGTAAAATTTGGTATGAATAGCTATGGGGATCATAGATAAAGAGTAGAAGATAATGGGGATGATTATAATTTTTATGGAATCAAGACGACCCCACCAAGATAAGAAGAGAGGTGATGTTACGCTCATCTGGTATCCACGGGGGCTCCCCACGATGCTGGATAGGTTGTGCGCTATCCCAGACCTTCTCTGCTTCGTTATGGGCCGGGCAGTGGATAGCGCATATGACAGGAGAATAGAGTGTTTAGATTTGGGCCCGTGGTGGGTGGACTCCCACCTCCCTCTGATCCCAAGTCCCCTCCCTTGGGGTTATTTCTCACCTTAGGTTTTTATGCGTAGAACCCTTCAGTCCTGCTTCTCTGTACAGGGGCGCGTTGTGGGTACAGGTGTTCTGTTGGACCTAGTTTCTTCACTGGTCCGTGGGCCCTCGTGTCGGTCCAGACTGGATGTGACTCCGACTCTTCTTGCTGTCTTCAGGTGAGTTATATTGTCTTTCAGTTTCTAATCTATCTCTTTGTCCTCCCTTCGTTTAGTCCTTCTTTTCGATGTTGTTTTTTTCCACTATGCTATTTCTGTAATAATGTCTTTTTGTTTCTACAGGGATGGTTGCAGTTAGAGTCTTTGACAATGCTCTGGATGAAAATGAGCTTGCAGCGCCTGACGGGGAAGATTACGGGTAAGTGTTGATGTGCGGAGCGCGGCACTGTTTTTTTTTAAAAATTATTGCAAGAGTTGCTAACCTGTATTCTCTTCCTCTTTCTTTGTGCAGTTTGCAGTGATGTTCCAGAGTGGTGAGCGAGCAAAGCGCGGAAAGATTTCAGGATACGCTGCTTACCCAGGTAAGTGCTGTTAATAATGCTGTCCTTGTTTCTTCACCTTTGCAGGTTGCGGTGAGATCTGGCATGGCATGCGAGGCAAATGAAGCGCAGGATGGATTCGGGATCCGTTGCTTACTCATGTAAGTGTGGTTATTGATGCTGTTCTTGTTCTTCCAGGTCGGTGATGGCATCCTGATCGATGGCTTCAGGATCGGGCCAGAGACAAGCAGGTAAGCAGGAGCTGGACACAGTGAGTGTTACGCTGCAGGAGTGCAGAATATTTCAAAGTGTGTATTCCAGTTTGGGCGTGGCTTATATAGCGAGCCACACCTGAAGGCCCAACCACACCCAAAACACTGGTCTGCATAGTTCAGTTCTAAGAACTGAGCTGTGTTACAGGACTCCATGTTGGATTGAGATCCAAAACTGGTACTTGCCCTATTCCTGATAATGAGCCTGGCGCCAAAGGCGCCAGGACTGACTCCACATGTTCTTAGGATGGTGTTTAAAGGCCCTAGGGCCACTGTTAAGGGCTGTAGTCCCACTGTTGCCAGGGGGCTGTTATACCCGAGGGGGTTAGGGGCATGAATTGTGACAGGTGACCATCCCGAGATCATTTTTGCTACTTTTTGATTATGAGGTTGGTATTGAGGGTAATAGTGGTGTGAATATCTTTAGCAATGTGAAATCCTAAATATTTGATATGTGAGGGTTGCCAAATAATGGGGTATTGGTTGAATTACAAACGCTAGTTAGAGGCATAATCTCAGATTTGTCAAAATATAATTTGTAGCCTGAAACAATAGAGAAATGATTTATGGTAGAAATTAAATGCTGGGGGGAGGAGGCAGGATTTGAAAGATAGAGTAGGATGTCATCAGCATAAGCAGATCATTTTATTTCTATTTTATTAATGGAGATACCTTTGATGATGGTGTTTGTTCTGATACTCGGTAAAAGGGGTTCTAGTGCAAGGTTAAATAATAAGGGTGAGAGGGGGCAGCCTTGATGAGTACCACTTTTTATTTGGAAAGAAGAGGAGAGGGAATTGTGAATGAGAATTCGGGTGGTAGGAGCGGAGTATAAGACTCTAATCAGATTAATAAAATAAGGAGAGAAGCTGTGCCATTTTAAGGAATGGAGCATAAAGGTCCACTATAAACGGTTGAAGGCTTTTTCTTCGTCAAGGGCCAAGAGGGCTAAGGGTCATACGAATTCTGGGAGTGAGAAAGGGTATTAAACAAAGCCTAGTGTTAGATGAAGCATAGCGATTTTTGACAAAACCAGATTGGTCAGTGTGAATAAGTTTAGGAAGATATTTTTCGAAACGTTTTGCCAGAATTTTAGCAAATATCTTAAAGTCGGATTTGATAAGGGAGATAGGGCTGTAGTTTTTAACTAAAAAGGGATCCTTACCAGGTTTGGGAAATAGTACAAGACCAGGGGCTTTGACCAATTTCAGCAAAGTAAGAATATAATTGTAAGAGTTTTGGTGCAGTTGACTCAATAAATGTTTTATAGAAGTCCACAGTAAAACCATCGGGACCTGGGGCTTTATTGGGTTTGAGATCTAATGTGGCTTTCTTCATTTCTGTTAAGGATATAGGTGTATTAAGGGGGAGAAATGTCGATGGGATCTGAAGAGATTTTGTTATTGTTTTCAAAGAAAAAATGGATTTCGGAAGTCTTAATAGAGGAATCAGAGGAATATAGGTTGGAGTAAAAGTCCACAAAGGCTCTATTTATATCTTTTTGATTGGTTAAACTTTTAACATCGGGAGAGATGATATGGGTGATGAGCGATTTTTCTTTTTAGACAGGTGCTAACATTTTTCCAGCTTTGTGGGATCCACTGTATAATTTGGATCTAGATTGAAGTATAGAGTTTTTTTTTATTTATATATTTATTTTTCAGGTTTTCGTTTAGGAAACAAAAGGTTTTTTTTTACCAAAAAAAGGAGGTTCGGGGGGACCCCCCCCCCCCAAAAAAATGTGAAAATACAAAGCAAAAAAAAATTCAACCATTTGTCTTTCGACCAAATTGCATTGACCATTTGTCCTGTCCATACCATTTATTTTCGACCAAATGACCTGTAACCTTTGCAACATTAGGATCAGGATTAGCATAGTACGGCCTTTCAAGATCTTTAATTGAGGCCAAAAGTGTGTTATGAGTAGATTCGGATTGTCATTTTTTAATATCAGAGAATTGGATTATAAACCCACGGAGGGAGGCTTTGAAAGCATCCCAGTTATTATGCGTGGAGGTATGTTCTGGACAATTGTAGAGAAAGAAATCTTCGAAGAAAGAGTTGGTTTTGTCGATGAAGGATCTGTCTTTAAGGAGAAATTAGTTAAATCTCCATCTTGGAGAGAGTTTAGGTATAGATATCCATTCTAGAGCAGTAGAGACAGGTGCATGATCAGAAATGTTTATGGGGCCGATCTCAGAATTAATAAAAGCAAAGGCTAGGGAAGGGCTAATGAAAATATAATCCAGCCTAGAAAATGATTGGTGAGGGGAAGAGTACGAAGTATAATCCTTTATATCTGGGTGACAAAAGCACCAGGAGTCAATCATATTGAGATTTTGTAGCAAGTTGAGGAAACTATTGCGAGATTTGGAGTTGGCAAAATTGGAGGTAGATTTGCGATCAAGGGTAAAGTCAAAAACCTGGTTTACATCTCCACAAAAGATAAGTCTATCTGGACTCTTCTGAGCAAGCTTTAGATTAGAATTGAACCAGAAAAGGGGGTTTAGGCGCGTTGGGGCCATAGAAATTAATTATAGTTATTGCAAGTTGTTAATAATAGCTTCTATCATGATCCACCTACCTTCAGGATCTTTTTCTTCATTAATTAATGTGAAGTTTAAGTGTTGATTGATCAAAATGGAAACAGCACCTTTTTTGTCTAAAGCTTTTGAGAAGAGTGTATGGTTGACCCAAGAGGCTCTGATTTTGAGGTTTTCACTATCGGAGCTCAGATCGGAGACATGCAATATCTGCAGTCATTTTTGTAAGTTGTGTAATTATCTTGTTGCATTTAATGGGGTGATTTAACCGTTTAACATTCCAAGTAACAAACTTAATAGACATTTGCAATAAAAAGGTTGATAATGACAAAAGTGAAGAGCGGAATGAATGCTAAAACTATGAACGTACCCCTATATATATCATTTTAAGAGAATTAATGAACCAGTGGAGTAATAACTTCCATAAGTTGTGGTATCGCCGGAACACATAGGGAGGAACAGAAGGGTGGGAAACATGACAAAAAAGGAAAAGACAATTAAGAGTATGTAAGGGAAATATTAGTGTTGATATAAGCATAAGTAATGGTAAAAGAGCTGAGAGTGATTCAAAGAACAAGAGATGAAAATAAAGTCAAACAATTCTAAGAACATGAACGGATAGAGTATCAAATGGAGCAATTATATAATAATATAATAGTTAAACATGGGGTAAATTGTTGGGTTGACAAGATAATGGCGAAGTGCAATAAAAGTATTATGTCGATCAAGTTTGTCGGGTTGAAAGAGAAGGATCTGTGGTTTTTATGGGAGATCTCGATTTATCTCTATGATGAGCAGAAGAAGGAGGAGAATGAAGAGGAATTGAAGAAACAGATCTGCTACGTTTAGGGGTAAACTTGATATGTTGGATTGTTTGGTTTTCTGAAAGAAGGTGTTTGGAGTTGTGGGTCTGGCTTAGAGGAACTGAACGAGGAGTCTAGGGAAGTTGTATCCATCTGCATAACTTGAAGGGATTGAAGCAAATTGAAGAGATTGCTTGGTTCTGTGAATTATTTAGTAGGACCATCAGGAATGGTAATTATCATCTTTGCGGAATCAAGCTGTCCATATCTGATGTCAAGGGACTTCATAAGAAGTCTCATATCAAGGATTTTTTTCCTCTTGGCTTGAGTGATTTTGGAGACGTCTGAAGAGATCAAGATTCTTTTACCCTGAAAAAGAATGGAGGAATTCTTTCTGGGAGGCAGTAGAGTTTGACGTGCTTGTTGATGTTTTAGGAAGCAAGCAATGAAAGGTCTAGGCATGGTGTTGTTAGAGAAGCAAGACCTTATTCGATGAGTACGCTGCTGTTCCAATGAAGGTGAAAAAGTGATAACTAAGGTGTAGGTGATCCATTTGGTAAGAAAGTTAATGGGGGTCATCTTCAATTTTCTCAGGGATCCCATAGAAGGGTAGGTTTTCTCTACAATTTCTGTCATCTAATTCGTGACATCACCTTCCAGTTGCGCAGGTCTCAGTTGCATGTTTTCAAGCCCTTCCACCCTATCCTTGACAATAGCAACTCTTTCTTCTGCTTCATCTAATCTGCCAGAAAATATCTTAATGTCATTTATTTTTTAATCCTTTAAGCTCTTCTTGTATGCTAGAAGAGCAGGAGTCAAGTGTGGAGACGGAGGAACGGATATTGCTGAGTTCCTCTAAAATCTTTTCCATACAGGAATTAAATGGAGAATTGTTAGATATGGGCACATTTCTGATGTTATCAGTCATGTTTGATAGTAAAGGCAGCTGTTGTGAGCCAGAAGTTGAAAGAAGTTCAATATAACATTGAATAAATGCAAGATGTAATATTCAGTTCGGCCAGCGGGTGTCAGTAATGAGTAGGCCTCCACTGCGCAGTTGCAGCCTGGGAGTAGAGTGATTTATGGACCGGATGACGTGAGGCAGGCTTCTGTGTGTGAGGAAAAGGGCCCCCACGATGGACACATGCGGCGGCTTGCCGGCTCAAACAAGCTGCAGCAACAACAGAAACGGGAGTGCCTTGAACAGTGCGGCGGCTCCGGGAGACCGAGGGGCTGCAATGGCACACTGCATGGCATTCAAAGAGGGACCCATCCGGAGGTAAAAAAAGAACGTGCCTCTCACTGTCTCAAAGGGCACACCAAGGTGTGTGCTCGGCACCAGCAAGCCTTCTCTATCAGTCCTCACGGCGGGCGCAGCAGCTGGTTCCAGAGACAAACTATGACAGAGGAAATCTGAGGAGGTGCTGGTGCATCACCGTTCCACACAAGTAGTCACAAGCACTGCAGTAAGAATGTTCGTTGCAGTTAAAGATGTGAAAACGTTTCTAGATTAATGTCCTGCTGTTGATAACACTGTAAAATAGTGTTTGGGGGTTGAGAAAGTCAATGTTAGCTGTGCATGTTTAAGTAATTATCTCGCTGTTCAAGGAGCTACGCACCTATGCTGCCATCTCCGTTGCAGCTTGGCCACAACCCCATGCTTACCTTTTTATCACAAGCTGTCCTATCAGATAATTGATGCTTCCTGTTGATGTTCAGGCTTTTCAAACTTCTGTTAGTTATCATACACCATAGCAAAACACAAGAGGTGTTGGCTTTAGAATTAATCCTTACCTCTGGCATTGTTCTCGGAAACACTCCAGACCATCGTTCTTCTCCTGCCAAGCCATCACATCTTTGTTTTTGAGATATCATACACCACAATTGTTCAGATGCGGTTATTGCCACTGATAGTAAAGCAAACACATTTTTGAAATGCTGCATTCTCACCCGATATATACATATATAATCTATATAAATATATATGAATGTTGGTTCTAAGCCAAAGCAATACATTTCAGATTTGTCTCCTCTTATTTGATATGCAGCAGAAGTGGTCTCCCAAAGAAGAGTGAACAACAAAACAAATGAGGACACCCGAGAATTCATCATTTGCTTGAATAATAGCTTCTGATTTAGCAGTACTAAAAGTAAGAATATGTCTACACCTACAGGAAAACCCAATGATCCAAAACAGAGGTCAATACTTGACCTATTTCCTTAAAAACCAAGAGGAGTGGATGATGCACCGGGCTCTGATTCAAGCAAGCGAAAGAGGTCTTCTGACGGTACCTTGAGTGGCAGTTCAAGCACAGCTGTACATGTTGTCCAACCATCGGCCAGCACATCAACTCTTTCTCGCAGTGGAGATGCTTCTTCGGGTGCAGACATTGCATCAACACCTACATGTGCTGACATTGATCCGAGATCTTCACATGCTGAAACTTTGCCTGGAGCTCCTTCTTCCTTTGCTGACATAGCTTCTCCTTCATTTGTAGTGGCCACTGAAGTATCTTGTTCACGTGCAGACATTGGCGTGATGGTTTCACATGATGCTGACCTAAGCAATATTTCATCTTTCCTGGATAACACTGAATGTTCTTTCAATCCAGATGTTGAGGATTGTTCTTCCTCTGTTGGCATGTTTGAGGATCCCTCCTCTGTTGCTTGTTCCTATGACATTGTATTGATCAGGGAGAGGCCAGGCAGCTCTTGGTTGCAGAGTGATGGGAGTATGCAGATGCGTCAAGCTGAGCGTAGCATTCAGAGAAGATCTCCAGCTCCTAATTTAGATGACAGTGTTGTGACTGATCTGTCACCAAATCAATACAGTGAACCTGTACAGCCAAATCTCTTAGATACCCTGTAACTGCTTCCTGTATGTTTAATGGAGACTACAAAACATGCCCTTGGCTGGAGTATTCACTTCTGAAAGATAAAGTGTACTTCTTTGCATGCAGACATTTTGGTTCTACTTCCGGAGTAGGGGAGCATGTGTTTGTTTGTTTGTTTATTCACTTATTACGCGCACCAGACCCGGAGGTAATAGGGTGCGACAGAAAGGCAATGCAAGGCTTACATAGTTATGCAGTAAACAGGTATGTACAAAAATAATGCAGAGGCTTCAGTATTTACAGGCACAAAATTAAGTAAAAATATAAAATCTATAGAACTAAGTAATATATCATGTACAAGTATACAAGTTGCATAAAACTGCACTCTGTGGAACTGTAAGAGGGTGCTAACTAAGATTACAGCAATATGCAGTGGTCAAATATGCAGATTATGGGAAGTAGTATGCAGATTATGGGAAGTAGTACTCCTTAGGATACTTAGATTTGTAGTTGATCAAGATTCCACTTGCGTTACAGGTGGTGGCAGGGGCTAATTTGTTTGGACAGAGAGGGGATGAGAGGGAAAAGTAATTAAATCCGCATGGACAGAAGATTTGGGAGATTATGGGTCAGACAAGATAATGTGTTTTATGACATTTTTGCTAAAGAGTAGGTATGGTTGGTCAGTTCGCAAGTCTTGAGGAGGTGAATTCCAGGTTTTTGCCGCCATTACAGGGAAACTATTACCACCAATAGTGGTGAGCCTATATCTAGGTATAGCCCGGCAATTAGTGTTGTCGGCTCTAGTAGGTCTAGAAGAAGTTCTTCTCTGAAGTTTATCTGTCAGGTAGCTAGGGGCAGCGTTGTTGAGAGCTTTGTGAGTGAGAGACAGTGTCTGAAGCTGTATTTTGTGATTCATAGACAGCCATTTATGTTAGCGTCTGTTGGAGGAGATATGAGTTATTTTATTTATGCCTAGGGCTTCTCTTAAGGCATTCTTTTGTAATATCTGAATCTTTCGGATAGTAGTTTTATTGGGGCCACAATATAAGGCATTACAATAGTCAATTCTGGAGAGTATTAAAGCTCTAGCCAAGATCAGACAGCTATCATCTGAGAGGAATGGCTTACCTGCTCTTAACAGTTTACAGGTGTAAGCTGTGGATGACATTAAAGACTTTAACTGTTTGTCAAAAGATAATGTAGAATTCAGGTAGAAAGCAAGGGTTTTTACTTCCTTGGAGACTTTGATAGTATTACCGTCAATGTTAAAGGAGGAAAACTCCTTACCTAGTTTTCTGATAGTAGCCTGTGTACCAAGGATTATCAACTCAGTCTTGTCGTTGTTTAAACATAGGCCATGAGTGGCCATCCATGCTTGGATGATAAGGTATATTTTGTTCACCAACTCCGAGTCCTTACTATGATCCCCAGAAAGCGGGAGGAGAATCTGAGTGTCATCAGCATAATTTGTGTAGGTGACACCCAGATGGTCCAGATCATCGAACAAGGGTTTGGTGAAGATGTTATAGAGAGTTGGCGAGACACATGAGCCCTGCGGAACACCTCACAGGATAGGGGTCGGGTCAGCAGCTGCCGAGGGGGAGAAAACTCTCATAGTTCTCTCACTCAGGAAGGATTCAATCCATCTGATAGCCTCAGGGGAGAAATGGCCGGCTGTGTCAAGGTGTCTGCAGAGGACCTTGTGGTCAACCAGGTCAAATGCGGCTGAGAGATCCAGTAGGAGCAGAAGTACTGTCCTTCCTCTGTCTCTCAGCTCATCTATTTGGGATTTTAAGTCGATTAGAGCTATTTCCTTCCCATGTAATGGGCGGAAACCAGATTGTCTATTACCTAACAGTTTGTGAAATTCAAGATGTATTTGAATTTGAGTATATGGTGCTTTGTCCAACATTTTTAGTAAAAATGGAACCGTAGTAATGGGGCGGTAATTAGTGGGGATGAGGGGATCTAGTGTTTGCTTCTTGAGTAGAGGGAGTACCCAAAATTGTTTAAGGTTAGCAGGGATAGAGCCTAGCAAAGGAGGCGTTGATCAGTTTAGTGATGAAAGGGGAAGTTCTCTTGCAGCGTCCTTTTTTAGTTGTGCTGGGCAAGTATCGCCTTTGCAATTAGAAGGCTTCAGTGACAGGATTACTTTCTCAACTTTCAAATAGACATTTTGGAAAAGTGGAAAAGATTATTGTGTGCAGTTGGTGATACACTAGGCGAAGGTTTTTTGGGCGAATGCAGTAAATTCAGTGCTTCTTTTTTTTGCTGTATTTTGTTTTGGAGCATGCTGATTTTGTTAGCTAGCGCCTGTTGGATGTCTGTACACCAAGATTTGTCTTTAGTGCAGATATCAGGTACAGCTATTGGGGACTCTAGTTCTTTTAGAATGGAGAGGAGTTCTTTCATGCTAGAGTTGGATTTGGCGATGCATTCATCATAGGAGTCGCGTTTACCCCGACAGATTTCTTTCTTATAATGCGAGGAGAGTGAAACTAATTTGGCTCTGTTCTCATTAGTAGGGCATAGTCTCCATTTAGTTTCACTCTTTCTCTTCAAGATGTGAAGGTCTTTAAGTTGTGGTGTAAACCATTTGTTTAAGTGGGCAATTGGTTCACTGGATCTTGGTTTAATGGGGGTGAATTTATCCAGTGTGGTGAGCATAACCTTATTATATTCATGCACTAAGATGCTGGGATCAAGATTTTCAGACAGTGCGTTCAGGGTAGGGAGTATCACAGGTATTACTTTCTCTGCTGAGATACTTTTTTTTATTTCTGGTGAGGCAGGGTGCCGCTAATGTGCATGACAATGTTCCATTTGCTGACATTGGCTTCAGTAAATGGGAAAAAATAGGTTGTAGTTTAAAGAAACACACTGCTTCTGGGAAGGAGAAATAATCAGTTGTGGCTTGGACAACCTTTAAGTATGCACAACAGAGTACAGACCCTCAACAGTCCATTGTTTCCATGCTAGGAAAGGTTGGAGACCAAGAAAGAAGAGAATCTGCAACATGTGCTGCATTTACTAGAGGTTGTATTTCTCTTGGGTTGTCAAGGGTTTGCTTTCCGAGCTGCAGATGAATCGCAACATTCCGATAATAAGGGAAACTTCATAGAAATATTGCATTTGCTGTCTGATAATAATGAAATTCTTAAAGTCAAAATGGATGGGAGATATGGCCACTACACATCTCCCAAGTAGCAACATGACATGATCTCAGTTGTGGCAAATACTGTATGTCAGAACATTGTTAGGAAAGTGACAAATCACTTTGCGGTGTTGGTTGATGAAACCAAAGACATTTCACATAAAGAAAAGCTGAATTTTGTGATCTGGTTTGTAGATAAAGATGGGAACATTCAGGAAAAAGAAAGCCATGGGATGTTACCAACTGGAGAAGTTGGATGCTTCCAATTTAGCTGTATCCATTGATGATTCTGTACGCAAAGCTGGCCTTGACTGGAAGACTTGTGTGGCCCAATGCTATGATGGGGCATCAGTAATAATGAGTGCCTGTTTCAATGGAGTGCAAGCCAAAATCAAATAAATTGCTCCACAGGCTATTTATACTCACATGCCATGCACATCGTCTAAACGTTGCGTTAGTGTAAACTATCACTAACATACAAACAGTAAAAGACTTTGCAGGTTGTTTGTGTTCCTTTCGCAAAGTTCTCCTTGACACAAACTCTTTGTAAAAGCTCCAAAGGGAAGTGGTCTGATAGTATACAATTCAGAAAGACTTGCTGGCACTAGATGGTGTTATTGGTACGCTATTATTTAAAAAATACAGATTCGATTTGAGACCATTGTTGTTGTTCTTGAATTGCAACAACTTGACAGTCTAGTTCAGAAGCCAGAGGACGTCCCTGAAATATTCAGAGCTTTCAGTTTTTGATAACTTTGCTAAGTATGGAAGCGATTCTGCAAAAGATTAATGTGTTATCTGAAGAACTTCAGAGAAAGGATATTGATTTGCCAAAGGCGAGTGAACTAATTCAATTGGCGAGAACTGACCGTGTCAACCTTCGAAAAGAACGTCATTGGATGCAAATCGTCAATGACGCAACAGGATTGGCAGAACAATGTGCTATTGAAACAGTTGAAGACCACAACCGAGGAGCTTTACCATTAAGGCAGCACCAACTGAGCAGCAAACTAGCATAATAATTTGTTGGTACTACTGTAGGGAAGAGGCCTGCCCATTATGAGGATAGAATTCCACTGACTGAATGGTTAAAGTAAGAGGTGTTTTTCTCCACCTTAGATTGTAAGTGAGTTGAATGCTCATTTTACAGATAACATGGGGCTAATCAAGGCTTCTGGCATGTTCAATCCAAGGGCTACACATTTCTTGGAATCGTCACCTGGAGATGTCCTTGCTGAGCACTACCTCAGGAATCAAGTAAATCATGTTAACTTGCATTCAGGCCTTGCGACTGCAAAGAGCTTTTTATCTGACAAGACTATGGCAGGTATTCACTCAGGTACTACCTCCGTACATAATCAGAAGGATTTTCTGAGGTCCTAAACCTATTGAATATCGTCCTTGCATTGCTAATTACAACTGCAACAAATGAGAGGTTCTTCTCCTGTTTGAAAAGAGTTAAAAACTATTTGCGAAATAGATGTGGAGACAAGAGACTTGGTGATTTGTTGGTAATGGCATGTGAACCTATGGAGGTTGACAAGATCAATTTGAGTGATGCCATTGACAGATTTGCTGACATGCGGCACAGGAGGTATCCTCTGAAAAGATGAATCATTATCTTCTTTGACAGTGTGCTAGTTTATAGATCACTTTCCAGTTACACCCTTCTTTTCTTTTCAAGTCACAGACCTAATCAGTACCACATACAGTCTTCAAAACCATCTGCCACCGTCCCACACTACCAGACTCCTCATCATGAGGTCAGCCATGCTACATCGCTGATGCACTACAACCCTTTCTGTGTCTACTTTCAAAACACTGTCTGCTATGCTGTTGAGTTTTGTCAGCATCCTTTTGTTTACCAGTGAGCTTAGCAACAACTGACCATTACATCAGAATAAATCCCACATAAGAAAGGCACCATATAGAGTTCCAGCCAGCCTTGTGTGCCCTCAATGGCAGCATCTGCCCCACTGCCAATCTCCTATTGATTTTGAGTCCAAGCAACAGTGAGACATACGATCAGTGCTTTCCTGTGAAGACAAACAGGCACTGCTGGTAGCACAGCCAAACACATCTGCCATACTGCCAGTCTCTGATGTCCAGACACCCAAGGAATGACTAGCCGCCATCAGCATCTTCTTGCCAAGTAAGCCATGAGCTGCACCACAGCCAGAGTTTTGTGCTATGAAAATATTTGATTTGCTATCCTGCCTGCCTGCCACTTCTTGATGGACCATCTAAGCAGCATCTCCCTTTTATGCCGCCAGTCACCAGCTTCCCCACAGTTAGAGTTCTGTCATCAAAATAGCATCGGCCGTGCTGTCTTGTAGTCAACCAAACAACAATGAGACACACCCAGGCACCATCCACATCATAGCCAGTGTTCTATGGCATCAAAACAGCACCTGGCATAGTGGCAGTAACTTCTCTGGCAAAGACCTGCAGCACCACTGCCAGAGTTCTGTGTCTTGATTTGTTGCCAATGAACACTCACAGCCCTCCTATGTGGTTTACGTTCACCTAAGCAACAACCTGCCTTTCAGTCTGATTCTTCGCCTTACAAGAAGACAGACATGTACCATTTGTTCCGCAGCCCAACTCTTTTGCCATTGAAACAGCAGCACTGGACAAGTCTGCCAAGCCATTGTTCTGCTCAATCTGGTAAGAGACTACATTTTAAGTCTTATGATCAGAACAGTGAATGAAGAACAACTATTGGGCATTACCCACTAATCTATACAATAGTGCTAATTGTTGGAATGTGTACCTCTACAGAGAGGTATGGGGTGTAGAGGATAATGAACATGCAGGAACAGAAACCTAGGCATATAAAGGGTGTTGGTGAGTGTGGGAGTGATGCACAATGCAGCCAGGATTTCTTTCTCATAAAGCATGGGAACATGAGACATGAGGCTGTTGGTACTGATGTTGGCATCACTCAGAAACACACTGTACATCTTTAACTATTCTGTTTGCTGCCAAAATCACACAAGAACAAGTGTTACACCAAAAGCCTCACAAGAGTACAAGGAAGAAGATGGATCTTGATCTTGGTTTTTCTGGATGCGAGTATAACACCTGCCCATCCTTCAAATGTGTGCTGGGCACAGGAGATTTGCACGCAGGGTAATGCAAGTAAGGATGCAGCATGAGAATGGCAAAGCCCCCCATAAATGGAATAACAGGTTTTCAATGTTGGTAATCAGGTTTTGTAACACACTAAACTTGTATAGAAATAACTTGAAATGCTTTGTTCCTCTTGAGTTATGCAAGCACTTTGAAGAGATACAGGAAGTTGATCAGATAGTAGTATTTGTCAATGCACTATTGAAAACCCGTTTTAAACTTACCTGTAGGTTCCAAAGGAGATGAATATCGAAGAAATCTGGCTGTTTTGTGCAGAAATAATCAGGTCCATGAAACAACTGCAAACAGTACAACAGAACAAGTCCTAATGAGAGGTAACACTTATCAAATCAGAAGAAAATTGGTAAGTACCCAAATCATTGAAGACAGTGGATGCCATTGACTATAAGAACGAATGTTCTCTGGTGAAATATTCTCCCCCCCCCCTTCTATCCTGGCTTTCACCTATCCCAATACCTGCCTATTTGCTCCGTCCCCCAGAATGTGATTTCACTCTTTAGTCATGTTGAAATAACAAGGTTGATCCACATAAATAGGGGATTTGGGTGCATACACTTCCCGTGGTAACATGGACCTTGACACACTTCTACAGATGATAATCCATTCTTGTATGAAATGTATGTCACATTACAGTGATATCGTAACTATATTTTTCTTAGTGCACTGAGGGATAATGCTTTATAATGCCACTTCCTGTGATGTTATGTGGGAGCCGGGGCAAATGACATCACTTCCTATGGGACTGAGTCAAATTACATCACGTGCTGTGTTGTCACTGTGGGGGGGTGTCGTGTGATATCACTTCTGGCATTTTGGTGAAATGACGTCCCTGTCAAAAGAGCTACGAAATGTAACAATATTACCCTCAGAGCCCAAAGGAGCTGCATTTGCTGTCACTACAGGACAGAATCGACTTCCAGATCATTTCCTTCTCATACAATGCTCTGGAGACCAGCCACTGAACTACCTGACCATGTATAGACCAGCACAACACAAGACAATGTAACATCACCAGCCTGGCGAAAAATGTAAGAAAGAACAAAAGAAAAAAGAAGCCTTCTCAATCCATCAAGCAATTCATTCATGCTCGATCCAGATTATTAATTCCTAAAATATATTAAATGTAAACATACAGTAATTTATTCAAAAATGAGCAAAACAAATCCTTGCTCAAATAGTCAGAAGTTAAAACTTTAATTTAGTCGTGCGGAGCATTCATTATCAGGGCCGCAAATCTTTGCAATACATGTAGATCATGGAGATATACCGCCAAATATGGAGGATAATTAAAACAATAAATCTGTTACAGTACATATTAATTTAATCGATGAAAGGGCTTTTGTCGCAGTGGCACTGAGAGTTGAATTTCAACTCTAATAGCATAAAAGTTACCATCTACATTGGGCACGCTGCCTGCTTTGTCACATACTCAAGAGTGTTTAACATATATTTCTGGGGGTCGTAGTGGAGCCCAAGATGCACCCTTATGAGGTATTAATTAATGGTGTAACGTGTAAGCCTAAGTTGGATACGTCTTATGTTAAACACAGCCACATCAAAATGTTACTCCTAATTCTAAATACCTTGGGTAGAACTCTTGGTATTTACGTCTCTTTGTCATTGTGACAATTTTAGACAACACTCATTCAATTAATTGCTTGTTCCTTTCCTGCACTCCCTATTGGTGTTTCTGCTGGTACCTCTTCTGCGTACCTCATAATCTTTTGAGTGACTGAGGTGGGAGGAGAAAACAGAATAGTTCGGTTTGGACGGGTAATCAACCCTTTGACGTGTATGGATGGATAATGGTTTGGCGGGTGAGTGAACAGACTACATGGAGGGTGACACCCGTCAAAAGTGTGCGAGTTGAAAGTTTTGCCTTATGTGAACTAGAGGACGTCTTTGTTTCAGGGTCTATGATGCATATAATGGCGCACCATCCTATCCAGGTTAGTCAATGGAGTACTTGCTTTGCTAAAAGGTTCCTTCCTCTCCTTATTTTCCATTATTTACATTGTATGAAATTGACCCATGAATAGACTGCATCAAGGAGCTCATGATATCTTTCACAATAATGTGTGTAGGTGTAGCATTGTCATCACAGCAAATTCCCAGCCATAACTTAAATGGGCTTGATTGACTAATGTCGGCTCCATTTCCTTGTGTTAAGAGTATGTGGCTATGGGGCCGGGTACAGCCTGCAGTATTTTCATGAACTAGTTGTCTAGTTTTTATATACTGCTCATTTCTTCATATCCCTGTGGTCACCTTTGTAACACAACATTTCCTTCTATGTACCAGCGTCTTGGGAAAAAGCCATATGTACATCAGGAAGCCTCCTTCCCTCATGGACTTCAGACATAAAATAAAAATGCTACATTCAAGCTAGTCAGCTGCTGCACTGGGACCATGACTGCCCCACTTCAACCTCTCCCCCAACCTCCTCTTATACTAGGGCACAGACATATTACGAGGGTTTTTATCGGCGGCAGACCTAGCTTTGAGCAGCAACAGTGTGCTTTACAAGTCATAGGAGGAAGCATACAGAGAGGGAAGAAGAGATAAAAGGGAGAGGGAGCTAACAGCAGGGAGAGCAGTTTGGCATCAGGAGAGTAGCAACCAGTGGAGAAAATGGGAGAGGAGAAGAACACACATTCTCAGGTTAGGTGGGAAGTGTTTGTGGACCTAGTTGTTAGGGAGTAGCCATTCCTTGAAGGGAAGGGCCTTTAGCTCCTGCCTGAAATGTAGAAGCAAAAGGGAGAAGTCTTGTGTTGACGGGGAGGAGTGTTCCAGACTCCAGGGGCGCAGAGAAGGCCTCTCTTCTAGTTCTTTTAGTCCTGCACCTGTGGAGTTCAAGTGTGCACATGTCCTTCCTTCTGGGGGATAGCAGGCCCCCAGAGATACTGGGCTTTTCAGCGAAGCAGCTTCAGGACTTGAGGGCAACAAACTTGAAAATGATGCAGCATGAAGGTGATATGTGCTTGCAGCCAGAGCAATTGCAGTTCAAATAGGGTTGGGCTGATGTGGTTGAAATTGAAGAGTCTTTTGATGAGGCTGCTTCAGCATGTATGACACATCTCAGGGGTGCCAGGGTGGTCACCAGAAGTCCTTCCAGCAATCCTTGCCACCACCCAGCTGGGAGAGGACCAAGGCTTGGACAGCAGATATGAAGTGGTTTGCATATTGAACTATCTCAATAGAAAACTTACCTCATCCCACAAGCAGAAAACAAGGGCCATTCTGGTTATGATGCAAAACCTAAAAGCACTGAAATTCGCCAGTTGTGGTTAGCAATGAAAGGATAACTTACCCTCTCCCCATAATGAAGTGCTCATGACATCTCAAATGACATGTTCGATGACAACATTTACAACGTCTCATGTTGATCTCTCCAATGACATCACCATTGTCTAAAGTGGAAGAAGTTTTGGGTATAATGTGCAGAAGTATGCAAGGAACATGTTTACAGCTAAACGTAATAGCTGATGGATAGAAGGTTTAGAATTAATCTTAACCTTTGCCATTGCTCTGTGCAACCCTGCAGACCATAGTTCTTTGCCTGCCAAACAATTACAGAAAGGGAAAGACCATATGCAAATCAGGTTTGGTCTCACCCCAAAAGGGGCAGTCCAGCCTGAACTGCTTCTTCACATCCCTTCTGCGTGAGACCCCAACAAGCATCCCCAAACATGTTAGGGGCTCGATGGGCCTCATCAGCAAGGGGGAGCTTGAGTCTCTAGGCCCAGCAGGCATGGGCCTCACATCTGGGCATATCCGTCCCACTGAGGGTGTCTGCAGCAAAACAAAAGAGCTGATGGCTGCAAGGTTTAGAATTAATCTTAACCTCTGGCATTGCTTTGTGCAACCCTGCAGGCCATAGTTCTTTGCCTGCCAACCAATTACAGAAAGGGAAATACCATATGCAAATCAGTCTTGGTCCCACCCAAAAAGGGACAGTCCAGCCGAACTGCTTTGTAGGCCATAGGCTGGGGGAAGTATCATCAGGGAATGGTGATAGAACAGGCTTTGTTGGCAATGCAAATAGGAGTAGTGCGGTTGGTTGTGCAGAACCTAGTGTACCAACTGACAATGAGGGGAAGTGGTATCCTCGGGGCATCACTGTGGAATAGGCCCTCTGAGCACAGTTGGCATCTGTTATCTGCCCAGGGCATGGCAGCAAGCCATGCCCAGTGTGCATTACTCACAGGACTTGGGGATGTAATATCATTTATCCCCCCCCAGAATATGTGTTTGGTGTGTCATGCAGGGATCTGTTTTTGAAGTGGGGGGAGGGGCTGCTTACTATGTAAGCTGCCCTCTCCCCCCTGGCCCCTAAAGCATGGGGGCAATACCCTGGGGGCAGATGGGTGATCATCGGCCCCCAGGGAAGGGGGGCAAACAAAAAAAGGATTTTTTTTGTTAAAACATAGTTTTGGGTGGGGTGGGTACGGGTGGGACCACTAGCCACCAGGGATTTTTGCAAGAGGGGTGGCCCTCTACCCCCAAACCTAGATGGATGGGGGCACCTTATGTAGCCCTCCCTGGGGGCAGATTTCTGCCCCTAGGAAGGGGTACATGAGATACCCCCATCCATTTGGGGTGGGTGGGAGAGGCCACTGCAAATATTGGCAGAGCCACCCCTCCAAAGCCTGGGGCAGTATGTTTTGACCCCCCCTGGGGGCAGGTGGCCACACACATGTGCCCATCTGCCCCTAGGGAAGGGCACAACAAAAATATATATATTCTAACTTGTTTTGGGAGGGGGTGGGTGGGGGCCCACTAGACCACCAGGATTTGTTGTGCTTGAAAGGGGGGTGGCCCTCCCCCCCACCCTAAGTGGATGGGGGCACCTTATGTAGCCCTCCCTGGTGGAAGATTTCTGCCCCTAGGAAGGGGCACATGAGATGCCCCCATCCATTTAGGCTGAGGGGAGAGGCCACTGCAAATATTTGCAGAGCCACCCCGTCCCCCCAGCCTGGGGTAGTACGTTTTGCCACCCCTCTGGGGGCAGATGGTCACACACATGTGCCCATCTGCCCTAGGGAAGGGCAAAACAAAAATATATATATTATAACTTGTTTTGGGTGGGGGTGGGGGGCCCGTTAGACCACCAGGAATGTGTGTGTTTGAAAGGGGGGGTGGCCCTTGTCAAGGGTTTTGACCCATGTTGAATCAATAGACTGGGTAGATGTGGGGATGAGCTATCGCCACCCACATTCACGCCAGAATAGGAGAATTGCGCAGTTGGCACAAGACCATTCTAAAGATACAACCTTCTTGTGGGGGGTTCCACATCACCACTCTACTGTAAGGATGCCATCAAAACAATGTTAAGCAAGGGTCCTATACTATCAAGCAAAAGACCACTCTATTGAAATGCAGTAATTCAAGACAACTCAAAAATGGATGCAGTACCGACAAATTCCCCAAGGTGGCGCTAGCGGTCTAAACTCTGACAGGGAAACTGTATTTAGGAGTTGCAGGAGGGGCAGGAACTTCAAAGCTTGTTAGTTAATTGGAAATCTAGCCACCTGCTGTTCCCAGAGGCCAAGAGGCTGGGAAACCTTAACACCTCAGAGATTCCCACACTAGGAGGCAGGATATCACATGACCCTGTTGATTGATTGAGGAGAGACTTCCAGGCAGCCTGCTGGAGCCCACACAAAAGGCTCTTTCTGTTGAATGGGGTATGTTAATTTTGAGTGTTTCCTGTCAACAGCCCTCTGCCAGCAAGGAGAGACATGTGATCACTGACCCACCCAGACTCCTGGAGGCGGACCCAAACACTTGGGGGGGTTGAATTGCAACAAATATATATTTTATAGAAACAGTGATAATTTATTGTAACCAAATGACAGGAATGTACAACTTTGAGAGTCTTAGTTTGAAAAATGCCCTCACGATTTGAGTCCAAACTCCAATTTGTACCGTGTTCTGGGGGAAACCCCGCTAATTATGATTATTGTAGACAATGTGTTTAAGCTAGAGACATGGAAAGTTACTGGGATATATGTGGAAGGGAAATGTACCTTTGTATAATTTTTGATGAAAAACCAATGTTGCAAAACCCACTAAAATCGAAAATAAGTTGCCATTTCTGAATGCAAGCTCCTAGAAACGCCAGAGTCGGGACAGGGACTATCTTTAGTAATATATGATGTGTGTATGTGATGTCAAACAACTGTGTACCTGTGAAATATGTATTTGGATCAGGAATAGGTTTGTGTGCACATTGACCAGGGGAGTGTCAAGTCATAAAAATGACATCACTCTGACACACTATCCCTTCCCAAATCAGGGACCAGAGAATCTATTGACCCATCAAATCAAGAGAGGGGCAGGCTTAGGGATGCCAGCCTCTCTGTAATGCTCACCTGACTCCCACGGAGGCGCTGGCCTGGTTAGCGCTGCAGTGACCTCTTCTAAGGTGATGCGCAGGGTTCGGAAGACGGACTGGACCGGGCCCCCAAATCTGGCTTGTCTGGCTCGCAGAAGTATCCTTCTTTAGGCGAAAATAGGGGATTAACTGTCTGCGGGGTAATGCAATCAGCCTCCCACTTTCCCCTCTCATCCTCCTCGAAACCCTTCTGTGATTCCTCGTAGCGTCTCACCTTAGGGTCTGGAAGGACGAGCTCTCCATCCTGCTTCTGATGCAGGGGCGCGTTGGTATCCAGTTACTTCACTGGATTTTCGGATTGGTGAGAACCAAACTTGCTTGGCTTCCAGGTAAGTTTTTTGATAAGAGGTTCCCCTTGTGTCATGCATTACTGTACTAATGCTAGTGTCTTTTTCCCCATAGGGGCCGGGGTACGGAATGCCGGGGAACAGGCACCGACCCGAGATGAGAGGTGAAATCCTTGTAGAAATCAGGTAAGTCTTTAATGAGCGTTTTTTTGGTAATGTATTTTCATTCGCTCATTAACGCTGATGTCTTTTTTTCCCCTTAGGGGCCGGGGTCCGAAAATGCCAGGATGCGGCGCGGACCCGAAATGAAGAGGGAATGAATCAACAGGTAAGTCTTAAAATGGAGATTTAGCTTTCCTTGTTCCCTTCTCTCTCTCACCTTTTGTTCTGGTCTTTTTCTCCCTAGGCGCTGGGGTGTGACTGCGAATCCGGATGATCGCTGCTGAACACGGAGGCGCCCTGTAAAGGTGAGTGGAATGCGGCGCTGCAGCGATCGACGCGATGAGCTTTTAAATAAAAGTCTTCCTTTTCGAGATTGTCGGCGAGATGTCTCCGGGATGCGGATTTAGCAGGTAAGGACTTTTCCTTCTTCTGTTCTCTTCTTCTCTTCCTTTGCAGGTGATCCAGGATGCTGGCAGGCGTGGCAGAAGTCAGGATGCAGGAGCAGACACGGTGAGTATCCAGCTGCTAGATGCAGAACAACGCGAAGCACGTGTGGCTGTTCGGGTGGGGTTTAAATAGCCTTGGAAGAAGTTCCAGGTATGTATCCTTCCTCCAATCAGGTATGTATCCTTCCCCGACCACGCCCGGTAGGTAAATTAGTCTCACAGGTAAAGTAGTTCCTTTCAGGCCTCAAGGAGGCCGGGATCCTGCAGCATGGTCTGCATCAGGTAAGTGCACCCAAGCACTTCCACAATGAGCCTGGCGCCTTTGGCGCCAGGACGGATGTCTTTTATGAGCCTGGCGCCATAGGCGCCAGGACACTGTCCAAAGGGCCCCTATATGGGGTTGCTGGGTCCTTCCTTGGGGACTGGATGTCCGCTTTCGGGGACGCAGGGCTTGAACCGGCTCCCCGGGAGCGGGCATCATGACACTCTCCACCCACTTTAAAAACACATAAAAAGAGACTGCTGGGACAGGTAGGGACATTCAATTCCATTTGCTGCGGAGCATGCTGACTGACGACTTCACATCCAGAGATCCAGACTTCAAATCCATCAATCTCCAGAACCTGTAGCAGAAATTAACTCCAGAATTTGTAGCAGAGAGGCCTGAATCCACCAGCTGACTCCTCTTCAGCAGGCCTCAAAACCAACCAAACTATTCAACAGCCAGTCGAGCAGTTTGAATTTTTGCCAAGAATTTTTGCAAGAACCTGTAGCAGTATCCAGAAAGCAGTGCTGTATCCAGAACCTGAGAGAACCACAAACCAGACCGTTGTGAGCAGATCCGGTGCTTGACAGACCCAGAGAGCAGAGCTGACCCAGATAGCCGGGACTTCCGAACCACCCGCCGGAAGTCCCGTCCAACCTGACCAGACCGTGACGAGGCCTATTTCAAATTGATATTGTGAGTACCTAGCAGAACTGTGCAGAACCAATCTCTTAGTTAAAATAATCTAATTCAAGCTATTTTAACCTAATTAGAACAGCCTCCTAGAAATCGTGTCATCTGTCATTTGTAAAGCTGCACAACTGTCACCTGTCAATTCTGCAGCTGCAAGCTGTCACCTGTCATTTTGAGTTTACTTTAAATCCGAAAATCTACCTTTATTAAATCGTCCGTATCTCCGGAACCGTTTGTCCTAGGAACGTGGTTTAACTTTGAAAGCTTAGAATCTAGGCTTTCCAACGAACATAGAACCGACTTCCTACTCCCTATACTTTTTCCGTAATCGCGAGACACGCACTCGCGAAATTTACCGCGATTTGCGATTTGGCCCGATTTCTTCATCTGTAGAAATCAGCAGCTTTTTGCTTCTCTTTGCTAAAATTCGTTTGCAATCTGCTAATCATTCATAGAGTATTGTTAAAGTGAGCCTGAACTAATACCAACAAGCATCTCTCACTCACCCTGAACCTCTAGAGGGAATTAAAAGCAGTTTTAGCACCATTCACTTCCTTGCAAACCACATTAAAGTAATTCGCCTGTGTTTAAAACTCATCCCTGTTTTCTCTAAGCTTATATATAATATAATATATATAATATATATATATATATATATATATATATATTATGGGGCCATTTGCGCATGTCAGACCTCTGTGGATTCCCACGGGTGTCTTCTTCTTGGAAATGCATGGGGTTCCCTGTTTTCCTTCGTGGCTTCGACACCATAGGCCCAAATCTGTAGGTTGTCCACATGAGCAAAATTCCTGAAAATCTGCTGTGCGAAAAGACTTGGAGTTACCAGTGTTTTAGGCTGTTCCCTTTGCACCCAGGTAGGTGCACCCACACATGTGCTTACTGTTTTCGTCGGGACACCTGTGGGAATGCGAGAAGGTAGGTCATTTGTTGATGGCTGCGTGTTTCGGTGGGTGACCAGAGTGAAATCTGCGGAAATTGTATTTTTCTTTCTGTCATTTTCCCGATGATCCCGCCAAATTATGGAATCTTTCCCTACATAGTTGTTGCCTGACCTGCGTAAATCACCCCTTGCTGAACTTGGAATATTGTCTATTTTTCAGAAATGTATGCCTTTCTGGCTTCCCAATCAGCTACCCTTTTCTTCCATTCCGTCCACGCATATCCTATTGGACAACAAACGCAAAAATCGTCTACCTCTCACAAAATGGCTGATTATATGTTATTTTGGTTTCCACTCAATCTGTTCTTGAACGCCTGGAAAATGGCGAATCCAGCACAGCAAACCATTTGTTTCTAGCTCTTACAAGGAAAACGCCACAGGCTTCTTTGTACAACATTTTATTGGCATTTTCTGAAAAAAAAACAAATGTTCTCCTTTTTGGTTATTTTCTCTCACCCCCTACAGCAAACTAGGATTCCTGGATGGCGTTACGACCGCCTCCATGTGGGAAAAAAGGGGCCAACTTTGGCCGAGATATCTCATGTAACAAAGAAGTTACAAGGGATTGAATGGCGACATACCGAAATCACCAAAAAAGGCCTTGGCACTGGGGGGGAAATACCCATGGCAGTTAAGGGGTTAAAACGGTAAAGCCCGAGAGGAGATATCATTTGTAAGGTAGCTCAGTTAGTTAATGCTCCAAATGCAGATTGTGCACAGGAATATATAACACCTGTTTTCAGCACCTGGCTTAATCTTCCGGTGGGATAATAGGCAGAGTGAATGCATTCAGATTCCAATGCAACACAGAATTTTCCAGGTCAATTGGTTCAGATAAAGTGGTGGAAAACACTATTACTGTTGCTTTTTCTAATTGGCCAGGTTTTCGTGCATTTTCTGGGTGGAGTTCGGGAGCCGAGTGGACACACCAGGACCCCCTGTATTTCCCGCTCCACCAGACAAATGCGGCCTTACTGCCAGCATGGATTCTCATGCTGGAAATAAGGAAAGGGACTCCTCTGGGATCTGCTTGGAAATTAAACCTGGTAAAAGCGGGCAGAGCCCAGAGGAAGCCATTGTCAATTCCGCCAGTAATCGCTAATTGAGCAAGTTATTTACACTCTTCCAAAGTGGAAAAGCAATGTGATTTCACCTGCCTTTTATGCTAAAATCTTCCATTTTGTGGCAGAAAAGTAAAAACGTGAGCCAATGGAAGTGGTCCACTGCATGCAGTTTACATTGCGCCTTGATGCGTGGGGGTTTTGCGTGATGCTACACATGTAATAAATAAATAAATACATTTAACATGACCCCAGATAAATGGCAATTCGTGATCAGAATGAGTGAGCATGGCATGTCGCGGTAAGAGGGTGTCCTGTGCTTCTTGAGTGCGTTGGCAAATGCCCTTAATTGCCATCTCGCGTTAAGCAGGTGCTTAAACCCATCAGTGTGGATTGTGCAATAAGTCGACAGAGGTATTTCAAATGGACAATGTCACTCTTTGGGTGACATTGTCAAAGTGGGAGAATGTTGCCCAGCATGTGCCACTTTCTCTGCGGAGTGAATTGTGCCCACCCCGAGGAAGAAGTGTGAAAAACCCACAAGGGCACTGTGCCCTGCTCTTTCTGTGTGTGTCTTCCCCACAGGGTGACAGATGCCGACTCAGACATGGGTAAGTCTCAGGTGGCAAGCCTGTACCCTAGTTGATGTGGCAAAGGATTCCAGACTTCTGAGGCTGATAACATTAGTAGCATTGAGTAACATGCCACCTGACAGGTATGTGTGATAAAGTTGCAAAGCACAGCTGTTAGTTGGCTAAAGCAGGAGGCACTGTCTGCCCACCCTCAAAGGGTACGTACAACCAAAAGTAATAGGCCCCTCCCCCATCATGGCTGTAGGGGCCAGGCTCCAAACCAGGGTTAGAATGCCCTCCAATCATCCATGCCCACGAGTAGGTTACCCCTCGTGCTCCAGGAACCCTGTTGAGCAACCTCTGTGCTTTCCAGGTGATACTAACATTATTTAAAGCCAGAAGTCTAAAAGGTAATCGCTTAATTGCAGCTGGAAATTAGCTCCTGGTGTGATCAAAATGTCTTAACCAAGTGTGACATCATCCCCTTCATTTATAAGCAATATGTGTGTTCTCGCATTTCTTCATCCACTGAAATACTGTTAGAAACAAAGGCAAGAGTTGTGACTCTATTGTAGGCATTAGGAAGGCAGTTGCCAGCCTCCGGCATAATATGACCATGTTCTTCCAACATTGGCTAGCTGTTGCCATCTTATGGCCAGGTAGAACCATCATGGCAGTGACTGGAAAATGCCTTTCCCCTGCAGACAGAAAAGCGGAAATAAGAGGCCAATTCAAGACACGGAACAAATAGAAGTTAAGACAAACTGCAGCTGCCATTGCTGTGTTAGGGAGAATATGTTGAGTGTTCAAGCAAGGAGGTATGTATTAAGCAAGCAGTGAGACAAGGGAGAGGCACTCTTGAATAATGTAACAGGGCAGAGGACCCATGCTCTGCCGTCCTAGTAACATATGAGAGAATCAAATAGATCAGGCTTTGCAGCAAATGTTAAACAGGAAAGGAACAGAGTCCAGCTCTGCATTCAGAATAACAAAGGCAAAGAAAGGCTAGGCTCTGAAGCCAGCATGAGATCGAATAAGAGGGACCAGACTCATCGTGCGAGGCTGGCCCGGTCCTTGCAGGGGCGCTAGAGGGGCAGCCCACATAGCGGGCTGCCCCTCTGGCCACCCCCCTGGGTCCACAAACACCCCACCTACTAGGCATCCCCCGGGTCCGACACATCTGGCTGCGGACCTGGCGAGTGCTTATAAGGGGGTGGGCTTGCGATCGCTCATCCTCCTTGTTTGCTGTACCCCCCCAGAGGACAGTCAAAGCAGCAACATCACACACCTGCTCCCTCTAGTCCCATAACAGGGTTTACTCAGAGGTACAAACAAGATTTCCTCTTTCTGTGAAACCCCCATCCTTCCATTCCAAGAGACACACACGTCTCCTTGCCCCACAGAAAAAAGTAGCAACTTGCATTTGGTAGAAAAGGCTGCAACTCCTTTATTTGGCAGGAGTTCACTTACAGGTGATCTGCCTCTTAACGAGCTGGCATCCTAGATGTGGCCCACTGGAAGTAATTGTTATTTCCTCTCTCTTACCATGAGCTCATAGTCAGATGAAAAATCCAGAAATGCAACATAAAAAGACATGGGGCCTCATTACACGGTAGGCGGTAACCATGGCGCTATTAGCGCCATGGTTGCTGCCGGTACCGTACCGAGTCCGCCATGGTGAATGGCGGAATTACCGCCACATTCCAAGGTGTGAGGGGGGCGGTAATTCCCCATTCACCATGGCACTTTCCCATTCCCATTTGAGCCCCCAAAGGGCTCAATGGGAATGGGGAAGGCGGCAATTACGCTACTGCAAATTGCGTTACCGTAATTGCCTCCAAGGTCCCTTTGCAGCCCCATTCCTTAACGGCTGGTACCTTACCGCGTTCCGTGTAATGAGGTCCATGTTCTTTGCTGCTGCATCCTTTCATTTTCTTCTGTTTTCTTTTCTTCTTTTCTCTTGTTTTATACAGTGATATTTGTAATTTAATACGTACTGCTATTTTAATTCTAATTTTGTGAAAAGTCGAGTTCTTTGACTAAAACCAGTGGTCGAAGTGTGCGAAAAGAAGTAGTGGAGCTATGTTCTCTGCTGGCCAGCCACACTCCCCACAAACCCCATCCCTGGCCCCCCTCCCACACACAATCCAAACCCGAAACAAAGACACCTGCTATTTATGGGAATGTGCAGTGCAGTGCACTGAAGTGCAAGATTCAACTTCTTCCTACACTTTTATTTTAAAACTAAACCATTCCAGAACGGTTTCTTTTTAAAAATAAAAGTATAGGAACGATGAACCTTAAAAATAAAAAGTATGGGAGCACCGCTCCCGACAGCTCCTGCCCACTTCGACTACTGACTGCTGACTAAAACACAATAAATAAATAAATAAAGCAAAGTGCCCAAGATGTCCCCTGCCCCCCCCCAGATTTTATGTGTCTCCTACACCCCTGGGGGCACTGATGCAGGCCATGTGCTTTGCACCTTGCCTAGGGGGCATTAACAATGTTATGTGAGTGATAATGAGATTGGCTATGTCATATGGGACGTTATTTTGTCAATGTTGCCTTTTGCAGTGCATTCAGTGACGCCATGAGCAGTAACTGCTGAGGGACGAGGGGCTGGGGACGTTATGGTTTTCCTACTAACAATAACTGTCACATTCCAGAGGTTCAACCACACAACGAACTTTCATGTGAAGCTTCTTTGTGGGAACGTAAAAGGTTTTGTATTAATGTAGGTTACTATATAAGCACATCAGAGACCAATGGCGTCCCCTTGTCAAGTTTTAATACCTGGGAACATGGCTGACCTGAATAAATGTTATACATGCCATTTCAAGGAAAAACAACGAAGCATAATACTAATAAGTATACTAATGATGATGATGATAATAGCCGTAATAATAATATTAAAAATAATAATACAAATGGTGTTCATGATTTCCTGGTAGATTAGGATACATTTAGTAAACCTAGGACTAGCCGGGGATGGCATTCAGTGTCTCCCAGCCTTGTAATGCCGTTAAAGGCAGGGCTCAGAATGTAAGCCTAGCTGCGCGCAGCTGCTGCTGGCAGAGTGAATGCAGAAGTAGGTCAATAAATGAGCCAGAATGCGCAGGCAGCTGGAACACGTGGGCACCTTCACCCAGGGAAACTGACTAGGAGAAATAATTGAGGGTTCCGTCATCGAGCTATTTCTTTCTGAATTCTATGAAGTGCCGTTAGCCGCTCTGGGTCTTGGGCATGGAAGGCAACCATTGTGCGCTAGGATTTTAAGTTGGTCCTATCCATAATTTGCCGTGCACCGGCTAGGGAACGGGGCGTGCTCGTCATGGCGCGGCAGCGTGCATTTACATGTTTCGGTATAATGCCACTTTCCTCCTCCCGACAGTATCCATGGTGCTTCCACGAGGCAGTTGCTGCCCATTTGTAGTGATGACCTATGGATTAAAGTGGAAGGGGCACATTCAATGCCTAGTGAAGAAGCCATTTCACTGCAGCAAAGGGAAACAGGCATGGACAAAGCCAATCGTTTTCCATTTCTAAAGTGATCATGCTTCCTCTGCTGGAAGCTATATCCATCATATGCACCCCGTCCTGGATTGGGGACACTATTTTGCTTTTTCCGCTTCAGTTCCCCTCTCCCCTGTTAGTGTTCCGGAGTGATCTCTTGTCACCGCTCCCTCCCATTGAATGGGGGACACCCCGTGATCCCTGTTTTAAAAAGAATCAAGATGCAAAATCCTTCACCGCAGAAATATCTCTACAGTAAAGTGACCCCCTTCCCAGGTACTATGCTTTGCCGGATATTGACATGATATGACCAAGTACTGACATCATACGGCAGGTATATCCATTCACATTATAGGTATCAGCATCATATGACAGGCACTCACATCATTGCCAGGTATTGCAAAGATAGGCCCAGGTACATACATTGTGTGCCAGGTTTTGACATCAAATGCCCATGTACACAAATCATTTGCTAAGCATTGCTATCATACACGTATGTACTCCCATCTATTGCCAGATAATCTTATCTTATCCCCTGGTATTCACACGCTATGAAAGGTATAGTTAACTCGACAGGCATGACCATTGCATGCTATTACAACCCTGTCATATGCCAGCTATTGCCTCCATTTTGCATCATATGCATTGATACTCATATAATTTTCCAGATAGTGTTGCGAAACATGCGTGTACTCAAAATATTTGACTGATAGCCATCCTACACACAGGTATTCACACGATTTGTAGGTATTGTAATTGGTTATTTATAATGCGCTTAATACCCCGAGGTTTCTAAGTGCGGACCTGGGGATTGAACCGTGTTGCTTCACATAGTCTTGTTTCCAAGGCAAACACGATTCCCCTGAGCTATCCTCCCGAGACCATGGGATACTAAGGCGTGAAGAGGGGCCAGGGAGGCGGGTGGGATACTGTGTTGCTTTCCTGCTCCTCTTTGCTGGAAATGGGGGCGGGCCTCGTTTTATGCCCACCTACCCAGCTTTAATGCAAAGCGAGAGGGGCAGTGGAGCCATGAGTGGAGGGAGCGAGCACCAACGCCGGGCTACCATCTACAGGCAGCATCAGAGGATCGCGGTGTCCATGCCCCGTCACTTCACAGGCAAGCTGGCCATCCCCGCAGCACTGGTTGAAGGATAAGTGCGGCAGCCGTGGGGGAGGGTGGGATAACATGGATGGCTTGCTCCTCTCCTGGACTCTCAACCGTCAGCAGTACATGATCCTGCCTTCCCTGTTGGCTCAGGCAATTTCGTTGACGTAAGTATCACCAAAAACGAGACCGCGCAAGTTTGATAGTCCATCTTACCAAGAGCCACTGAAGCGACATTAGGTCTGGGTTAATGGGTCGATGTTCTTTTTCTTTCTTCAAACAAAGTTCAATCTTTTGAAAGAAATTAACTGCTAACAAATATTACTGCTCCAGGTCAAGACAGTCTCCTCAACAGTAAGACCGAAAACCAGCCCTATGGGACATCCTAAGGATCTTGCAAAGGGGCCCTGCACTGCGTACAAGATGAGGGCGTAGGGGCCCACAGAGGGGCCCTCCTCTGGATGAATGACCAAGTCTGCCCTGGGTTCTTGTGTGTGCGTAAGTTTGGCATCGCACAGAAGTTTTTATTCTGTGAAAATGAATAATGAAATATCCTTGGCCCTCAACCAGCGCCTAACAGTGGTTTCCTGGCATTGATTTCATGAGACCTCTCTTCCGTCAACTATGGGACAACACTCTGTGCCTTAAGGGGGGCAGGTGTGATGGATATTGCCCTAAATGGCGTTCTCCATTATTTTTAACAAATCTTTGTTTCCATTTTTGATAGAACAACACTCCCCTGACATTATCCCCCAGGCCTCCCCAAATCCATGTCCAATTCAACTAACAAACTGAAAACAAAGTCTACCATAAATATGACCACAAAAACATAAAATGATAATTAATGCTATATCGCAAAAGTAGAAAACTACCCAAACCTGTTCCACACTTTAAAGATTGTCCTTATCGCCTTCTTCCAATGACACACCACCCCCCTCTTAGCCAAGCCAAAGACGTGGCTCTCCATTTATCCTTCCTCGGGGCAAGAGCTTCCTCTGCACGGTCCGGCCCACACGGTGCCAGACCAGGAGTCATGTCAGAGTCAACTGCTATTATCTTTGAAACAGACTTCGAAACTCTGGGGCAGAAAAGGGCCAGCTTGGGTTATTTCCAGATCACATGTATACAAGAACCTACCCTGCCACCCTGCCTCCAGCACAGGCTCTCTGTAGGGTTTGAAAATAACGCTGTTTTGCCTGGCTACCAGTAAGCTTTGTGTAAGTGTTAAAAAAAAAAGCTTGTTTCGAATTTGAGACCCTTGGACACTTGTACCATTCTGATAAAAAAATATATATATATCCTTCCATCAAGGTAATCAAATCTACATCCATTCCAAGGTCTTTTGGCCATTTTGCCTTAAGTCTCTGTCCATTCCTAAAGCCTTTGACCATTTTTGCCTTAGCTCTGCATCCATTCCAATGTCTTTTGAGCATTTTTGCCTTAGGTCCGCCCCCATTCCGATGTCTTTTGAGCATTTTTGCCTTAGGTCCGCACCCATTCCGATGTCTTTTGACCATTTTTGCCTTAGGTATGCATCCATTGTGATGTCTTTTGACCACTTTTGCCATAGGTCTATATGAATTCCCAAGCCCTTACACTATTTTGCATTAGGTCTATATCCATTCCCAGAACTTTTTACCATTTTTACTGCTTGCCTATTTTTATTCCCATGTCTTTTAGCCATTTCAGCCTAAGGGTTATATCCATTCCCATGTCTGTTGACCATTTTGGCTATAAGGGTATAACCATTTTCAGGTTCTTGGACCATTTGTGCCTTAGGTCTATATCCATTTCCAGGTCGTTTGACTATTTTTGCCTTAAGTCCCCTTCCATTACAATGTCTTTTGGCCATTATTGCCTTAAGTGTCCATCAATTCCTGTGTCTTTTGGCAATGTTTACCTTAGACCTGTATCCAGTGCCAGGTCTTTTGACCATGTTTGTCCTAGGTCTTCAAGCGAGTCTTCCTTCGCTGGTTGTACAAAAGTGGAGGTAAAGATCTCAAATACTGGTCTATGCATGTTTCCTTCTTGCTCAGTGCTTCCGTGTGTAAGTGTTGTAAATTATGCACCTGGGGAAATAAAAACCCAGAGGTGCGAGCAGAATGTGTGCGCCCATGGGAGGTGTATTTTTGCACATCACGGAATCTTCAGGTAAGTGGCTTAAAAGGGGGTAGGAAGCATCCCCTGGATTGTCAGATGGAATACCAACGAGAAGGAGGCAGTACAGCCACACAATGCATCCCTCATTCTATGGTGTGGTTCCAATTGTAGTCTAGCCCAAAATGTTCTACCGAGCAACCTGGCTCTGCCTGCGGCCTCTGAGAGTGGTGGTATGAGGTCCAGCCATGGTAGGTGCAGTCAAGTACTGTGTACGGGGATTGTGGGGGCACCCAAACCTCTCATTCACTGCAACCCCAAAAGAACCACAGGCACACTCTGATGGGCGGAAGGACAGGGTTTTTTGTGGCCTTGCGTGGTAGTCATTTTTGTAATTTAATGAGTAGCAGAGACAAGTGCGTGCTTTGTCCCTTTACACATATTCAATCTCCTGACTATCAGTAAAGATATTCATTCAGACACATTGTTCAGTATATTCAAAGAATTTGAGATTTTACTGTCCAAAGACAGTCAAAATGTGTTTCGACCCAAGCAAGCTCTTCCTCAGGGAAATCTCAGAACTTCATGGTCTTAATTCTTGTGAACAATCTGTTTATTCCATCACTTAGTTCCTGTTCTCTATTATCTGTATCTGTGATGCTCAGTAACTTCTTAAATCAAATATTTCTCTGCATCTTGATCCAATAGGGTCAGAGGCCCAAAATTAATTTTTTCCACTGACATTCTTATATAATATATATAACTGTGCAGGTTAGAATGAAGTGCTCTGTTGGATGTCCCGTTCCTTGCTGTTCTTTCTCTTGCTACTAGAAGAACAAATACTGACAGGACAACGCATCGATTTGCATATGTCGAAGTAGAGTTTATGAATAAATAGGTGCGATCAAAGTTATGCAGTTTTTATATTATCATTGTCTGACAGCACCAGCCTTCCTCTTCAATGCCCCACTTCCTGCATCCGATTGGACACTGCTTTTGATATGTTTGAATTCTTCAGTTCTTATAATTGTGTCTTTCTGTCGTAAGTTCATTTCCCAATGATTCTAACATTCCCAATTTGAAAGTGAGAATTGTGACAGTATTTTCCTGCGTCGTCCGCTCGTGCCTACAATAAGTCAAAATGATTCATTGCTCTCTTCAGACTGTCTGAATAATGTGCTTGATCACTAATGTTTTACAAATCTTGCTCTTTCCACTCCCTCCCTCAGAAAACGGGGAGCCGAGTTTCACGTCAATGGCTATTATTACGGGAATGCATATTTAAAAAGGTATCAATCAAATGTTTACCGATTTGCATATTCAAAGGGTCTCTGCTCATTGAGAGAGCACGCGGTAATTCCTCGAGGCAGTAGCATGCATGCTAATTTGGACATGGCTCCATGAAAGCTGGCACATCACAGCGCAAATCATTCTGTCACACTGTAGCGCGGTAACCATCCATTAAAAAGTAAACACAGGAAAATCAAAATGGCTGGGTAACTCGACAGAAGCAGCACCACATAATGCATAGGTCAAAGATGTCACTGCGTTTTCAAATTCCCAATCAATATTAGGGTGGATTTAAAAAAACAAAAAAAGCAACAATAGAATCCCTTCTGCCTGCAATGCAATAATAGAATAAACCATTTCAGCACAGCGCCATCTAGTGGCCATCACTGGAAGTTCACCTCCAGATCAGAGCCAACCCGCATTTTCAAAGAGAGCGTTCAATATGAAAATGTACCAACACTTGCTTTGCTGTTGATTGAATTAAAGGGTTGCCCAATAGGTGAAGCTTTTTTTAACATTAACACCTGCCTCTGTGCTCCTTTTGGGGCACCAGGAGCATGCTGCACTCCAATAACTTCATTTTCTGAAACCATACACCTTTGGGTTCACACCGAATAAATGGAAAATTCATGCAGCTGCTTATGCTACCAAGGCCACCAAGCAGGACTCGCTTGAAGGGTCCTCACGCCCAACATGCAGCGAGGGCCGCACCTCCCACCTAGGGAGGGCGGCATTCATCACCCAGCCACAGGGTAGCGGCTCCCTAAGGGAGTGCTTGTGCGCCCTCAACTGAAGACCAGCCAACGGGGCCACACCGAGGAAGGGCGCGGGCTGCCCCCGGTCTGCCTGTGCCGGGCAGGCCCACACAGGGTACTAACACCCAGAGCCAGGTGTCAGCGTCTCTCAATGGAGCAACCCACCATCCCGCCACCGGTGTTGTCCTGACACCTGCCCCAACAGGGAGAGGAAGTGGAAGGAGGGGCTGGCCGCCAACGTGCCAGCAGCGCATCACCGGCGCCCCCAGACTATGGACATGGCTGATGTGGCCCTTGGGCCTCCCAAGGTGCGGCTTTGCCGTTTTTTTCCATTGTGACTTTGATGTAGTGGGCCTGAGTGAACATCGGCGAGGACTCGAGCTGGCTGCCTGCAACTCCACGATGGCGGAAGCCAGATATCGTCACCAACATCCCCAGGAAGGCTGGTGAGCCTTCAGATATGGACTTGCATAATATTTGATGTGGTGCACACCCGCACATGCAGAGTGCCTCATGTGGTGCCAGTGGCTTTCACTGGTGTGGTGTGATAATTGAACCACTCACCCAGGTTAATAAAGGGTTTTTAAACTAGTAGAGTGGTTCAAGTAGTAGTGGTTGGGGTTATGTTGGGACTTTGGGGTTTTGTTTTTGTTGTTATGGAAAAGGAGTGTTGCATGGCACCCTTGTGAAGGGGGAATGGTATCTCCCAGTGTGTGGTGTGGTCACATGGTTCCCATGTGACCAAGTTAATAAAATAGACAAGCTGTTTCCGGCTCGTCAGTCAAGACTGAAACTGACACCGGTGTTGTTCCTGTGCCGCGCCATCCTGGCGCCATACCGCGTGCTGTAGGCCTGAGGACGGGGCCCAGCACAAGGACGGTGCCCCAGCCGGGCAACGCCATCCCAAGAAGTGTGGGGGAGCCATGTGAGCATGGCTGTTGTGGCGATCCCGGCCTGGGTGCCCCCAGAGCCGGGGCCGTCGTGTGCTGGGTGCCCCCAGCCACGTGTGAGCTCCAGTGACCTGGAGCGCAGTGGGGTGATCCCCACTGCATTATCCGCGGCGTGATCGCTGCCCAATGGAACCCTGTCGGGTGCTCTCGACGTGTGTCTGGGGCTGCCCGGTGATCCGGAGCAGCCCACACAACACACATGATATGACTGAGGAAATGACGTACTCCGGAAGTGCTGCTAGTGGTGGCGGAGACTGGGGGGCTATAGCCTCGGTTCTTTTGGTTATAGCCCCGGATAGAAGCTCAAAGGCTACAACCTCATTTGAACTTAGATGGTCTTAGTCACTGTGCAGACTCTTGATTCTAGCCACTGTGCCACCAAGATAGATCCAGGCCAAATCCATGGCCACACGACCATGATGGAAACTATGACCACTCATCCCTCACACCTTGTTACAAGCCTCATCCTCACCATGGCTCTCGCCTCCATTGCCTTATGCACCCGAGAGGATAGAAATATGAGACTGAGGGCAAGACTATCCCACCTCCATGAACCCTCATCCCATAGAACCTTCAGAGGCTACATCGACTCATCCAATAAACGCACACAATACCCCAACACCACCCACCACCTACCTCCCACCATCCCAACAACCAACCAGACAACCCTACAAAGAAGAACCCCAACTAAAAATGTCAAACTCAATACTACCTCACCTACCAGCACTTTATCACTAATGGGGTCCCTCATTAATGCTAGGTCTATGGTAGCTCATGCCACAGAGATCTCAGCCACCTTAATTAACGAAAACCTGGACATTCTGGTCGTGACAGAAACCTGGCTCCACGAGGCTGCAGGCCCTGCGATCATGCTAGCAGTACCAGTGAAATACCAAATACTAAGAGCCGACAGACCCACCTCAAGAGGAGCTGGCCTTGCCATTATCCACAAATCCAACCTACCAATTAGGCTAACTACCTCCTTGCCATATCAGTCCTGTGAACTCCTGACGGCCAAACTCCAACTATCATGCAACCGAACCCTTACCATCCACGCGATCTACAGACCACCTGGACCACTAGGATCCTTCGAGGATGACCTAACCGGCATCCTGTCCAACAACACTAAAGACCATGCACAAACCCTCCTATTGGGAGACTTTAACCTCAGCTTCAATGACTGCACCGATAAACACGCCCTTGCCATAACCTCTCTATTAAAAGACCTTGGCCTGACACAAAAAGTCGATGCCCCCACACACTCCAAAGGAAGGACGTTAGATTGGATTGCTGATCTGAATTGCAACATCAGCATCACCACCATAACACCACAATCTTGGACAGATCACCACCTAATCACATTCTCTACCACACTTGATCTTACCCATCCCAAACCTATACTCATGGCCCCGCCACTCCCCACTAGGTGCAAAAAAGATATCACAGCAGAACTTCTTCTACCACACCTTCTCCCCACCCTTAACAACCTAGACAACAACCCTGACCCCACCTTATCGTGGAAGTCTACAATAGTACGGTATCCAAAGCACTGGATACCATTGCCCCGCTCAAAACCCGAAAAAGCAGACAACTCTCTCATCTGAACAACTGGTTCACACCTCAACTGAAAGAATTGAGAACTCAGAAAAGAAAGTTGCAATCAATCTGGCGCCACTCACCCACCGAGGCGAACAAAACTAAGCTTACCAATCACTCCAAACTGTATAAAAAGGAAATCATTAGCACCAAAAAGAACACCTATAATGACAGAATAGCTAAAGCCACATCTGACACCAAGGAACTATTCTCTATCCTCCGCGAAATGGAATCACCCATACCTCAGACCGACAATACCCCCAAAGACAAATCATGGTGTACCAATATACAAAACGCCCTCGCAGGTAAAATCAGCTCCCTCCAAACTAAAATTGCCAATAAAAAAGCCTCTCTACCCTCACCACCAGACCCACCCCTGGTGACCGGGGCTTCACAGTCGCCTCTCAACCCATCCAAAAGTACCCCCAAGCCTTTCACCTTCAAACAAATAACTATACCAGAGACTGAAAATATCATACTCTCGCTAAAACCCTCCAACTGTAAAGGAGACAACTGTCCACCCCAAATTATCAAGGATGCAGCCAGAGATCTTGCCCCCTTCATCGCCAAGCTCATTAATGCCTCCTTCAGGTCAAACCTAGTACCCAACAACCTCAAACAATCCTGGGTACTCCCCTTGCTCAAAAAACAAACACTTGACCCTGCCATACCGACCAACTACAGACCTATCACCACCGTCCCCTACCTATTAAAAATCATAGAGTAGCCTACTTGCAAATACAGGACTACCTGGAAACCAACCATCTATTAGGCTCACGCCAATCGGGCTTCCGCCCCCTTCATGGCACCGAAACAGCCCTGATAGACCTTAAGACCAAAATTGACGAGCTGAAGGACAATGGAAAATCAGCTATGCTACTCCTCCTTGACCTATCGGCGGCCATTGACTTGGTAGATCATGCTGTTTTATGCAATCACCTCAGCTCAGCCGCCCATTTCTCAAGTGACGCCATAGCCTGGGGGCAATCCTTCCTTGCCAACTGTACAATGAGAGTCTTCTCCCCCTTAGCAGCCGCCGACCCCATACAAGTCTCCAGCGGCATCCCCCAAGGATCCTGTATATCTCCCACGATGTACAACATCTTTACCAAGCGCTTATTCGACAGGTTGGAAAGACTGGGTGTCATCTACACAAATTATGCTGATGACACTCAGATCCTCATCCCCCTTTCGGGCAACTATGCCGAAGATTCGGCCTTGGTAAACAAGATATCTCTCCTCATTCATGCATGGATGGCATCCCATGGCCTCTGCCTGAATGACGACAAAACGGAGCTGCTAATCCTTGGCACAGAGACAGCAATTAAAAAACTTGACTCCAACTATACCTCATTTAACATCGACAACACTGTCATTAAAGTGATGCCTGCAGTCAAAACCCTAGGGGTGTATCTTGACTCAGCACTCACTTTTAAGAAGCAAATCAATACCATAGCATCCTCCACAGCGTACACCTGTAAATTAATCTAAGCGTGCAGACCTTTCCTATCCGAGACCAGCTGCATCACACTGGCTAATGCACTAATCATTTCCAGACTGGACTATTGCAACGCTCTGTATGCAGGATCAAACAAATACATCCTCGATAAACTACAAACGCTCCAAAATAACGCTTTAAGAGCAGCCTTAAACATCCCATCCAGAAATCATATATCCGCCGCCAGAAGAATATCCACTGGCTAAAAATTAAGGATAGGATTACCCTAAAAACCCTCTCCCTCACATCCAAATGCCTCAACAACATAGCTCCTCCTTACCTGACAGAAAGAATCACCAAGAGATCGTCTAACCCTCCCACTAGAAGGGCCAGCGCAGACACCTTAATGGTGCCCAGATACAAAAAAAGTACTGCCGGCGGCTCCAGCTTTCCGGTCATAGCAGCCCAAACCTGGAACAGACTCCCCGCCAATCTCAGAACTGACCAACCCTACCCAAGCTTCAGACGCCTGGCCCTCACCTGGCTACGTACTAACGGCACATAACCTGACTGAACAACCTGCCCTCCTGACTATGCCATCTATGCTCACCCGCTTGCCTCATGCTCTTCTCATCTTGACCTAATGTTTTCACCGTACCTACATTTGTAAATATTTGTCTCAACTGTTTTTTATTTATGTATCACCCTGCAACCAAGTTCTCAAGTATTCTTGTATTATCTGCGCCCTTCTACCCTCGGGTTTGGTTTTGCGCTATATCAAATAAACAAACAAACATTGTAACTACTGTAATAACAGTACAGCAGTGGCGTGCAATTTTGCACCGCCATATGCAGCGGGCCAAAGATTGACTCAGTGCACAAATGTATTGAAGTAATACATTTTGGCATCAGGGCAACGTTCATATTTTTTTTTTTTGGGCTACTAGTTTGAAGGGTAACACGTTTTTGTTAAAATGGGGCACCACCGGCTTGAATTGCAACTTTGCATTTTTGGCAACAGTGGGAACGCAAAGCACTCCAGCGAGTTCACTTCTGGGCACTCTTTGCATGTACCATGAATGGCTGCAAAGATATCTTTGCCAAGTGCAGAGTGGGCTTTGCCATCGGGCGATATCTCTCGCGTTTCCAGCACAAATGCCCACGAGGGCTACTGACCATTTCCTTTAAATACTGATAGTGCCAGTTACCGCCTAGGTTGTCTGTCTGGTCTTAAACCGATTTCTGCAAAATAATACCAGGGCGCGAGCCCCCGGTAAGGACCGTAGTCTCACTCCCTGGTCTTTTTTCTCTGGTATATTCTGAAGACTGTATGTGGAGGTGTTCTGAGGGCACACACCTTAGAATATAATTCTAGGTTATATAAAAGCTGATATACTGAATACTATCACACAGAGAGTGGTGCCTACCCCACCTCACTAGCTTAAACCAATTTCACTAATCTCGATTTATTTGACCTTTATCTTAACTAATCATACTTTTATCTTTGTAGTTTGTTATTCCTCCTTACCACGATTTTGCCTTTGTATTTGTTTCCACACCATTCCACTTCTTCCTCCCTTCTTTTTCTTCTTTCCCCTTCTCTCCACTCCTTTCCAATCTTTAATCCACTTTTTCATTTATTTTGACTCTTTCATGGGGACTGTGTCAATCCATTTTCTCTTTCACCTCCCTCCCCTTGTCTTGCCTCTTTCTCTCCCTTTACTGCGATTCGACTCATAGAGCTACGGAGGCCGGAGTCCTTTGTCATCTTTATGTTATATTCATTTATTCTAGGTACGTATTAATATTACATGACATTAGTGGAATCTCCCACATTCTCCCACAAATACTGTTTTTTCTATATTGTTCCACATCTCTCCTCCAACCGCTCTAGACACACAGGGCCAGATACTCAAAACTTACTTTGGTACAATTGATGAGATATGCTTCTGCATCTCATCACTTGTGCCAAAAAATGAAGCAGGCCGGTTCTTAAAAGGCGTGCCAAGTGCAGCCCGGGCACTGCCGGATCCTGAGGACAAGTTGGCCCACCCGGGACCAAGGCCCGGACACGCCCAGAACAAAAGACCCCTGGCTGCATGTCTGGGGCAGCCAGGTGAGAAGATCAGGGCCATACCCCCTGTCAGTCCACCCAGGGCCAGATGGGGAAGGCCGGGAAGCATAGCACTCCTGTACCGCGTATGCCGGAAGCCGCGCGGCGCTATGTATAGCAAGGTGTCCATGTCCACCCTACCTGGTATCAGTTAGGTGGGGGTTTGAATAATTGGAATTACCAGGCCACTGAGAACGAGGCGGCTTGGGTGAAGAGAACTTTGGCATCAGAACATTGGGGAGCCTGCGCAGGCCTGCCACCATGCACTGCACAGATGCAGAGGTTGTAATGGATGAACTGTGTATTCTCAAACTTGAGGGCACTGAGTTTAAATTGGACAGGGTGATATCAGTGGTTTAACACAAAAAAGAGGCAAAACACATCTGTGTATAATTGTTCTATTGCACAGGAGTTTTCACGGATAGAGCAATTTTCTTACCCAGGCTGCCTGCGCCCATTACCAGAAAAGTCAGATCTCAGCACTGGGACTAACGCTTGAAGAGATCATATGCACTAGGGCGCAGTAGTGAGTATGACGCCCCCCAGGGTATGGGACTAGTTGCAAATATGATGAACACCCTCTGTGCAGTAGCAGTGAACTCGGTACCCCCCTGGAGCACAGGAGCTGCCAGAAGATTTGACTGCTTGGGTGATGGTGGGGATTACGGCAGCCCTCCAGGGCATGGGACCACGGTAGAGACTGTTTGTGTAGCGTAGGTTGTTCAACGTTGTCAGGGGTGCCTCACATGATGGACAGGGCACTGCAAGGAATCAGGATCCGAGCCTATGGGGGGTTAGTCCTAGGAATAACATTCACAGGTACTGTGCTAGCCCTAGACCAACTAAAGGGGCCATGAAGGTGTGGGTGACTGCAGCAGTCACACCCCTTGTTCATACCAATGAAAATGTATATAGTTATCATGTATATACTTGTGTAGGTTTATTCATGTGTACATGTATAGTTATTTAAAGAAAAGGGGTCCCCTGTAGGGGCTGAAAAGCTACCTTTGTGTCTGGTGTCCATTGGAGGGGTGTAAATGGTAAGGTAAGAACTCAGGGGATAGCTCATCTCTTGGTGCAGGAAGAACGTAGCATCTGTTTTAGGTTTGTGGTAGCCTAGTGCCCCACTGCTTGCTGCTGGTCTGTGGGGAGAGGTGTGGGGAGTTGTCCCACCCTGGCCTAGTTGCAATGGCACACTCCTACGGGGTAGGGAAAGAAACACCAGGGCTACACAATGAAACATGTAAAAATGCCAGTAGTGAAACTTTGTGCCTTACTCAAAGGTGTTCCTCTGCATATCACAGTGGTGGTACAATATAAGCACTCAAGAACCTATCAGAATCAACTTTAACACTAATGGCATCTTTAACTTTTAAGTCAGGCTCACCACAGTCAGTTACTAGACTTATGGCACAACAGCAGCAACATTTTCTGGGGTGACATTGTGGAATGTGGGTGGCATGGTGATTGGCTACTGGAGGTGAAAGGTTTGCAGTAGAGGTCTTCGTGGTTCATCCCAGTCCTGTGCACGGTGTCACATTATATGGAATTGCCAACATGTGGTACTTAAATTGGTACCAGACTTTTCCACGCCCACAGTCTTAGTACACAGAGTGCAGGTGACGAGATGCTGCCATTCCTAAATGATCCTCTGGCCATGAAGAAGCTGCTGGTGGCAGAGCTCTTATTTGTATTTTATTGAGATTTATAGAGCGCTTTCACCAAAGCACTGAACATGATAAATGAACAAAGGTCGGTACAAAAAAATCTAACCTGATGTCAAGAGATAGATACATGAGAGAGAGAGAGGCCAAAAGATGGGCTTTGGAATGGGAATGGAAAACATGAAGACGGGATGAAATGGATATCAGGAGGCAGAGCGTTCCAAAGTTCAGGAGTGAGAAGTGAGGATGAGTGAAAATGAAAAGGGGCACACGTAGGCTTAGAGGAAGTAAGAAGATGAAGATGCTGGGAACGAATAGGACTGGAGGGTGAGTATAGTGAGATGAAAGAAGCAAGATGAGAACGGGCAAGACCATGGTAGCCTTTAAAGACAATACAAACGAAGTGTAAAAGAAGTTGTGTGGCAGTTGAGAGATAGAGAGAAGAGAGGTAGTGATAGATGATAGAGTGGGAAGTGAGAAGAGAAGATGGATAGCAGAGTTGAATACAGAGCAAAGAGGAGTAAGATGAGAAAGTGGTAACCCATTGAAAAGAGCACAACAGTAGTCCAAACAGGAAAAGATAGAAGAATTAATTTGAAGTTTTGCTGCATGGAAGGAAAGGAAAGGGTTTTTTTTTTTTAGAATATTAAAGGGATAAAAGCGACAGGTAGCGGGCAGTTGAGGAAATATTGGTGGAAAAGGAGAGGGAAGAGTCAAACATGATGCTGAGATTCCTTGCGGAGGAAGAAAAAAGTAGTAGAGAAGGAGGAAAAAGAAGGCATAAGGAAGAGGGAAGAGGTGGCAGAGAGGTTGTTGGAAGGAAGATGATCTCTGTTTTTGAAGGATTGAGATGAAGAAAGTGGGACAACGTCCAAGCCTGCATGGCAGGAAGGCACAGCGATACAGAGGGACGAGGAGAGTCAGTGAAAGTAGAAAAGGGAAAAAAGATCTGTGACTCATCTGAATAGAAGTGTGAGGAAAGTTAGAAGAAATCAATAAAGGAAAAGAAAGCTATAGCATATATAGCGAACAAAGGGGAGCCAAGTACAGAACCTTGAAGGACACTGTAGCTGAGAGAGCAGAGAGAAGGGGTGTGACCTGCCCAAGATAAAGAGTGGTTAGAAAGGTAAGAGTCAAACCGATGGGCGATTGAGCTAGAAAAACCAAGTGCAGTGCGAGTGGAAAGCAATGTTAGGTGGTTGACAGTTTCAAAGTCGGCAGACGGATCTGGAAGAATGAGAATGGAAGAAGATTGGTCATGACAAGCAGTGAGGAGAGAGTTAGTGACGTGGAGAAGAGGGGGTTTCTGTGGAATGAGCAGGACAGAAACCATAATGAGCCAGAGGGGGAAGTCATTGGAGATTAAGGTTCAGGACATTATGAGAGAAATGGAAGAAGAGAAATAGGTCGGTAAGTAGATTAAGAAGAAATGTTTGAGAGGGTGCTGCGCCTTTCAGATGTTGATGCTTTGCACTTTCCGATCAGGAAGGCTGACCTCGAAAACCTTGGAGAAAGGTGGAGAGTAGCCTTAGCCAGTACTTTAAGTGGGACAAGAAATCGAGGGGGGAGCCGTAGCGTGTCATGAAACAATAATTGGGGGTACAACCTAAAAAATGTCTGGCACAGCCTCAAAATCCCAAGTAGACAAGGAACCTTTCAAAGAGGTGGGGCTGTTGAAAGTAGTGGTATATCAGAGACAGTGGAGTTTTCCTACCTAGAATGAAAGGGCTAAAATGGATTAAATGTAATTAATGTGCAGTCAAAAAACTGAATAGAACACAAATATTTAAATATAAAATCGAAATAAAATCAAAATAAATCAATACAAATTACAATCCCTCAGTTCTTTTGAAGGAAGCACAGGATTGTTACACTCTATATGTCATGAACCGTACTTATCATAAGACTTCCATATAATATGTTGTAGAAATCGGAAATGTATTCTCTATATAATACTTTCTCTTGCTTTTAGTGACAAAAACAAAACATCTAATATATGTCATTTATTGAGGATGCGTCTCTAAATATGGCTGATAGTGACATCTACTGTCAATGGGGGTCATTACGACCCAGGCGTTAAGGGGTTAACGGCACCGTAAAAGGTTGCGGCGCCGTTAACCCCTTAACGCCTTACTACGAGGTTCCTTCGCGGCTCCCGACCCTGACGGCTGGTCTGGACCAGGCGTTAAGGTAGGGACCCGCAAAGGGACCTTGAAGGTAATTACGGTACCGCAATTTGCGGTACCATAATTACCGCCTTCCCCTTTCCTATGAGCCCTATGGGGCAAAAATGGGAATGGGGAAGGGCCAATAGTAAATGGGGAATTACCGCCCCGCCAACCTTGGAATGGGGTGGTAATTCCCCATTTCACCATGGCGGAATTGTTAAGTTACCGGCATTAACCATGGCGCTAATAGCGCCATTGGTTAACGCTGGGGTTGTAATGAGGGCCAATGAGCTGTATTTACAGTCATCCTCTTTTGATTTACTGCGTTAGGAGTTCAAATACGGACAGTCAGCTCAGGTGAGCCCCGGCAGGGCCCTGGAACAAGGGAAACTTTTGGAGACCTTCCGGGGAGACCTGGGAGTTCCAGCTAGCACAGGTGCACTGAAAGCCCTGGCCTTGTCCTTTCTGCCCTTCTCCATAACTGTGGCACTATCCACCTTCTCTCCCTCTGTCTCAAGGATTTTTCAAAATCATGTGTTAAAAAGATCAGAAATATCATACATTGAGTACTCCTGCGCTTATTTCCTGAAGGTTGTCTGTAGTTACAACTTGTAACTCAGATCCTCCTTCTACTCGAGAGACAGTAGATGCGCCTTCTCTGTCTGACCCCCTCTCACCCTGCTTCTCTAAGGTATCCTGCACATCTAAAATGGTCATCTTTTCAAAGTCACAGCAAGATGGGACATTGTCCACTCAGTTTCACACTCTAAAGAATTCTAAGATTTGTTGTTTACAACATTGCAAGACACAAGTATTTGGTATGGCCACTAAAAGACTGCACAGTTACTTGCAGCTACTGAAAGTCTTCTCCTGCGTACCAAGAAAAATAACTTTTTCTCTGCATAATATATTAGGTTTGGCAACTAAAAAACCTGCTAAGATATATATATATTCTTGTTTTTCTGCCTACAAGAAAAATAAAGCTTTTTCTCTGCAATTTTTGCTTGGTATGGCAACTCAACTCACACACTCAGTTGTAAACATTGAATTCACTCTCTTGCCACAAAAAAATCCTATATTGTGCCATTCACCTCTTCACAAGCAACACATGTTTGGACTGTCCACTAAAAGATGGAGCAGTCCCTTACAGCTACTGAATATGATCTACTCCTGCCCACTAACAATTCTAAGACTTGTCCTCCACAACTACTAGCTAATATTTATTGTGGCCACTAAAGGACTTTGTAGTCACATAGAGTTACTGAATATAATCTCCTGCGGCCTACTAAGAATTAAGAGACTATTTCCTTGCAAGTATTATTTTTTATGGTCATTATAAAACATCACGTTCAGTAACAGACACTGAAGAAATATAAGATGTTTTCTCTGAAACTAATTGTGGTATGACCACTAAAGGATTATGCACTCGGACACGCATTGGACTCATTTCAGTCAAAACTATTTTAAAATGTGTTATTCATAACTTTGCAAGGAACTAGTATTTGGTCTGGCTGTTAAAAGGTCACACAGGGATTAAGAGCAACTGGATGTAATCTAATCTCCTGCATGTCTCCAAGATATTCTGCTGTCATCTTCCCTCACTGGCAAGAAATGATATGATATGGCATTTATAATGCGCCTATACAAAAGTGTTTCAAGGCGCGTTTGCATGACATAAATTTATGTCATGCAACATTTGTGCTGAGATATGTTCGAGTCAGTGGTATGGACAAAAAGATGGCCTATCCTAATTCAATTTCCTACCTCATCTAAATCTTATTTTAATGTTTTATCTGCCCCTGTTCTAAAGCCCATTTCAGTTTTCTGCTTTTCCCACTACACAATTCTATATATGTTTACCTCTCTCTCGACTGAAGCCTAGTCCCGCAACTTCTCTAGTAACAATCTACCTCTGTTTGTACCTACCAAGACTGATCCTGAAATGGAACCACAAACGCCCTATTCACACTGCTTTGCCAACAGCACTTATAATATTCAGAAAACATCGATTTCTCCAACATGCTCAATACGTGTGCATTTGTGTTTATGTCCCAACTACACCCAGGCTTATTAATGACTCACTCTAAGAACTGAAATGAAAACTACCAATGCCCCTGTAGGAAAACATTGTTCCTACAGAGTAAAATGCATCTTCAAAATCTAATAGTGAGTTTTGGAACATTTTGATCCGCATGCAACCTAGCTGTATATTGTAGTGTTTCAATTGAAGGCAGACTAACATTAGCAACATACATATCAATGCAGTTTACAAAATATTAATTTATCTATCACCCTCCCCCTTTTTTTAAATCAAAGACACCCCAACTAACAAAGTAACCATCTGATTATGATGCAGTGAGTTCTCCTGTTAGTTATTTACCCATCATCTTTACTCTGTAAATTGTTCCAGTAATTTATTTCTTTGAGGACACGTCCAATCTAAATTTCTAAGTAACACAAAGTGTAGAAATTGACACCATATTCCTCTTTTTCCCTTGCTGGTATCTGCATCCCAGAATAGACCATACTCTGTTCCAACACACCAGGTCACCATGTGGGTCCAATCATCTCTAGAAGGGCACTCTGGACTGCTAGTATTGAAAGTAATATTATTGCACTGCCACTGGACCTCAAAGTATAGATTGCCTTTAATAGAACTTCCGATACCACATTGTCTTTGCCTCTGGGGAATTGTACTGCCAGCCCCCCAGCCCCATTGTTTTGAGAATCACCTCCCTCAACTTTGCTATCATGTGATACACCAATTCTTCAATTGTTCCAACAACTTGCAAAGACATTAGGCTTTTGTATTCTTAGTATGCGCCGTGCCATACACCTGCGATGTAGACATGCGTTTTTTGTCTTGGTAAGTGGGGCGCCTCTGGAAGAAAAGGATGCACCAGCCCATGTATATTTAATTTCCCATTTCTTTAGTTCGCTAAACATTTGCTAGACCAATGCATGTATGGCTTGCGCTGTCTGAGGTATAGGGGGCTGGTAATGTACCCCAAATAATGTAATGTAAGTGAACAGAGTCCCTTGGCATCTTCCCTTGAAAGCACCCAACACTAATATGCTAAGGGTCATCTTGACAACCCTATATTCATCTCTTTGTTCATACTCCATTGTTTAAATTTAGGAAACTAAACCACTCACTCACAAAAGCTGGAATCCTGTGTATACTCTGAAAGGGGTTTTAAGTCACTCTTACCAATGAGTGGTGTTGCCTTTTTTCAATAACCTGTAACTCTAAGTACAAACACTCTGTTCCCATTTGCTGAAGTAAATAAAAAAATAGCAAATACTTGCTTGCAAGAAGGGGAGGAGGATGTTTTTGTCATTTCATTGGAATTATACCTGTCCCAGATTGCCACACTTGTTCACACAATTGGATTCTCATATAGCTTTGGTATTCTGCGCTATTCTGGCTATCAACAGCCATGAATCTCAATGGTATTTCTGTTATTGCTAACCCCAAATGCTATTGCCACTTCTGTCTCTCCATTTTCTGTCCATCCATCATTACTTTTAGTAGTGTGGAAATACAATACTTATTTGTATTGGGGTGCCGGCCTCCCATGTCTACTCTTTTGACAAGAATCTGGATTCAGATTTGGGACTTTAGCCTCCCCCGAAAATATGTACCCAGGGTGGTTTGAAGTTTCTGTAGCACACCTTTGGGTACGATAACAAATAGGGCCTGAAAGACATGCTTGATCTCCTCTGATTTACAGCATCAATGAGAAGCAATCTACTTTATGGATCCTTGAATGATCTAGTGTATTCCACGATAAATGCTGACCTATTTATTTATTTTATCAATACATTGTTGCTTTATGAGGTGACCGCTGTGACAAGACCCGCTTGTGGTGCCCCAGGGAAGGAAATAGAGGAAGGAGCAAGATGGGAGTTGCAATGGTGGAAGAGTAAACCCTTAGAACAAAAGAACAGAAAATTGATCATTTATACTAATTTGCACATTCTGGATCAGGTAAGAGGATGGAGGAAGGAAAAAGGGGGAAGACAAAGAAAGTGTGAAAATAGCCAAGAAACCCTTGTTTCAGGGGCAGAGTAAAGATGAAGTAGATGGCATTTTCTTTCCGCTTTGTAGCCCTTTGCCTGGTCTCAAGACTCCTCTCAAACAGTTTGTTCCATTTCATGATGAGGGTGTTTCTGGAAGGCAGCTTATTTGCGATTGGTTAATTATTGCGTGTCCGAATTAGTCGCAGGAGAATTGGTTGCAACTTTTATTGCGCATTTTGCCGCATATATATGTGGGGGGGGTGAGTTTAGGGATATCATTAATTTTAGAGGGGTTATGTGGAGGGGCTGCGAGGGTTCTCCATCCCACCCCCACATGTATATGCAGCAAAATGTAGCTGTCAAAACAAACAATGACCAATTCTCCCACAACCAATTCGATATGACCACATCAACCCAAACCACTTATTGCACTAGAGTGTTGTAAACGTCCCGGACCAGGTAACAAGGAAGGGATAATAGATAACAGAGGATACAGGTGGGAAGGCAAATGAAAGCACAGAAGTGTCTATTCAGCAAAAGATGTTTTACATAGAAATGTTTTGAACTGAATCGTGTTTAGTGAACCTATGTTTCTCTTCTTCAGAGGTGGATGCTCGGATGATTATTGCATAGGGTGATTCCATTGGCTGCAATGCTCCTACCTCTGATACTTTTTGAATGTTGTGGTGAATAGTCTCATTGCATGTGATTAAATGAGATTTGTTGAAGAGGTGCATGCCCACTTAAATTTTGCTTGCTATGCCAACATTTCTCTTTCCTTTAGGAGGGTGACATTTTACACCATGACATTTTCTGCTAACCTTGAAGCTTATATTCCACGCTTTGAAATGTGTCCCTCATATCGGAAATTTCTTTTGGTGTGCTAAGCAAACGATTACCAATGGAGGGAGTGTTGGGCCAGTCTCCATTTTACTGAAAATCTGAACTCTATAAGGGTACCTGGTACAGTCTTGATCTCCCATGTGATAGGTATGCTATAACAAAACAATTTATCAAGACCTTAAGTGATAGACAGAACCGATTAAATTATAATCATACTACAAAATCAATATTTTAATTTCGTCTCAAAATACATTAGTAAAATTTGGCAATGTATAACATAAAAAAAAAACTCTTCATTTAAATAATACCTTTCAATCTGCCTCCACGAATTCACACATACCAAGTTGATCAGGCGTACCCATTTGCAACCACATTCACACTAAAAATCATCAATACACACAATATATATATATATATATTACACAGCCACGGTAGTGCTTTTGCAAATTTGGTGAAAATCCATCCAGTATTTTTTTTTAAAATGACCAAAAAGTAGGTCACAAAAAATTTGTGATATCTATGTTCGGTCCGCGGACACAATTCCGTGTTCGCTCCGCGGACAGTGTCCTAATTGGCCAACCAGCTTGTGTCATGTCCGCGGACAGGCAACGTGTTCGCTGATTGGACGGTGAAGAGCGAGAAGCGCGTCAGATTTTCGGGAACGCCCGTCATCTTGGATTCGCAGATGTCCAGGGACAATGCGGTGAAACTTGGTGGAAAAATACTATTTAGTAGAGTGTGTTGGTGTGTAAAACTGTTTGGGGAGGGTGGGGGAGTAAGAGATGGGTTAAATGTTGTATTTATTTAGGTGGTAGACCCCCCTGTTGTGTTCGCTTTGTCCGCAGACAACGCGGATGTCCTGAAATGTTCTAAATAAATGAAATGGGGGTGTCCTGAGGACACTACGCCTGTACGTATGGTTCGTAGGCAAGTTGAAACTGTCTAAGAACACACAGAGTGTCCTGAAATGTTCGAAAATAAATGAAATGGGTGTGTCCTGAGGACAGAAAGCCTGTCCGTTTTGTTCGCAGGCAAGTTGAGTTTGTTCTCAGAACACAACATGTGTCCTGGGATGTTTGTCAATAAACAAAATGGGGGTGACCTGAGGACGCTGGATGTTCGTCAATAAACAAAATGGGGGTGTCCCGAGGACGATATGCCTGTCCGTACTGTTTGCAAGCAAGTTGAAATTGTTCTAAGAACACATGAAGTGTCCTGAGATGTTTGTAAATAAACGAAATGGGGGTGTCCTGAGGACACTACGCCTGTACGTGTGGTTCGTAGGCAAGTTGAAACTGTTCTAAAAACACAGGCAGTGTCCTGAAATGTTAAAAAATAAACAAAATGGGTGTGTCCTGAGAACGGTAAGCCTGTCCGTTTTGTTCGCAGGCAAGTTGAATCTGTTCTCAGAACACATCATGTGTCCTTGGATGTTGGTCAATAAACAAAATGGGGGTGTCCTGAGGACGGTGGATGTTCGTCAATAAACAAAATGGGGGTGTCCTGAGACGGTATGCCTGTCCGTACTGTTCGCAAGCAAGTTGAAATTGTTCTAAGAACACATGAAGTGTCCTGGGATGTTTGTAAATAAATGAAATGGGGGTGTTCTGAGGACACTACGCCTGTACGTTTTGTTCGCAAGCAAGCTGAAACTGTTCTAAGAACACTCGCGGTGTCCTGAAATGTTCGAAAATAAACAAAATGGGAAGTGTCCTCAGGACGGTAAGCCCGTCCGTTTTGTTCGCAGGCAAGTTGAATCTGTTCTCAGAACACATCATGTGTCCTGGGATGTTCGTCAATAAACAAAATGGGGGTGTCCTGAAGGCGGTGGATGTTCATCAATAAACAAAATGGGGGTGTCCTGAGGACGGTATGCCTGTCCGTACTGTTCGCAAGTAAGTTGAAATTGTTCTAAGAACACATGAAGTGTCCTGGGATGTTTGTAAATAAACGAAATGGTGGTGTTCTGAGGACACTACGCCTGTACGTATTGTTCGCAAGCAATCTGAAACTGTTCTAAGAACACTCGCGGTGTCCTGAAATGTTCCAAAATAAAAACAAAATGGGTGTGTCCTGAGGACGCTGTCCGTATTGTTCACTGGCAAGTTGAAATTGTTCTAATAACACATCATGTGTCCTGGGATGTTCGTAAATAAAGAAAATGGGGGTGTCGTGAGTACGCTATACCTGTTCGTACTGTGTCCTAAGAACACATGCGGTGTCCTGAAATGTTAAAAAATAAACGAAATGGGTGTGTCCTGAGGACAGTATGCCTGTCCGTTTTGTTTGCAGGCAAGTTGAAACTGTTGTAATAACACATGCAGTGTACTGAAATGTTCGTAAATGGACGAAATGGGGGTGTCCTGAGGACGCTGTCCGTATTTTTTGCTGGCAAGATGAAAGTAGAACACATCATGTGTCCTGGGATGTTCGTAAATAAACAAAATGGGGGTGTCCTGAGGACGCTATGCCTGTCTGTACTGTTCGTAGGCAAATTGAAACTGTTCTAAGAACACTCATCATGTCCGTGGACATTAAAAGTGCCCATATGACATAGTTAAAATGTTTGACTCTATGGGTGTGATATGCTGCGGTGGTTGTGGTCAGGGCATAGAGTCTTGGGTGCATGCCCATGCACCCAAGACTCTATGCCCTGGCCAGAACCACCGCAGCATATCACACCCATAGTAGTTTATAACTTTGGGATCCAAGAACAAATGTATAAGCAACAAAGTTATGAGCCACTATGGGTGTGATATGCTGTGGTGGTTGTGGGCAGGGCCTATGGTCTTGGGTGCATGGATAAGACCACATTTATAAGCACCAAAGTTATAAGTCACTATGGGTGTGATTTGCTGTGATGGTTGTACTTATTATAATATACTTACTGTTTGGTTTAGTAACTGGAGTACATGTATTTCTTGTTCATTTCTGTGACAAAAGAAAAGATCATGTTAGTATTGGTATTTTGTAACGACTTATAACATTGAATAATCAACTTTTTTTTTTTTACCCTCATATTTAGTAGATTACAAACCAGTGTACTGTGCAATTTGCTCAGTTTCTGTGTTTGTTGCTTAAATCATTGGGTCTGTGGGAGAAAAAAAAATCCATGTTGGATTAAAAAAAAAACGTTTTTTGTTATGCTACAGTCTATTTATTTGTTTGTTTTCAGTGTTCACTTGTTGTTTCTGGCTAATGCTCTACATATTGGCTTGTTGCTGATTTTTGGAGCAGTTAGATACCAGTTGGTGTATTCTAACAGTCTTTTTTTTGTTATAATGTAGTGGTATTGATTTATCTATTTGGTTATTGAAAATCTTGGGGTAGTTAGATACCAGTTGGCGTATTCTAACTGTCTATTTTTTGTTATAATGAAGTGGTATTGATTTATCTGTTTGGATATTGTAAAATTTTGGGCCAGTTAGATACCAGTTGGCGTATTCTAACTGTCTATTTTTTTTTATATAATTTAGTGGTATTCATTTATCTGTTTAGTTGTTGTAGAATCTTGGGGCAGTTAGATACCTGTTGGCATATTCTAAATGTTTATAGTTTTTTTTATAATTAAGTAGTATTGATTTATCTCTTTGGTTATTGTAAAATCTTGGGGCAGTTAGATACCAGTTGGCGTATTCTAACTATCTATTTTTAGATATAATTTAGTAGTATTCATTTATCTGTTTAGTTGTTGTAGAATCTTGGGGCAGTTAGATACCTGTTGGCATATTGTAACAGTCTATTTTTTGTTATAATGAAGTGGTATTGATTTATCTGTTTGGATATTGTAAAATTTTGGCCCAATTAGATACCAGTTGGCGTATTCTAACTGTCTATTTTTTGATATAATTTAGTGGTATTCATTTATCTGTTTAGTTGCTGTAGAATCCTGGGGCAGTTAGATACCTGTTGGCATATTCTAACTGTTTATAGTTTTTTTTATAATTAAGTGGTATTGATTTATCTCTTTGGTTATTGTAAAATCTTGGGGCAGTTAGATACCAGTTGGCGTATTCTAACTATCTATTTTTAGATATAATTTAGTAGTATTCATTTATCTGTTTAGTTGTTGTAGAATCTTGGGGCAGTTATATAGCTGTTGTCATATTGTAACAGTTTATATTTTTTTAATAGAAGTTTAGTTAGTGTTTAAGTACAGTTTAGTTAATACATTTTGGTTTTAAGAAGATTAAATAAGCGTTTGTAAGATTTGCAGGTAATCTCTGCTTTAGAGTAATGGTACTATCATTACATTTGAATGATCCACATTTTTTTTTTATATATGCAGCATAGTGACCTGCATTGGTTGTGGCTCCTGTGTGGTAGATTATACCTATTGTTGTGAAGGTTTTCTTACCAAGTGATACTTGGCCATGTGTGAATCCAGTCAGCTTACGTAGAAGCATCAGTATTACGTATTTACTATGTGTTTGTATTAGTAAGGTGGAGCGATTATCCGAATTGCAGGTAGTACATAATCTAGCATGGTTTGCATTTTGTACAGGTTCCTGAAATGGAACGGATTCAAAATTAGGTATTGATACATACACAAAGCGCTCATTGGGATTTGTTCTTGTGTCACATTGTTGCAGAGAGTGCATGTATGTTTCCACATGTATGAAATCCGGAAGATTTCATTTATAGGTATGTTTTTTGTTTTCCAGTACTTGTAGTAAGTACATTAGAAATTCTTGTGGATCTTCCTTTGAGTTTATAGTGAATTTCACCATTCCAGCACAGTAGTCCAATTGTTGTCTTATTCCATAAACACTATACGTGTTGTAAGGATTGTTTGTTGCGTTTCTATGAAGTACTAACATTTGCAAACACAATTGGTCTGTACTGTGTAAGTAAATGTTGTGAAAAATTGGTGGTAATTGAAATAGAATATTCATTGCTACATTTGCGTAGCAACTTACACCGATTACATTTGAAAGTTTAAATGGACCAGGTAGTTCTGTATCTGAGTGCTTTTCTTTGAGTATGTCTTCCTTTTTTGAAGAAGTACCTGGTTTACTTTCCCTAATAGTTTCTTTTTTGTTTGTGGTACTTGATGAAGTATTAGTTTTTATATTCTCTTTGGAGGATTTGCAGTTACATCCTGTTGCATTTCTGTTTGATTTAGTTTTCTTTTAGAACATTTTACTTTTTGTGGAACAGGATATGTTTTTAAATGGGTGGTGTATAGTGAACAAAGTCTATTGTATTCTAAAATGCAAGGAATATCAGCGTTTACTTTATTTGCATCAAAGTTGATTAGAAATAGACAGTCAAGTGTACGTAAGCGTGATAGTGATACGTAGCTCCTGCCTTCTTTAAAGACTGTGTTACCAATGTCTATCAATGCTTTGTCTAGGGCAGTGGTCTTCAAACTTTTTTGTCCTGTGCCCCCCTGAGCAAAGTTTGGGCAGGCCGGGCCCCACCAAAAGTGCCAGATGGACAGTATGTAGAAATCGCTATGAACTTTTGCGTGCCGTCACCGCACCCTACTCCCAGTACAGACCCTGGTCTCTCCCCACCCTACTTCCACCACTATCCCAGTGCTGCCGCCCATCCTGCTACCACCACAGTCCCATAACACAAGCATACACACATCCATACACATTTAAATAAAAAATAAATCACCATAAACGTACCTCGCGTGGTTGCTAAAATGCCCCGCTCCAGGTTGCTCTGCCCATATGTGCGAGGAGGTGCAGGAGCACCTCCTCGCACATACATACATACATGCAGTGACCCAGCTAGCATTTCCAATGAGCTATGCAAGGCTGGCGAAGCAAAACACCCCCAGTGTTGCATGGCTCAGTGATCATGTGCGGCTGGGGAAATGAACTGTCAAAGGCAAACAGAGTTTCCCTTTGACAATTCAGCCAGCCCAGGAGCACTCCCTCAGCTGGAAAAAGCAGCTGAGGGAGTGCTCAGTTTTTCACTGGGCTGGCTCCTTGGCTCCTCCATCATGGGTAAGGTGGCCAGTGGGTGGACGCCCCCTCACCCATTATGGATGAGCCGGCAGGCTTGGACTGGCCAATAGGGCAATAGGGCGATGATCGTACCAAAAATGCAAAATGCTAGTGTAGGCCAGTAAAAATGGGCCACTTTTTTTACCATTGTTGCTGAATAAATATTCTTTAAATATCACCATTTGTTTACATTTGAAGAAAAAACAACCCCTTGGGTACTATTCAAACAGTCTGTGACTAAAAACTGAATATCCATTTGCAACTGCTGGCCATTTTTTCATTGGTGCCTAAGACTGTTGTATGGCCCAGTCTGACCATGTGAGCTGCCCCTTCCCATTTCCTCCAATCTAAAAAAAACAACTTGAAAAACATTTTTTTTTTACATTTCATGCTGGGCTCTGGCGCCCCCCCACCCCCAGGAGGCGGCGCACCCCACAGTTTGAAGACCTCTGGTCTAGGGTAAGACCTTGTGATTTATGAATGGTGACTGCGTATGCAAGAGTTAGAGAAAATTGTTCTCTGTGTACATACATGTCTTTGAAGAGAAGGAATTGAGCTGTTGAGCGTCCTATCCTTTTCACTTCTGAAAGTTTGTCAAAGAGAAAATTGACAAACTGAATGTTGTTGTCACGTGGGTATGTTTGAAAGCCAACAACTGTACCCAGTGCTCCATTAACTAGTCCTTGATCCACGTCAAGGTTACGTTTTAATAATTTTTCCAATCCAGCTGTGTTGGAGATTGAATTTTCTAAACTATTTAGTCTCGTTGTGGCTTGTTCACCCATGGGTAGTGTCATACCATGTATGTCTAGTTTGTCTGTGGCGCTAATTTCAATTATTGGTTGCATTTCTTTTTTTAACATTGTTTCATTGAATTTGAAACAGCTTGCAAGAGTTGGCATTAAGGCCATACAATTGACATTTTTGTGGGCTAATTGTTCCATAACATCCGTAGCACATGCATTATCACCATAAAGTGCATGAATGTGCCGGGTTTTCAATATTGCTTGTGCTTCTTGAGATGGTATACCAACTCTAATACTTTTTAAGATGTTGGCATAAGTGAGATCTCAGGATTGCCACATGTTTTCTGTTAATTCTATGTATTGGAAATGTTGCCAAAGCTTGACATTTCCAATGCTGCCAACAGCTTTACGGTAGAGTTTGTGTCCTAAGGTTTTAAAAATAGGCTCACCTTTCAGTGGTGTCAATTGAAGAAGATCTCCGAAAACAATAATGTGTTTTCCTCCAAAGAGCTCTTCATGGTTTGTTTTGAGTACTTCTTGTAATCTGAGGTGAATCAAAGCCAACATTAGGTTGGAGACCATGCTCACTTCATCTATTAGTAGCATTTTCATTGATTTTAATACTCTGCGTAGTTCCATTGCAGCTTCTGTAGAAAGTTTGTAATAGTCTAATTTGTTTTGGTGTTCTACTGGCATGAGTAGTAATCGGTGTAAAGTGACACCGCCTATGTTGTAGGCAGCTAAACCTGTGGGGGCAGTGACAACAGCTGACAGTTTGTTGTTTGTCAATTGTTGAAGGAATTTACTGATGATTTTGATTAAGAATGTTTTGCCAGAACCAGCTTCACCACTGACGTACAGTAGTATAGGTTTGTAATTTTGGCAGGTACATTCTTTGTTTTCATGTTGTACACCATGTGCAATTTCATTTGTTACTTCTTTAAAAATGCTACGTTGCTCATTGTTTAGCTTTGATTGTAGTATAGTTAAGTCTTCTTTATCTTCATACTGACACATGGTGTTTTCTACTTCCGTCATAGCTAATTCTGCCTCATTTGTTATTAGTGGCTATCCCAGTGGTTCTTGGCTTCCTGTTACAGAAGGTTGACTACTGTCAGGAGTGTCCTTATCTAGTTGGGCCTGGAGTTCTTCTTCGTGTTGCTGTTCATTGTGCAACATTGTTTTGTACTATGCGTAGGAAATCATGTAAATCTTCCCACGCATATTCTGCACAACTTAATGTTACAAACCACGTGGGTGGGCCAAGGTTTCTTATCATACAATGTACATCTCCATGACATTGAAACCAGTACTCTTTAGTACCACGCATGTTTGCTAATAGATTTGTAGTATTTGATTGTAAAATCTCATCTTTTTGTTGCACTTTTTGTAATAATTGTGTAGCTGACATATTTTGAAAGTGGGATCCTGATTTTAATGTGTGTGCAACTCTGTAACATAAAGTTGCTAGTTCACTTTCAAAGAGTAGGTGGAATATGTATTCCACATTTTTTCTAAATCTGAGATCTTCAGAATACATCCGTAACGAGCGGTATTCTGATGCTGTTATTTGAATAGGTCTATCATCGTACCTTCCTCCTTTGCCAGTAGGAAAGATTAGAGGAAAAGCATGTGCTTCTATACTTTTTTCCCATATGCTGATTGGTGATCCTTTTGTTTGTCGCATTTGGTAAGTTTCTAGTGCATCTTCTATGGGGTCATTAGAGTGCAATGGATGAATTGTATAATGGTCTAAAGTATTGGATAGTGTAGCAGGATCTAGGAGCTCAAATTAACCAGCTTCTGTGACTCTTGAATTATTTCAGTGGTATCCTTTAAGTTTTCTTTAATATTAATTTCTTTGTAGTATTCATTATTGTCTTTTAGATATTGCAAGGCTTGTCTAACTTTATGTAAATCTACCAGTTGTTGCCAAATTTTTTTGTCTTTTGTCGGTACACCATTTACTAAGATAATTAAAGATTGCTCCATTGGACGTTGCACTCCTAGAGTGTGCACATTTCGTTTTAGATCTAATGGTAAATACACTACTTTTCCACAAATACCTTTCAATAATTCAGAGGGAGGTAATTTTGCTGTTTTTGGTTGAAGGCATGTTATTGCTTGAAAGGGGTGCACTGTTTGAATTATGATGCTCTCATATACATTGAGTTGTTGTAGGGGTTATGGTAGTGGAAATAATGCCAAATTATTTGTGATAGCATGTGAAGGAGTTTGGTTGTTGTCAAGTTTTGTAGTGCAGTAACTGCAAAGTATTAAGGGGTCAGTTATTTCGTATTTGTTTTCTGCTATAAGGTAGAGAGCTAATTCAAACCATTTAGAATCTTCATTGTCTTCTATTGTGCATGTTAGGTCTACAGTCTTTGTGTTACTTTTATAAAAAGTTCTGCGGCAACATACACACACATGGTTTGGTACTTCAGCAGATGTACTTTTAAATTTCAGTATTTCTTTTTTGTATGTGTGTAGTAGAAGGTTGCCATGCATAGAATTGTTGCTAATTTGTTTTAAAGCTATTTCATTCTGTAAGTGGCTTTCACTTCCAAAATATTTTTTCTGGATATAGTCGATTTCTTCAAGTAGGTCTTTTGCTGTACCATGTAGAAGAATGTTATTTAAATTGGCTAGTGCTAAAGTAGGACTTTTAGCATAGTACAGTTTATAGACTAGATTTCTTATGGTTGAATGATGTGTTGATATCATTTTGATATAATGGAAGGTGGTTTTGTAAGTCGGTCCTGAAATGCAGGCCAATGAATGTCTTTGTAGTCCTGTGTACTTGTGCACTGGACAGATATCCATATTTTGCAGTAGTGTAATTTTGATTTTGTATTTGCCTTTCACATATTGATTGAGGAATTGGCGTAAAGACTTGAAAGATTTTTTGGGAATGTTACACATTGACGTGCATGGCCATTTGTATACTAGACGTTGTGATTCAGTTAAATTGAGAGGTAATTCTAAGTTTTCTGGGGATATTTTTGTAAGCAGTATTTCTTGTTCCATTACGGTATTATTAACTTTTTCATAACCTTGTCCACTGCTATGTATGGCAATTGTATTTGTTTGCTTTTGTTTGTATGCTTCTTCTTGAAAATATGGTTCTGTGCTTGTAGTGTGACTCCACTCACCTCCACAGATATTTAAGAAGTTATTTCTGTTGACATTTCGTTTATTGAGAAGTCTTTTTTGTAATTTAGTCATTAGTTTTGTTAGTGGTTTCATTTTGTTTAACACTAAAATAAATAACTGTCTTTTGAGAAGGATTGCACCGTCTATCAAAGCTTCTAAGATTAATTTCCTATGATAGGTTTTAAGGGTTGTGCCTCATTTCTCTCCTGTTTTTATAAGATTTTGAAGGACTCTGTGACGGAACATTTTTGCTAAAATACTTTTTTTTGGTATGCTTACTTGGCACTATATCAAGATTTATAGAAGCAGTTTTATCTGTAGTGGTAGCTGAATTTTTGTTAATTGTTTTCTGGTTTGTTTTACGTTTTGATAGAGGAGGCAAAGTTTCTGTACTTGAAGCTTGTTTTGTTTCGCTAAATTACTGTATTAGCTGTTTTGTTTGAACTTTTTTTACACATTCTGCTAGAGATGGATGCTTATTTTGGACACTTCTATTTTCATTTGCTTTGCTTCTGCGTTGCTTTCTACTGACTTGATTTTGGTAGGCATTCTTTAGGGTCTGTTGAAAAAAATGAAGAAGGTATGGGTTGGGGTGTTCTGCAATGTATGTGTGCTGTGTGCATGAGTGTCTGAGTATGATGATAAAGATGTATGTGATGGTGTGTGATTGTGCATTGGGCAACTACAACTAGTTGGGATGGGTATTCTTGAATTTATGTGCTACTAAACTGGGGTTCAGATGACAGTAGAAAGTAAGCTACTGGCGTGGAGAAGTAAAAATAGTAAATCTAATGGTATACAATTAAAACACTTGTTTGTTCTATAATATCAAAATTCTAGGGGCTAAATTGGGTCATTTGTGAGCCGTAAAATAGGAATTTGTGCGCCATTCTGCCTGTAAATCTCTGTTTAAGAAATGGGGATTTGTGGACAGAATGGTGCACAATCTCTATTTTTAGGCGCAGAAATAGCATGAATTAACCTTACAGTGTGTTTGAGTAATAGTACAAATATTATGGTGGTATTTAACTTACTTTTTTTCTGGAATGAGCAGGTTTCTTCTTAGTTGTTCTTTGTACTTCAAATTCGGCTGCTTCTTTTCAGGAGAGTGGTCTTCACTGCAATTGTAAAGGAAACAAATTAGTAATTTTGTTTGTATATAGCACTGATTTTAATTTAGACATTGATTTTTATGTTTTTGTACAAGTATTGTTGTTTGATATTTGAACATACTGTGTGCATGCAATTTTGTTTGAGTATGTTAACTCTTTACATTGTATTTTAAATATGTTAGTTCAACATGCTTTGCAAATGTGTGTGTAAAAGGAAATTAAATAGCAGATAGGTTTGGAAGTGACAGTTGATCATAGGAGATGGAAAAAATGACAGTAAGTTCATTTTATAGGTTATACAAGCTAAAAGTCAGTTAATCTGTTTATATGAATCTATAAGAATTGTACATGTACTATACAGAAAATATGCATACCTGTAGTTTGTGTTCATGCATATGGATATGCATGCAGCTGCAAGTAGAAATCTTGGAGACTTGTACAGTATTTCTTGTAGAAGGTGCTTTCCAATTATATGACGGTCAAGTGGCACAGCGAGTAGAGCGCCCGCTTTGACACCCGTGCAGAGCCTGTTAACGCAGGTTCGAATCCCGGCGGGGCCAAACTCAGCCTTTCATCCTTCCGAGGTCGATAAATGAGCACCACACACCGTGGGTAATAATAAGCAGCGCTCAGATACCTGAGGGTTTGTAGCGCTATATAAAAGCCTAATTATTATTATTATTATTATTATGACACTTGTACTCAGAGAGATTAACAGTACATTTGAAGTGCTGATCTATGATGATGCACATAGATGTAGAGGTCTTGGATGTGATTGGTGGATGGTCGTGTGATTGCTTAGCTATATCCAATGAGGGAATGGCACAGAAAGGGAAATGGAAATGGTAGAAGGACTGTCCATGTTATGATATGTCCGCGGACATGGCGGTAGTCCGTGGACATCGCGTGTTACATCCGGGGATTTTGGGGTGGGTAGGCATGCAAATGAGAATGAGCAGAGCAAGGGATTGGTCAGTAAAGTTTAGTGGGTGTGTTGTGCCAGGAGAGAGTTTCCCAGATACTTTTTTTGCTGAGAGAAGAACAGATAGCTATGGCTGTGTGTTTCAGAAAACAGATTGTTTGGATTTTGGGAGACTTGTGGATACATTGGTTGAAGGTGCATTCAGAAATTTGTGGAGTAGCTGTAGATCTTGTATTTCCACATGTGGAAGTGCACTGGCATGGAGTACGTGGAATGAAGTGGTTGGACTTGCTACCTCTCTGTGCTACTTTGGAGACAGAGCAACATCCAGACATAATTGTAATTCAGGAGGGAACAGTTTAGGACATGTGTCTGGAATTTCTATGCAAATTTCCAATGAAAGAAGGACTTGGGAAGGTCATGGACATGTATCCAAATTCTCAAGTAATTCTTTCACGGATTGCGCAGACAAATGTGGCTTCGTTCTTCTTCATTTGGTCCAGAAATGGAGAAAGCAAGGCGCAATGTCAATAAGGCTGTTTGTGCCTTAGAGATTTTGGCATGTCCTCTTTTCAAAATGAAATTATTATGTTTCGTAGCACATACATTTTTCACAGAGATGGAGTCCATCTAACTTATGCTGGCAATCAGATTTTTCTGAGAAATGAACAAAATGCATTGTGACCTTTTTTGGAATTACACCATCCATTTTGCAGTAGGTGTTGAGCATTTCAAATTTTTCAAACACAAACAAACACCACCAAAAGGCTCTTTTCAGAGCCACCACTTCCTCCCAGAAAAAACTGCAATGGTTATGATAGGGCAGCACCCCAAAATTTTAGATGTTCGCGGACTGCCCGCGGACTTCTAAAAAATACACAGGCTCCCGCTTCATTTATTTTCACTTCTATTTTTAAACTGTGAAAGGAGGCTCTGAAAAGAGCCTTTGTTTTGGATTTTTGTTGTTTTATATTTTTTTGGGTTTTTTATACATGTCACACTAGGGGAGGAGGGAAAAGGAGGGTAAGGGGGGACACCAACCACGGGGATAAGAAAGGGCGGGTGGAGAGAGGAAGATGTAGAGTGCGTCTTACTTGGGTAGTGAGCAGATCTTCTCGTTCTCTGAGCCCAGAGCCTCAAAAGCACTTCGAAGTCTCTCCCCCCTGCAGAGTACTGCGTCGCAGTACTTCTCCAGCATGGGGTCTGGCATGGATTCACATGCTCATGAATATTCCCCGTCGTCAGGCTGGGAATCCTCGGTAAAGAAAAAACCAGTATCAGTTTCGTTTCTGATCTGTCTTTCGTAGTAATAACCAATCACTGGTCTCTGCGTCATACTGACCACAGCCAATGACTGCCCTCTACCTAAGCACCGCCTCTGGCAGCCATCTTCAGATTTTTACCGCACGTTCATGTGTTGGGATCCTCGTGCTATTGCTCTCGAGCGTTAGTGCTATTTTTTCGCGCTTTTTCACAAAAACTTCGATTCTTTCGGTCAAAAGAGCCTCAAGCTCCACCGATCCTACATCCGATCAACGGGGACCCGTGTCGGATTCATCTGTGCCCCTCAAGGGTGAAGATTTCGTCGAGCTACACTTCGGAGGACTCCAGAAGCTTCTCAGGCCCGGTCTCGGAGATGGCCCAGGAGAAGGGAAGCTCGACGCCCGGAAAGCTGTTCAGGGCCTGCCCTGGATGCCAGCTGCAGAACGTCTTCAAGGAGGACGAACACTCTTTCTGCCTTTACTGCCTTCATGGGGACAAGACGCACGTGGAGAAGGACTGTGCGTCTTGCGGCAACATGTCGGAACGGACCATGAAGGACCGCCATCAACGTCTCGCCAGCTGGCTGGAGGGTAAGAGCCCGTCTGGCGAGAAGAAGAAGAAATCTGAGCGGTCTTCTAAGACCTTTGAGGGCGCCCCGGCGACGGGGGCCCAACATAAGGCCAAGCACCGCGAGTCCGCTGGCACCGGGAGCGCCGAACGGTCGGGCTCTACGGGCGCCAGGCAGGGCGCACCCTCCCCGGCACCATCAACCACGAGCCAACGCTCTGGGTCGGGTAAGAGGAAGGCCGAGCACCCGGCGAAGCTCCTGGAGAGGCCCCGGTCGAGCTCTAAGGCAGAGGAGGAGCGTGGCAGTGCCCCCTCCCTCAAGGATAAGGCGGTGAGCGCACCTAAGGTGGTGAAGGCCTTGATCCATTCGACCAAGCCCTCTATCGAAACGGTCGCGGCGGCCCTGGCCCAGCCTGTGGAGGCTGCACCAGTGGTGGCGGCCTCGGGGCCCAGAATCTCCCTGCCTCCTCGGAGGGAGTCTTCTTTTGTGCCCATCGATAGGACCCCCGTGAAACCCTCCGTAGGGAAGAAGAAGGGGGGGCAGGGCGTCGTCGTAGATTCGGCCTCAACCTCAGAAGAGGAGCTGATCGAGGTCTTAAGCCACGGCCTAGGCGTGGAACAAGACCAGCCCGTCGGAATGGGCCCCGACGCAGGTGACGACGACGACATCGTCGAGGATACCGACGGGGCCCCTGCTCGCCCGTCGGATTCCCCTCTGCCAGCGCCGCAAGACAACTCAGCGGCCATTTTGTTGGCTATACAGTCCTTATGCTCCGAGATAAGGACGAGACTACCGTTACCGACGGAGGAACCTCTCCCGTCGGGGGATCCAGAACCGGGACCTTCTGGTGTTCCCCCTACCAAGAAAAGAAGGATCCATCCACCGCCTCCTTTTCAACCGTCGCGCCCCGTCCAGCCCTTCTCCCCGTCCACCCGAGGGGATGATACGGGGACTGACACGGCAGCGACGGGTACGGACGACGAGGCATACGACGAGGATTTTCCGTCGTCGCCTCCCACCAGGGCTTCTCCGCCCGACGAGATTGGATCGTTCCACTCAATGATCGCCAGGGCATCCGAGCTTTTCCAACTCTGCCCTGAGGAGAAGAAAAAGGAAGGCTTCCTTTACCAACGGCGCGAGGCCAAGAGGAAGACGGTCCTCGCAGTGCCTCTGTTGGACGACATTTGGGATGAGGGCCTTTCCCTCCTCAAGAACCCTTCCACGACGCCAGCGAAAAGAGACCGGTACGAGAAAAAGTACCGGGTCCCGGACTCGGCCCCCCTATGCCTCCGGGCGCAGCCTACCCCGGACTCCGTCGTCTCCGCGGCAGCCAGGAAGAAAGCAGGGGGGGGTGCGGCCTCCACGTCGACTTCCCCGCCGGACGGCGAGGGAAAGAAATTGGATGCCATGGGACGTAGAGTCATCTCGTCGGCGGCGACGACGATTAAAGCGGCCAACGCCTTGGCTATCGTGGCCCGCTACGACAGGGAACTCTGGTACAAGATAGCTCCCCTGCTGGATTTTCTGCCGGACGACAAGAGGGCGGAGGCCCTTGAGATCCTGCAGGAAGGTGAGGTGGCCTCGGACCACGCCATCACCGTGGCGACGGACATCGCCGACACTGGGTTCCGCCAGCTGGGCAACGGCGTTTGCCTTCAACGTCGTGGATGGCTCAAGGCTACGGACTTTCGGCAGGACGTCCAGACCAGGGTCCTGGACATGCCCTTCGACGGGAACAACCTGTTTGGGAAGACAGTGGACGATTCCCTTCAGGCCATCAAGGCGGATACTGAGACGGCCCGGGCCCTTGGAGTACTGCAGCAACGGCGGACGCCCTTTCGGAGCGGCGGAGGCAAGGGCGCCTCCAAAGGTTCCGGCGGCGGTTTCGCTTCCTACCGTCAAGCGGCCCTCTCGTCGTCGCAAGGGCAAGGCCGCGTCCAAGCAGGATTGAACCGGCCGTGGGGTCGGGCCCCCACCGAAGCACCCCGGTGGGAGGCCGGCTGGCGGGCTTCGTCAGCGTGTGGGAGTCCATCTCCACCGACCGTTGGGTGCTGGACGCCCTGGCCCGGGGCCACGCGCTCGAGTTTCAAAGAAGGTGCCCGCGCGTCCCCCCCGTGGCCAGGAAAGAACTTCACGTCCCTCAACTTCTCCTGGAGGTAAAGGCGATGCTCAGAAAGGGCGCCATCGAACTCGTCCCAAAGAGGCTTCGGGGCTCCGGAGTCTACTCGCGATACTTCCTCGTGAAGAAGAAGACGGGAGGATGGCGCCCCATCCTGGACCTGCGACGCCTGAACAAGTTCATCAAGGCGCAGAAGTTCCGGATGGTCACCCTCCAGCACGTCCTGGGTCAGCTGGAGGAAGGAGACTTCCTATCGTCGTTGGATTTGGAGGATGCCTACTTCCACATTCCCATCCTAAAGGGGCACCGAAAATTCCTCAGATTCGTGGTCCAAGGGCGTCATTACCAGTTCAAAGCCCTTCCCTTCGGACTACGGTCGGCACCCAGGGTTTTCACCAAGTGCCTCGCACCGGTGGCGGCGCAGCTGCGCCGCGAGGGGATTCACGTCTACCCCTACCTGGACGACTGGCTCATCCGCGCCAAGACGAGGGAGCTCGCCGTGGTCCACACGGCAAGGACCGTCCAACTCCTCACGGACCTGGGATTCTCCGTGAACTACGCCAAATCCCACCTGGTGCCCGCGCAAGTCGCACTGTTTCTGGGAGCGAGGCTCGACACAGTGTCCCTTCTGGCCTCCCCGTCGGAGGAGAGGACCAGGACCATCTTGGGCAAGGTGCAACGGATGTTGGTGGCCGACGCGGCCAAGGTGAGGTCCATCAAGTCCCTCCTCGGGATGATGTCTTCCTGCATCTACCTCATTCCCATGTGCAGGCTCCGGATGCGCCCGTTGCAAGAATTCCTGGATGCGCGCTGGATCCAGACGACGGGCAGCTTCGAGGAAAGGATCAAGCTCGACGAGAGTTTCCGACAAGCGATACGGTGGTGGGGCACCCGCGCGCATCTGACGGCGGGCATGGACTTCCAGACCCCAGCCCACCAGGTGACTGTGACCACGGATGCCTCCCTAGAAGGGTGGGGAGCGCACACCGAAAATCTGCACGCAAGGGGACTCTGGCTCCCGACGGAGAAGTCCCTGCATATAAACGTCCTGGAGCTCCGTGCAGTGTTTTGGGCCCTCAGGTCCTTCCTTCCGTCCCTCAAGGGCAAGGTGGTGAGGATCTTCACCGACAACACCACCACCATGTTTTACATCAGGAAACAGGGCGGAACCAGGTCCCCAGCGCTGTCCAAGGAGGCGCAGGACCTGTGGCATTGGGCCGTCGCCCAAGGGATTCTTCTGGTGCCGTTTCATCTGGCAGGGATAAAAAACACCATCGCCGACTCACTCAGCAGGGAGCTGCGCTCGTGCCACGAGTGGGAACTACGGCAGGATCTGGTGGATCGCCTCTTCCGACGGTGGGGCACACCCCAGATCGACCTGTTCGCGACGGCGACGAACACCAAGTGCCGGAGGTTCGCCAGCAGGTTTCCCCAGACGAGGAGCATGGGCGATGCTTTCTCGTTCCCCTGGGAGGGCCTGTTCCTCTACGCGTTCCCTCCCTTGCCTCTGCTAATCCGGCTCGTCAACCAGCTCAAGAGGTCACGGTGCAGGATGATCCTCGTCGCACCTGCGTGGCCGAGGCAGATATGGTTCCCGGACCTTCTGGACTTGTCGGCGTCCCCGCCAATCAAGCTGCCGGCGGACGCGGATCTACTCTCCAGGGAAGGAGGCGCCATCCTCCACCACGACCCGAAGTCGCTGAACTTGCAGGCCTGGCTCCTGCAGCGCTAGAGTTTGGAGGATACGACATACCGGCCGATTGCAGAGAGGTTCTTGCAAAGGCCAGGGCGTCCTCGACTCTTAAATGCTACGGACACAAATGGAAGAGGTTCTCTGTCTGGTGCCACGCACAGAAGATTAACCCTCTACGGATTACGGCTCCCCAAGTACTGCCGTACCTGCTGACGCTGGCCAAAGCTGGTCTGGCACACGCGTCCATCAAGATTCATCTTGCTGCGATCTCCCGATACACCAGAACCACGGGCCGGACGTCCTTGTGGTCTCATCGTCTGGTGAAAGAGTTCATGAAGGGACTGTTCAGATCGTTCCCGCCGGTGAAGGCTCCGGCCCCGGCGTGGGAGCTCAACGTGGTGCTGACCAAGCTCATGGGACCTCCGTTCGAGCCTCTGCACTCGGCCCCGTTGAAGTTTCTATCGTGGAAAACAGCTTTTCTCGTGGCCATCACCTCCGCACGACGAGTGGGAGAGATCCAGGCCCTTCCTGCAAGGCCCCGTACTTGACTTTCCACGACACGAGGGTAGTGCTCAGGACGCACCCCTCCTTCATGCCCAAGGTACCGTCGGACTTTCATCTCAACGAACCCTTGGTGTTACCTGTGTTCTTCCCGTCGCCTTCGTCGCCGGCTGAGAGGACTTTGCACTCGCTGGATGTAGCTAGAGCGCTGAAGTTCTACGTGGACCGCACGAAAGGTTTTCGGAAGACGTCACAACTCTTTGTGAACTTTGGACCTGTCAATCAGGGGAAGGCTCTCTCGAAGGCTTCCATCTCCAGATGGCTCTCCGGCTGTATCATGTACTGTCACTGGTTGGCAAACCGACCGCTGCCTGGCCGTCCGAGAGCCCATTCCACCAGAGCGATCGCAGCTACCACGGCGTTCCTATCTGGTGTGCCCCTGCTGGACATATGCAGGGCTGCTACGTGGAGGTCGACGCACACCTTCACGAAATTCTACTGCGTCGACCGGGATTCCAGGGAGGAGTCCAGGGTCGGCCAAGCAGTGCTGCGCAACCTGTTCGCCTGAGGTGAGCCTGGTGAGGAGGTAAGATGCTTAATGTTGAGTTGATGTGATGCTTAATGTTGAGCCTTTGCCACCTCCCGTGGTTGTGCATGTGTGTACTGCTATGTATTCTTTATTCATGAGCATGTGAATCCATGCCAGACCCCATGCTGGAGAAGGAACAAGTTACTTACCTGTAACTGTTGTTCTCCAGCATGGGTCTGGCATGGATTCACATGCGAACCCTCCCGCCTACCCCTCTGCGGCTCTTCACTTGGTCATACTGCCACTTCACGTGCTTCCAAATCTGAAGATGGCTGCCAGAGGCGGTGCTTAGGTAGAGGGCAGTCATTGGCTGTGGTCAGTATGACGCAGAGACCAGTGATTGGTTATTACTACGAAAGACAGATCAGAAACGAAACTGATACTGGTTTTTTCTTTACCGAGGATTCCCAGCCTGACGACGGGGAATATTCATGAGCATGTGAATCCATGCCAGACCCATGCTGGAGAACAACAGTTACAGGTAAGTAACTTGTTCCATACACACAACTGTGACCCTCGAAAGGTAAGGGTCATCAGTATTGCGTATGGCCTGTGAGGCAGTTTGAGGAATAAGCTGTCCCACAGGAGTGTTCCTTGTGCTGACAGGATTGGAAACGGAGGATGTAGTAGAGGAAGTCAACCTATTACGCTCCTCGCAAGGTACAACCTTGCGAATGGCCCCAGTGTGGAATGACTTTAGGTGTCGCTTCATGGTAGTTGTCCCAAAGCTGTATGAACCAGGCTTCCCGCGACTGAGTACCATTTTGCACTCGTTGCAGGTGACTTAGTTTGCACGCGCCTTAGGTACATTACCATGAATGGTAAATAACCGCCACACCCAAGACTCACGCCGAGTGCTGGTAGTAGGGACTACCTCTACCTCAATCTCGTCATCCTCTTCATCCTCCTCTGCATCCTCACTCCTGTTCCCCTCTTCAGGCCCTTGGGGAGGTGGTGGTGGTGAAGGGGGTGGGGGTGGTGCTGAGGCAGATGTAGCACCAGGTGGCAGTACTGCAGCCATGGATGCCATCAGGTTTCAGATGAAAATCTGGAAAGTTGGCTGCAAAATGCACCGTGTTCTGTAAGATAGCCAGAAACACAATGAGAATGAGCTATAGGGTGTGGCCTTTTATAGGGGTGCTTGTGCGCAGTTCGCGGACATGCGCACTGTCTGCGGAAAGATCGAACACCAAAAAAAGGTTAAAAAAGTCCCAAAAAGTATGTAGAAACTCAGGATTACTATGTGGGACTTGTGCTATGGTGAGTTATTATTGAAAAATATTGTGGATTGCTTGAAAAGGTAGTTTTAAATTGTTTGGGGACACGAACAGTGTTCGCAGTCAGAACACACGTGGGTGCGGTCATATGATAGCTTCGCGAACATGTCCGCGAAGGGACAAATAATAAGAGGATGGGGATTGATATACCATCGCTCTATACTCAAATGTAAAAGAATTTGAATCACAATTAAACAATGATAGTACTTTACTGTTGCTAACACTGCCGGTTATTTGGAGACATTAAATGTAAAAAAGTAGTGGAAAATTGAATGCACACTAGTGTGCTTCTTAATGAACCAACTAGGGCAACCTCAGGTTATACAGTCTCTGATGCTCCAGCCTTCTTCAGGACACTGGTGGGTGCCACACTTTCGCCACTTTTTACACCCTTCTGTACTCATGGCTATCTAAAAAAAACGACTACCATTACACTTCATATTCTGTCCCCACTTGTCAATACTTTTCTCGAATAAATCTCATCATGCTTAATGTGACATTGTAAATGGGTACGCTTGATGAATTTGTTATGTGTGTATTTGTGGAAGCAAATTGAAATGTATTATTGAAATGAAGATGTTTATTTAATGTTATACATTGCCAAATGTTAACAATGAATTTTGAGAAGAAATACAAATATTGATTTTGTAGTATGATTATAATTGAATCCGTTCTGTCAATCACTTACTGTCTTGATCCATATTTTTGTTATAGTATAACCATTTTATTGAAGACTTTATTCAGGAGTCTCCACTCCACATGACCAAATGAATCTTCAGCATTTAATACCAACATTTTTGTAGATGACCTATTTTCTCCTTCTTTTATGAGCTGTAACACCTGCATACTGTTGGCTTCAGAATAAACCCAGCCTACATAGGATCATTTGATGTGTTGTGTGGTGTAAAGGGTAGCTTCATCAGTCAATGGGATATCCATATACTGCGGTCGTCATATGTTTTTGTTAAACCTGAAACTGTTGCCTCTAAACATGGACTTCTTTACCATCACCTTTTTATGGAAAATGTTGACTATCATCACTGTTGGCTTTACAGAAAGGCAAGACATGTGTTTATGCAACATGGCACTTTGGTCACCTAATTGATTTGAACACCTCTTCATCTAAGAAGGGCCCTTTAAATTGTAGGGTTGTTCTTTGGGCAAGCATCCAGTCTTCCATCTTCCTAGTTCTCCTTCAAATTCACTAAAATACATGACACCCTGGCCACCCTCTTATCTTTACCACCCCATTCCTCTTTCTCTCCACATGCTGTCCACATAATTTCCTCACTATTCTATTGTTCTCCCATCCCCCCTCTAAACTCATACCCATCCTCTGCTCAGCCAACCCATCCTGTGCTCCCATAACAAAGTGCTTACCCATCTCATCTGCTCTCCCACTTCAATCTCTATGTCTCAACAGACATCTTCCATGCCAGTTAAACTGTAGCCAGAACCATACCACTTTTAAGGAACCCCATTGCCGACCCCAGAAATGCCCCTTTTTACAGACCTGTCATTCTCCTGCCCACCACTCTAAAATCTTTATGAGTTATCTTTAGTCATATCATCATCTACCCCAAGAATCACACACTTTATAATCCCCTATAATCCGGATTCCAGGGTAAATACTTGACTGAAGCTGCTTTCTGCCACATCTCTAGCAATAGAATATCAATATCAATCTCTCTAACCTTTTAACCACTTATCCCCCCCCCCATCCTCATTCACCTTGATCTCACCTCAGCCTTTGACACTGTGGATCATCTCTTAATCCTTCAAGCCTTCTCTTCCCTTGACTTCAAGGGCACCTTCCTCAAATGGGTGGCCTTGTATCTCTATGACTGCTTCTTCTGCATCTCAAGGGACTCTAACAACTCCTTCGCAACACCTATTACAGAAGTGGTCCCTCATGAATCGCTCCTTTGCCCACTCTTGTTCACCCTTCATACCTCATCTCATTGCTTCTAAATACTATTGGCTGATGATAGCCATATTGTTTCTCCTTTCCCTCCTTCTCCCCTGCTATTTCTGAGCCCATCACCTGCTGTCTCATCCCTAGCTGTCACTGGATGGCACTACACTAACCAATGCTAAACTCCTTCAAGTTGGAAGTCCTCTTTCTCCCTGCCTCCACCCTCACTCTCCAACCCCACTCCTCCATATCCCGTCTCCTTCCCTTTAGATCTCTTCACTCCATCACCCAAGGATCCTAACCATTAAGATCTCTTTGACATAGCATATACTATAGCAGTTTATTACAGCAACATCTGCCAGATTCTCAGCTAAAACTCTGATCCCACCCTTCATGCTCAGCTACCTGGACTAATGTTAATTCCCACTAATTGGCTTCCTTCTTCATTCCTTCACTCTCTTATGCAAACTTCTCATCTTTGCTACATGGCCCTGTGCAAACTACCCAGCTCGTCTCCCACTATTACATACTGACACCTTGCTGGATAGCATTCCATCTAAAATCCACAGCCTCTTTATGTTCCTACTTATGGATCCATGGTCATTACATTTCTAACTGCATATCCGTATCTCTGCTCTTCCTCTTGCACTCTGCAATCGTTGCCCCTCCACAAGCTTTCTGTCCTCTGCCTCCACCGACTTCCACTACTTCTCTCTGTTTGACCCCCTTCGTTGGAATGCTCTCCACCTAAACAACAAAACCATCCCATCAGTGAAATTGTTTAAGAAAGGGATCAAGTTCTACCTGCTAACTGGTGAAGGAGTGTCTCCTGCATTCACACTACCTATCATCGACTGACCCATACATCTACCTCTCCCACCAATGTCATACATAAATGTAAATAATGTGACACTTTAACGTACATCTTATTTATGTCTTTTTGCTTGTCACTGTTCCTTGGCTATGTCCTTTTGTACTACCCTCCTCACCATAGTACATTCCCACCTAGACAACCATTGTACATTGTAAAAGCATGAGATCCAGGGAATTTGTAATATAAAGGAGCTGGCAGACAGGTATGTCTAAATACAGCACTTTATTCATCTTGCTAAATAGCCCTGTTACACCCTGCTTTGAAGGCTGCCATCCTACTCCTAACCGTTCCCTTATATTCTACATGAGCTCTTCAGTTTTCATGGAAAGGGCCAGTCAAGGGAGTTCAAGCAGCCACACCATAGATTACATAGGATCACCTCCAGGGGAAAGAGGTGCAGGGGAAGGAAAAGAGGATGGAGGAAAGAAGGATACAACAGAATGCCTCTGTCATCTGTAATGTATCATTTGTGCATCATTTCTGGTGACATCCCTATTTTTAAATAAATACAGTACCTCATCCCCATGCCCAAATATCACCAAACGAATGCCAGATATCCCCCTACAACTCCCCACGACCTCAGCTTGCACACCCAACCTCACCCATTACCTCACCCTACACAACTCATCCTCCCACCCTCATACAATCACTTCTGTCTGTCTCACACACCACCACCTCACCCACCCTTCCTCATCCCACCACGTCATCTCGACCCACCCACACCACACACTACTACAACCTCCTACCACCCCTCACTTGACACACCCACCCCCAGCCCACCACTTCACCTTACCCAAACTGACCAATTCACACCACCCATCATCAACTGTCATCTCTACCACCACCTCACTCTAACCATCCTCACCCACCCCTCACCCAACTCACCCCAACCATAGGATATCACCATCCTGCCTCACATCGGGTTTTACCTCCACACCGCTTGCCCAAGTGTGTCACACTAGAAACAGCAGCACATCGGCCGTAGCACAGTACATCGTGATTCAGGCAGGCGAACTTGACACTGGAACAAAGAAGGAGATGGGGCCAGTGTGGTAAGTAAGGAGAGAGGGGAATGCAGGAGGAAAGGATGGGGGTGGGTCTTTGGGGACATGTATGGGAACAGGTGTGCAGGGGTGTTCCCCCTGAAATGCACAGGAGGATGGCGAGATGTAAAAGGGAGAACATTTGGGGTAGGGGGGACTTTGCAGGATTGGCCTTCTGTAATATTGCTCTTTCACAAGTTACATTTGGAGCCAGATTCACCTTACAAACCACCAACTCACCCCACCCACACCCAACAAGACACCATCACTTAAAATCAACCTACCATCCCTCATCCCAGCACACATGTCCCCATCCACACCACCCACCCATGTAACCTCACACCACGACCTCACACCATGCACTCAACATCACCCCATCAATGCCCCTCACCCAGCACCTCACCTCATAACAACCACTTCAACCCACCAAATCACCACAACACCTCAAGCCACCTACACCATCCCCATCACCATCACCCATCACCCCTCTGAATTATTTGTGAATATTATATCTCCAGAAACTGGCATCGAAGCTTAGGTCCGTAAACTTAGATCCCGGTCACTTCAGCACTATTCCGATCTCAAAGGATAGTTGTATATGGCGGTATGGCCATAGGCATTTTCAAAACCCTCTGCAGGGTGAGGATATGCATGTATCTATTTATATATGTATGGTATTTATCAAGAGGAAATCTACCGGGGAAGCTACAGAGATGTGGCAGAGGAGCAGTGATGGGTAATATTGTGTAATTTATTTATGAGAAACATGCAGAAAGAGTCCAGTTGCTCTGTCCTTTGTGGGTTTCTTTGTGGCCCTATGTTATAGGTTCTGGTTGTGGTATGTCGGTTACGACCATCATCCTTCTCAATTGAAATGGAGGATTGGTCAAGTTAAGATTGGTTAACTCATGACATTACAGCTGTGAAAGCACTCCAAATGTAGGATGTGTTTATGATTGATCAGGTTTGACCACTCTTTGCAGGTTGAGTCATTTCTTTATTCAGCCCATTCTCTTAATGTTCACCTCAGCTATTAACTGCTAGTCTCCCTTTCCTTCTGCCAGTAATAGATGGGGAAATGAAAGAACACTCTTCGTAGCAGACTTTAAAACAATCCACAGTGGTCTCCCAACACCCATTATGCCTTGTCTCGTTGGAAAAGAGCAACTCTACATTACAGCAAAATAGGATGTACAATGTTTGTGTTTAAGTCTGCTGTTTTGTGCTGCTACACTATGCATTAATCTGGGACATATTCTGAAAGGATCCTGTCTGGCACAAGTCATCACAATATGCCTGATAATGCTAACTTCTGTGGAGGGTTAGAAGAAGGAGTCGGATACTTTAAGGTCATTGAAGTTTTTTTTAATGATATAGGAAAGGTCTAACTCTTCCTGCCAATAAAGGGTTCACCTACATATCTAAAAAAACTAAGGGTGCTTGTCAGTCCTCAGGAATTCTAAAATAAAGTGTCCTCGGTCCAAACCCAAGTTCACCTTAGTCTACCACTAAGATAAACAAGTTAGACTCATCCAAGAGAAGGTCCTCATTCTCTTGGTGATTTCTTCAATAGTCTCTGGGTGAAATGTCTCTGTTTCACCTGTTTCTTCTTTTAATAATCTTCTTCCATAGAGCCTGCATGTCTGCTCCATGAGCTCTTTTAAATATTGGACAACACTCCTGGGTTGTGCGCTTTCTTCAAGGATATGTTTTGTGGCCAATGAGTCTTTACATATTTTTGCAAAGCCTTGTCTCTTGTCGTACAGTCTCTCAATTCACCCTTGATTTAGATTACCTAAGACTTGATCCCCTTGTATAATATATCTCTCCAAGGATCTTTTGTTAGTGCTTTCTCTTCTATTCTCGTACTCTCTTGGTACTATGATACAGAGGCATAACCAGGATTGTCTAACAACTGGGGCCTGAAATTAATGTAGTTGTGCCCACCACAGTGACATTAATGTCTGTAAATGCCCACACAGCGCTACTGAGTGGGCATTTACAGATTTTGGGTGGGCCCTGTGGGCCCTGCCCGGTGGGCCCTGCCCGCTCAGGCCCTACCCTCTCTACACCTCTGCTATGATACCAAATTTCTTAAGAATTATGGCTTGCAGTTCTGTTTTCTCCATCCTTCCTCTCTTGGCTTATGAGACCATATCCCTTCCTGCCAGGGTATTTGTCTCAAGTCCCTCTCTATTACTCTTTTGGGTTTATTTAGTATTCGCTCTATGAGCTCTCCACATTGTCATTTAAACAGCTTTTAGTCCTTGTGTCTCTTCTTTCGGACCAGGACGAGTTACACTCTTCAGAACAGAACTGCGAGACTTGTCCTTGGCCTCAAGCCCAGGGACCGTATCTCTCCAGGACTGAAATCTCTTCACTGGCTCCCAGTGGCTGCGAGGATTAAGTTCAAAACCCTCTGCATTGTCCACAAGGCCTTCTGGGGCCTGGGGCCTAAATACCTTCAACTCTCTCTTCCTAAATATCTTCCTTCACGAGCCCTTCGCTCATCCTTCTCCAACTCCCTCATGGTCAGCCGCTTCTCGAAGCAACGAGCTGGGGGTAGATCTCTCTCCGCAGCAGGGGCCTCCCTCTGGAACAGCCTTCCTGCCTCCCTGAAACTTGAGGAGAACCATCTCCGGTTCCGGAAGCACCTCAAAACCTTCCTCTTCGCTTCTGCCTTCTCTCTCCCTCTCCCCTGCTAAACCTGCTTAACTCCCCACTGAATTCTGCACTAAACCTGCATCTGAGCCACTCTCAGCGACCTCGGTCCAGGTCCCAGCCACTCTCCACTTGCACTGCCTCCCTGGCTCCCCCTGCACTGTGGGACTGTCACTGCATCCCTACAGCCCCCTTCCCAGCACTTGCTCTGCACTTACCTCGCACTTGCCACCAGCTGGCCCTTTTATTTATTATTTATTATTTATTTATTTTACGCTACTTACCTTGTACCGCACTTCCCCCCCACCTCCTCCCCCTGCACTTTCTCCTTTTCCCCTTACCTCTGCACTTGCGCGATCTGAATGACACCTGGCCTAGTAGGATCGTTTGTCTGTCTTCCCCTTGTTTCCCTCCCTCCCTGCCTCGTCGCGCCTTGAAACACTTGTGTATAGGCGCGTTACAAATATCATATCATATCATATCATATCATATCATGCACATTACTCCCCTCACAGGATTGTTGGCTATTGACTTTCGACACCTTTCACACTGATAATTCAATAATTGTGGTTCCTTTTGACACGTCTTTATGACTGGTGCGAGATGTACTGCTCATGCGTTCCTTCCCTGGCTGCCTCCCGCTTTTCCCATGTTCCGTGGTACCTTCAGGTGTCTATTGGAACCTTGCAAGGCTCAGCACTCCCTTGGGTATGCTTCTCAGTGATCAGTTTCCTTTCGCTTGGCTTTTGTCAGGGTCCCAATCTCTTCTTTCCCTCGGGCTGCTGCCTTCTTCGGATGTGGATGACAGGGTGCTCTGCTCCCCCTCAGCAGTGATGGTTTTGGTGTAGTTGTGCCGGCACTCTGCCCACCACGATTTGTTCATAGTCACGCCACCACCAGGTCCTGGAGACCTCTTATCTCACAGGCTGTGGTTTCCCCAGTGCCATGCTCACCGGCCTCCCAGCATCTCGCTTTAGCAATCCTCGCCTGTTCAAAAGTCGCAGGCTCCATGGCTAGTCTCAACTCCACCCCTTCTTGGTGCGATCATGTCAGGGGCTTCCCATGCATCCAATAAACTCTCTTCCTCTCATCTACTCATCTCAGTTAAGTGCAAGACTCTTAAAGGGACATCATCTTTTACGTTCTCTGATGGTTTTCTTCCAGCATTGCCTACAGCCACATATAAGAATGTTGCATTCTTCTTCCCAGTAGGGAGTCCCATATATGCTGATAGTCCAGGTCCCCTAAGGCAGAGTCACTCCCAGTGAGGTCCCACTTGCATAGACTCCTATGGATAGTCTTGGTAGCAGGCTCAGCTCCCTAGCCTCAAAGAAGTTGGCTCCTCTTTTGGAAGAAGGGACGAATACCCTCAATTCGTCATACTACCCATACTTCAATTATATCATGACTTAACTAAACTGTTATACCATGCTGCACGGTTATGTTCTATGTCACACTATGCTGCAATGAATGGCTGTGTGGTTTGGACGAGAGCACTGATCAAATATGTCTGCTTGGTGCAATGCCTGCAATCAATTCTGTGTTTATTTACTGGGGTTTTATAATGCACAGAATGTGTAGCCACTTTACAGTGAAGATGGACATGTTGTATGGAAAGTATCCAACTCTAATCTGTGACTAACATCTAATCCTCCACATCCTACTACAACCAACACACACAACTCTACAATAGCACCTTTGAACTGCCTTCCTGTCCTCATACAAGATGTATCCAAAAAAGAAAGCACTCGCTAAATTTCCTAACTCTATCACCCACTCTTGCTACATCACCATGCCTCTGCACCATACTAACACAGAGGCGGCTGGGTCCTTTCTACTGAAAACCAATAACCAGCAAGCCCTAACACATGCTGCATGAGAAGCATTCACATGCACACATACACACACACACACACTGATGCATGCATGCATGCATGCAACAGTAACTCCCAGTCTGCCTTGCACAGCTGCACCAATACCAACCCCTAGTCTGCTCCCTCTTCTCTGACTAAACCACCCAAAACCTTTTTACTTGCACGACTGGAAACGTCAAGTGGCTATGCAAATGTCAAAAGCTGCGTTTGCAAGGCCCAGTAGCATAACACAACATAACATAACATAATATGACATAACTTGTACATTCATTTGTGAATCAGGAGTGCTCTTTTATCTAATAACCCGCAAATTGTATATACACTAATGGCCCGTTTCATGGAAAAGTGCGCATTTCTCCTGCAATTGCTGTGTGCTGAGAATGACACTGGTCGAGCCTGCGCGCAGAATAAAAAATGCCTGCCCTGCGTAGTCATGGAATTTACTGCGCAAAGTAACCGTATTCGCAAGCCGTGCCCGGAACACCCCCGACACGTCCCCATGCAAAGCATAAACAGCCAGAACAGCAAGCTTGGCGTTCTCCCCTCAGACGCACACCCTTCAAGCAGTGCGTGGGGTCCCCCGCAAGCAGCCCTACATCTCCAGGACCCTGCGCAGGGTCCCCCGTTACTTTTGCTGGAACCCCGTCAACATGTGTATGATACTTCGTAACTCGGGTAGAACTCGGAAAATGTGCGTGCGAACCTCAAGTAAACCATTCATGCACCCCGCTACAATGCATAAGTGCACCCCTAACGTAGATTGGAACCACGGTTGCATAAGGGCACCCCTAATTCCAGCATACAAACCCACCATTGTGCTGCAATTCCTATGCGCAAGTGTCTTTGCGCCTGCCTTCGGGTGGCATAGAGATCGAAGGATTTGCGTGGTCATTTCTCTGCCAAGAGGCTGCGTGGGTGGTTCCATGAATGCTTATCATTTTGCCCAATTGTTAGCATGCGAGGGACTGCCTGCAGGCCATCCCTCATAACGCCCACTTGTTCACATGCTCTTCCCCATTTTCTGAGTTCTGCCCCCTGCCCAGCCATTGACGGCTTGCAGAAAAGTGTTGAGCATGCATGAACTCCATGCAAGTTCTGGGAAAGTCCTGCGCATTCGATTCCATTAATCGATGAATGGGATTTCGTACACAGTTTGGCACACAAGTTCCCTATTTACCATGCAAATAATTCCATGAATCGGACCCCAAAAGTGAGGAAACTATTTATTGCCCCCTGTGTGAATTGAGAAGTGTGCAATTTGCCATCAAAAGTATGATAAACCACAGGGGAAATTGCCACGAGCAAGTTAGGAAAAACATGTATAAATAGTCTCCAAAGTATTAACCTTAATTTCCCAAATATTAACTGTTTTACAGCTCATGATATCCTTGTATTAATTCATGGAAGGTTATCATTGCAAGAGTGATGCTCCTAATGAAGTCTTTCAAAATACCCCCATGAGAAAGCTGTACTGGACAAAGAACACAAATAAGGGTACCTGAGTGCTTTGCATAAAATCAAAGAGCACTTTGGGAACATAAGAATGGCCACTGATATTTATATTTGACAAATATGGCTGTGATAAAAAAGTTGTATGCTTAAATCACCAAGGAGCTCATATTCCATGAACTTGAAATTTGATTGCAAGGAGATGTTACGTTAGCACTGCAACGTAAACAGTTCCCTGCTGCCAAAATGTACTCCTTTGCAAGGCAGAGTGCAAAAGTGCAGGGCAAAAGGTGGCGCACACATGTGTATGCTGCCTTTTGCCCTGCACTTTTGCACTCTGCCGTGCAGAGTGAGTAAATGCTGCCTGGCAAGCAGCGCTCACAATCACAATTAAAACCTTTCGGGCAGGGATTCATTTCAATTGTGATCACTGCTTACCAAAAGCGCATGCTAAGCAGTGTTCTCAATTACAATTCAACCCTGCCCGACATGCCAGCATGTCAGGCAGGGTTGAATTGTAATTGTACAGGCTGCCTGCTATGCGAGTATGGCATCCACTGTGTACAATGGCTCCCTATTGGGTCTGCCTGCTTCATGCTGGTAACATAGGAATCTTCAGCATTTGCCCCGGCATGAAAATCTATGCTGGCTCAAATACTGGAGAATTTGTATGCCGGAGAGAACAGAGGCAGTGGAAATGCAAGTTGCGTTCTGCCCCTCCTCTCAACCAAACGCATGAAAATGCGGCATAGCATGATTGAAAGTCGTTAAAGCCTTACTCAAGGCTTTTACACCTTTCAAGCATGTTACACCACTGACCAACATAATCCCCCAAGTAGGTAATGCATTCTGGGCTTGGGTCCCATTTAAATGTTCACAACACTCACCCTAATATAAAAGCGTCTGTTACTTGAAAGATATATATTCAGAATGTGGATTTGGGGATACAAAGTTCTGAGAAAATGTTTCAACATTTTAGAAGAGTAGGGGCTGGGAAGCGAAGCTCTGTCTCAGGCTAAGAATTGATGTATTCTCAGTAGAGGACGTCTTTAGAAAATAGGGCCTAATTACAAGTACGGCGGTGCAGTAAATAACGGTGGCAATGGGGCCGTAATTCTGTTGCTGCCACATTATTGCACCACAGTACCAAAGGTTGGGTGGTGGATTTTCCTCCAGGAAAAAGCATCGGGAAAAATGGTGGAATTACGGCGAGTGATTATTCTGCTGAAATCCCCATGGAGTTCTAGGGGCTCCAAATAATGGAGACTAACACCGCCTACCACCATTTGGCAGTATTCTGGAGGATCTCCAAACTCGTAATGAGGCCATTAATAGATAAGGTGTGAAGCCTGGATGAGAGAAACTGGTTCAGAGTCAATATTAAGTTAAATGTTTTCTGCATACCATCTTCTATATTCAAGGATTCAATCTCTGGAACTCTATTGCGACTAATCTCGTGGAGATTCTACAAATTCTGAAAGGTGTCTGGATGGAGAAGGGCACCATTTTTCATCCGTTAGTAAAAGGCATTCAGAAACGTCTGTGAGTGTACAGACAAGGTACTAAACCGCCAACTGCCGGAGTGTCAAAGTGCTAATATGGTCCATTAATCCCAGCAAAGGTAATCCGCTCAGAGCATGAAGTAGATTCGACGAGGTGAGAGAATGTGTTTGAATGCTGAGGTAATGCTTTTGTTTGTGCTCAGCTGCTTCAACACTGAGAAGAGAATTATCCTGTGCGCAGGTCAGCAATAAAAGCGGTTTTTACTTCACCAGAGAGTGAACTAGTGAGGATATATTAAGTGGGAGTACATAAAACGGACGTGTAATCATACTGATTTGTGTGTGCTTGTGGGCTGCATTTTATAGTCTCAAAAATACCAATCGCTCATGCTACGATTAATGACAAGTGGCATTTCAGTGCATTTTCCATCTGTTAGGCCACTTGCCATCTAATGTTTTACTTCTCCAATATTGGGACCATTAATTTCCCCTTGTCTCCCGGACCCAAAACAATATTGTTTCGCATCTCTTTTCTCTCTGACTCTTTTCTCCTCACTAGGAGCCCACGCACCGGGGGCTCAGTTTGACAGCAAATAGTGACTCTCCTCCTTCATGTCCTGGACCTCCATACACCACCTTCGTTTACCAGCTCAGCACCCACACATTAATCCACCACCACCTCACTTTCCACTGAGCCAAGAGAATAAATGACGCAAGGCAACCCTGCAAATTGGCTTACAGCAAAAGCCTCCATTTTCGTCTCTTTCAATACGATTCCCAACCCTTGGAAACAGTCCTCAACTTTGGTCCTCATTTGCCTGTTTTAACGTTCCAGATTTGCCACCACCAAGAGACACCATGTCTACAAGTTCTCGGTTTTCAGGTCAATATGCAAATTCATTGCACTAGTATTTCGATGCCTTGGCTATCTCCTACCTCTCACTTGGCACATCAACACTTTCCTACCATTACTCAACCCAATACCATTTCACCACACAGAATTACCATGTGCCATCCCTTTCCCTCCAGCCTGAGCATCATCAAAGGGGCACTCAAAACCACCTCTTGCCACACGAAGTTTCCCTACATCGCCAATGCTCCTCCTTATTGATGTACACTTTTATCTCTCTCATGACCGCTATATAAATACCACAGAGCTCCCCACCGGTGTATGCCTTGTATGTAAGTGTGCCCCTCATATTCTGAACAGAAAACATTGAGCATTGAACTTAGGAGTCTGTAGCAGGAGGAAGGTCTGACCACCTGGAAACACACACTGTCTGACAGACTATGCAATGTCATAAACTATGAACCTGTATTGCCATAGGAGATGGGAGCAGTTGCAAACAATGTATGTCACTCCAGTTGCCAATAAATAGAAGCAAAGTATAAAAGAAGTTTCACCAAATGTCTGACTGGATTTGAGCGCTGCCTTTCCCTCCCCAAGAGTGCCCTCTCAGTTAGTCAGTGGGAGGCCACAATGTTAAAGTCACATTGACATTCTTGCCTAGATTGCCTAGATTCCTGGGTGCATGGCACCTAAGAATCTATGCAATGGCCACAATCACCACAGCATAATACGGCCATGCACCCAAGAATCTGGCCACAACAATTGCAATAATACGTCTTGGGCGGGCAGTTTGAGAAACACATTTGGGATTATTTGGTGACTAGATGTCATGAAGAGGGCTTGGTCAGGGAAGGAGAGTGGAATGTAGATGATATGGGGAAATTTGCATAGGTGAAAAATAGGGTTGGCCGTCCATTTCGATGTCTGCAGATGTAATTTGAATTGGGAAGTTCAGCGCAAGTTGTGGTGTGTGGTTGTGGCTAGTGGCCAGATTCTTCGGTGCATGGTCGTATTATGCTGTGGTGGTTGTGGCTATTGTCTAGATTCTTGGGTGCATGGCCGTAGCCTGTAAGCCATGCACCCACGAATCTGGCTACAACCATTGTAATAATATGTTTATGGAACTTGAATCCGGCCATTGGAAACAACCATTATAATAATATGTGTATAGTAATTATGCATAGTTTGTGGGCAGTGTATATAGTATGTGTAACATGGTGACACAAGTACCATTGGGTACAGGTTGAGTTTGTGGTCATCTAAAGTCAGGAGAAATCTGTGCTTCTTTTTCTGTGTAAAAAACATAGCATAATATCTTAGGTAGGATAGTTTACAATGTCGCATTGCATACAATCTCACATATTCATGTACTTTTTAGACCCTCATAATCAGTATATTCTAAATACTATGTTTGAAACAACATTACTGTGTGTTTTGCACAGTTGCTGTTTTTTGTTTGCATAATCATTGGGGAAAAAATCCATTCAGGATTAAAAATATCCTACTACATTTATTTGACGATACGTGTCACAGTATGTTTGTTAAAAGTGTGCAGTACTTAAGAGAATGTTTAAGGTGCACAAATAAGTGTATTTGTAGTTACAAGCCATGTTACAATAGAAAGAATTGTAATGCTGTATTTGCAATCAAGTGAAATTAAGGGTATGTTTGAAGTAGTTAGATAGCTGTTGGTGTATTGTAAGTGTTTTGCTTTTCGAAAGTGCTGGTGGACTCTTTTTTTAAAGGAAGTCCTGAAGTATTAGATATCTGTTGGCGTATTGAAACTGTTTTCTATTTCAAAAGGAGCATTGCAGTACTATAGATGTAGTTAGATACAAGTTGGCATATTCTAACTGTTGATAGTTTTATAGTTCTGAACGGTATTTTTTGAAGCAGTACGATACCTCTGGTGGATTATTCTAATGATTTTGCTATTCAAAAGTAGCATTTCAGTAGTATGCCCGTAGTTGGATACCAGCTGGCGTATTTTAACTGTTGATAGTTCTACAGTTCTGAAGGATGTGTTTTGAAGCAGTTTGATTCCTGTTGGTGTATTCTAACTATTTTGCTATTCAAAAGTAGCATTGAAGTACTATGGCTGAAGTTAGATACCAGTTGGTGTATTCTAACTGTTGATAGTTCTACAGGTCAGTGACTAAACTTAGTAGACCTCATAATCAGTACATTCGAAGTATTATGGTTGAAACAGCAATACTGTGTGTTTTGCACAGTTGTTTCTGTTTGAATAATCATTGGGCCATTGGGAAAAAAATCTATAAAGCATTAAAAAAAATGCACTACATTTATGTGAATTTAACTTTCACAGAATGTTTGTTTGAAGTGTGCAGTACTTAAGGTGCACTAACTGTTGATAGTTTCACATGTCAGTGACTAAATTTAGGTTTAATGAATATTAAGAAGGCATTTGTTAGATTTGCTGGTTATCTCTGTTTTAGCATAATGGAAATGTTGTTGCATTCAAACCAACCAAATCTTTTTTTTAACTTGTGCGGTATAGTGACCTGCAGTGGATGTGGCAACAGTGTGGTAGATTATGCCTAATGTTGTGAAGGTTTTCTTGCCAAAAGTTACTTGCCCATGTGTCAAGTTAATAAGCTTGCTGTTGTTTTTGGTACCATCTGCGTTGTACCTTAAGAGCATTAGTATTACATATTGGCTATGTGAGTTTATGTGTAAGGTGGAATGATTGTCTGAATTGCAAACAGTGCATAATATGGCATGATTTGCATTTTGCACCAGCTGATGAAATGGAATGTATTCACAATTTGGTATAGATAGATACACAAATCGTTCATTAGGGATATGCTCTTGTGCAACATGGTTGCAGAGAGTGTATGTGTGTTTCCACGTGTATGAAATCTGGAAGATTTAATTTATAGGTATGTTTTTGGTTTACAGTACTTGCAGTAAGTACATTAGAAATTCTTGTCGATCTTTCTGTGTGTTTATGGTGAATTTTACCATTCCTGCACAGTCTCCCTCCTCTCGCATCTTCATTCTATTCCTCTTCCTGTCTCCCTCTTCCTTCACCTTCTTCACCCCCTCGGTTCTCATTTATATTCATAGGCAAATTGTTCTACTTACTGTTTTACTGGTTTGATTCATGTTTTGTAACTTCTACTGTTTTCATCTTCAATGTATTCTTGTTGTTATAATGTAAAGCGCTTTGGCGTAAAGCGCTATATAAACATAATAAATACAAGTAAATACAAATAGTCCAATTCTTGCCTTATTCCTGAGACACTGTAAGTGTTGTCAGGATTTTTTGTGGCATTTCTATGAAGGATGAGCATTTGTAAACGCAACTGGTCTGAGACATTCAAGTAAATGTTTTGAACAATTGGTGGCAATTGGAACAGAAGATTGATTGCTACATTTGCATAGCAATTTACACCAGTTGTGTTGGAAAATTTAAATGGACAGGAAAGTTCTGTCTATGTGTCATTTGCTGGAACTCCACTTGGTTTTTAGAAGACATATTTCTCTTTGTATATGCTGATTGATGTGCATTTGCGTTTGCACTAGATAGTTTTGTAGTTGTACTACTTGCTGGAGTAGTAGTTGTTTTTAGTGTCTTTGGTGGTATTGTTGGGAGATCACTTATAAGTTCTGTTGTTCAGTTTGCATTCATTTTCTTGTCAAATCTTTACCTTTTTCTGGAACAGGGTACATATCGAGATGGGGTGTGTAGGGTGCACATAGTCTGTTGTACTCTAGCATGAAAGGAATGTCAGCATTGACTTTGTTTGCATCAAAATTCACTAGAAATAGTTCTTTGAGTGCACGTAGATGTGAACGTGCTATATAACTCATCCCTTCTTGTGCTGCAAATGTCAATCAATGCCTGATCTAGGGTTAGACCTTGTAATTTGTGAATAGTGACTGCATATGCAAGAGACAGAAAGAATTGCTCTCTGCGTACCAACATGTCTTTGAAAAGAAGGAATCATGCTGTTCAGCGTCCTATCCTTTTAACTTCTGAAAGTTTGTCAAGTGGATGTTGACAGACTGAATGTTTTTGTCATGTGGATATGTCCGGAAGCCAACAACTGTACCAATTGTTCCATTGACTAAACCTTGCTGCACGTCAACTTTATGTTTCAGAATTATTCTGCAATTTAAACACAACATTAACATTTTCTCCAAACCAGCTGTGTTGGAGATACATTTTTCTAAGATATTTAGTCGTGCTATTGCTTGTTGACACATCGGGAGTGTCATGCCATGCATTTCCAGTTTGTCTGTGGAGCTAATATGCACTGTTGCTTGCATTTTATTTTTTAACATTGTCTCATTGAATTGCGTACAGCTTCCTAGGGTGGGCATTAAGGACATACATTTTACATTTGTTTTTGCTAATTGTTCCATGACATCACAAGCAGATGTGTCATGCCCATATAGCTCATGCATGAGTCTGCAAATTAAGATAGATTGTGCATATTTAGAAAGAAGACACGTCCTACATGGTAGCATAGGTGAGGTCTGCAGACTGACGCATGCTTTGAGTTAGTTATCTATATTGAAAATGTTGGCAGAGATTTACATTTCCTGTGCTCCCAGGTGTGTTGCAGCACTGTTTGTATTCTAAGGTTTTAAAAATAGGTTCACTGTTCACTAGTTTTAATTGTAGGAGATCTCCAAAAACAATAACGTGTTTTCCTCAAAAGGGTTCTTCTTAGTCCGTTTTAAGGACTTCTTGTAATCTGAGGTGAATTTAAGCCAACATTAGGTCGGAAACCATGCTTACCTCATCTATTAGGAGCATTTTCATTTGTTTCAGAATTATGCATACCCCAGTAGAAGCTTCTGTTGATAGTTTGTAGTACTCTAATTTGTTTTGGTGTTCTACTGGAATGACCACTAGTTGGTGTAAAGTAACATCTCCTATGTTGTAGGCAGCTAAACCTCTGGGGGCTGTTACAACAGCTGAAAAGTTGTTGTTTGTTAACTTTTGTAGGAATTTGCTGATATTAATTAAGAATGTTTTTCCAGAACCAGCTTCACCACTTACATAGAGGAGTGTAGGTTTATCATTTTTACAGCTATAAGCTTTACTTTCATGCTTCAAACCATGTTCAATTTCTTTAGTCACTTCTAGGAAAATTGTAAGTTGCTAATCATTTAGCTGCAATTTCAGCACTGTTTTCTCCTGATTTCTTTGTATTGCTTGAAAATGACATTTGTTATACTGCTTTCATTTGCATTGAATGCAGCTTCAAATGAGTCATGGTTGCCGAATAAATCCTCTTCTTTTCTCCATGGTTTTAAATGTTACAGTAGGGCCATGTAGGAAAGTTCTCTATGTTGAGGAGTGTTAAACGATAACTTCATGTGATTAATTAGGCTGGGTTTGGTATGTTTGATGAGGCTCCGTTCACAAGCTGAGACCACGTATTTTCCACATTTTTCATCTGGTTTTATATTATTTTTGTAGGACAAATGTTGGGCTATGTGGTGCAGGCACATGTTTTCCAAAGCAGCACTTCTGTTCGGGAAGTATGTGTCTATAACATTGTTTTTTAAATGTCCTAGCTGTTGGGATAATTTTTGGCTATTGTTTCTATGTCTTGGTAGGATTTCAGTACTCTTTTTCTGGATGCAGCTAGACCAAGGCTTAGCCAGATTATGTGTTCATATTTGCAATCTAAGGCTGTGTGTCATGGGTGCTAGGTTAGGTCGAACTGTTCAGTCTATTTCATACCCAGTTCATGATAGCACGAGGGGAAATCAGTCGGGAGCATTATGGGTAAGAGCTTGGAGGGCAAGGACAGGTTGATTTCCATGTCCCCATTAGGAACCGCATACCCCCAATTGAATAGCAAGGGACTTCCTGTTCCATTTCAATGGTTTCCTTTTGTGCCAATCTGGACGTTATGCAACGCTCTAGTCTTTGGGTGAGGCTCTCTATGAAAGCCACGCCCAAAGAGCAGGGACTTGCTTCATGTGTTGTCTCTGTGGCAGTGAGCACGCGCTTACCTGTTCAGTCTCTGGAACAATTCTACAGCTTCTGCTGACCCGATCCACGGCCGGACGGCATCCTCGCGTCTTCGAGCTCCGCATCTGCAAGAAAGAAAACAACAGAAAGCATTAGCGAACTTCATTTCTCTACTCACCTATTTTTGGGCGGGTCTGTCTGTCTATTCAGCTCCATCTTCATCACGCGGACCATCTGGCCTCAGCAGCTTGTAGGATTCCCCATCTGCCGAGGTATTTCTGGACAAAACTTGTTAGGAAAAATACAAGAGAAAGGCTGATTAGTCGCTAGAGACAATTCGGGTTTCAAGTACCCAAAGGACAAACTTTTCTCCTTACCTGTGCCTAGTGAAGTAACTGGGCCTCAGAGGACACTTGGGCATTGAAGTCTCACACCCACCATATAAGGCCCAGTGAATTAACTGTCCCCAAACTTATTCGGACCGCCAGAACATTCTAAGGACTCAAGGAGGCGTCTCGTGTTTTCTCCCACCGCAAACCACACAAGTGGAGGACAGCTTCCATACTGCACAACAGCCATACGGCCCCGCACCGTAGCGCCCCTGCAGAGCCAGGACGCAGAGCATGCCTTACCAAATTAAGAAGTGAGCTCCTAGCACCGTGCTCTCTCTGGGAGTTAGGAGGAGGGTTGTTATCTGGGCCAGGCACAGTACTTAACCCGTCCTTTACCTATCCTTGCAGGAAGAACCCCAGGAGAAGGAGATAGAACAGAATTCAGAGGTTAGGAGAGCAGAGGTTGAGAGAATCCATCGCTCCTGCTGAGTTTTCAGGTGAGCGTGACACTGTGCCTGTTAAGCGGTCTGCAGCTTCGTAGCATCCACATTCTCTATGGGAGAGATTTGTTATGCCAAAGCTGTATAATTTGTTTGACAGTGTTTTGTCAGATGATATGTCACCCCAGTGGTCTTTCAGCTCTGCTTTCTCTGCTTTGGTTAGGTAGGCTGTGACATATCTTGAAACAGCAATGGAATTGACTGCAATATATTGTATATCTATCTTTGCATTCCACAAGAGGGCAATGATTGCATTGTAATCATTGATATACTTTGAAGCAGCTTTGTTTCTTTTAATAATGTATGTGTTTTTAGGCAATTTGCCTTTCACACTGTGTCTAACAGAAGACATGGAGCTGTTTACTTGTCCTTTTGCTGAAACTAACTGTTCCAGGGAAACCAAAGCAGCATTTCGTGTGGTATTTACCTTTGTTTTTATATCTGCGTCAGCAGTATTTGCCACACTTATGTTTTTGGAAGCGTAACGTTTGCGTATGTAGCTCAGTATGTGTGGGGATGTCACAGGTTATGTATTTGTGAATATATCGCAAAACAGTGGCATCACTGTCATGACCATATTTAGGAGTATCTTTTATCCACAAACAAATGTGGATGTGTGGTGCTCCTCTGGATTGATATTCTTTTCTCCAAAAGAAGTATTCCACTTCTCCAAGGGGAGGGATATTTTTTTTTATTACAGATGAAGTGCAGCATGGCAATAAAGCAGTGGTGAAACTATCTTGATACATTTACAGGGTCAAGAGAGCAGAGTTCTCCTTGTGTTTTTATGTCTATTCCTTCTTTGTTTTGGTTTGTTATGCGTAGGAAGTCGTGCAACTCATTCCATGCATATTCTGCACAACTTAAAGCAACAAACCATGTGGGTGGGTAGAGGTTCCTAAGCATACACCGTACATCAGTGTGACGTCGGAACCAGTATTCTTTTTTAGCACGCATATTTAGCAAAAGATTTGTGATACTTGACTGCAAAACTTCATCTTTGTCTTTTATCTTTTGAAGTAGTTCGGTAGCAGACATGTTTAAACAATTGGAGCCTGTTTTCAATATGTGTGCAACTCCGTAACATAGAGTTGCTAGTTCACTTTCGAATGGAAGGTGGAATATGTATTCAACATTTTGTCTGAATCTTGGGTCTTCAGAATCCATTTGTAAAGAGCAGTTTTCTGATGCTGTAATTTGTGTGGATCTTTCATCATATCTTCCCCCTTTTTCTGTAGGAAAGAGTAGAGGAAAGGCTAATGCTTTTACACTTTTCTCCCATATGCTGATTGGAGATTCTTTGGCTTGACACATTTGATATATTTCTAATACATCGTCTATAGTGTCTTTGGAGTGTAGTGGGTGAATTGTATACTGGTCTAAAATATTCCATGTAGTAATAGGATCTACAAGTTAAAATTGGCCAGTTGGTGATGAATCCTGAATTAATTGGGTGGTTTCCCTTAAGTTCTGTTCAATGTTTATATCTTTGTAGTAGTCGTTGTTTTTTTTTAGATATTGAAGGGCTTTTCAAACTTTGTTTAAGTCTACTAGTTGTTCCTACATGTTTTTGTCTTTCATTGATTCACCATTACGTAGGATAATCAAAGATTTATCTATTGGCTGTTGCACTCCTAGAGTTTCTAAATTTTCATTACGATCGAATGGCAAATAAACTACTTTGCCACAAATGCCTTTTAGTAATTCAGTAGGAGGCAATTTGGCTGTTTTGGGTTGAAAGTGTATTATAGCTTGAAATGGGTATACTGTTTCTGTTATAATGCTCTCATACAAATGAAGCTGTTCGATAGGTTTTAGAAGTGGGAATATTTCCTATTTATTAGTGACAGCACGTGAAGGCATTTGGTTATTATCAAGCTTTGTATTTCAGTATGTGCAAAGTATTGAGGGGTCACTTATTTTGTATTTGTTTTCTGTTATAAGATATAGAGCTAATTGCAACCGTTGGGATTCCTCATCGTCTTCTATTTTGTAACTCATAAACAATAATACAGATACTGGAGGGAATTTTTGATCAGGACCTCTCCAAACGATTCGCCCTTAACACTAGATACTGGTACAGCTAAGCTGTTTGGGTGGTCCTTTGTCTTAGCAGGTATGCACTAATTAACTGTTGAATGGAACATTTATTAATATATCAATCTCACTTGTCTGTTAATGACAAAAAATATATCTTTATTATTTTTAAAACATATGTATTTAAAACATTATGTTTGCAAGATTGAATTGATTGATTTTACAAAGTGTATAAACTGTGTTATTCTTCAAATTGTTTCTAGTCAATAGAAAGTCTCTATTTTCTTTTCTCCTTTGTCTTGGAGAGCGCCGTTAAACATTGAAAAACATATAATTGTTCACTTGTTTATGTTTCCAATCTCCACTTTCTATTCCTCTTATCATTCACTACATTCATCCCAACATGTTTTATTCCTCATTAACACTTCATTCAAACTTAGTATATTGGAAATTCCTCAGGGGTATACACTAGAGTATCAATCAAAAATCTTTCTTCTGATCTGTTGTTTTCACGTCAGAACACATGTGGATTCTGTTCACTTCCTCGCAATACACGTTATTCCATAAGACATGTGTTTACCTGCAAAGACAAATAAGCTTGGTTTAAATTTAAACCGTGCTTAGTACATTTTACTTGTATTTACTACACTTTTTAATCAAGTCGGGATACTGTAGTCCCTCTATTTTTCTACAGCTTAATGTTTCGAGTGCACCAATACTTCCATGACTCCAACTGTTCAATGACAGTCTTCTTCTTATTCTTTTATAGTTTAAAATGATCATTTTATCTCCACTAGCAAATCGTTACTTCTTACGTTTGCAATACGCTCTTTTCACTCTTTGTTAGTCTGCTCGTTCTCTTATGTATAGTAGAAATGGGGAGACAGACCACAGTTGCCATTGTTTTCAATCTCATGCTACTGTTTCAAATTGTATATACAATTTTATTGCCAAAATTGCTCACCATATTTGCTGGTTTCTCAGAGAGATCACACATTTCGGAACTTTCTACATCCAGCGCTACTTTCATACCAATTGTTGTCACGCTCATTTGCTTACTGCATCCTCTGTTAACAAAGTGGACCTGCCTGTCATTTTATTTTGCACCTTCTTAAGCAATATATAAATCTGCCTTAATTGTATTTTAACGCTCCATAATATATGGGGCTTCACTTCCTTACGAATTTTGACAGTGCCTACCATATTCGATCTAAGGTCAAACTTGCGAATTCCACGTTTTTCTTGTTACTGATTGGACACAATCATATATGTGTTAATCTCTGCGCTCATTTTGTTTCTTCATATTGCAAGTTTAAAACAGAAAATGTTTCAAGATTTGCAGTATGCAATAGGGCTTTGGTAAGATAGGCATCTTAAATCTTGCACGTATTTACTTAATCTGCATCTTTTGCAATGGCTCGCTTACCTTATTGTCAGCACAGTTTTTTGCCTCACATTCTACTCATGTGTTTGTGGATTTGTATATCAACCATCCCCGGTCCATGGCAGCATTCATATATTGACACCCAGTCAGGTCCTTTACTCTACCTTACCCATAGTTCTTTGGTTCAAGTCTATCACAGCTCGTCAGTGGCTATATCCCTGCAATTTCAGTTCTCAGTTCTTATGTGCTTTCCCCTAACACTTTTGTTGCTAGGCACTGCTATGGCAACCCAAATGGCAAACAACTTCATCTTTTCAATTCTGTTTGTCATCACGTACAAAGAATGTATAACTGTACTGACAGATTTCTGTTTTTTAATTGCTTTCCACTGTCAGTCTTATTGTCAGGCATTGTTTAGTAGTACTTTTTGTAGTTTACTGATCAATTTTACTAGTGGTTTCATTCTGGTTAATATGAATATAAACAATTTTCTTTTGAGCAGAATTGTGCTGTCAATGAGAACTTCTAGGATTCGTTTTCTGCAGTAATTTTTAGAGTCGAGCGTGACTTTTCTGCTGTTTTCATAAGACTGTGAAGTACACTACAGTGGAAATATTTTTGTAAAATCATTTTTTGGAATGCTTAATTTTGTATTTGTATTTTATTTATTTGTATAGCGCGCTAGGCCCGAGGGCAACCAGGCGCATATCTTAAGGGCACAGGGTACAATACTGGCATTAATACAGTTACAGGCACAGATTAAATTCACACACAGGTGCATATCTTAGGTCACAAGGTCCACAATAGGCATAAGAGCATAAAAGCGGGTACAGGTAGCGTTAACTATTCATGCAAACAATGCCCATAGTTCAGGGGTAGTGGAACAGGTGGCTAGGCAAGTAGTGGGTGGGAAGTAGAGGATAGCCAGAGCTTGGCTTTGTGTGCTGTGGCTATGTTAACATTGGTAGATATTGGTAGGGTTATTACCAGATTTATTCTTCTTTATACATTTTTTTTAAATTGTATTTTTTGGCAGACGGGCCCAAGTTTTATTAGTGCTAGCTGGTTCAGTTTTGTTGACTGACTGTATTAGCAGTTTTGTTTGAATATTTGCTATACATTCTGCTAGAGCTGGATGAGTATTTTGCATGCATTTCTTTTTATCTGCTCTGTTTTCTTTATTTTCTATGGACTTGCTTTTTAGTAAGCATTCTGTTCTGTCTGTTGGAGAAAAAAGGAAATTGTGGGTTTGAAAGTTGTAGACTATATTTGCGTGCATTGTGAATGAGTGTGTGAATATGAGGGCAGACATAAATAGAGGGATGTGTGACTGTGTAATGGGCTGGTAGTTCTGGTTGGGAAGGTTGTAGGAGTAGCTGTGTGTGTAAATGTGTGAAGGGCTTGGGTTAGTGCCTAAGAGAGTGGTAGTGTGAATGAATAAGTAAGGACATTAAAAAGAACGGCGCATGAGACCATAGTCTTGGAAGAGACAACTGACGCTGAAGAACAGAGCGCCGTTGACTCTATGGAAGTATTATTAAATTTGTCAACACATGACAGTAATGAAGAATCTGACAACAACCAAATGCGGGCTGGTGACCCTGAAAAGGAGAGTCTCAGCGTGACACCAAAAGAGGACTTAGTTTGTGTATGAAGAACAAGACAAAAGCCCTCATTCCGAGGTTTGTGCTAGTCATGGCACTATTAGTGCCATAACTGGAACCAATACCGGTACTGCCACCGACTTGGTGGTATGGGGTCCAGTCCGACCTTGGCGGGACCGGTAAATCCCCATTTGAAAAGCCATTCCCCATTCCCATTTGAGCCCCATAGGGGGCAGGCGTCAATAATGGTACCGTAAATTGCGGTACTGTTATTGACCCCGGTATCCCTTTGCGTGTCCCATCCTTAATGCCTGCTAAAACCAGGAGTTAAGGAAGGACCTGCAAAGTGACCTCGGAATAGGGTGCAAAGGGATTACCAGCACCATTGTCATTACCGGTGCCCGGTATCCCTTTGCGTCCGGATCGTAATGACCCCCCAACATCTTTGAGAACCTGAACCCTGATCTTGCCAGTAGGGATGCAACAAACACAAATCCCTAAAATTGTAAGTCCTGTCTTCCTCACGTTGGGTGAAAAATGGAAACAGCTTGCCACAATTCAGCAACCCACAAGACAACTTGATCGACAGAATTCTGCACAGAAAACATGACCGTTATATTGTTTAGCTCTGGAAAGAATTCTGTCAATCAAGGATGGCTTGATACTAAATAGGAACAATGTCCTACATCTTTTACACCATGTTCCTGCTCTTAGAACAATCGAATCAAACAACATAAAAACAGTTGAGTTCAATAATGAAGCGTAGAATGATAGAGTCAGGTTGTACATCGAATCGTGGATTATTTGCAATATACTACTAGTAGCGGTTCCAGTGTTGATATCAATGGGGTTTGATATCTTTGAAGTAAAAGATGAACAAGTAAGCGAAAATAAAGACAATTACAACAGACCAAAAGTGTGAAATCCACCACCGCAAAAATACTTAGATGCTGAAAATCCTGCCATACAGAGGAATAGGAATGAAGACTTCATGATCAGCCCCCATATCTCCTCAGACCTGGGCTCCTGTGAATCTTTTAAGCAGCTACAAGTCCCAGAAGATGGAGAACAGATCCAAATCACCATCAATTGTGGCAATAGAATGAATAGAGGAAATGGGAGCATTCAAGGGGCTCAAAATCAATCTAGTGAATCAAAAAACTGGAACTGGTTGGCCGCTGCACTCAACCGCCACCACAGAGTTAATGCTTAAAAGCTGGAGGACAGTTCAGCCTTTCCATTTGTTCTTGGAACACTAGGGGATTTTTCCATTTGTTCCAATCAAATTGGTTAGATGGTCTTGATTTATCTTGTCTTCAAGAAACTTGGCTTGCTAATCCTCCAACGTCTGATGAATTTGAGATTGCTATTAACCTGGCAATAAAAAAACAAAAAGGACGACCTGTTTCTGGTCTTTTGATATTTGTAAGAAAGAGCTCTGGATATCGAATTTTAAGCTCAGGAAACATTTCCAGATACATCCAACTAACGATTGTGCAAACAAAGGGGAAATTTAATGAAGAAAAGGAGTGCATTCATATTATCAACGTTTATTGGCAACACAAGGCGGCAGGCACAACCATCTTCATCGATCAAGTCACTCATCTAATAGACGACATTAATGAAAAGGTGCCCACACCAATAAGAATTTTGTGTGGAGACTTGAACATTAAGCTAATAAAATTCAAACAGGGGAGTGTTGTGGGAAAAAATGGCATGTCCAGTGTGGCGGCCTAATGGTTCGTTGATTCATGGCACAGAATGTGCTTTGTTTTGTGCTGCTCATATACCCTATGGTCCATGCTAGAAAACACCTTTTGGACTAAAGTATTATGGCTGCCAAAGGGAACACCTACAGCATGTATCCGCCATCAATTTAATCTATTGTCTATAAACGTAAGGATGTGTTGGAATATGATTGCACTATTCCATAAAATGACAATGGAAAATGCTCCTCCACAATTTATAGTCTTGCAAAATCCGGACAGCGGAGACAAACGGTGCATGCTGGGTAGTACGGTGTAAAGAAATCTTACAAGATCTTGATATTGACATTGCCACTCTTCAGACTAATCCAGACTTGGCCAAGAAAAAACTTTGGCAACAAGATTGGTGCGCGACAGGCAAACCAATCAAGTCATAAGACAGGCAAACCAATCAAGTCATAAGATCATGTGATTGGTACCCTATAAGCCAAAAGCTTTGAATAAGATCCAAAGCTACTTGGAAAAATGTCCAGATCAGCATTGTAAACTACTGTACTTGAAATTTCGCCTTAATCTATTCAAGACTATGGCCAAATTATGCTGGCATCAGACAAAGCTGTAGGCTTTGTGACCAACAAGATGAAACGATCTTACACTATCATGTATAGCCCTTCGTTAAGAAAGAACTAAGCACATGGGGTGTCTTTTCAATGAAAGGCAGTCCCTAAGTGCTGAGAACTGGTGGCAAGTGTGATTCGATGAATCTGACTGGAGGACATGTTGAAGCGATTGGTCGGCAACAAAGTAAACCATCAAAACTCAAAAAGACAATATGATTGACTTGTTCATCGGTTCATTAGATGTTCATATCTCGTCTTTTTTGTTTTCTTTGTCTGATTGAAAAAATGTTGTTTGCTTCTTCAAAATGATTTTAGTTTTCGGTTTATGTGTTGTAAAAATGAATTGTATTTTAAAGTTATGTCGTAACCGTATTAAAAAAAGTAAGGACATTACAATGTTTTCAGGATAACAGTGGGTGTTATGACAATGGTGCTCAGATGAGAATACAAAGAGTGTACATGCTGAGGTGAAATGAATAAGAGTGAAGTAATTGTTGTTGGTTTGAAAGGACTGTTGCAGGCTACTATGCGGCTACACTGTACAGTATGAATAACAGAAAGAATACTACTGCACTAGTACATTTACTTTGTAGGATGTAAAGAGTAGTTTTCTTCAGGTTGTTGTCTTGCAGGAAGTTGTGGTTAGTGGGTAGGTATGGTAATGGTGAAGTCATTTTAGTACAAAAACACATTATTTTTGAATGTAGGAGGAGTTGTTGGGAAGAAGAGTTAATACATATGGGCCTCATTATGAGTATGGTGGTAACCCTGCCGAATGTTAGTCCCTATTTCTGTGGAGTTGCATAGGACTCTACGGGAATACGGACATGGGAGCACTGGCAGCATTGCTACTGGGGCTTGTGGTCCTGTGATAAGTATGCCCAACGGGGCTGTAGCAAGAAAGTGTGACATTTTTATACAATTCCAAATGGAAAATGTTGTTCGTTTAAAAAGCTGTCCTTTTTGGGAGGCTGTACATGAACGTAAAAAAATGGTTTTGTGGATTTATAGCAGACTGTGCGTAACTTTTTTCTAAAAAAAAGAAATGGAGATGAAAAATATCTGTATAACACGTTTAAGTGGCACTTGTGTGAAAGTTTGTTATGTTGTCAGTACATGCATACTTGCAAGCGGGATGTATTGTAATGTGTAGTTGCTTATTAAATGATGGCTCTTGTGTTTGTATTGTGGGAAATGTGTTGCACTATTTGCATTAGAAAAGGTGAACTGCAAGTCCCAGAAGGCAGGGAAAAAGGCCCACCCCCTGAACCACCGCATAGCCATCCAACCGTTATTGTCTGTAGCGTTTTTCACCACCGCCAGTTTGGGCGTGCTGTATAGAGATGTTGTCTGTTTCTGAGATGTATAAGAGCCACTGAATCGACAGCGTCGAATAACATTTTTGACGTCCATGATATAAATCATTGCACAGTAGCGTGATTGTTTTAGGTTTTAGATATAGTTGTCTGTAGATCTAGATACAACTAGCCGGTGTAGTGCTTTGAAAATGATACATCACCCTTTGTAGGTGTTTCACGCTGAGTCATTTGAATGATTCCATCCCTGAACAAATTGCAAGCTTGTCTCTAATGTTGACATCTTCTTGACAGTAAGCCCTAAACTCCTGGCGAAAGTCAAACACAGCATGCTCATTTGCCTTGTACCATGCCATTAACTGGTCTTTTTCGCTAGGCATCATGTATTGAATGCCATACTGGTGTGGGGTTGGAATAGGACCTATGTAGTTCTGGTTAGCAGCCAGCCACACATCAGTCTTCTGTACATTTTCAATAGCTCTTCCCTGTTAGATGTCTGGCATAGATATAGTTCGGTTGGTGGGTTACATTCTCTTGGTGAGCCTCCATGTCACATACTATGTAGTTCTCTGCTTTATTTTGAGGTTGACTGGGTGTTAGGTAGCACATGTGTTCATCCGTGTTGACAACAGAAACTTTACACACTTTACAGATTTTTCCGGTACAGTTATGACTCTTGGGAAGAAATATTTCACACGCAGGGCAATTAATCCGCGACTCACACACAGTTTACCCCAATACCACTTTTTGAATGTGCATTTCTAGACAGCTCTGATACCACATGAACGCATGACAGTGAGGACATTTTATACATTTTTGCTTAAGCATTTGACACTCTTCTCTTAAACACAAACAACAGTCATATTGACAACTGTGTCTGTTTGTTTTTGGAACTGTTATGGCAGTGCTGACTGAGATGTATAGCCCCTTTGAGACCTTTTACATTGATTATACAATAGAAATGGCTGTTGTGGTGTAAAACATTTAAAGTGTTTCTGGCTGTTTTACTCGTTAGCAGGAAATACCACCACACCCCATTGTTAAAGTAAAGCATCTTGATGGGTCTATCAAAATACATCCTCACACATTTGATCCCCTCTGTAAAATTCAGAAACGGAATAAAAACAAGGCTCTTAGAGACTTGAAGAAAAATAACGATCTCATGAAATGTATCAGGTTCAACGGAATCGTATCATAACATTATATAAACAAAACATCAAACACATAAGGATACTCAGATACAATGAAATTAATTGTAACCTCATAAGAGCCATAACAGCCCATGATACACGCACCATCTGGCGAACTATTAAAAACAATGATAATCAATTATCACTCTCAATTCCGAATGCCATATCTGAATCTACTTGGCACACGTACATTATAACCAAATTTTGCACCCCTAAGCAGTTCTTGAATATCAGTACCATTTCTTTACCTTATCACGATCTACCTCGACTAAATTGGACCATCGATTACATTAAGTGGGCTATATCAAGATTGAACTACTCAAAATCAGCTGGTCCTGACGGTTTTCCTCCCTGCTTGTACAAGGCAGATCCGAATCTATGGGCCATCCTTCTTAAAACCAAATTTCAGGCCATTATCGACTCCGGAATTATTCCCACTTCTTGGCTCTCGGCTAATATCATTCCGATATTCAAAAAAGGAGACCTGTCCTTGCCACAGAACTACCGGCCTATCGCTTTAATTGACACAAAAGCCAAACTCTTCGCTGTTCTTCTTCATTACGATCTTGAAAAGCATATCGAAATGGATCAGCTATACTCCAAATATCAAACTGGGTTTAGAAAAGGGCTAAGTACCTCTCTCAACGCCATGATTATGGCATTTACCATTGGGGGAGCAAAACAGCCATCTGCAAATCCGGTCTATATTGCACTGATCGACATGACTTCGGCTTTCGACACGGTAAAACGCGACTTATTATGGGCTAAACTAATTGAAGTGGGAATACCTCCTGTGCTTATATATTGGTTCATCGCCCTACACACAAACACCTCCTATAAAATCAAACTTACTTCTGAAGGACGCACCACAAAACCTATTAACACCGAAATAGGCCTCAAACAAGGATGTAATCTAGCTGCTACCCTTTTCAACCTGTATCTAGCAGACCTCGACAAATGTTGGGATGAGAAAACTTTGTTCTCTGCAAAAATCGGCCTTCTTCGACTAAAATGGCTCACATTTGCAGACAACATTATCCTATTCGATCCCACTCCGGCAGGCCTCCAACTGAAATTGCAATTATTTGAGGAGTTTGCATTAGCACATAATCTAACCCCCAATCCTGCTAAGACAGCAGTGATGAAATTTGGTGTTCATAAAAAAACAGGGAAATTTCAATGGACTATTATGCAAACTATCATTCCTGTTCATACAGATGGGATTTACCTAGGGTACTATCTATCTGAAAAAAATTCCATCAAAATGTGGACTGAAATACTAAATGACAAGATCCGACCCCTGATATCACAACTAAAAAATTATACATGCAAAATACTGTAAATTCTCATTAATCCCTTTTATCGAATTCTTCACGTTGAAAATTGAAACTGTTATTCTCTATGCAGTAGATATATGTCTTGTCGACATTGGTACAATTTTAGACCAAATTCAAGGGACATCACTGAAACGTGCAATGTCTCTTCCCATGTCATTACCCAACGCGGTTTTAAGGCATGAGCTAGGTCTAATAGCGTTATCCACTCGATGGAAATGCCGTCTTCTCACCAGCTTTGCAAAAATAATGTACCCAAAATCAAACTCTTTATATGAGGACCTTAAACAATCAATTCACTCTAGACCAACGATCCTCATGGATCATTGACAAAAATACACGCCATTTTACAGGATGCCGACATCACAGTGGATGATGTTTATATTAGATCCGCTTATGCCAAACGCAAGTTATTTGAACTTGATTGGCGTCTAACTATTGATCCGATAGGATCTTACAAACTTTACATGGAGTACTACTTATTCACAAAGAAACGAATACCGCGATATGAGCACATCACCGTATTTCCCTGTAACCACACTCGCAAGGTCTTTATACGATTTAAATTCAATTTATTGTATACTAAAGAAAGGACTGCGAATTGGGCTGTCCTGAAGATGGGCATTGAAAATAGGCATTGCAGATTTCCCCTGTGTACCGAACCTATAGAAACATTGAAACACTTGATTTTATATTGTCCATATTTTAACTCCCCAAGATCTCTCTTACTCATGGAATTTGTGAACATAAATTTCACTGATTGTTTACCGTTCCTTTGGGCTCGAATGATGCAAGGCAATCACAAACCTCTCATCTTTGCCTTAACCAAATTCTGTAAACTTATAGAAAAGGAATTGGATAAGCATGTTAATTGTGATTTGACGAATTGCATGGTGAATTTCACTAATTAATGAAAAGAGATATGTTCTTGATGTTATACCTTTTTTATTCTCCAATTTTTTTTTTTCTCTTAACTTGAATATGTTTGTTTCTATTGTAAAAATGTTCATTGAACTTTGATTTTACATTGTTTTCCTTCATATAGGAAATGTTTTATGATGAAGTTTTATTGAATTTTGATCTGACATTTTGTATGAATTACACTGTAACGACCACTTGATACTTCACTTTTGCAAAGGTTCTGTTGCTTTGTAATAGAACCAAGACAAATAAAATAATTTTAAAAAAAAATACATTTCAAAGAAATTCAGTTGTCCAAACCCTACCGGAGTGTCCAGCAGAAAGCCCTTGCTTCTTGTATACTTTGCTAGGGAGAATTCTCCAAAATGGCTAATTTCCCTTACCTACTGAGTCCCTCAGCAGCTTTGCTGGATTTCTAGGATTTACTTTTTTCACCTGGTAAGAGTGAGAGCCTTTTTTCCCACTCTTACATGTGTTTTGCTGTGTGTTTATCATTTTTGTGTTCATAGACTGTGGAGCCTCACCTACTCCATAGGCATCATCGTTTTACTATGTGTCACACAGCACCTTTAGTGCAGTGACACAGGGTTGTCTTTTTTGACTTCCCACTTCAAACTCCATTTTCTGGGACTGACTACTGTCTCTAACCAGAACATGTAAAGTTGCCATTGACTTTATTAGTCTTTTTAAAACCACAGGCCCAGTACAAACTATCTTCCATAGAGTACTGGAAAGGGTTAATAGTTATTTTTTTTTGTCTGTCTCTCATGGAACATTATTTTGTTCCCCTTTCTTTAAGATTTGGCTGGTGGTAGTGGTATCTAGCATATGTTTTCCTACCGTGGTCTATGTAAATAGCCTTGTCACTGTTTTAGGCTAAGTTAGTAGCCTCAAACTTAAATCCGCTGGACCCCATTTACTTTTATTTGGTACCGGCTGGGTTTATTCGCCATTTCTTTTTGTAAAGGTCTTTCTCGTGTTTTCCTCTGCGTGCCAAACCAGGTTTGGTTCCTTTGTTCGCTGTCCTTTGGTGGGCTTCTGCACAGAAGCCCTCCTTAGGTGCCTGAGAGTCTGGGTAGACAGGATGTGAGGGAGGGGTTGTAGGACCCCTGAACAGGGTTCCCTTGGAAACCCAAGTCACACTCTTGTTTGATTGGATAGGTGACTGTCCTGCCAGGACAGCCACCTGCTGTGTGATTGACAGCCAGGCTGTATCAATGGGGAAAACTGCATAAAAAGACTTGGTAGGCAGAGTTGCCACTGTATCAAGAGAACCGAAGAGAAGGTGAAAGAAGAGGACCATTACCACAACTGAACCTCCTGCTGGAGCCTTGCTGTGGGTCTGAATCTCCGACAGAGAAGAAATGCAAAGAATCTTCTTTCCTTGAGCTGGTGGGACCAACCAGTTTGCCAAACACCGAGCAAGTCCTCTGTCCCCTCGTCGAATTTGCTGTTCACAGCTACAGTAAACTTGATAGCCAGGAGAACCGGACCCTGTTAGAGTTTTAAGGAGCACACCTTTTATTGGTTGCTTTGCTCTGCTGCTGGTTTCTTCCCTGGGCAGTGCAGGACCCTCCAGTCTTCTTCCTTCGTGTCAGTCCGACAGTCGCTTCAGGAACCATGAGCCTGCAGGATCTGCCAGGAACTTCTGCCTCAGCTACAGCATTCTTCTTCTTCTAAGGTACTGTTCAAACCCGGTTGTTCGTTTCGTCCGACCGCAGTTAAAGTGTTTTAAATCTTTTGCCAATCCGCGGGCTTGTCCTTCTCTACTCTTTTAAGTAACTTTTCTTCCGACCAACTTCGTTTTGAACTCTTGGCAAAGACTTAACCACAAACTACTCTGAACTGTGTGATCCTCTGCAAAGACTCTAAACCATTAACATTCAGCCAGGCCTATTGATTTGAATCCTCGTTGTAGCAAGCCTTTTCTAGATTGCCTTGCCTACTTACTTGTTGGTGCTGCTTAATTTTGTATAACCTTGTCTGTCCCTCCCTTTTTAAATTGCTGGAGTGCCATTTTGCTCACACTTCATTGTCCAGAATTCTTTGGGTGTTGTGTAGTATATTAAGATTGTGATTTTTCTGCTGCTTTATTTAGTGATCTGTTTTTACAAATGAATGTGTTAATAAATGTATATTCTTTTACTCAGAAACATTGAGTCAGTGTTTGTTTGAACCATAGCAATTGCTGTCCTTTGTGTAACTTCTGATACTGCTCACTTTACTCTTGAGCTAAGTCTGGCTGCTCAGCCATCGCTAGCACTTTACTGTGTAGTACAGGCTTGTACCATGGGTGAATTTGTACTTGCACTTGTAGTCTTAATTGTGTGCGGTGTTCCCAAAGGGTACTGCACATGATTCTCCCTAACATACTTGCAAAGCTTTTTCAAGTATATCAGCATCTGTTATGCTTCGCGGTTCGATTGAACCTATAAGACTAGACGCCAGGCAGAGATTTAGGGTTCTGTGATCAAAATGTAATAACAATCTGCTTCTGGATTTTATGATGTGGCTTTGCAGAATTCTGCTCAAAGGTTTCTAAGAAAAGTCAGAGCGTGGCCTGACAACTAGCGCCGCAATTTATAGTAGGGCAAAACACAAAATCACAGTCTTACTCTGCAGAAGCCTCAGCGAATTCTCCAAAAACTGCAAAATGCAGAAAGTACCCCAGGGGGATCGCCTTGTAAAAAAGGGTCAGCTTAAACCCTAAGCCTCCATTCTAACTTAAATAAACTCATTGGGAACAACGGTTTCCAGTATTTGTTGGACCAGTGTTTTCACAGCCTTAGATATAACTGTCCCAGGGAGCACAAGTGGTTCAAGTTCATGAATCGGAACTCCTCATAATGCTTCACTGCTGAGAATGTTTTATAAATTCTTTGATAGGTCCACACACTCTTCAAATAAATAGGAGATTTCAGTGTTTGGGGTGTTAATACCTATAGTGTGCTAGCTCAATCGTACCTGAATATAACCAATGTGGCCTTTTTCAAGATTGTAAATAGGCGACATCTCTGAGCTCCATTGTCTACTACAGCCACTACCACAAGATGGTAATAGTTGATAATCGGTGGAAAATAGGGAATTTCAAAGCGTTCACCATAGATTTCAAAATGTTCAGACTTCATGTCTAAAGTGTGCTTGCTGGTCTGTCTTTTTACTTTTCATGTGTTGCAGTATAATCATCAAAGTAAATGTATAAATCTGAGGCCTTATATTTTCATATTGTAAAAAATGTCCCAGCTCTACATGCTTTACCGCTGCTGAAGGACACACACTGTTCACAACATACCTCAACAATCTTTTATGGAACGTGATAATAGAAAGTGTTAAATTATGTATGCTGCATGTCTTGCATGGTGAGCTAACAATGAAAACATGTCATACAGTATCAGACTGATGCTCATTGACTCGTTGTTCAGAGGCTGTGAGAGCACAAATATTTACACGTGAGCCTCAGACAGGTGAGTTAAACCATTCATCAACAGATAAGCAATTCTAATGTGTAAAGGATGCTCCTATTACTCAGTCAATACAAACATCTGTTTGCCATCTTTGGGTTTCATTTTTATCTCTATGGAAGAACCATATTTTGAATCTGGAGTGTGCTTCCTGCAGCCACAGCCTGAAACAGACTATTTTTACAAATCACAGGCTGTGAAAGACAACACTGGGGAAGGGCAGTTGAAATTAAGTGATCTATTGTCACTTAGTGCGGCATGTATAGATTACTTAGAATTAAAGTTTAAATTTGAAAAAAGTGCTCAGGTCAGGGGATTCAGACTCATTTGGAAAGTTGAATGGAGTGTATTCAAAACCACCTCCTGTGGGCCACACCACTGATCTATGAACATTAAAAGCATAATAATACATAGTGGTGACCAGTGAACCTCTTAAGCAGTGGATAGAAATATTCTCGTACAAATAAGTGAAAGCGCAGCAGTGCAGTGCGCCAGTCAGAAAGGCCTCTGAAGGATTTGTTATGGGATGTTTGCAGAAACAGTTAGCATTTTGACTTTGTTTAAAAGAAAAAAAACTTTGATGTTAAGTTCACTGTTTATATCTATGGTTTTGCTTCAATGGGTACATTTTCACTGATCACTGCATTGTCTACCTTGTTTTAATATGACATTGCATTGTGTACTCTGTGTGGGGATCCTGAAGAAGGGTGTTGAAGGGCATGGCCCAACCCAATGGTCTTGTGTTTAGCACACCTGGTTTGTGAGAAGAAAGCTTTGAATGATGAGGCTTGAGTGATTATACCTTTGGTAGGGAGGCTCTAAACATTCAAAGACAGAGGGCCTCATTGTAAGTTCACTGGTCTGGAAACAACGGTGGCGGTAAGCCTACTGGCACCATTATTTCCGGACCGGCAAGCTACAAGTCTGCCTGCCGGAGGCACTGCGCATGACAGGTCTGACCCTGCTGGGCGCAGCAGCCATGGTAGGCAGGCTTGTCACGGGAGCACCGGCACCATTGTTAACAGTACTCTATGGGAATGGGGATTCATGAAATTGCCAGCCCCTGACTTCCCGGCTGACGAACTTGGAATAGCCCACTGGAACCGGGAAGCCAGGCGCCGGTAATTCATTCCGAGTCTGGCGGCAACCCACCGGTAGCACCGGCAAGGTTGCCTCCCGACTCGGAATGAGGCCCAATGTCTATTGTGTCACTTCCACATATTTTCTTACTAGCGTTCATGAAAACAGTAATCTTTAGTGTAGTAGATGTTGTTGCATCTAATGCGGGTGTGCTCAAAGCTTATTTTCAATGCACTTTATCACATCTTTACTTAGACATGTATTTAGCAACAGACAGATAACATAAAAAAGGTGGAACATATCTATTTTTGGGTCAATTTACTATAAATGCCATATTTTGTATAACTAAATAACATTATGAATTTAACACCGGCTAAACATTTGAGTTTGCTAACAAACCATGTACAGATATCCAAGTGCAAGCTTCTAGGGTGAGGTTAAATCACAGCGGGTGGTTAGCCTTTCAATCTTCTAGAAGTTGATAAAGCAAACGCTGCTATATTTTGTGCATCTCCATTTGGCGTTTAAGCGCTACCTAAAAACATACAACTAAATGTATGGCCTCCTTTAGTGTACCTAAAAGGGGCGAATAAAAACATGTTACATTACACCCCTTGTAACTGTATAAAACCCATGCATTGCATATCACACACAACATATCTTTAGAAGTTATAATGAATCATCCAATATATAGCACTCCATCCCATCACCCCTGTAGAAAACAATAGTTTTTCATTTGCCAGACACCCCATAACACCTGTTTTTGAGGCCCATTGATGAATCAAAAGAACTCTGCTCATCAGGTCCCCCAGACATTCCATGGCCCTAGTTGAATCAAAGAAAGAACAACTCTGCTCGTTGCGCCCCCAGACATTCCATGACCCTTGATGAATCCAAAAAAACAACTCCGCTTGTCGGGGCCCTTGAGGCATTCCTTGGGCTGTTAGATTAATCAAAAACAAGAAAAAGAACTAATCCACTCGTCGGCACCCCCCAGGCATTCTTCGGGCCTGGGATGAATCAAACATAAAAAAAAAAAGAACAACTGTGTCGGGCCCCCAGGCAATCCAGCGGCCCAGATGACCCATCCTCGGGCCCACAAAACAATGCTTCACATTCTGTAGTGCTGGCTCTGGAGATGGATATCTTAGTAGCAGCAGCTCTTCTGGTGAATAACCCCTGGTGATGATGAAGCAATGAGCGCCATGACCCCTCTACACCAGGTGCCCGTGCACAAGGGGGGCATCCAGAAACCCCATCCATTCCCTAGACAATTGTCACGGGGGCTCCTTAAACTAGCCCAAAAGCCATTCTCTATTCTCGGTAGTAACCCCAGGTCTTTGTGGCTTGAAGCCCCCTGAGAACCAGCAGATGGCATGCTCCACAAATCCTTGCCATGAAGATTCAGCCTTGATGATTGCGTGAACCCATCAGCCACATCCATGGGTATTGCTAGATCCATGGCATTGGAGTATGTCACACACAGAGGCGGAAGAGCAGAGAGACCATGATGGTTTGTCGGGCCCCCAAACCCTATTCCCAGGCCCTCAAAACATCTAGAAATTGTTGAATTATGTGTGGAAATGTTCATAAATCCAATGGGCGCTGAATGCTGAGCTCCGCACGCTGTTTTTTCAGGGACAGCCTGCTGTAACATCCAGTTTTTGGAAAACATTTCTATAAAAAACATAAAAATATAGAATGAGGATAGGTCTTTTACACAGTGAGCATCAGGGCATTACAATATTCAGCCACAATGTTACAACTGAAGCAACACACAGCGTGTTGCAATGTCAGCATCAACATATTAAATCTAATGTAACAACCAAGTACAGGTCCCTAAGAAATTAAAATTTCGATCCGTTAATATAAAAGAATGGTGGCTACACCACTTCATCGAAGGTGTGATCTTTGACAAAATATCTTGGGGTGTGTCAAAATTGTATAAAACACTGCAAAACTTAGAACCATATTTTTAAAGTCCTAGCACACTTTTACCTCACAATTGTGTTTTTAAAGTACACATTTCAGTTTTCAAAATGGAGGGTAACACTCTGCGCTTCCCTTGCAGACAGAGATTAGACACATTTTGTTTTACTTTGTACCACTCTACATGCAGAATAAAATAAAATGTAGCACCTACTTGGAAGTACAAACCAAATCCAGCACAATCTAAAACATGCACTGGCACAGTTGATAGATACATAACAAATCCACAAACATATCAAGTAAGATGTAGCACCCTGACACTCACAACCCTTATAATTCTGTCATGCCAACAGTTTGTACCGGTAACTCTCAGCTACAGCATTTGCGCAACATGTGTAAACTTTGGTGCATATTGTTACCTCTGTGCTGAATATTTTACACACTCAAATATTTTATCAACTTCATCAGCACTGTGAAGCTGAGACATATGTTGCATCACAGAATGACAAGTGCCCCAAAAGTGCAGCCAGGGTTTATTTAATGTTTAATTTCATGTTTTGAACATCAATAAGGGCTGCGGGTTTGAAGCTTTAATATTGAAGTGTTTGACTAATTGTGTAGCAGCACCATAAACACTAAACACTTACAAAACCCTCTACACACATTTTCAACTTCTTCAAAAGTGTTGCAGTCAAAATCTCAAAAACAGTTCTAGAACATAAGCTCTACACATAGAAATAGAATTCGGTGCTACCAATATCTATGCGCTATCCTAGCCGACATGCATAAACACAGTTTTTAGTTTAAAAATGCACAACCTGTCTCACAAAGGGCATGCCTCATGGCCTGCCTCATGGCACGACTCAAAAAGGGGCTGCCTATTGAAAAATCCAGTGAAAAAAAGCCTTATTAAGCTTAGATAAAACTGCATAAATTGTAGAAACCACAAAAACAATATCTTAAAATATTGAATAACAGTTCTGTAACATAAACTCCATGCATAGAAATAGAATACGGCATGACCAACATCTATGTGCTATCCTGGATGACATGCAAAAGCATGAAGCATTCTAAGTAAACTATACATTTTAAAACAGGTCATTAAAGTACATAGCAGTTTAGTTTAAAATGCACAGCCTGTCTCAGAAAGGGCCTGCCTCATGGCTGTCGATAAATACAGTAAAAAAAGCTTCAACAAGCTTGAATAAAAACATATAAATTGTACAAACCACAAAAACAATACATTAAAGTATTGAAATACCCCCCAAAACTCACCTTTTGCTGTTCTTGAAATAAAGCTCTGAATAAAAAGGAGGCCAAGTTTCCAATCAGCAGGCTTTGCAGGGGTTTTCCCAATGTTTACAGACTCATGATCAAATCTAGCTGAGAAGCAAAGTACCCTGCAGATTTGCAATCAGGTGCCCCAGGTCAATTAGCCGGTGTCCACATGGGTGCATCAATCCAGGGCTCTGACACTGTGGCTTACAGTACCCCATGCTGCAGTCGGAAGGGTCCTTCTAAAGGGTGAAAGCTCAATGTTATTTCATTATCAAAACACACAGATTTCCTGAACTCATGTTTGGGTTTTGTAACAAATCTAATTTTAGCTGTTTACGGTGTGCAGGCTGTTTCCTGGGGGCCAGCAACCATTATTTTTTATCAACACACACACAGATTTCCTGAACTCATGTATGCATGTTGTAACAAATCTAATTTGCGCTGATTCATGTGTCCAGGCTGTTTCATGGGGGGGTCAGTGGCATTTTTCTTATCAACAGAAGCACAGCATGGTATTTCCTGTATACTCAGCAAGAATTAGCGAGTGTCACCAGCCCCAGAAGAAACACCTAAAATTAAGTTCCGCCTGCAGGTGTTTCCTGTGTGGGCCTTCAGTCATACGTTCAAAATAGCCTTGCTAACGACCATTAGTTTAAGTTGTGCATTTACACAAGCGGTTTGTTTATACAGCTGGCACAAACACCCTGTATTCTGGTGATCTAAATATAAATCCCATCTGCGCTTTCTGCTGATGTGGCTGGAAAACCTCTCCATGTGTCACCACATTCCTAGGATTCCCCAGGCCTTGTCAGAATATAAAACCCCTGCAGTGTTGATTCACAGCTCGTTGGTCGGTCGCAGAGGAACACATGTATGCCGTACATGAGATGCTGTAGACTGCTTATAAACAATAGTTTGACTTTTGTACAGGGTCTGGAAAGCACACTTTACTTAAAAAGTAAACTGCTTCTCATTATTTACACTCTGTATCAAAGCCAGTACACATAAGAATGATATATATTTGTATATCAAAATTGATATCTACATTTTTTTTATAACATTTTTCAGGGAAGTTTATATACAAATGTAAATGAATATTGTATTTAAAAATATTAATTTGTATATACATTTATATATAGAAAAATATGATTTTTAATATTAATTTGAAGATACATTTCTATATACAAAAATATGATTTGTAATATTTTGTATATAAAATTCCATATCAACAATATGATTTTTAATATTGATGTGTATATAAATGTATATATCAAAAACTACTTTTTAATATTTTTGTATTAAAAAGATATCAAACTTGCTTGATATCATTTTCCACTTCCTATAAAGTTTATATACAAATTGTTCGGGTTCAATAAAAATGCAGAACCCCTCTGTGATGTCATCACTGCGTCACTCTGCGAAACCCTAGATTCACAGTTCAGAGCTCACTTTGCTCTCGTCGCTCGACTGAGCAACATCGGTGAGCGCCGCTCCCATCTATATATAGATTTTGTATAAAATGTATATTCACTTTATATCAAAACTGATATAAATCAGAAAACACTTATATTCAATATACATTGGATATCAAAACAATTTTATATCATTTTTGTATGAAGTTTATATCAAAGCACGTCAAAAGGGGGAGGGACTAAGATCAGAAGCAGGGGGCCTGTCCACCTGTCAAAACTTTAACTTGTGCAAAAAGGGTCCTTGTCTACTCCTTATTTTGATGCTTAGCTGCTCTAGAGCCGTTGGCCAAAATATGAAAGTGATTTACGATAGAAAAAGTCTGGCTGTAAATGAATTGCCACCTCTGGGGAGGGCATACAGACAAGTGGCCCTGGGACAAGTGGCAATGATAGTGGTGGCTAGAGAAGCGCAAGCATCTCTTAGCATAAGGGTTAGTTATTGTTATTCTTTATGTTCCAGCTATCTAGTCAAAGGAAATTAAGCCATCCCATTTTGTTCCCACATATGTTTATGGGCACTGTGTTTGATGCATATAGTGCAATTTTTCAGCTACATCAACATTTAGTTACCTCACATGGGGCACTGCACAACCCACATCACTATTCAAGCATTCATTATGTGGATTCTCTTATGAACTCTCCTTCACCTCTTCTTTCATTGCCTCCAACTTCCTCACTGCTGCCCATGTCTGTGATGGTATGGGCCTGTTCTTCCCACTGGCCAAAGCTCCAGTAGTGGGAGTGGGGAGCCACCTCCTGTGATAGGGTGCGTCTCATAGTGGTTAGTGTTAATGATCAGGTTTTGGACAACCTCATGCCCCTGCTTTTTCATGTTAACAAAGGTACGAGTGGTGCTCACTATAATGTTCACTTTGGCATGGAAAACCTTTTGCACCTTGTTGCTCTGTTGCTTCCGGGACTTCTGGACTTCAGACCCGATGTGGCAGGATGCCTCCTTCACTAGGGAGTCCAACTGGACTCACAGTTGATCATCTGAGAACTTGGTCTTCTGAAATGTGGCCATGGTCCTGGTGGATATCCAATGAAGTGGGACAATGAAGATGGGAAGCTGGCTGGCAAGGACAGGGTACTTGTTCTTGACTCAGGAGCATGGAGTTGGTGTTGCTTTAGGTGCCAGATGGAAGCAAGACACAGGAGTGGGAGGGGAAGGAGGGCCATAGAGGGTAACGTGGAAGGAGGGACACAGAGGGTGACAGGACAAATTGAAAGTAGCAAGAAGCATATGGTTCTGCCAGGATCTGTGGTGGGTGAATCTGGAGTTTGGCACAACAGTAAGCATTTAAAAATACACCTTTCTTAAAATCAGCAGTGCAATGGATGCCCATGTGACATGATAGGCGAGATTCCTCAAGACTTCTGTGTGGGAGCTACAGTGGTCAGGCTCTTCTCCCTCTGCACAGGGTTGAAGGCTTTGTATTACTGCTGTCCCACAAAACATGCAGAAACAGATGTTTGTGTGGCCTAAACTTATTGATGGATTTTTTCAACAAATGCAAAAACTGCCTCATTCCAAGTCGTCCGGTCTGGTTATAGTGTGCCGTTGTTGATGTATACCAGCACATTACCAGACCATCCGACTACCGGTTTGCCGGCAGGGCACCTGCAGGCACCCCACCAGCAAAAAAGCCATCATTACCAGCACCAATATTGCCAGTGCTGATAATGACGGAAAATCCCGTCATTGAGTCCTATGGGACTTCATGAATGGGGATTAACACCGTCACTCAGGCACCCGTAATCTTGTGGCAATGCACGCTGGACTGGGTGCCGGAAACGGTAACGGTAATTTGCCGGTATCCTGTCAGTTCTACTGCCAGGAATCCAGCAATATTATAATGAGGCCGAAAGGCATTCCTCTGTGAGACATGCATGATCCAGGTAAGAAGTCTGAAGTAAACAGAGAATGATACCAAGCCACTGGAAACACAACACACGACTCGAGGTGATGGCAGATGTACAATTTGTAGGGAATTTCACCCTCGAATAGTGAAAATAGTATAGAATAGTGAGCAAGGGGTCCAGAAATATCCCAAACATATCAGTCTTTGTCCTGCCCTGGGGCAGTCCAGCACCGAAATGCTAGGTAATTCTCCTCTGAACAAGAGTACCAACAGCAACCCCAGAAACGTGTTTGTGTGCATATTTCAAGTAACTTTGGGTCTCACCCAAAGTTACTAGGGTAATCCAGACGTGGACCCCTTGCTCACTATTCTTAGAGAGGCACAGCTACAGCATACTGATGAGGTTCAACCAGACTGAAACACGTGTCTGGGGTTGCTGTTGGTACTCTTGTTCAGAGGAGACTTGCCTAGCATTTCGGTGCTGGACTGCCCCAGGGCAGGACAAAGACTGATATGTTTGGGATATTTCTTCTCTGTTAAAAATAGTGAGCTAAAGACTCTGGGTAAGACTCTTGTAACCAGGACTTATGTCTGGCAGAGAGTCCTGGACCCTACTTGTTGTTTGGATGATGGGGATAATCCTGGTGCTGTCCTCCAACCCCCTGTATGCCCCTACACCACCACCTGCACTGGCCTGCCCGGAAGAAACTATCCAAGTGCTGGTGGGGGCCTTCCCCCTTACTATCAAGCACAGGCAGCGCTGGACAGGCTCTGCATAATGGACTGATGCGGAATGTCCAATAGCAGCTGGCAAATTGGACAGTGAATGCGATTCAAGCTCTCTAGTGGTGAGGTGGAGAAGGTGGTGGGAACGTTACAGGTCCTGTAACTCTACACAATGGATGAGGGAACTCTCCAGAGCATGAGAGAAGCCACAGAGTCCATGAACTCTGGTTTCACCCTTCTCTCTGACAGGCTGGATGGGAAGAAGTGGGCCCTTGACCATCTGGCCAGCTCAGGCAGAACCATGCCAGCCCTCTCCTTCTCAGCTCCTAAGAATTTCACAACCAGCAGTCTCCATCTGCTGTCTTTGTGAACTGCTAGTCTCCCCACTGCTACTCCATCTTGGTAGCAAAAGAGGGCAGAGAAGTGTTAGTTGGGGATCCCAGGACACATGAATTGACCTTATTAGAGGTCTTTGGTGTTGTTGGGGTTTTGGGTTCAGGCCATTATTGTTAAAATATATATCACTTAAGCATGAAGATGGTTTACACGGTTGTATTTAAAGCGGTTGTGGGTGGTGGGGGTGGCACCATGGGAAGATACTGGCTTCTCATCATGTGTGTTTATGGGCACATTTTATTAAAAGAATGGTCCAAAAGTTCCAAACACACAAGTCGCCCATTCCTGTCATAACCCTGGCCAGTTGGACACTCCTCCTCCTCTGGTCATCATCTGATCCCGCTGCTCCAGTGCTACTATGGGCATATTGTGCCTGATCGTTGTATTTTGCAACATGTTGTATAGGATTACAATCTTGCCCACATTCTCTGTTCTGTACTGTAGTGCACTCTCTGCACTATGCAGGCACCAGAAACCCAGCCTTCTGCAACCAAACGACCTGCTCTATGCAGGCACAAGTACAAATGTGTGCCTGGGTATACATCTCCTTATGCTGGGTTATGGAGTCATGGATGAGAGTTAGGAGCCATGGCATGGGTGAGTATCCATCATCTCATGTAGGGAAGAAAGTTATGCATTCATAGTGACGTCAGACACAAACATGACAGCTAATTAGGGACACTGGCCATGCAATCACTGTGAATGACTAATCTGTCTTACACCACTCATTCTTGTGTGTGGGCTTCACATTGCCACCATTGTTTCACACCATTGAATGGGGGAAGGTATGCAGGGATGAAAAGAGAAAAAGGTGGGTGAGAGGGTGAAAGTGTATATTCACATGTGATTCCCCTGCCATATGCTTAGCAGCCAGCTCAGCATTTAACATTATGAGGCAATGAATGTAGGCAGAATGCTGTTCTGCAGGATCACAATGCCATCAGTAGACATGCTGAAAAAGGCAACGCAGTGAGTGATGCACAGGGCAGCATCACACCTCATCTGTACATTGATTGTGTGATGTTGCTTTAGGGACCTGAAGACCTGCTCTCTTCGCTGTGGGACCAAGGACCAGTGGAAGCATTTGAGGGTCCCCACCACATTAGGGAACCCAGCAATGAAAATAACTGTCTTTTTTGCTGTTGATGTTAACTTGTGTGGTGGTGTTGGCAATCCTGGCTGAGTACCATACAGAATGCAGGCTGTGACATTCTTTGCAGTAGTCTGGTGGTATGTTTTAATGCATCCATGAAACAGAAGTGCAGGACTGCTAGCAGCTTCTGCCAATGTGGTCTGGCCGGCTGTAACTTAACATTGCTGCCCATGCCATCCTAAATGAGCTGGAAGAGGGAAGCCATTTTCTTACTGCCCAGACTCTAAAATATCAGGATTTGATTGAGCTACCAGCAATGGGGTCTTACCACTGAAACATGGGCCCGCTTTGTCAACCTCCTCCTCTGACCGGCTGTCTCCTCACATCCTTGTTCTGATCTTCCATGAGGACCCTCAAGGACCATCATCATTCTGAATTATGCCTCTACAGGCATAACTCTGATATTGCTTTCAATCTAGGGACTTACCCAGCACCCATATAAACCATTTCAGGTGGCCTGAACACCAACAAAACTGAAACAATGCTCTTTGGCTACACAGATCCTTCTCATTTGCCTTTCAAATGGCCGAATCCATGGGCTCCCCAATCTTGGGATCATCCTTCACTAATGCATGACATTCTCACCTCAAGATCCTGCTCTCCAAATGCAAGAAATGTTAGCATGGAGGGGTAACCTTTGCTGTGATAGCACCAAACAAGTGGAGCCTCCTTAACAAATGAAAAGATTAGAAGAACGGTGGCAGATTCAAGAAGCAGATAAAGAGTTCTCTGTGCCCAAAATCCTTCGCAGGCAGCATAATCCTTCTACAGGTGGACTTAGTCGAGTAACCCCTTGTCGCCTAGTGCTGAAAAGATGGAAAGACACAGATCTATCTTACTAAATCACCTCTTGTCTCCCTCTCTCACGACAATCCCCGCCCTCATTATTTTATTTATTTATTCATTTGCATTTATAGAGTGCGCACACAGCCCGGGGGCATCGAGGCGCTCCTACATGGCGATGACTTAGTTACAACATAAGGCAATGAGGCTGGGTTACATTTAGCCGACTTGATGGGATGTACAGTTACATTTAATGATATGATTGGTTTGATTATATTCGCCCATACATAAGTTTGGGACAATGGGATTGGTTAAAAGTGTGATTGTACAGCACAAGATTACATGTTATGTTGCATGTCAGGAAAACAGTGAGAGAGTTGGTACAGTTGCTGGGCCCAGTTGCTGGAATTAGGACATATATGGTTCGATGTCATTAGTGTACAGTTGTTTGACAATTGTTAAAGATATGGAGGTGGCTGTGCAGTTTTAGGCAAACTGTCTAGTTTTGATTGCTTTATGGAAGGCGAGATGAGAGGGTTCTGCTCTGATGTCATGCAGTAGGGAGTTTCAATGTCTGGCGATAATGAATGGCAAGCTCACACTCCATCCTCTGGTGCTCTTAACTCTGGGAACAGACAGTAGGTTGGCATAGGGTGTTCTTGTAGGTCTGGAGGAGTGTGGAGTGATAACTGTGTGAGAGGTAGGGGGTTCTGTGTGGTGGATGCATTTGTGCTTAAGGGCTAGTGTTTTGAATAGGATGCACTGGTGGACAAGCAACCAATGAGCTTGCTGTCTGGTTACTGAGATGTGTTCTTTTTTGGGTATGCTTAGCACAGAGCGAAGGGTGTTGTTTTGAATCGTTTGTAGCATGTCCACATTTTTAGCTGCTGTCCCTGTGAAGAGGACATTGTAATAGTCCAGCCTTGACCCTATGAAGGCCCTAGCAATTGTCAAGCAGTTTAAGGTGGAGAGGTACGGTCTGGTGGCGTTGAGGAGTTTAGAGTAGTATGCTGCAGAGGCAGAGATTGCGCTAACTTGTATGGACATAGTTAGGTTGGCATCAAGGTGTTTTGACTGATTTGCATATGGGAATGGTGATGTCTATAGTGAAGGAAAGATACTGGTCATCTAGTTTGATGCGTGAGTCAGTGGGGGCTAATAATGGTAGTTCAGTCTTATCCCCTTTCAGGCAGAGCCAGTTTTCAGCCATCTATGTGAGAATGGTGGTGTAGATAGAGTACAGGGTTTTGGAGTCTGCCTCGTAGTTACCCTAGAGCTTAATGAGGACTTGAGTATCATCAGCATAGTTAGTGTATATGATGCCGAGTGAGTCAATCATGTTAAAGAGGGAAATGGTGAAAATATTGTGTAGCGTAGGGGATAGGCAAGAACCCTGTGTGACTCCAAATAGGATGATACTCGGGGAAGCTGCTGCTTGGTCTGGGAAGACCCACATAACTCTACCTTGGAGGAAGGAGGCAATCCATGTGATTGCATTGGGTGAGAAGAAGGCTGTAGTAGAGAGGTGTTGACAGAGTAGTTTATGATCCAGCAAATCAAACGCTGCTGACAATTGAAGGATGAGGAGAAGGGCAGGGTTGCCCTTCTCCTTCTCATGTCGTCAATTTGTTTTTTTAGGTCCAGTAGGGCCGTCTTGGTTCCATGACCAGGATGGAATCTGGATTGTCGTGCGCCTAGGATATTGTTAGACTCTAAGAATTGCTGGACTGGCAGGTATGCTGCCTTGTCCAGAATCTTAAGTAAGAATGGTACAGTGGTTATTGGCCTGTAGTTATTTGGGTTGGAGGGGTCAAGTGTGGGCTTTTTTAGAAGGAGCGTTCCCATGCTTCTTTAAGGCTGGTGGGAACAATCCCTGACGCAAAGGAGGCATTGATGAATGATGTAAGCAGGTCTGTACACATTCTTGATAAGGGAGGCTGGGCAGATATCACCCTTGCACATAGATGGTTTAATGTTTTTAATTATTGCAGTGACTTCTGACTCTTTGACATCTCTGAACAAGACGAGTGTTTTGTTAGGAGCCTGCTGGTTGGGGTGAGTAGCTGTGCTGGATTAGAGGGGTGTGGCAGCAGTTGATTAGCTTGGATTTTGTTCTGAAGGTTGTCAAGCTTGTGAAGCATGGCTGCTTGGATGTCGGCACACCAGGCTTCGTTTTTATGGATGGCTTGGGCGGGGGGTGGGAGGGCTGGATGTTCTAACTCTCTAAAGATGGTAAATATTTCCTTACAGTTGGAGTTAGCATTGACGAGTCTGGTATTGAATGAGTTGGCCTTAGCAAGGATGATCACTTTTTTGTATTCATTGGACAGTTTGTTAAATTCTAGTTTGTCTGATGTAAATTGGTTGGTTTGCCACTTCAATAAGGTTTGAGGACTAGACTGGCCTATGTCTCCTGGCACCTAATTTAATATGGTTGTATATTTGTATTTTGTTTATTTGTAGCGCGCACCAGGCCCGTGGGCATCCGGGCGCGAAATTAGAAGACAAAGTTACAAAGTAACATCATATACAGGATATACGGGGAAAAGCATAAATTTACATAGGTACAAAAGTTGTGTATATAAAATATATTATAATAAACATAATTACAGAAAGGAGTGGAATATGCAATCAAACATGTACTTACAGTGAAAGCATAAAAATATACATCATATACATCATATACAGCAGAATGAAGGGTTGGTCACTCTGAGCGTCGTGTCAGGACCAGATAGTAGTGAGTAGGTTGGCAAGTAGTGGAGCATAGTCAGACACAAACTGTTGCATAGTCAGTCGCTTAGGCAGTTTATCAAGGGACACATTAAGCGAGGCACAGTTTCAGTGGGAGCAGAAGACTCTGGGTGGCTGCTACAAGCAGAGGCTGAGTCAGATTTGAGCATAGGGCCAAGATTTCGTTTTCCGTTTGAAGGAGTTGAGTGAATGCTCGGATCTGATGTTGGATGGAAGAGTGTTCCAAAGCTTAGTAGCCAGAACAGGGAAACTCACGACCCAGGCAGAGATAGGCTGTGTGTCTGAGCAGCTCTTTGGGGTCGTGAGGAGGTGTGGAGGGAGAGGCGGTTGGCTAGGTAGGGTGGGGCCTTGTTAGTCAAACATTTATGAGTAAGGACAAGTGTTTTCAGTGGTATTCTCTGTTTGACAGGGAGCCAGTGCAGGTTTGTCCTGACATCAGAGATATGTTGGTTTCTTGGAATATTTAACGCCGCTCTGATGGCGTTATTCTGAGTAATTTGTAATTTGTTGAGGTTAGCCTGGCTAGTCCCCAGATAGAGGGCATTACAGTGGTCTATTTTGGACATGATGAGCGTTCTAGCTAGAGTGATGCTATTAGGGGTAGTCAGAAAAGGTCTGCAGGCTGCAATGAGTTTGCAAGTATATGCGGACGCTGATCTAACTGCATTAGTTTGTTTTGTCAATGATAAGGTTGAGTCAAGATAGATACCCAAGGTTTTAGTGTCCTTGGACACCTTAATGACGTTGCTATCAATGATGAATGACTGACAGGAGTGATCTAATTTGCTAAGCCATTGAGAGGAGCCCAAGATGAGGAGCTCTGTTTTATCATCATTGAGGCAAAGTTTGTGTTTGGCCATCCAAGCCTGGATTACCAGATATACTTCATTCAGTGCCTTGGTGTCCGCAGTGTGGTCACCAGTGATGGGGATGAGTATCTGGGTGTCATCAGCATAATTGGTGTAGGAGACACCCAGATAATCCAGAACATCAAAGAGAGGTTCGGTAAACACATTGTAAAGTGTAGGTGACACGCACGAACCTTGTAGGACCCCACATTGGATGGGGGCAGGGTCGGCAGCTGCACAAGGGGAGAATACCCTCATGTGTCTGTTAGTGAGAAAGGAGCTGATCCAGGCAGTGGCTGATTCGGAGAAGTGGCCGGCAGAGCGGAGGTGCTGGCACAAGATTTTCTGATTGACCAGATCAAAGGCCGCGGACAGGTCTAGGAGCAATAGCAAGCTAATTTCCCATTATCTTTCAGGACTTCGACTTGAGTTTTCAAATCTATCAGGGCCGTTTCAGTTCCATGCCTAGGACGGAAGCCGATTGTCTTAGTCCAAGGAGGTTATTAAGTTCCAAATAGTCTTGAATCTGCAGGTAGGCTGCACGGTCAAGTATTTTGAGCATGAACGGGACAGTGGTGATGGGTCTGTAGTTGGTGGGTATACTCGGGTCTAAAGAAGTTTTTTTTAGCAAAGGGATCATCCAAGCGTCCTTGAGGTTGTCTGGGACAATGCCTGTTTTAAAGGAGGAGTTGATAAAGGCCGTTATAAAAGGGGCAAGGTTGTGAGCAGATTTGTTGATGATGGGTGCAGGACAGGAATCACCTTGCCAATTAGAAGGTTTGATTTTATTGATGATGACCTCCACTTCAGCAATGGAGAGTGGAGTGAAGGCAAACCGTTTGATCAAAGGTGAAACCGGGGGGGGCAGTCATTAATGAAGTGGACTGATGATTATCCAACTTCAGACTATTTTGTTTGTCTTTAATTTTGGATTAGAGGGAAGAGATTTTATTCAATAAGGCCGTCTGGATATTTGCGGACCATTCGCTATCTTTAATACAAGTGTCAGGGGGTATGGAAGGCGATTCAAGTTCCTTTAGGATCTTGAATAGTTCTTTGGTGTTCGAGTCAGCTTGCATGATGTGATTATTAAGAGACTCTTTTTTGGCCTGGTAGATGGCTTCTTTATAGTTGAGTGTGGCTAGGATGAGGCCATCTTTGTGAGCATCTGACTGATGACTTTTCCAGCAATTTTCATCGTTTAGCTTTGCAGAGCACTCTTAACTGAGGTGTAAACCATGAGTTGAGGTGCGCGTGAGGTTTAGGCTTTCTGAGTTTGATAGGGGCGATAGCGTTTAGGGCTGAGAGCATCACTTGGTTGTACGAGTCTGCTAGGATAGTGGGAGCAGAGCAGGAGTGTGTAATCTTGTTAAGGGAGGGGAGTAAGAGAGGGAGTAATTTCTCTCTAGTTATGTGCCTTTTATTTCTTGTAGGGAGGGACAGGGCCATAGTTTGTGGGGGGTGAGCGGCTGCTTCAGTATTAAAGGTGATGATATGGTGGAAAGACCATAAGCAAGGTGCATTAGAAAGTACCTTAATGTTACAATTGGTGTCGACTAGCCAGTCAAGTGTTCTTCCTTTACTGTGGGTAGGTTCTTGGATGTGCTGAGTGAATCCGAAGTCAGTTAGGCTATTAGCAAGGTCAATGGCGGAAGGGTCATTAGTGTCACGGAATCCCAAGTTAAGGTTGCCCAAGAGAATGATTTGCGAGCTAATTTTGGATTTATCAAGTAGTACGGTAGAAATCTCATCCGCAAAGGAGGAGGCTGGGCCAGGCGGTCTGTAAATAAGGTGTATGGTGGTTGTTTGGAAGCTTGACTGAGAGTAATTCTGCAGACTCCATATTGACATTGGGGACCACTCTTAGGCCAAGCGAGTTTTTGTGGATGAAGGCAACTCCATCCCCTCTGGATTGAGCAGTGTTACGATTGCAGCGCGTAATACTGTAATCTGGAGGTATGGCTAGAGTTAGTGTGGGTCCAGATGCTGCATGTAACCAAGTCTCAGAAATAGCAATATAGTCAAGCTTTTGGGTCGTGATGAGGTCAGCAATATCAAGTGCGTGGGCTGTGACTGATATGGTGTTGATAAGTGCGCCCTTCATCTGTGTAACTTCGGCTACTGGGGCTGCAGTTTTGGGGTTGTGGATTGTGATGGGAGAGCACATGGCAATGGGGCTAAGACTAGGGGAGGAGAGTTTAGGCATAGTGCGAGTAAACGTGTTAGTGCGCCTGTGCACATGAGGGAACCTGGATCCTAATCTCTTATTTCTAATGTGGAGGGCGCAAGGTTGATTAGGTGTAGGTTTCTTTGTGAAGTGTTCCAGCCAGAGGGCAGGGGCATTAAGGTACTGGTTTGTGGAAGCATCGTTATGATTATGCTCATTGGACACTATCAAGTGGCAACCCATAGTGTGGAGAAGAGATGCAGTAGCTGGTGGTGTGTGGGGTATACAGGTACCAGAATAGGTAAGGGAGCGCAATAAAGGTAGGCTGGTGATGCCTGGATACGCAACCTGACCGAGATGGGCAAGCAATATACTTGGTAAAAAAAAGGAATTTACTATGTACTGCAATGTATTGCCACTCTTCCCTCTTTGCATTCCTACCTACCACTAGTCCCCCTTTTCTACGCTCCTTTGGCCATGGGTGTGCGCTTTGAAGTGGTGTATTGCAATAAGGCGGCTTGCAAAACAACAACACGCCAATCCATAAATACATAATTAAAGAAGACATTAAGGAAGGCCCCTTTTTGAAGGACCTGCTCGAACAAGTTTACAAAACGTCTTATGTTCTGCAATACCAGTGTAGCTGGTGCACAAAGAACAGCCCATGCTAGAATCAGCCCTGCATTTTTGCAAAAAGACTCTTTCAGACCATCTGCTTTCAGGGCATATGCAATCATGCCAAGTCACTATACACATCTTTATTCATGCAGTATCCTGCTGCTCGATTCTTTATTCAAAGAATTGATCGCTCAAGGAGAAACTCAGAGCTCATCCAAAGTCTGGTATCAAAAAAACAGTCTTAATTCTGTTTCTGGGAGAAATACAAAATACCACGGCATAGGAAATCAATGAACGAAACCACCTGCGCTAAAAACACTGTTAAACATTATAAAATGAAGCAGAGTCATACCTTTAACGTTTAGAGTGTAACACGTAGGTAGAGCATAACTGCGTTTGCCTCTTGCTTCATAATTTTTGTTTTCACTGCCATATCTTGACGCATTACAGTTAATATTTTTTGGGGTTGCCAAATGTGATAGGATGTATGCAGGCTTGCGGCTAGAGGCTCGCAAAATGGCGATATCAGAAAGCAGCCATCGGAGCACAGGCACTGGCAGAAGTTAACGTTGTTTTTATCTGCCGCGAGACAAAATTAAAAGCATCATTAAAGTGTGACATATTCTGTCACCAAAGTGAACGGAGATTAAGCGCAGACGTTAAATCCATGTTTTCCATGGACGCAGAACATCACTGGCGAGAGCTTCTTCCATTTCAGTACATAATCATCGTTTTATAAACTGTTACTGAGCCGCCACTGTCTGTAATATTCAAAGTGTTACTAATGGAACGTTATGCGAGCAGAGCTACGGCCAGGCACGTGCTTTTCCAAATGAATACCTAGAAGGTTCAATGCTCCAATGCAGGCACAGAAAACAGTGAAGAAATCAGTGTGTGGCTGATGACATGTTTCAGTGGAGGGGCCTAAAGACTTCCCATGAATTTGTGGGTGAGATCGAGCGTTGTGAGGGAGCCTAAGCACACCAAAAGGGAGTTTTCTTCTGTCGAAGTGGGCGGGAGGGGTCACCTCAATAACATTTTTAAAATAATAGGTTGTACTAGTGCAATTTCACAGCACATCTTAAAAAAAAATTGGGTAACAGTACAATTTACCATCATTTCTGTAGGGAAACAAAAGACCAGCATGTCAGGTCCCCTACAGTACACAAGAACATTTTACAAAACATTTTCATGATTCCTCTGCCCACACTATATGCCAGCACTGCCACTGTAAAGCAAATGTTTATGATGCCACTTCCCAGAATATTGCAACTGTAAAACACTTTCATGGCACGGGTGGCTACACCAAAAGTCACCATTACTCCTGTATAAGGCTTTTATGATGCTGGTGGCCACAGAATATGTTTTAATGGCTGTGATGAAATGACTTCTGCTCTTCAGGAGTACAGGGATGAGTAGTGGCTCAACCGCCTCCTCAGTCCACACAGAAGAGGTGTGAATATGAGTCAGTAGCAATCCAAACAGTAATAGTACAACAGCTCTAAAATGAACCAATGTCCACCAAGGTTCTATAAAATCATATAGCGTAATCACACAAATCAATTTTACACATATCAAAAACAGTATCAAAGAACACTCCTGTAAAGGAAGACAGAGAAATGCAGAATATAATGATGCAAGCACCTATATAATTTACAGGGAGGAAAATCAGGCAACACATGCAGCAGGGAGTTCAAAAAGGATATGTCCTGCAGGAAAATGGTGCAAAACGTATTTAAACAGTATATAGGGCCCTCGGGGGTCAAGCTACCTTTTGTATACATAAGTAGGCACTTAGCCAAGCCAGAGTGCAACTGAGCCACAATCAAAAAAGAAGCATACATATTTGGGTGTCAATTTATGATCCAAACAGTACACAGACCTCTTAGGTGGTTTATGGCCATGCAGGAAGAGAATCCCAGGTTATTGTATTGGGCCATATCCCTGAAGGGATTGAACAACTCAAATCTAGGTTGCAGTACTCCAATGCAGATTACCTCAGACTGTATTTACATCTGGAGGATGAGCCAGAGTATTAAAAGGGAGAGTCTCAACCATTTTGTCTTGGGGCATGCGAAGGTGTAAACGCCCTTGTTTTTTTAAAATTTTTATGAACAATAACATGATGTGGGTAATTTGGTCTCAGAAAGGGGGATCGGCTAAACAGACTACTAAAAGCATAGTGTACACCTGTGGTCTGCTCAATCAGTATCCTGATTTGCAGTGGCACTGAACAGGTTCAAAGGTCACAGGTCACAGGTGCTGTGTCTGAGAGCTGGGGTAACAGTAAAGTCACTTCAGCACAGAGGCTGCATTGAAATCTGCACCTCTGTTCCAAAACTACATAATTATAATGAACTATTATCGTGGTGGCAGTTTGATCTTTAAACATAAGCCACACCTGAGTTGGGATATGGTGGCTGGTAATTCACATAATTATTAAGGGCACCTCTGATCTGCATCATACATATGTTGCAACTGTGAGCTCTGGCAAGTCATTGCCAGTCTGTGTCTATTCTGCCTATACTGGCTGCCTCTGCTGCAACCATCAGGATACTAGCCAGTGGGGGATGCATCTCTTTTGATCCTTTGTGAAGGCAGGTAACACCTTTCTCCAGCAGGACAACCTTAAGCAGTAGCTGTCCTGTGAAATAGAGAACAAATAGCACACTCTAAACAATGGAGAAGCCTCATACCAGGGTGTTGCATACCAAAGGGCCTTTGATGCTATGGGTGTGAGAAGAGGGTGGGATTAGTGTAGTCAGAGGGAGCTCAGCACAGTTGGGGAAGGATTCCACCATCTTGCATTTCTGTGCATCTCTCCGTCTTTCCTGTCCACTACACTTCCTTTAATACAAAGCACTTTGGGTGTGATGCAACCAGGAAATTACCACTTGTCACAAGGACAGGGATTGGATCCCTTAAAGCAGGCTTGATTTCCTCCAAACCCATGGGGCATTTTGCCTATAGAAGAGAGGGTCTCCCTTTGATTTACTTTTGGACCATCCAGGATATGAGAAAGAATTCCTCTGGATCATGTTGGAAGAGCAGTCCTCTCCAAAGCCCTCTGCCAAAGGTAATGACAGGTGTTCCAAGGCAAAGGCAAGCACAGCTTCCTACCCATCCCCAGGGCACTTGGGGGTGAACTTCTGCTGGAGCAAGACATGCCTCTCTGACAGCTACACCGGTACCCAGGACCACACTGGAGGTGAAGGACACCTGCAGATGTTAGCCAGCCTCGCACCGGGTTGAGAGAAGAAGACAAGGGCTCATGTTGTCCCTGAGACCCCGGAACTGACTCTCAAAGCATCCTGAGAGCTAGAACAGTCAGGATCGCTATTCATCACCATCTAAACACTTCAAGCCAACTACGAACCACGTTGGACACCCATCATTAAAGTGTGACATATTCTGTCACCAAAGTGAACGGAGATTAAGCGCAGACGTTAATTCCATGTTTTCCATGGACGCAGAACATCACTGGCGAGAGCTTCTTCCATTTCAGTACATAATCATCGTTTTATAAACTGTTACTGAGCCGCCACTGTCTGTAATATTCAAAGTGTTACTAATGGAACGTTATGCGAGCAGAGCTACGGCCAGGCACGTGCTTTTCCAAATGAATACCTAGAAGGTTCAATGCTCCAATGCAGGCACAGAAAACAGTGAAGAAATCAGTGTGTGGCTGATGACATGTTTCAGTGGAGGGGCCTAAAGACTTCCCATGAATTTGTGGGTGAGATCGAGCGTTGTGAGGGAGCCTAAGCACACCAAAAGGGAGTTTTCTTCTGTCGAAGTTGGCGGGAGGGGTCACCTCAATAACATTTTTAAAATAATAGGTTGTACTAGTGCAATTTCACAGCACATCTTAAAAAAAAATTGGGTAACAGTACAATTTACCATCATTTCTGTAGGGAAACAAAAGACCAGCATGTCAGGTCCCCTACAGTACACAAGAACATTTTACAAAACATTTTCATGATTCCTCTGCCCACACTATATGCCAGCACTGCCACTGTAAAGCAAATGTTTATGATGCCACTTCCCAGAATATTGCAACTGTAAAACACTTTCATGGCACGGGTGGCTACACCAAAAGTCACCATTACTCCTGTATAAGGCTTTTATGATGCTGGTGGCCACAGAATATGTTTTAATGGCTGTGATGAAATGACTTCTGCTCTTCAGGAGTACAGGGATGAGTAGTGGCTCAACCGCCTCCTCAGTCCACACAGAAGAGGTGTGAATATGAGCCAGTAGCAATCCAAACAGTAATAGTACAACAGCTCTAAAATGAACCAATGTCCACCAAGGTTCTATAAAATCATATAGCGTAATCACACAAATCAATTTTACACATATCAAAAACAGTATCAAAGAACACTCCTGTAAAGGAAGACAGAGAAATGCAGAATATAATGATGCAAGCACCTATATAATTTACAGGGAGGAAAATCAGGCAACACATGCAGCAGGGAGTTCAAAAAGGATATGTCCTGCAGGAAAATGGTGCAAAACGTATTTAAACAGTATATATGGCCCTCGGGGGTCAAGCTACCTTTTGTATACATAAGTAGGCACTTAGCCAAGCCAGAGTGCAACTGAGCCACAATCAAAAAAGAAGCATACATATTTGGGTGTCAATTTATGATCCAAACAGTACACAGACCTCTTAGGTGGTTTATGGCCATGCAGGAAGAGAATCCCAGGTTATTGTATTGGGCCATATCCCTGAAGGGATTGAACAACTCAAATCTAGGTTGCAGTACTCCAATGCAGATTACCTCAGACTGTATTTACATCTGGAGGATGAGCCAGAGTATTAAAAGGGAGAGTCTCAACCATTTTGTCTTGGGGCATGCGAAGGTGTAAACGCCCTTGTTTTTTTTAAATTTTTATGAACAATAACATGATGTGGGTAATTTGGTCTCAGAAAGGGGGATCGGCTAAACAGACTACTAAAAGCATAGTGTACACCTGTGGTCTGCTCAATCAGTATCCTGATTTGCAGTGGCACTGAACAGGTTCAAAGGTCACAGGTCACAGGTGCTGTGTCTGAGAGCTGGGGTAACAGTAAAGTCACTTCAGCACAGAGGCTGCATTGAAATCTGCACCTCTGTTCCAAAACTACATAATTATAATGAACTATTATCGTGGTGGCAGTTTGATCTTTAAACATAAGCCACACCTGAGTTGGGATATGGTGGCTGGTAATTCACATAATTATTAAGGGCACCTCTGATCTGCATCATACATATGTTGCAACTGTGAGCTCTGGCAAGTCATTGCCAGTCTGTGTCTATTCTGCCTATACTGGCTGCCTCTGCTGCAACCATCAGGATACTAGCCAGTGGGGGATGCATCTCTTTTGATCCTTTGTGAAGGCAGGTAACACCTTTCTCCAGCAGGACAACCTTAAGCAGTAGCTGTCCTGTGAAATAGAGAACAAATAGCACACTCTAAACAATGGAGAAGCCTCATACCAGGGTGTTGCATACCAAAGGGCCTTTGATGCTATGGGTGTGAGAAGAGGGTGGGATTAGTGTAGTCAGAGGGAGCTCAGCACAGTTGGGGAAGGATTCCACCATCTTGCTTTTCTGTGCATCTCTCCGTCTTTCCTGTCCACTACACTTCCTTTAATACAAAGCACTTTGGGTGTGATGCAACCAGGAAATTACCACTTGTCACAAGGACAGGGATTGGATCCCTTAAAGCAGGCTTGATTTCCTCCAAACCCATGGGGCATTTTGCCTATAGAAGAGAGGGTCTCCCACCCTTTCTTTGATTTACTTTTGGACCATCCAGGATATGAGAAAGAATTCCTCTGGATCATGTTGGAAGAGCAGTCCTCTCCAAAGCCCTCTGCCAAAGGTAATGACAGGTGTTCCAAGGCAAAGGCAAGCACAGCTTCCTACCCATCCCCAGGGCACTTGGGGGTGAACTTCTGCTGGAGCAAGACATGCCTCTCTGACAGCTACACCGGTACCCAGGACCACACTGGAGGTGAAGGACACCTGCAGATGTTAGCCAGCCTCGCACCGGGTTGAGAGAAGAAGACCAAGGGCTCATGTTGTCCCTGAGACCCCGGAACTGACTCTCAAAGCATCCTGAGAGCTAGAACAGTCAGGATCGCTATTCATCACCATCTAAACACTTCAAGCCAACTACGAACCACGTTGGACACCCATTGTACCAATAAGACCCTAGTGCTGCTTTTTGCACTCTCCCGACCTTTGAACTGTTGCTGCACCTTCAAACTCGCTCACCACTGCATTGTACAAGGTAGAGCAAGTCACTGCTTTGGCTTGGGCAATCTGCTAACCGTTTTGGATAACTTTGAACCGCCACCTCCCGAACAGCGCACCGGACCATCAGGGTCACACCTTTGAACATCTGGACATTGACTTGAACTGCTGGAGCATTGTGTCACATGCTGATCCAAACCAGTGGTTTTCCATGTCTTGACCTTTGAATCAATCCTGGTTAGCCACCCGAACTGCATCGCTCAACCACCGTATTCAAACCGCACTGAGCATCCACTTCGATCTGATACGATGCCAGCTCGCGGCTTGGACCAGTACGACTCGCTGTACCCAAACCTGCTTTGACCGGCACCTCAAAGCCCTGTTCAACACAGTCAAACTGCCTAAACTTTGAATCATGTACTCTGAAGTGACCCTGTTCTCGTGCCCCATCTAGATTCATTCCAATAGTGCATTGAGTTCCACAGGGCTGAGTGATTTCCTATTTCTTTTCTCAACTGAAGCTAGATTTCTGTGGGTGGAGCTTACTCATACTGGTGTATAATTCACAAACACTCTTATAAGGTGGTTTCTCCAGAGGATGTGCACTGGGCAGCAATTATAAATACACCTTTTTTTTGCTGCTGAGTAGGTTGCCCCTATTCACCATTTATTATGCATGCATGCTGGCTAGGTGGGTGGTTAGTGATTTTATAAAGATTCCATTCTCCTATTTGAACCAGATGTTAAAATCTCCTAGTATGATCAGATGCTCATCTTCCACTGTGATGCTGGTTATGGCCTCTGCAGGTTTCTCTGTTATGGTTGATTTGTATGTGTGTGGTCCGTAAATGAGTAGGAAGGATAGATTGGTTGGATGGTCCAGTGCTAGTTGAAGGAAGAGTGAGTCACAGTACAGGATGTTTAATAATGGTGCTGCTTTTTCCTTTGCGGTTGACCTTCCTAAGTTTGATGTTGTTAGGTAGGGATTAGTGTGCAACTACTTTGAAGTGATCGATTCACCAGGTTTCTGTGAGGAGTAGCATGTCAGTGTCTACTTCGCTCAGAAGCTTGTGTATATCTGTGCTGTGATTTGACACTGAACAGGTGTTAACCAGGTTGAAGTGAATGTAATTGTTTTCCGGGGTTCGTTTATTCATTGGGAGTTGTTCAGGTAGGGTCTAGTGTGTTTGCCTACTGTTTTCTCTTATTCCTTGACTCAGTGACTGATTGTGGTTTGAGGGTTGAATAAGGGATCTTTGTTGCTTCCGGTTCTTCATTGAGAAGGTTAAATAGGTTGTATGTAGGATAAATGTCACTTTCGGCGGGTGCTTGTGAATTTATGAGTTAGTATTCTGTTGTGTTGGCAGTCCTTGGTGAAAAATTGTGTGTTTATGATGGTCACTTCTTCTTGCTCTTCCATCACTTGTTAGTCCATTGGTGATGTCTGCCTCATGGGATGGGAATTCGTTGGTTGACCGGTTGTCAGGGTTCGTACGTGGACAGGTATCACAAGACCTAAAGTGATTTTATAGGAGCTGTCATAAATAGGCTCACCTCTTTGAGGAGGTTTTGGGAAATGTTTCCCTGAGTATTGAGGTCCCATGAAGCGGTTGTTTGCAGTGTTGTTGGCTATTTTCCCCTGTTACCCTTAAGGTTCATTCTTGTCCAAAGGAGTTTCCGTGTGAGAGGCATTTCACTGTTGTTTGTGGAATTGGCTAAAAAGGAGAGTTTTTACAAACTGGCTGCTTGTATCTTGAGGGCATTGGGTGCCTGTTGTTTTTCTTCTGAGTACCTTTAGGTTAAGCTGGTTTCTTGGAATGCATTTAACATCCCTGTGGCTTCAATGGGTTAGGCGGCAGTATCTGAAGTGTCAGGAAAATTATCGATGATGATATGATGATATGGCGCTATGCCACTGTGCCTATAGGTTAGGTCCCAGTTTCCTAAGGTGTTCCAGAAATTAGGTCCCCCTGTATTGACGTCAGCCCCGCAATGCCAGAGCTCATCCACATGAGGTGTAAGTGAGCAATTGAATGTTATCTGTTTAGCTGGCTAGTATGGGCCTTGGTCTCTGTTGTTTTCTCTCACAATTTCCTAGTAAATAGTGTGGACTACTGCACTGATTTTAAGTGATTACTGTTTCTTTAGGTTGGGGTCAATGCTGGTTAATCCTTTAGTATTGCCCTAGTCCTTTAGCTGCCTGAGTGTGTCCAGGTGAGGTGTAGGTATGTTTGTTTCTTAAGTGTTGGCTGAAGCCTGTCCTGTTCAAGAGGTTGGTGATGTCCTAAGTGGTGGTGCCACAGTATGGGATGGGTGTCAACATCCAAAGTGAGGTTATAGTTGGTTCATCTGTGTTGAGACCATTGCTACTGCGCTACAGCCTAACGACATGCGGTGTAGGTGTACTTTGAGAGATGTCAGTGCAACAGGTTTGCGAACGTGTTGGTGTCTGCCATATTCTGACGCTTACCAGGTAAATCTGGTGGTGCACTGAATATGATGAAAACTGTGATGTGGCAGCTTCTTAGATGAGTGGCCAGTGGGTGTGGCCTGACTTAGTTCACCAGGTTAAACAATACTTTTAGTGCTTTGGCTTTTCAACAGTAGGGTAATATCATAGTGAAAAAGCCAGAGAGCATCTACCCAAGAGATGCTCTAGCATAATAAGTGAGTCCCAGTAGAAAGCATTTAATTCAGTTGATATCCCAGCAGAAAAGCCAGGAGTAAGTACGTCTGCAGTGGCTTATCAGAAATAGGAAGTTCGGAGATCAACTGTTGCAGTCAGGCATTTTTACTTTGGGTAGTGTACTTAACACAGTCACAAAATATTACAGTGGGAATATATCACAATGGGATACAACAGGGAATAGGTATCACAGTGCTGCAGTTGTCACAGTGGTGTATGTTGTAAAGTGTCTTTTGCTCTTGAGTGGAATTCTACCTTGTAGAATTCCACTCTTTCTCTGATGTCATGTTTACTTCTGTTCAGAGGGGAGATTCTATAAGGAGCCGTTAGAAGCTGGAGTGAAGAGGTGCTGTGTAGGCTGAGAACTGCTGGCTCAGGCTGGTTACCAATAAAGGATCTTCACTCACCTGCAGTGTATGCTTCCTTATTACAGTGTACATATCATGGTGGGAAATATCATATTGGCAAAATAACACAGTAGAAAAGTATTGCAATGGAAAAACAGGGAGCACCTACCACAGTGGTTTCAGTAAATCCAGTGGTGTACCTATCATAATGGCAAAGCGATGGAGCAAGCATTACATTGAGTATTATCACTGAGGAGAAGTCAGGTGTCATCCCTTACCTTATTGCAGTGCGGTCCGATGGATTAATGCAGAGGGTATTTCAGGACAGAAGTAGGGCGCCTGTTGAACAAGCTAATAGGAGGCGCCCTTTGCTACTGCCCTTCGCTTGGCTGCCCGGGGCTGTGGCTGCCTTAGGAGCAGAGAGTAAGGGATCTAAAGTGGAATGAGAAACTGAGAAAGACAGAAACAAACAAAGGAGTAGACCAGATCTGGGTGCAGTGGAAGAGAAAAACACAAATCCTGCTCAACAGGGCGCCAAAGAGGGCCACATCTCCTTACCAGGTGTCTTCTGTGAAGGATTGTGTCAGATATTAAGAGAGCAAAAAAAGAAGGCTGAGCCCAAAAGGAAGGGTCTCATGACTGTCTCAGCCAATTGCCACCGAAAGGGAGTGGAAGCCAGAAAGGTAGAAACCAACGAAGGACTAGGCCAGAGCAGTGTGCAGTGGAGCAGAACTCCCGACAAAAACAACCAGGAAGAGCACATACAAGTGTAGATATTGTTGCAGCAGTATACCAAACAGGGCGAATATCCCTTTCCAGATGTCTGCTGCAAATGATGGAGCCAGATTAAGGTGGCAGGGTGGAGAGAGAGCAGAAAGATAAGTCTGAGCACAAAGGCAAGGGTAATGTGACTTCTGAATTGTTGCATAAGATTCATCTTGCATGACCAGATTGATTATCTCCACCCCAAATTCTTTTGTTGATCAGGTATACTAGCTTAGATATGTTTATTTGATTAATAGCTAGATTATTTATTACGTTACTATGGGCCTCATTATGAGGTCGGTGGTAAGGGGTTAACGGCACCCGGTAAGGATGCCGGTGCCGTTAACCCCTTACCGCCGCATTACGAGGTCCCTTAGCAGGTCCCGCTAAGGGCAGCTGGTAAAACTAGCCGTCCTTTGCGGGAGCCGCTAAGGGACATGGGAGCTAACAACGGGCCTGTTATTAACGGACCCGTTGTTAGCTCCCTCCCCATTCCCATTCAGCCCTATGGAGGCTTGAATGGGAATGGGGATGGGTTCCCTGAATGGGGAAATTCCGGGTTCTCCAAGGTTGGAATGACCCGGTAAGTCCCCATTCAGGGTACCCGGACCCGAGTTTGGAGGCAGCCATGCCCAAATAGCGGCATGGCCACCTCCAAACTCGTAATGACTCCCTATATCTACAGCTTTGTTGTTCTAAGCGGTGATTCCGCCAACGTTAATTCTGCCTACTGTAATAACAAGCTCCCCGGTTGCATCTCCCCATCTGGGAAGCTGCAGGGGCCTGTCCTTCTCTCCGGCTTATCCTGTATCCAGGATATGCGTTAAAATGTGCAGAAACTTAGCTGGGTAGGGGAAAGCTAACGTGCCCATTCATCATGCACACATTCAGAAGACCTTTGTGTACAGGGCCTACCTGCATTTGGCGCAGGTGAAGGGCATGTACTAGGGCATCCCATCACTTGCACTAAAATGCAATGTTGAGAATCGATATTCACTTCAGGGATGGCATATAAAGACTGGGTATTTATTTGTGATACAGTTGAGAAGTGTGACATGAGATTTGAGTGCAGTCGTTGATCCAAGTACATCGAGATTCGTGACAATTTACTGTCACACGAGGAAATAGCAAATAACATGTCTAAAGAAAAAAAAATCATAGGCACTATTCTATACTTATGATGCCATGACCAGGATGGAAAGTGGCCAAATATTATGACATTATACAACAAATTGAAGGTAAACTTGCTTGATATTTTGTAATTGTGAAGAAAATGTATTTTTGAAAAAAGTCAAATGCGCTAAGCGTAATTTCTTACATTCCGCAGACAAGGGTGAAAGATGGTTTACAGTTATTGCCATGGTAATGACTCCATTCAAAACTGTTTGGTAAATTAACGAAAGCTCCTTAATTGCATGTGAACAATGACTAATGAAAGCATTATTGCATTCCTGGTGAAGCTGGCCTCACTCGGAAAGCTGATACTATGCTGAGTATCCTAGAGGCTGGTCTGTTCTTCTTGCTGCTTCATTTCCATCCCTTGGCAGAGGAATTGGTGAAGTGGTGCCTAGTGTCCAGACGTCTGAGCTTCAGGGACCTTAATTTCCCTGACCACGTTGCAAAGTTGTAGAGTTTGTAATTAAATTGTCTAGCATTAAAAGACCAGAAGGAGAGCTGGACTGGAATCAGTTAAAATGGGCAAAGATGTTGTTATATGCGGGGAGCACCCTGGCTGCTCCTAAATGTTTTGGAAAAATCATCCTGGGAGTCCCTCTGCCGGACATTAGTCCCAGTTACGAGGGCCTTAACCAGATTCTTTAGTTCACTATTTCACAGAGGAGAAATATCCAAAACATATTAGTCTTTGTCCTGCCCTGGGGCAGACCAGCACCGAAGTGCTAGGCAATTCTCCTCTGAACAAGAGTACCAACAGCAACCCCAGACACGTGTTTCAGGCTGGTTGGACCTCATCAGAAGGGTGGAGCTGTGCCTCTCTAAGAATAGTGAGCAAGGGGTCCATGTCTGGATTTCCCTAGTAATTTAGGGTGAGACTCAAAGTTACTTAAATTATGCAAAAAACAATGGGGGTCCTGGCAGTCCTTCTGCCTGACATTAATCCCAGTTACAAGGGCCTTAATTGCTCACTATCTTTCACAGAGGAGAAATATCCAAAACATAACAGTCTTTGTCCTGCCCTGGGGCAGTCCAGCACTGTGCCTCTCTAAGAATAGTGAGCAAGGGGTCCACGTCTGGATTCCCCTAGTAACTTAGGGTGAGACTTAAAGTTACTTAAATTATGCAAAACACAATGGGGGTCCTGGGAGTGCCTCTGCGGATATTCGTCCCAGTTACAAGGGCCTTAACCAGATTCTTTAGCTAACTATCTTTCACAGAGGAGAAATATCCAAAACATATCAGTCTTTGTCCTGCCCTGGGGCAGTCCAGCACCAAAATGCTAGGCAATTCTCTTTTGAACAAGAATACCAAAAGCAACCTCAGACACGTTTTCTGATCTGGTTGGACCTCATCAGTAGGGTGGTGCTGTGTCTCTCTAAGAATAGTGAGCAAGGGGTTCTTGTCTGGATTCGCTATTGTAACTTAGGGTGAGACCAAAAGTTACTTAAATTATGCAAAAAACAATGGGGGTTCTGGAAGTCCATCTGCCGGACATTAGTCCCCCACATCCACTTCTTGACACCTGTGTTGCTCCTATGTGTCCCCTCTGGTCCCCCGTATTGTTCTTCTTTGCCCCTCTCCCCCCCTCTTCAGGAGCGATCTTAATACATTTTGTTCACCACCACCTTCTTGTGACCAATACTGGGATTTTGACTTTTTAAGGACTCATTGTCTCATGGTGCTTCACCCTCACTCCATCCTTCATGCTGGACTTCCACTGCATCTCGTACTCATGGGGGCCCTTGAATCATGTTGTGACCTTCCTAATCTCGAATTATGATTTGCATTTGATTGTTCTCTTGCATCATTATGTATTATTTCTGACTCTTGTAACTGTACTACACTCTCCCTTAGTGTTTATTTACTCCTTTCCACCCACACCTCTCATCCCCCTAGATGTCTGTGTGTTCCCCTCCCTCCCCCCTGGTGCCACGCAGGCTTGTGATGTCTGCCAACTTGATTCCCTCTTCTTGCTGTCCCACCCTCCCCTTTCCCCCTCCTTTCACTATATCCTTAGCACTTCAGACATGTCACCTGACCTATATGATGGCTGCTTGTTTGTCTCCCCCCTCCCCTCACTTGTTTTCTCCTACCTCTCCCCCTCCAGCACTATCTGAAATGTCGTCAGGCCTAGTACATTAGTTGCATGTTCTGTTCTTCTCCTTCCCCCTGTACCCCTATTCTCACCCGCCCCCCTACCTCCTGTTAAATTCCGGCACTACCTCAGTTGTCGTCAGGCATAGTAAGGCAGCCGCTTGTCTGTCTCACTCTCCTGCGCTCCCCTCCTCCCCTCCTTATCGCTGTCAATAGCTCTTACTCTATCACTAATGTCTCCTGACCTGTTTAATAGCAGTTTGTTTGTCTACACCCCCTAATTTGTTTTCTCCTACCTCTCCCCCTCCAGCACGATCTGAAATGTCATCAGGCCTAGTACGATAGTCGCTTGTTTTGTTCTTCTCGTTCTCCCTTTACTCCAATCCCTGTACCCCTCCGACCCCCTCCTCTTGTTAAACTCCGGCACTACCTCAATTGTCATCAAGCATAGTAATGTAGCTGCTTGTCTGTCTCATTCTCCCTTCCTCTCCCCTCCCCATCTTTGTCTATAGCACTTGCACTATCTGAAATGTCACCAGGCTGATTATGATAGATCATTTTCATATTCTGAATGTATCAAGGATTTGTAAGAATGTCACTGTTTTTCTCCCATGTCCCCTCCCTGCCTTGAAGCGCTTTGAAACACATTGGGGGTAATTCATAGAATTTAGCGCACAAGTGGCACACGCGGCTGGCGCACAGAGTGCGCATGTGACAGTCTGCGCCAGCCGAGTGCGCCAAAATCCATTTTAGCACACAGCTTATTCATGGATACTAACATCCATAACCAGCCGTGGCGCAGAGTAGCGCAGCGACCCTGTGGCAGCGCCAGTTATGCCCCCTACCCCGCCCTGTGCAACAAAAACATCGCACAAATCCCCTACATGGCACAAAGGCCAGTGGACCAGCATACAGCCCCCCAACCATGAAAACATGTGTAAACCCCCCACGCACACCTCGGAATACCCATACCCAGCACGCGCTAGCGAAAACGCGTGTAAAAGTCCACGTGCACCCCTTGGAATCCACGCACCCCGCTTGCGCTATCGAAAACACGCACCCCCGGAATACACGTAGGCCAGCGAAATCATGTGTGAAAGTCCACACGCACCCCTCGGAATACACGTACCCCGCTTGCGCCAGCAAAAACACATGTGAAAGTCCATGCGTACCCCTGGGAACACGCGTACCCCGCTGTGTCAGGTAAAATGCGTGGAAAAAGTCCACCCTGTGGTGTGGCCTGCCTGCGGGCCATGGACTGGGGTGATGGGCTGCCTGTGGGCCATGGACTGGGGTGATGGGCTGCCTGCGGGCCATGGACAGGGGTGATGGGATGCCTGTTGGGCCATGGGGAGGGTGGATGGGCTGCCTGTGTGTATTCCGGTTGTGCGCGTGGATTTGCACACGCGTTTTCGCTAGCACGAGCGGGGTACGTGTATTCCGAGGGGTGCGCGTGGACTTTCACATGCGATTTTGCTGGCCTAAGTGTATTCCGAGGGGTACACGGGGACTTTACACATGTTTTCGCTAGTGCGAGCGGGGTACATGTATTCTGACGGGTGCGCGTGGACTTTAACATGCTATTTCGCTGGCCTACATGTATTCCGGGGGTGTGCGTGGACTTTCACACGCAATTTCGCTATTGCGAGCGGGGTACGTGTATTCCGAGAGGTGCATGTGGACTTTTACATTCATTTTCGCTAGCGTGAGTGGGGTACGTGTATTCCGAGGGGTGCGTGTGGACTTTCACACGTGACTTTGCTGGCCTTCGTGTATTCGGGTGTGTACATGGACTTTCACACGCGATTTCGCTATTGTGCGTGGGGTACGTGTAATCCGAGGGGTGCGCATGGACTTTTACACATGTTTTGCTAGCGCGTGCGGGGTTCCTTTATTTCGGGGGTGCACATGGACTTTAACATGTGATTTCGCTGGCCTACGTGTATTCCGGGGGTGCGCGTGGTCTTTCACATGCGATTTCGCTATTGCGAGCAGGGTACGTGTATTCCGGGGCTGCGCATGGACTTTCACACGCGATTTGACAGTGTGTGCCTTCCTTGGTGTGCCCCCCTCCCCTTGTCCCACAGGCAGCCCATCACCCCAGACCATGGCCCACAATGAAGCCCATCACCCCAGACCATGCCCCACAGGCAGCCCACATGGCACCATGCACTCGGGAGCACCGACACATGTCCCCACCCATCCGCATTGACGGGCACCTGCCAGCAGGCCCCGACTCATTTCCCCCTACCCCCCCTTCCCCATTGACGGGCACCTGCCAGCAATCCCTGACTCATGTCCCCCCACACTCCCACCCATCCCCATTGACGGGCACCTGCCAGCAGGCCCGACTCTTATCCCCCCAGCCCCCCACCCTTCCCCCCACCCTTCCCCATTGACGGGCACCTGCCAGCAGTCCCCGACTCATGTCCCCCCACACCCTCCACCCACACCCATTAACGGGCACCTGCCAGCAGGCACCGACACATGGCCCACCAAACATGTCCTAACAAAACAGACCCATGGCCCTAATACCAACCTAAATCCCCCTTGCCCCCCAGTACAAGCATGCAACCATCCAATGTACCCACTCCCAAATTACCCATGCCATGACAGTCTTAAAAGAACCACCATGCCCATGCATAAAGGCACAACAGAGCCACACAGTGGCAACACATGACTGAGTCAATGTTCATTGCGACTGTCATGATCTCTGCTTCCAAAAGGTCAGGACTTACCCAACTCCCTTGGAAGCAGACCCATAACCCAGGTTCCGAGTGCCAACCAGTCCCAATTGGGACCTTTTGGACCCTGTCCTGGCGCCAGTGGCACCAGGCTCATAAATATGCCCAGTCCCAGCGCTGGAAGCGCCGGGCTCATAATGCTTGGGTGGACTTACCTGCAGCAGACCATGCTGCTTACTTACCTGCCAGTTGAGCCTCTAATCCTCTTCTGTTTGGGACTACTTTTCCTGTTGGGTGGGGCAGGAGCCACTCCCTAGGTTCAGAACACTGGAACTCTTCTGGAAAGCAGGAACTCTGTTCTTACCTAGGCGTGGCTGTGGAAGGAGACACCTAAGCACCACAGGAGGCTATTTAAACCACACCCGATGGATGAATCTTGCTTTGTGTTATTCTGCATCCTCTGCAGCAGAACGCTCATCGTGTCTTCTGCATCTGATCCTGGGCCTAAGGGAAAAAGGCTTACCATCCTGAATCCAGTCTTCAGCAACACCTATAAAGACAAGAAAGAACAGGTTAGCATTACGGTCTTCAGTGACAGCGCTTCTCTTACCTGGTCCATCGGCTGTCACCAACGCCTCGCGCTGCATTCCGGCATCTGAAAGACAAAGGCTTACCTACTCTTCGCGTGCTCCGGAGGTCTTCGCACTGCATTCCGGCATCTGAAAGACAAAAGCTTACCAACTCTTCGCACGCTCCGGAGGCCTTCGGCGCTGCATCCCGCATCTGAAGACAAAAGAAGGTGCGTTTAAAGACATTGGGTAACTTTATTACTCACGTGCCATTACTCCTTCCCACGCCGAACCCAGTGGGTATTCCGGCACCCTTCAGCAGCTCCGAACTTGTACCTGCAAGATAAAAGGACAGTTAGTGCGCATCGTGAAGCAGGCAACAAGCGCTTACTTACGTGCTTCCAGGCGCTTCTATTCCTCACACGGGTTCCATCCTCAACTCACTTCAGCCCGTCATCCGCCATCGCCGGAACCCTGCAAAACAAGAGACATCATTACAAAAGACTTTTAAAGACATTTGAAATACTCGGAACTTACCGTTCGTGCAGTAAACGACGGACAGCAGTCCTCTGAGGTCAAGAGGCCTGCACCCTTATCCAGTGAAGAAACTGGTTAGGCACCCTGCCCCGAGGCAGATGGAGAGCTCGGCGTTCACTTACCTAAGGTGAGAGCGTTAACCTTTGGGGTTCTACAGGAGAAGAGAAGGGGAAGAAGAGAGAGACACCCAATAACCCCAGTTCATTAATCCCATATTTTCTATCTGCAGACATCTTACTCTTCGAGTCAGACATACAGTGCACAGAGGTCCAGCCCAAAGAGCCAATCGTGTGTTACACATCACCTTTGAAGATACGGTATTCGCCCAGTCAAGACCGGCGCCTCTGCGGGAATCAGGTGAGCGTTACAGAACACAAAGCCTGCCGCAAAACTCCCGCCCAGGCGCTATGGAAACCTCGGATACCGATCAGCTAGCCCAGTTACTTGGGGAACTAAGAGCAGAAGTGCATGCAGCCCGTCAGGAAACAAACGCTCTAAGAAGGGAACTGATCATTTCCAAGGAGCGAACAGACGATCTCGCTAGACAATTGCTACAGTCACAAGCCGGACAGACCCCATTACCCGCATCAGGGGCAAATCTTCCTTCAACATCCTCTATGAATCCAGTGCAAATCAACCTACCTGGGAATGTACCTCTGGCTCCGCCCGAACGATTTTCTGGTGACCCAAAGAGGTTTGCAGTATTTATTAATCAGTGTCGGTTGCATTTCTTATGCCGGCCAGCAGCCTTTCCAACTGATCAAGCTAAAGTAGCTTTCGTGCTTTCGTACCTTAGTGGCAATGCGGCAGACTGGTCGATCCCTCTAGTTAATCAAGATGATCCGGTTCTCCATGATTTTCAAGCTTTTCAGCTCAGTATGGAAAAAATGTTCGCAAGACATTCACAGGGGCAGGCCTTGGACAATGAGCTTCTTTCGTTGCGACAGGGTAATCAAGACCTTTTGGCTTATATTGCGTCTTTCAACAGACTGATAGTGGAAACTCAATGGCCTGAGGACAAAAGGATTACGCTGTTTTATAGAGGTCTACGTGGAGAGCTCAAAGATGTGTTAGCCCAAGTAGTGAATCCCCCGCAAGACTGTTCGGACTATATAGACTTAGTCGTTCAAATAGATCACAGACTGCAGAACAGGAAGGCCGATCGTTCCAAGTTTGATGCTCGAGTATTTACCAAACCACCAACTCCTTCCAAAGGAGTAGACTCCGGGGAACCCATGCAAATAGGGGGCCTGAAAGGACCACTCACACAAAAGGAGCGGGAAAGGAGAAAACAGTTGCAATTATCCCTCTATTGCGGAAACTCAGGGCACTTTCTTCGAGACTGTCCGGTGAAACCAGCCAAGAAGGCAGTAGGAGCTGCAATTACCAAGGTCACAAACTCTGAGCAGGGAAACGACCTCGCCCGACAAGAATAGAGGTCCTCTTGCCGAGCGTTAAAACCAGTTCCGTGACCTCGCACTTCGTGATACCTATGGTCCTCATTAGCCCTGATCATCCGGATCGATTACATGCGATTGAAGCTTACGTCGACAGCGGTGCCATCGGCAATTATGTGGATCATGAAATGGTTTTGAGGATGAATCTAACTCTTTGTCCCAAGGCTGTAAAGGACGTCATTACTACGGTGGATGGTACGGAGATAGCCTCCGGACCAGTAACGCATACCACTCAAGAAGTGACGCTAGTAAGTCAAGATGGACACCATGAGAAGATCGTGTTCGATGTGATCAAGGCCCCTCAGTTCCAGATTATTCTAGGAATACCTTGGTTAGAGAAACACAATCCTCAGATCGATTGGCGAGCAAGAACGGTTCAGTTTCCGGAATGTGTCTCTACTTGTCACCCTCCACCTGGTGTTGCACTGGCAGCAATTTCTTCGGAGACTCCCCAGTTACCTCCCGAATACCTAGAATTCCAAGATGTTTTCCGGAAGGATCAGGCTAATTCTCTACCTCCTCATAGGTCTTATGACTGCCAGATAGACCTGATACCTGGATCTACTCCTCCTTGTAGTAGAATTTATGCCCTCACCGAGCCTGAGAACCTTCACCTCCGACAATACCTGGATCAATTCCTAGCGAATGGGTTTATTCGTCCTTCCAAGTCCCCTGCTTCTTCAGCTTTGTTCTTCGTTCCAAAAAAAGAAGGGGACCTTAGAACTTGTATAGATTATCGTGCCCTGAACCAGATCACCGTTAAGAATAGATATCCGTTACCTTTGATCCCTGAACTCCTGGACCAAGTCAGAAAAGCATGCATATATACAAAGCTGGATCTTAGAGGAGCCTACCACTTGGTACGAGTAAAAGAGGGCGATGAATGGAAGACGGCCTTCCGCACCAAGTATGGGCTATTTGAATATCAGGTCATGCCCTTCGGACTTTGCAATGCCTCGGCCGCCTTTCAATATTTTATGAACGATGTCCTCAGAGAGCTCATAGATGTGTGTGTTGTTGTTTACATTGACGACATCCTCGTTTATTCTTCATCGGAATCTGAACATCGGAAACACGTGAAAATGGTCCTCGAGAGATTGCGTCAACACAAACTTTTCGCCAAGTTGGAAAAATGTGTTTTCAACGTGACTGAAGTTGAGTTCTTGGGATTCATATTATCACCTAGCGGAGTGCGTATGGATTCAAAGAAGGTCGATGCAATTCTCAAATGGCCATCACCATCCTCCGTAAAAGGTGTTCAAAGCATGTTAGGCTTCGCTAACTTTTACCGCAGGTTTATCCCCGAATTCTCTCGAATAGTCCAGCCCATCACCGCCTTGTTAAAGAAAAACAAAGTTTTGAATGGTCTACCGAGGCGGAGCAAGCTTTCCAGAATTTGAAGACTAAATTTATCTCTGCACCAATTTTAAAACATACTCGCCCCGAACTCCCCTACATCGTGGAAACTGATGCTTCGAGCCTTGCCATGGGGGCAGTTCTATCACAAAAGGACCCAGTAACCAATCAGTTGCATCCCGTGGCATTTTGGTCCCGCAAATTCTCGCCTCCTGAAATCAATTACACTATTACTGATAAGGAACTTCTGGCTATCAAGTCTGCCTTTAAGGCTTGGCGGCATTATCTTCTGGGGGCCCGACACACCGTTACTGTGATTACGGATCACCGAAACCTGCAATATTTGAAAACCGCAAAAGCCCAATCCTCTAGACAACTCCGTTGGGCACTATTCTTTGCCGAGTTTGACTTCATAATTACCTATCGACCTGGTACAAAAAACGGTAAAGCTGATGCCCTTTCTCGGATGGGAGTGGAAGAACACTTGATCAACCCTAAACCTGTACCTATCATTCCCGAACAAAGAATTGTGGGTGTAATCGCCACACAATCCATAGAGGAAGTTAAGGATAAAGCCAGGCAACTTGTAACTCCAGCAGACATACAGAATTGGCATCTGCAGGGAAAGGACTTTGCAGTGAAGGAAAACTTATTGTATTTCCAAGAACGATTATACCTGCCCAGCACAGATTTACAGAAAAAGGTAATCTCTTGTTATCACGATTCCTTAATGGAAGGACATCCCGGTATGGCCAAAACCTCAGAAAAGATCAAGCGCTACTTCTGGTGGCCGTCTTGGAAAAAAGATATCAGAGACTTTATAATGTCCTGTGGAGTATGCGCCCAAAACAAGAGTCAAAAGGAAAAACCAGCCGGCCTCTTACGCCCTATTGACATCCCACCTCGCCCTTGGCATACGCTTTCTATGGACTTCATCACCGATCTACCTCCATGCTCCGGATACAATACGATCCTAGTAATCGTGGACTTATTCTCCAAGATGGCGCATTTCATTCCACTCAAAGGCTTGCCAACAGCAACAACTCTGGCCCGAGAATTTCTCGAAAACATCGTCTGACTGCACGGTTTTCCTTCAGTTCTAATTTCGGATCGAGGTAGTCAATTCATTTCTCATTTTTGGCGAAGTTGCTGTCGGTCGGCTCAAATTGATGTGAGACTATCGACCAGTCACCACCCTCAAACCGACGGACAAACCGAGAGGACCAATCAAACTCTGGAACAGTATTTACGCTGCATGCTGCAACAAACTGAAAAAACTTGGAAAGATATCCTTTGGATAGCCGAATATGCCTACAATAACTCTGTCCACTCGGGAACTGGGAAAACCCCGTTTTTTCTTCTATACGGCAGTCACCCTCGAACCTCGGAGTTGGATCCACTCCAAGATCTTGGAACACCAGCAGTAGACTACCTGCATTCTACAATCACCCAAGCCTTTAAGGAAGCCGTTTCTCACCTTCAAAGGGCTAAGGAACAATACAAGAAAGGAGCAGATCAACATCGGAAGGAAGCCCCCCAATATCAAGTAGGAGATCAAGTCTGGTTATCCACCAGATATCTACCTCTAAAAGGACCACGCACATTCAACCCAAGATACCTTGGTCCCTATTCCATCACTACCATAGTAAACCCAGTAGCGGTCAAGTTGGACTTGCCCCCTCACATGAAGATACATCCGGTCTTCCACGTCTCTCTATTAAAACCCGTGCAACCTCAAACCCGACTAACTAAATCTCCAAAACCTATCCTAGTTGATGGAGAACTCGAGTTTGAAGTCAAAAGCATCCTGGACTCCAAGATCTCCAAATCTAAACTATTTTACCTAATTGACTGGAAAGGCTACGGCCCCCAAGAAAGATCCTGGGAACCTGCAGAATATGTCCACGCTCCTCGTCTAATCAAAAGATTCCATCGAACATTTCCTGACAAGCCCAAACCCCCGGAGAAGCCCGGTTTGGGAGGGGCCTTGAGGGGGGGTGCTGTCATGATCTCTGCTTCCAAAAGGTCAGGACTTACCCAACTCCCTTGGAAGCAGACCCATAACCCAGGTTCCGAGTGCCAACCAGTCCCAATTGGGACCTTTTGGACCCTGTCCTGGCGCCAGTGGCACCAGGCTCATAAATATGCCCAGTCCCAGCGCTGGAAGCGCCGGGCTCATAATGCTTGGGTGGACTTACCTGCAGCAGACCATGCTGCTTACTTACCTGCCAGTTGAGCCTCTAATCCTCTTCTGTTTGGGACTACTTTTCCTGTTGGGTGGGGCAGGAGCCACTCCCTAGGTTCAGAACACTGGAACTCTTCTGGAAAGCAGGAACTCTTTTCTTACCTAGGCGTGGCTGTGGAAGGAGACACCTAAGCACCACAGGAGGCTATTTAAACCACACCCGATGGATGAATCTTGCTTTGTGTTATTCTGCATCCTCTGCAGCAGAACGCTCATCGTGTCTTCTGCATCTGATCCTGGGCCTAAGGGAAAAAGGCTTACCATCCTGAATCCAGTCTTCAGCAACACCTATAAAGACAAGAAAGAACAGGTTAGCATTACGGTCTTCAGTGACAGCGCTTCTCTTACCTGGTCCATCGGCTGTCACCAACGCCTCGCGCTGCATTCCGGCATCTGAAAGACAAAGGCTTACCTACTCTTCGCGTGCTCCGGAGGTCTTCGCACTGCATTCCGGCATCTGAAAGACAAAAGCTTACCAACTCTTCGCACGCTCCGGAGGCCTTGGGCGCTGCATCCCGCATCTGAAGACAAAAGAAGGTGCGTTTAAAGACATTGGGTAACTTTATTACTCACGTGCCATTACTCCTTCCCACGCCGAACCCAGTGGGTATTCCGGCACCCTTCAGCAGCTCCGAACTTGTACCTGCAAGATAAAAGGACAGTTAGTGCGCATCGTGAAGCAGGCAACAAGCGCTTACTTACGTGCTTCCAGGCGCTTCTATTCCTCACACGGGTTCCATCCTCAACTCACTTCAGCCCGTCATCTGCCATCGCCGGAACCCTGCAAAACAAGAGACATCATTACAAAAGACTTTTAAAGACATTTGAAATACTCGGAACTTACCGTTCGTGCAGTAAACGACGGACAGCAGTCCTCTGGGGTCAAGAGGCCTGCACCCTTATCCAGTGAAGAAACTGGTTACGGCACCCTGCCCCGAGGCAGATGGAGAGCTCGGCGTTCACTTACCTAAGGTGAGAGCGTTAACCTTTGGGGTTCTACAGGAGAAGAGAAGGGGAAGAAGAGAGAGACACCCAATAACCCCAGTTCATTAATCCCATATTTTCTATCTGCAGACATCTTACTCTTCGAGTCAGACATACAGTGCACAGAGGTCCAGCCCAAAGAGCCAATCGTGTGTTACACATCACCTTTGAAGATACGGTATTCGCCCAGTCAAGACCGGCGCCTCTGCGGGAATCAGGTGAGCGTTACAGCGACATGCACAAAACCAATGATAGTACACAACACCAATCATAAAGTTAGAATAAATGTATTAAAAACATAATGAAATAACATAAAGAAAATCAAACTTGGAAATCAATAAACAATGACAGATATTACCAAAAAAAACATAAAATCCAATGAAAAACAAAAATCTACGTCATGAAAAAAGAAAAGTGGTCCATCGCCAATGTCAATATGAAAAAAATAATTTAAAAAAAAGAAAACCATTGATCCATGGAAAATGTCAAAAAAGAAAGTATGTACAAGTCTTCAACTATATACAATCCAAGTCCAAAGGGTTCATGATCCCCAAAACAAATGAAACCTACCAAAAAGTCCTATGAATAAAAAAATATATACATGAAGTGGAGCAAAGTCCATTAACTCCAAAAAAAGAAAAAACGAAGGAAACCTAACACTAAAGAACTATGTACAAAGGCTGCGGGCAAGTCCAACGGCTCACTTGTTGATGTTCCGGACCAGGGCATCATCGAACTCCACGTTGATGTCCCAGAGGCAGGCCTCTTCCCTGGCCTCGAGGTCTCGCAGGGATGCAGTCATGGCATCCTCCAACTCCCTGCGAGTTGCCTCGAGGCACTCAGCCCGCCTCAATGCCCTGCGCATGGAGTTCTCTGCCCTGACCATAGTGAGCCGTTCCTCTTCCGCCCACCGCTGCTCTGCATCTATCCGCTGGCCCAACCGCTGCCACACGGAAGACACTCCCAATCCAGGGTCCTCCTGCCCTCTGGCCGATTCCTGCCCCTGTGATGCTGAAGGCCCTGAGCCATCATCGCTCCCACCCTGAGCCTGCTGCTGCCGTGCATGTGCCCTGCTTGTCGATACCTGCATGTCCTCCTCTTGCTGGGGTCCAGTTGTTGGGGTAGCCTCCCCTGCTGGACCTCCGACCCCCGACTGTGGCAGGGTATAGTATGAATGCGGTATGAAAGTAAGCATGGGTTTTATGAACATAGAGTGAATTGTTTTATGGACTGTGATGTACTTCTCTATGAGAGAGGAAAGCAAGCTACAGATCTAGATTAAGATATTATTCTAAAAAATTGGCAAATGATGGAATACTACAGGATATTGAATGTGCACAGAAATGATTGAGTAATGTCTGTTGTCTATAAAGTGTCTGATAAATTATTCAAAAATGTTCTAAAATTGTAGATGTGAAAAAGAAAAAAAAGTTTTTACTGAAGATATGTGATAAAAAATAAATAACTATTTTTGATACAAACCGGTGTAATATATGAGAATCTAATGGTTACTAATCATATATAAAAAGGAACAACCACAAATGGAGTTGGGGAAGCAAGTGACCGAGTGAACATAGTATATTGTTAAACAAGTGTTTTTGTAGAGGGCTGTTCACAAGTGGTTGTTGAAAATATTACCTCTGGTCTCTCTAAGTTAGTTGGTAGGGATGTGTCCTCCACCAGCCTGGCCACTGGGTCAGGGTCAGCTCCACAGGGTGCCCAGGTGATACTTGGGCAGGAAGATGGCACGGAGGACGACTGGCACATAGGGGGTTCAGTTGAGGAGGGGGTCGCTAGAAGATCCAGCACACGGAGGAACCCAGCATTTTCCACACAAGAACTCTGCACGTCATCCCGAATACCACGTTGATGCATCACCACCCCAGCTAGGACAGGCTCAATCCGGTCACGGATTGCCACGTCCGCAGGGAGAGGAAGGACAGTTGTTGTTCACACATCCCCTCCCTGAAAACGGGTCTGGATGAAGGCATCCCTGCTGGTGCGGGGTGATGCAATCACAGGATCGGGGACAGGATTAGACACAGGCACCTCCGTGGTAGCCTGTGCTGCCTTCTATCCCTGCCCCTGGACTGCACCACTATCACCAGTGGAATGCCCCCCTCCAGGCCCCGTGCGTGGGCCTTCCACAGCCTCCTGCTCAACCAAACTCCCCATCAACCTGGATGACTCTGTGCCATCTTTCTCCATAGGCCCCTGTGGGGGCCCACCTGCCCCTACTGCTGCCGAGGAGTCCACCTCCAACCTCCGCCTCTTGGACCTTCCCTCGGCAGCTGCGGCCATGGACGCGTCCCCAGACTCCTCACTCCCGGAACAGATGACAACATGGGAGGAGAGCTGGGCCTTGCGTCTCCAACTGGTGGTGGGATTCCTGCCTCTGTGCTCCACAGCACCGTCCCCGCCCTCTTCATCAGTCGACGCTGCAGACAGGGAGAGACCAAACACAGGGATCAGGGCACTGTACAATGGTCGGATACACATGTGACAGTTGTACATGAGAGGCAGTATCAAACTTCACAGATGCCATCACACTCCCCAACAATCATATCATTTGAACCCACCAACATGCACAAATTGACAGGAATCATGCAGCAGGCAGCAGCATCCATATGCACACACCAGCATGAACATCCGAAGGTTGGTGTGACATCACAAGCAACATGGGGAGTGCCGAACACATGCACACATGCCAACAGACAGACATGCATCTGTACATCTCCACTACCTGTCACAGTGCAATCAGCAGCAACTATGTCACATCTGCCAATCGGGTTCATACATGTCCGTGTCACATGCATCCATGTTGTATCACTGTTGCACATGTGCAACCCACACAGGCACATGTATGCCGTGCACATACATAATGGTGTAACCAGCATACATGTGTCACACCCCAACCATGCCATAGTACATACACAGAAATACCAACATGTGTGCATCTCCACATGCAGTTGTGCATCATGCTTTGGAACACATACACCATTGATGTGCATCACTCATGACAGGACTCACATGCAGCATGGTCATGTCCCTGCACATACACATCCATACCTGGACCTTTTCATACATATGTCCAAGCTGCACAGGCCTGGCACATCTCAACATGAACTGCGTCCAACAAGTACGCATGGACACTTACTGCTCGACTCCGGACCGGTCTCCCTCTCGAGGACCTGGCGGTGAAGCGATGGGTTAATGTGTTCCAGGACCCTCATGTCGTTGGTGGTAAGGTTGACCCGGTGCCTCACTGCATGCGCTGCTTCCAAGAGGCGCCAGACCTTCCTGAGGGCCCTGGACCTGAAGTCCTCCCAGTGCTTACAAACGTGTTGTATGTCGCGGGTTGCCATCCCCTCCACATTGATGGCAACCACAATGTCCAGCCAGATCCTCTCCCGTCCATCCTTGTCGGCGCGTCTTCTTCCATAGAGGGCATCATAATGCACCAGGACTTGCTCCACCAGGATGCCAACCTCTCCTGCTGTGAAGCTGGCAGCCCTCTGGCTCTCTGGCTGGGGGTTGCCAGTTGTGTCTGATGGTGTTTCCCCCGACATGGCAACCCTCGAGGCAGGTGTGGGTGGGCAACTGGGTCCTGGTGCTGGGCTGTGGAGTGATGGAACTTCAGTCGGGAGTCTTCTGTTCCAGCAGGGGTGGTCACAGCAACTGGACCCCTGCAGATGGCTGATGTGCAGGCACCAAATGGCAGGGCACGTGGCCAGCAGGCAAGCAGGCAGCAGCAGATGGCAGGTGGAGTCTGCTTGTGGGGTTGGGGGCAGGAAAATGGCCTTCTGGGCAGGAGAGTGGTTTTCTGTGTGTTGTCGCTTGGCCAGCTTGATATGGAGTGATTTGGCATGTGAAAAAACAGCACGTCAGCGTGTAATTCGAGGAAAGGCTGTTAGCCCGTAAGCGTGTCTGTGACGTAACACGCGCAGGCGTTTCCCTCAGCACGGGTGCATCCGCACGTGCAAAAAAATCACGTTCGTGTGTGAATGCGTGTAATTCGAGGAAAGGGCCTTAGCGTGTAAGTGATGTTACGCATGCAGGTTTTGCCTTCAGCATGGGTTAAAGGTGAGCGCGGGCCAGCTGACCACTGTACGTGCTATTCGTGGAGACCAACGCGTGTGCTTACTCTGCTGGAATCACACGCAATTACTTCACAGCGTCTGAAGTCCATACCTCCTCGTTTGGTGGGGTGTTGCCTACGCGCACAAGCATGTGTGTTTTTTTTTTTTTCCCACTCAAGGCAGGCGGTGAGTCGCGTACGCTATTTTTCCCACTGTGGTTCCCCCTGTGCATGCGTACCGTTTTCGAGGTCATAGTAGCCCGTGCGTTCCATGTGTATGTGTTTTTTGTGTTTCTGGGTGCCACACCGTACTGCTGGAGGTAAAATCCACACACGTGGGCTACCAGGGCCGCTTGCACAATTTTTTTTCTTTTCAATATCCTGTTCTTATATTTTGTCAATTTTTGAATCTTTTTTTTTGGGGGGTGCCTGAGAATTGCATGACCTGCCATTTTTCCCCAGGGGCCACAGACAGCCTTGCAGGGGCACTGGGGTACTTATTCCATCAAGTACCCTGCCCCCTTCTAGTCAATTGCCCAGGACAATTGTTGAGTGAACCTCCCATAGCCTATTTTCCATTGGTGCCATAGTTGGGAGGCCACCAAAGGCTAAGGGCAGCAAATCTGGGCGTCCTCCGAGGGCCGAGCGTGGTTGGGCACGTGGGCACAGAGACCAGGGAGGACAGGGAGTCCAGTGTGGCCAGGGTGGCTACAGGGGGGGAAGAGGCAGGGGTGCCCCTCTGGGACAGGATGCCCAGCCACGTGCTGGTGCAGACATGCCACCACCCCCTGTGGCTCCTGGTGATAAAGCTGTTGCATCACAACCTGGTGCCCATATCAGCCAACAGCAATTTACATCTGCTGTCACGGGCCCACCGGTTGTGGTAGCTGCAGGTGCAGCTGTGGGCACCTCCACCCGGCTCTTGGTCAGGCAGCGCATGTTGCATTGTGTGATGAGGACTCCCAGGACGATTTCCATCTTGTCCGGAGGTTGGGGCCATGTGTGTCCACTGTAGCTGTGACTGTGGCTCACGTATCTGGGGCAGTTCTGACATCTGCTGCCCTAAGCAGCCGAGTGGTGGTAACTGCATGTGCAGATGCAGGCAACACCACCCCGGCAGTGAGTCGGACCCAAGCCAGACCTTCTGTCCTCATACCAACACCCACTGCCTTGGTCCAGTCCACCAGCGCCACTGCCCCCACTGATCAGGGCCACATTGCCCACTCAGGTCAGTACGACTGCCCAAAAGGAGGAAGCGTGCTCCTGCACAAGAGGCTTCGACCCCAGACACGGCTCCGGCCTCCGGCACGTCAAGGAAGGAGCCTTTCTGTAAGCAGGAACTGGACTTCCTTGTGGACTACGTGTCAGAACAGCAACGCGATATGCTTGTGGGCCCACAATGCCATACAACGCATCACCAGGGTCCACTGGCAGCATGTTGCGGATGGTGTGACATCCATGGGATTCTAGGTGCACACAGCTCAGGACTGCTACAAGCGCTTGAATGACCTCAGACGCAGTGCTTAGCAAAAGCGTGCCTCCAATTACTCCATGTCTCTGGTGACTGGTGGTGGGCCACCACCAGAGGAGGATGAACTAACTCGGCATGAGGAGGTCACTTCAGAGTTCATCCCGGAAGAACAAATCCATGGAGTGGGAGAGAGGATGGATTATGATGCATCATCTGGTGAGTACTGATGTGTGTAACTCAATGGCATGTGTGTTTGGCATGTGAGACCCGCCCAGCTACAAGTTGGCTCTTTCCTTTCTTCAATCTCCCTCTCCACCTGCGTTGTTCACCAAGGGTCTGACCTCTCGCACTCAATTTACAAAGAGCACCTGGCAGCACTTGACTGCTGCATTATCAGTTTCTTGTACGACTTCCAGTGCTATGCTGATGACAACCAACTCATTTCCTGGCTGCCCTTGGCCACTCTTATCCCTCCCTTATTTCTGCCATTTGCTTTTGGTGTACTACCAACGGTCTTTGTCGGAATGCCAGCATAACTGACATCCTCCTCATCGATACACCTTTGCCATCCTTTCCCCTCAATCTCTGGCCAGCCCCACTTGGCCCTCCTCCTACCTCCACAACCTCAGGGTCACCTTTGACTCAACACATTCCTTTTCCACACACATGTCTGACGTATCTTGAGATGGATTAACTTCTTGCTTCACCTCCTCAAGAGTCCCCCACTCTTCGTCTGCACTCATCAGATTTGCCCTATCCAAATCATCTTGCACTTGCCACTTGCTGGCTGCATTACCACTTTTTGAATGGCTATTCTATCATTGGACTTCATTTTCCTTCTTTGGTCTCCTCGGTTTGGCACATTCCCCTTCTCCCCCTTCCTGGGTCTTCAACCCGCTTCTCAAGGCACTTGCATCTTCTCAATGCCACTGTGCCCAGTATGATAGTTGTTTTGAATTCCTTTTCTCCCTTGTTCCCCTCCCTTTGCTTGTTTGTGCTCTGAGCCACTTGTGTACGAGTGCAATCTTGATGAGATGTCATATCATGTCATATACATCCTTTTCTTTAGTTTTTTTTTTTAAACGGTTTTTATTAATTTTTAAAACAAACAAACAATACAAACCAAACTGGCAGCGCTTTTTGCAACAATCACATGAACATCAATTAGTCAAAACCACTGCTCCCCCAATCCCTCCCCCCTCAAGAACTTGTTTGTCCTTCACTTCCCGTATCTGCTACGTGTGGCAGGATATCACCTCCTTCTGAGTCTGCAGAATCCGTTATTGTTCCAAACAGTCCTGCTATTAATACTCCCCATGCCATCAGGGTACCCACTTCTTCTTCCCCACTCATGCTACATGCCTCCTGCCATACCACCGTTTCAACCTCTGCCCATTTCTGCAATTCCCGCCACCATACCTCCACCCGTGGCTTATGCCACTGCTTCCATCCCATGGCAATCCTCCGTTTTGCGAGCACATATGCCAAGTCCTTCAATTTCCCAACATGTTTAAGTTTCCGTGGTCTGGGAAACCCTCCCAACAGGCAGGCCCAGGCCGTATCTATAATGAGCGTGACCCCTTTGTCCGCTAGTTTTTGCGCCACTTCTCCCCAGAAACTCTCAATCATTGGGCAAGACCAAAACATGTGTGTCATATCAGCATTTTCCTTGTCGCATTTTGGGCACGCTTGTCGTCCCGCATTCCGAACTTAGATATTCTAATCAGGGTCATATAAGCTCTGTGCGTTATATAAAACTGTATTTGTTGTAATCTAGCATCTCTTGACACCTTCTTGTGGTATCCCATAGCACGCTCCCACATCCCATCCTCCATCTGTGCTCCCACCTCAGTTTCCCAATCCAACCTCAAATGCGTCAACTCCTTCCCAACCCGGGACATCACCATCTCATACAATCTAGAGATCTCATGCCCCCCTTCTGATATGTCATATATTGTCCCCATAGTGGCGTCTGGTTCCTCCGCCAATACAGTCTCAGGCCAGATTTTACGAATATTCTGCACCAGTCTTAGGTACGTGACATACTGGCCCCTATGCAAGCCAGCCTCTTCCCCTAGTCCTTCAAAATCCCTAATGGTCCCCTCTTGCCAAACATCCCCCAATGTAACCAGCCCGACTGACTCCCAGTTGGTCCTGATTATCATCCTTAGTTGCTTGTCTTCCCCTGCCAAAGCAACCAACGGCACCTGCGGGGAACACGGGTACGGGTCCTCCATCATTCGACATACTCTACGCCACATCTTCCACCCCAGCAACATCATTCCCGGGCGCTCCTTCATTTCTGAACTAGGCAACCAAATAATTTCCTTCAGGTAAAACGGAGTACAGTCCTGTCCAAACAGCCTACATTCAGGAGTTGCCTCATCAGAGAGCAATTTGACCACATACTGCAACTGACCAGCTACATAATAGGCCTCAAAATTAGTCAGCTTAATACACCCCCTCTCATAGAAATTCTGCAAATTCCATAGCGCCACTCTATTCCGGGTGCCATGCCATAGGAAGTCTTTGCACATACTATTCAGTTTAGCAAAAATCTTCTTAGGTATCATATATGGAATATTGCTGAAAAAATGTAAGAGCCTAGGCAGGACCACCATTTTAAGCACCGCCCCCCGTTCCATCATTGCCAACAGAAACTTCTCCCAAAACCTCATGCTTTTACGGATTTTTCCCACAGCTACCTTGGTGTTATGCAAATGTTCCTCCTTTACCGTGTGATAGACATCTATTCCGAGGTAGCGGAAGGAATCAACCGCCCATGGTATCGGCAACACTGGCAACCGCTTCGGAAGGGTTCCTCTGTAGCTACCCAATGGGAATATGCTCGATTTTTGGGGGTTCACCGCTATGCCAGGCAGTTCCGCATACCTATCCATTACCTCCAGAATATATTGAAGATTTTCCTCCGGATATTTCAAATATAATAGCAAGTCGTCAGCATACAGGGATATTAGGTGTTTCTCTCCCCCTACCTCGATGCCTATCATGTCATATTGTTGCAGAAGGTATACTGCCAGGAGCTCCAGGGCCAGAATATATAACATCGGGGACCAGGGGCACCCTTGTCTGGTGCCTCTGCTAAGTTGCCACCTCTCGGATATCACCACTCCTGTACGAACCCTAGCTAGTGGCTCACTGTACAGCAACTTCGCCCACCTAATGTGGCCCGGCCCTATCCCGTACTCCCTCAGGGCCTCCAGCAACCACGACCACCTGACTGAATCAAAAGCTTTGACTGCATCTAAGGACACAACCGCCATTTCACCCTCGCTCTTGTTCCCTCATTCAACCACCCGGTGGAGTCGCCTATGGTTGTGGGTTATATTCCTGTTGGGGACATAACCTGTTTGGTCCAGATGTATCAATTTACTAATAACTCTCCGCAATCTATTAGCCAGGACCGCCGTCAATATCTTGCCGTCCTGATTCAGCATTGACAAGGGTCTGTAGGAGCCACAGCTATGCCCTGGTTTGTTGGGCTTAGGGAGCGGTATTATGATCGCTTCTCTAAGCGATTCCGGCAACCGGCCTACCTCAAACGATTCATTAAGCATTTCTAGCATGGGGGGGAGTACCTCCTCTCTATATGCTTTATAAAATTCACTAGGAAGTCCGTCCGCTCCCAGGGTTTTACTGGTGGGCAGCTGCCTCACCACCTCATCCAATTCCTCCAAAGTAATCGGTGCATCTAGCTCTTCTCTTTCTTCGGCACTAATCTTAGGTAATCCAATATCTCGTAAAGTTTCCCTTATCTCCTCTCGGCTGCCCCCCCCTTTGTCCTCATATAGTGCCCTGTAATAATCCAAGAATGCCTCATTGACTCCTTCTTGGGTGTCCGCTACCTCTCCATCCTCTCTGGTTATCGTCCTAATCGGGGGCCCAGGGGTTTCACTCTTGTATAGCCACGCCAAGAGGCGGCCCGTTTTATCCCCACCTGCATGCTGCCTCTCAACATACTTCTTATAGTTAAGGTTGCAGAGCCTTTCCCAAAGTTCCGCACACCGCTGCTGTAGTTTAAGTACTAGCTCCGCATCCCCCCCTCCACTGTTGAGTTCCCTTTCCAGTTCATTCTCAGCTCCCCCTAACTCCGTCAGGAGCCCACCCTGCAGGCCCTTTGATTTAGCGATGGCAGCACCCCGCAACACCACCTTAAAGGCTTCCCAGAGCGTGCCCGCCGAGTCCACACTGCCAGTGTTCTCTTCGAAATAATGTATAATCTCATCTCTGATGTCCTCTCTGAAGACCGGTTCCTTGAGCGCCTCAGCACGGAGGTGCCACGTCGGTATCCACGCCCTGGGGCGGCAGTACTGCCACCCCAGGACCAGAGGCGAGTGGTCCGACAGGACCCTCGCTTTGTATTCTATTTGGGTGGTCTCTACCACCACATCTGGCGTGGCAAAAAAATAATCAAGTCTCGTATGCAGTTGTTGCGGGGCTGAGTAATGCGAATACTGCTCCCCATTAGGATGGATAGGAAGTCGTCGAGCAGCGTCTGCAACGCCCTGGCTGCTGGGGTGGGCCTATCAATCTTATCATCAGATCTGTCTACCCTGGGGTTCAGCACACAATTAAAATCCCCCCCCCCAAATAACCGCCCCAACCACACACGTACCCAGGTTGGTACACAGAGTCCTAAAATATGCCGCCGTGTTTTGATTGGGTGCATACGTATTTACAATGCACACCTCTTTATTCTCCACCAGCGCTTTCAATATAACCATCCTCCCCTCTGTATCCACCACCTCCTGTGTAAGTTGAAGCGGAACGTGCGGTGCCACCCAGACCAACACTCCCCTAGCGTAGGCAGAATACGGAGAACCCACTACAATACCTCTCCACTTCTTCCCCACCAGCTCCAACTTTTCCCGCGTCAGATGCGTCTCCTGCAACAGTGCAATATCAATCTTCTGTCTCTTCAAATACATCATGACCTTGTTCCTCTTGAAGTAACTATTGAGTCCCCTGACATTCCACGTTACGATCTTAAGATCCCCCATAGCTCATAAGTATCCTCCCCCCTTCCCTGCAACCAATCCCACCTGCTCACGCGATACAGATACAACCCTCTAGCTCTTTCTTGTAGCCTCATATACAAACTCGAACTCCCCATAGCTATGTTCACCCCAAACTCCCCACTTCCCTCCCCACCCTCCACCCATCCCTTCCCCAACACCACACTCCCCAACTGCTGCTCAGCTCCTTCCATGGAACTCAGGCACCCCCACATCTAGCCATGCAAGCACCAACCAATGCCCAGAGCTCAGTTGGGTGAAGTCGCCCTAATGGCCACTTAACTAAGGTTACTAAATGGGGTAAAGAGATCCGCTCTGCAAGGCTTCCCTAAAAAACAGCAATAGTCACAGTGCTCATAACATGTTGTTTAACGGTCTGGCCTTCTCTGCCTAAAGCCGCTCAAATGACTATAATCAAGTCCCAGAGTCCTGTTCCGTGCCATCTTGTAGCGCCCTCCTCGTGCACTACTTATCTCCTCCATCTCCTCTTCCCGTCCGAACGTCAGGCTCCTGGGGGCATCCCTGCGCGTCGAGCCATCCCATGGCGTCCTCCGGAGTCTCAAAAAACAAAGTCTTGTGTTTATGAAAAACTTTCAATTTCGCCGGATACAGCAACATGTATTTATGGCCCGCCTCTCGAAAATCTCTGCTTTACCGTCCCAAAGTTCATACGACTACGCTGCATCATCAGGGTATAGTCCGGGTAGGCCGTTAAGTTTGCCGCCCCTCATTTAATCGTTCCACCTTTGCAGAAGTGTTCTAGTATCCTCTCCCGATCCCGGTAGTTAAGGATTTTGGCAATTACCGGCCTAGGTGGGTTTCCCGGCGGCGGCTTCCTTGTCAGAGCTCTATGCGCACGTTCCACCGCGAATCCCTGAGATAAAGCTCCTCCGGGTATCTCCTGCAACAGCATAGATTCGATGAACTCCGTGGGATCGTGGCCCTCTGATCCTTCTGGCAGGCCCACGATGTGAATGTTTTTCCGTCGGGCGCATCCTTCCGCCTCCTCCGCCCTGTCTCCAAGTTGCCCACTCTCTGCACCAGGGCGTGCAATTCGGCCTTATGGGAGGCACAATCCACGGTGTTCGGGCTCACCTCTTTCTCGAGGGTCTCAGTGCGCTCCGCCAGAGACCTGACGTCCTGTCGAAGTAAATTCACCTCTTCCTGCACCTCACTGACCTTAAGGTCCAATGCCGTTTTCAGCTCAGTAACGGGCAGTTCAAGTTTAGCCTCCCAGGACGCCTTCAGGTCCGCAATCGCAGCCAGGACCTCCTAGTTAGTGCTCGTCACAGGCATGCCGCCTGCAGGCGATTTATCCTTGCTCTTGGAACTTTCCGGACCAGGGGACGTCTTGGCAAAGTCGTCCAACGTGGGCTGCTTCGCCTTCGGTCTCACGGTTCTATTAGACATGATTCTGCATCCGCTGGGCACGTTCCAGGGGGCCACTCTCGAGACACCCCCAGGCGAGACCTGTCCGCTACCATGGGTCGTGCTTTCCCATGTAGCCGCATAAAGCCCACTCCGGCAGCTCCACGGGGTGGGGAGGGCACGCACAGTCCACAAACTCTGTGAGCTTCTCACGCCGAGCTTTCCATGCACTCCATGCACAGTGTCTCGCTACTTCGATGCGTCGTAGTGCGGCCTCAGCCCTCTATCACATGCCCAAAGTCCTACGCCAGTAGTAGAACACTCTAGAAATACAGGCCGCTTCGCGCTAGTATCCCAACATAGGGGACCTGTGTTCCGTGCCAGTTACAAATACGCACACAGTCCGTTCCTGTCACCCGACCACCGTGCGGCCTGCTCCTTCCTTTGTTCCGGTCGTTGATCGCCCATTTTGTTTTGTCTTCCGTCTCCGGCGCTCCTTATCCTTTTCGCACAAAACTCCACCGCCATTCCTCCCACGCATTCCAAAAGTTCACCAAGCGCAGTCAGTCCGTTCACACACCAACATGTGTGTTTTCAGCAGTCATAGGCACGTTGTTATGCACTATTTCGCCAGGATCATTTCAGGATCTCGGGAGCTCCTCCAGATCGCGTCCTCCTACATGGCCCTCATAGCCACACCCCCGCCCTATACATCCTTTGTCCTTGATGCAGTGTGTGCATGGTCATGTTCCATGTGTTTCCATGTATGCCCCTACGTGTCCTTGACCACCTGCTCATTGTAGTATTTGTCCAGGATGATCCAACTGTCATCTTATTTGGACAGCCATCATGCTCACTGTAGGTCTGAGTGTCATCACACACGACTTTAGGCTGTGCACATCTGTATCATGCACATGGCTTCTCCTGTTACAGGCCCACTACCTCTTTTCAACTGGCGTTGTCTTCTACATGCATGGATGTACTATGGATGGTTCCTCACCTCTCCTCCATCATGTCCACTTTTCATCGGCTGTAGTGACATTTGAATGACGAAATGCAATAGACGCACACCTACACTGTCTGGCAATGCACAGTTCTGTGTGAAACATGGCATTGCCATGCAGTGCCTCCCTGCTATTGCCCAGAGGGTGGGTGTTTCACAGAAACCATGCTACATGGTGCATGCCATTTGCACATGATTGCTGCAATTGCCGTTACACTGCCATCATGTTTGAATATTGTCATGACTACGTATGTGTTGATGTTGTAAGTTGAGGGGCTACACATGCACTGCACCACACACACCCACTCCTGTGCCAGGTTAAGCCCTTCAACATGCAAACACAATGCTGCTGTGTGATGTTGACCAGACACATATGTACCCATGTCCCTCCTTTCACTGTATGGAAAGGCACTAGCGTAGGTGCCTTCTGTGACACATGTACTGTGCATAGTTGATGGTAGTTGGTTGCTGAACATGAACATGCATGTTACATGTATCATGGTGTGTTTGGTTAGATTTCTAGCTGTGTCTGTTTGTGTGTTCACACATGCTTATGCTAGGTGCCATCTCTTTGTTCCCATCTCTCATTTTGGCATTGGATATATGCCTGCTAGAGGTTGTATGTGATGCAGGTGATGTGCAACATGCAATGCATGTGTTGCCTTCACATTTTGCACACATCCTTTTCTGCTTTTGGGATAGCCATGCATTGCAATGCCACTGGATGCATGTTGGGGTTTGAGTTGCCTGTGACATGGCTGTTTCATTATTCGACTGTCAATGTTGTGAACTGTATCTGTGTGGATTGTGCTACTGACATGCGTGTCCTTGTTTCTTTTCTTTATGTTGCAAGTGATGACGCACTGGCGTCAGAGGATGAAGATGTAATCCCAGACACGGTGGTCAGTTCACATGACCAACCAGGCACCAGTGGTGGTCGTGGGGTGGCAGCCCACGAGAACCCACAGGTGCTCCAGGCCATCGTGTCCAGAGCTGACTCTGAGTCAGGCTCTGATGTATCCTCTGACCACTATGTTGAGCTGGATCTGCATCATGACGTGTCGTCGCCATGATCCTGTGTTGGATGATCTTCTGTCCGCGACACCTGCAGTAGGGGGCCAGGCAGGGTTGGAATGTCTGCCTGTCGTGGTTACGGGTGCACAGTCATACTCAACACCCGTAGGCCATGTTGCTGGGGCATCAGGTCGACGGAGAGATGCAGTCCTGCAGTCGCGGGGGGCACCAACCCAGCAAGGACAACGGCTCCTTGGGCCGAGCAGGTGTGGGTTACAGCAACGCGGTGGCTGTGTGCCACCGGGGTCAACTGAGTGGGAGCATTCCATGATTGCCATAGCACAGCAACAGGGGGGAGCAGTTGAGATGATTGCTCAAGGTATGGAAAGTGTGGCCCATTTCATCCTCCCCTGTGGAAGGCAAATGGTGCTCCAGCAGCGGGCTATGCAGTCCACGTGCCACCCACTCAGGCTGGGCATGGCGGCGCCTGACAGGGCGCGCCAAGCTGAAATGGTGGTTCTGCGTGAAGCACTTAATGCTCAAGCAGAGGCACACCGTGAGGCCCTGAGGGTGGAACACCAAGCCATCCGGTCTACTCTCGCTGACCTCATGATGGACGAGAGTAGGCGGACAGAAGACAGGATGGTACAGCTTGAAAGAACCATCTCAGCTGAACTCCATGCAAGCCGGGAGTCACTCCGTTCATCATGTGAGGCCATGCAGGCAGAACTCTGTCTCACACATCAGTCCTTGCAGGAGGAAGCACGTGTGACATGTGAGGTAATGCATGCTGACCTCAGTCTCATTGCCAGCCAGGACCTGGTTTACCAGACCCGCAATCTTGCTGCCATTGAGGGGCAAGGCGCGGCTAGGCGTGGTGAGTCAACTGAGCCACATCCACCTTCTGATTTCCATCCAGATGGTGACGATGACAACCTATCTCCCACATAAACAAAGGGGGGTCTGAGAATCTCTCTACCAGCACGCACACAGCCCAATGACCTGTTCTTGGGTGAATAACCCCTGGGAGAGACTCTATCAAGTCTTTAGTTCACTGTCCCTTTCACAGAGAAGAAATTTCCCTGCATATCAGTCTTTGTCCTGCCCAGGGGCAGTCCAGCACCGAAATACTAGGCAAGTCTCCTCTGAACAAGAGTACCAACCGCAACCCCATACACATGTTTCAGCCTTGTTGAGGCATCATCAGTGAGGTGAAGCTGTGCCTCTCTAAGAACAGTGAGCAAGGAGTCCATGTCTGGATTGCCCTGGTAACTATGTATGCAAAACAAAGGGGGAGTCTGAGAATCTCTCTACCAGCCCAATGACCTATTCTTGGGTGAATAACCCCTGGGAGAGATTAATGTTTTATTATTATTTTGCTTTTTATTCTTTATTTTTTTACAATTATCTTTTTTTTGTTTTTCTTTTTTTAATTCTTCATTTCATTTTTAATTTGAAATTATTATTTGATTTTACTTTTATTTTCTTCAGATGTCTTTTTTTTGCATTTTCTTTTGTCTATTGTGCATACATGTGACATTGTGGTGCTTTCTGGCATTGGAAGGCAGCCACTTTGTTTTCCAGCTGGGCCCATTCAGGCTTGTCTTGTGTTTGTGTTTTGCTCAGAGTCTTGACACATATGCTACTCCTGCTTCCCCTTTCCATGGGCTGGCAAGGATGGCTCGGTGTAACACCATATCACACATGGGCATTGGGCTTCTGTCATATCTGTGGCCAGCCTGCAGTCTTACTTGTGTGTATACCCCTAGTCGCTATTCCGGATGGTTTCTCAAATGCATGTCTGCATTTCACTTTGGTCAGTATTATGCTGAGTGTGCATTTCATCATGTCGCTTACGATGTTTGTTATGTATTGACTGTCTATGTCAATGTACTTTCTGCTGTAGGTGGTACTATGCACCCTTTGGCTGTGTACGACACACTGATGGTGGGAGGGGTCCATGTGCTGAAAATGTTGAATTGGGACAGTTTCCCCACAGTGATTTAGATATGCCACATGAAGGCTGCACGCTGAGTTACCCATGTCACCACGCATTTCAACTACACTCATTCCTTGCTAGTGCCACTTTGGCCATCTTGCAGCCCTGGCTGGTGTTTTGATGTGCCATTTGAGGTATGACCGCATTGCTCTTAATTCGATTGTCGTGTTTGTTTCCTGGACCTGCTCCCCCCTCCCATTGGTTGCATTTGGCCCTTGTGACAATCCAGCCAACCAGGATGCTTGAGCCTGCCGCCACTACCAAAAACCCACAAAGGAGGTCCTGTCTAGAGCTGTCCACCAGCCTTCTGAGTCACTTGATTGCCCACCTGTCTCCCCTGCCACTGCCAGTGTCCCACTGTCTCCCCACCCTTCATCATCACATTCCCTACTCTTCTGCACCATCTGGTTTCCCTCTGCTCCCTGTGTGTGCTTTCTTTGCCCATTATGCATTTTGACCTTGACCCCATCCTCCCATTTCTTCTCCCTCTCCACCACCCTTTACCCTCCTCCTTGTACTCTGTCTGTCATTTTCCACCACTACCCCAATTGCCATCAGCAAGGTGATACGTAGGCGCTTGTTCTTTGCAGACATTTGCCCGTTTGCCTCTGTCCTTCCGCACCCCACCTTCAACTTTTTTAGTATTATTTTGCCACTTACTTTTATCATTAGTCCCTCCACCACTGATTACAGGTCAGCTGTTCCCCCATTCCCTTCTGTGTTTCTTCTCCCCCTCCCCAGCACTATCTGGATTCTTTGTGGACCTACCACAGTTTGCCACTTGTTTTGTTACGCTCCTCACCTCTTCCCTCCTCTTCCCTCACTCACCTCCTTACGTGACTCCTGCACTGCGACTATTCCCGTCAGGCACAGGAATGTTGATGCTAGTTTTGTCATCCAACATTCCCTCCCTACACTCTCCCTTATTGTTCCAGGCACTTGTAATATGTACTTTGATTTTACAGTTCATTATCACATTGTACACTGTTTGAAGGACATGTAGGAATGTACTGTTCTTCTCCCTTGTTACCTCCCTCATTGATGCGCTTTTATGAACTTTGTGTGTAGGTTGTATTATGAATGTCTATGATTCAGTAATGGGTCACTGTCTGCCATTGTCGATGTGGGGTACTCTGTACATGATATGTTCTGCGGGTCAATGGCTGATGCAATGTTGTGCTTTATTTTGCGGTGTCAGGGGATTGGTGTGGTTTAACACACAGGGGGGTCCTTGAGTGCAATGTTCACATGTGCTGTGCACGGGACACTGGCACTCACTTAATTTCATATGCATGTATTAGATGCATGTCCCTACTGACAAATACACTTAGGCACATCCCCCCAACTACATTGACACCATGCACACACATGCACCCAGATTGCCTTCTCAGGCATGCTGTGTCATGACAATCCATGTTCACTTCTGAGTCATTGATCGTGTACATGCATGACAGGGTACTATTTGGTTGAATGCCATTTTTTCAGATAATGCTGAAGGGTTTTCCCCAATACAATGCACACTCACTGTGCTGTCCAGTGAGCGGTGTTTGAAATGCCAATTTGCAATTGTACAATGTGCATGGCAACAGGTATTCTGACTTTTGTTGGTTGCACCACTGGTGGCATGCATTTGTGCCACCATTTTCATGGTGTGAGGTTTTGGTCAGTCATTTCTTCAGATTCCATGTCAGGTGTAATTGTCTGGTGCCTATTTACATTTCTCACGTGGCACTTCATGACTATTGTGTCATGTGTTGTGCATATGGTTTGATGTTTTGCTGTTGCATACCATGGTATGGTGTGGCAGATGGGCTTCAGGGGTGTTGGGAGGGTTTGGGTGGCATACCAGTACTTTCATGCCCTGTTTAGCAAGGGGGGGGGGTGGAAGCACCTTGCATGTGTTCACTTTAGTCACATGGGATTGGTTGTGTTTAATTAGCTAGGGATGCACACAATGTGGCACTTGCGTGGACACATTCTCAGGGTGGTAAGGTAGTGACAGTTAACTGTCCCTTTCTGGATTTCATTGATTGTGACCTGGTATGTGCCAGGCCTGTGTGCACCCTGCAGGGGTTGGAGTTTAGGTGAAAAATGTGGCCACAAGCTGGGTACGGGCTGCCTCACCACATGCCCTTTCCCCTCCCATGCACAGCGGCCGTGCATGTGGTTGGGGATGTGGGGGCACCACCATGTCCACCGATACGCTATGCTGTGTTGCAACGTTGTGCAGGACACATGCTGCCACAATGATCCTGCGCACTACTGGGGGTGCATATAGTAGCTGCCCGCAAGAGCAGTCAAGGGAGCGGAAGCATGACTTAAGCACTCCGAATGTGCGCTCCATTATGGCCCTGGTTGCAATATGGGCTCCGTTGTATCTTACCTGGGGTGGTGTGGTGGGGTTCCGTATGGGCGTCATTATGTAGGTGCTCAGAGGGTAGGCACTGTCCCCTGGTTAGGTGATAATGGTTGTCATTAGTTGGGCTTGTTTATTTGTCTGTGTGTGACATGCATGCATGTGCATAAGCATTTGTACTCACCTAGGAGCCATGTGTCGCCGTGCTTCCCAGCTTCCAGGGCCCACCTCAGGGCAGACATTCTGAATATGAAACTATCATGGGTGGACCCAGGATAGTTTGCATAGTCAGAGGTGATGATAGCCTTGGCATCGCATACCACCTGCACGTTGATGGAATGCCAGTGCTTCCGGTTTCAGTGGCCCAAGGTGGACGTAGGGCCACATGGGTGCAATCTATGGCACCAAGCACTTTGGGGAAGTGTGCCACCCTGTAGAAGTCCAGGACCACGGCCTGCCTTTCTGCAGGTGTTCTGGGCATGTATATGTGCCTGCGGGCTGAGGGGCGCGCAGTGATGATTGCCAACACCTGGTGTAGGCAGCGTGACTGCGTGGGCCGTGAGACACACCCCACTATGGCAGTTGTCCGCTGAAATGACCCAGTGGCCAAAAAATGCAGTACATTGAGCACCTTCTCCAAGGGGCTCAATGCTTGGGAGCACAGGGTGGGTGATGTGAGTTCATCCTCCCACTCCCTGACCAGGTCTAGGATGATATGAGGTGGAAACGTATACCTGCCATAGACCTGGTCATCAGGCATCCCAAAAAGGCTGGTCCTGGGCAAAAAAATGCGGGGCCTGGCTATTCTCCTCCTCCTGCAGTGTCCCACGATCACTGCTGCGAGGAACGGAACATTCATCGTAGCTGTATATGCTTGTTTGTTGTTTGCGCGCACTTTTATGGCGTGCGGGGGCCCTTCCGCCTGCTTTCGTGTGGCGGACATAATTGTGTGTGTGCGTGTGTTTTGACGTGCATGGGTTTTCCCTATTCGAATCCATGAATACGTGTAGTTCGCGTGCGTGTGGGCGTTCCGTGTACTTCCCAGCAGTACTTCCCCAGTTACACCCTTATTTTCACGCGTTGTTCCCCATTCCGCATGTTCCGCCCCGTGTTCCGCCCCCTTTTTGATGTATGTGCTGACATTGTGCGCTTTCACTGTGCATGTCGCGCACAGTGTTCGGGATGTGGAAGTGACGTGTGCGCCGGTGTGTGCCACGCACGCTTGCGCCAGATTGCACCACTAATTTTGGCGCACATTTATTCCATGAATTACCCCCAAGTGTATAGGTGCTATATATATAAACAATCAATCAATCAATTGGCCTTCCCTCCCATATCCTAAAATTGGCTTGCTCACAACATGCTGCTAGTGCTTTTTAAAATATACGCTGGATTCTAAGCACTGCTGCGGAATGTATACTTTCATAGATGGAGGCTGCTATAGCACACAACAAAATGAATAATTTAGTTTAACAAATCGTTTCCCCTTTGAAACTAGACACCGGTTTCTCTTGCCTCCCTCATCACTGAGCTCCAATCTCAATGATGGCTGGTGCATTAAAGCCCCCCTAGAAGCTCTGCTATGCACCATCAATCATTCTGTTATTAAATGCATATTTCAGGAGAGCTCTGCAAGACAGGATGATTGCTTTTGTTTGCAGGGACAAACGCACTGCACACCCTCATTCGGCACTCTTCCAAGAGAAGGCCTGCAAGAGGATTCTTATATGGGCAAACGCTGGCATTTAAGGCAAAGCCATCACAAGTGTATTCTTATAAGAGAAAATATTAGCATGTTGTGGCTGATCAATCCCAAAAGTGTTCTTAAAGGGGCAAATGATGGCATGTTGGGACTAAGCCATCACAAGTGTGTTTTTACATTGGAATGCCTGGAATTATTGGGCAAAATCAAGATGAATGTGTTCTTACAGCCAAGGTAATAGCCTTAATGGGAAAGGGATCATGAGTGTATTCTTACAGTGGCAGTACTGGCATTATTGGTCTAAGCCAACATGAATGTCTTCATACACTGGCAATACTGGCCTTGTAGGGAACATTCTTCCATGCTGACATATATATGAGCCAGTCCTCTTTCTCTGTCTATGCCAGGAGGGAGCCTTCAAAGAGGCATTGGCTAGCAGAGCGTGCAGTATGCGCTGTGTGTTTCTGCAGTGTTTCAAGCAGTGGAATTGTGCCAGAGCCAGTCCTCTTTCTCTGTCTATGCCGGGTGGTAACCTTCAAAGAGGCATTGACTAGCAGAGCGCAAGATGTGCACTGTGTGTTTCCACAGTGTTTCATGCAGTGGAACTGTCCAAGTGGGTTCGCTTGCCATTGGGGTCCCACACAGCAGTTCCACTGGCTACCTGCCTGCGAACTCCCCAAGGGATCATGGAGGAGGTGGTCCTGCACAAATCTACTGGGAAGGTGGTATTTAAACAACCCCCTCATGGCGATGACTCAGGGCTTCTCCTAATCAACTAGAAGCCCGACTGTTTTTTAATCAACCAGGTGCAGATTCTTCCCAATGCTCTTCTCCAATGAAGAGTGCTGCCACTGCGCATAACCATGTTAACCAGTCTTGCCTTCAAAACAACCCTATGTCCAGCCCTCATGTCAGGGGGAGCCCATAATTGATGCATTTTCCTTTCCAGTTCTTTCTAGGATTTTGGACACAATGGACAGAGGCAATGATCAGAGTTTACAGGAACTGAGGGAAAGTGCACTCAATCTGAAAAGAGGTATCTGCCAAAATGAATTTAATTGAAGGTTTTATTATGGCATCCGGAATTTATAATGTGAACGGTGGGAAACGTCACAGAGAATCATACCACATTACTGACTATCTGTCCAGAGCCTCTCAAATGGCACCCTTGGACACAGTGTTGGTTGGTGGAGTGCCTGTTGAGTCGGCGAGTTCGGCAACAGCTTGTGGATTACTGCAACTGGATGGAGAACCAATGTTGCAATTTTTGCCTTCCATGGGTCTCACCTCAGAGGGGACGGAGGCCATGGCTGAGATTGATTTGGCAAGGGAATCCCTGCCCACCCAGAACACTGCGAAAGAAAAGTTCACTATGCAAGAGCATGTAGAGAAATGGGACTGGGCAAAGGTTTTGATAATGCAATCAAATCAGTAGACAACTCTGAAGTTGATACTTATAAGTGTCTGGCGAGGCAGCCAAACTATTTGTTACCCCCGATATTGACCCAGTGGCCTATGGGGATATCAAGATTGGGATACTGGGGAAGTTTCAAGCTTGTATAGAGTACAAGGAGCACAAACGTGAAGGATGGATCTATGTGGACATAAAAGGACCATCTCTTTTGCGTCGGGAGGAGCAGGACAAATTATGAATAAGGATTGAGGCATTTGCAACCACACCAGTGACTGTAGTTGTGATGAAGGACAACTGGACGGAAAGATTTCCTCAAGTCTTTTCCTACAAACTAGGGGAATTGAAGGATTTCTAACACTTTGTTTTTCTCAAAGAGAATGCTGTCCTGGTTATACACAAAGTGCCCTGGAAGATACAAGGGGATGTGAAAGAAGAATTGATGAAATTGGTTCAACTAAAAGTGATTGTACAAATAGAGGCATCGGAATGGCTTGCGCCGATTGTGATCGGGACCAAACCAAATGGCAAAATATTCATGTGTTTGGAACTAAGTGATCTCAACAGATCAATTTGGGTAGACAGGCATCTTCTCCCAAAAATCTCTGAGATGCTAGCTACGTTAGGTGCAGCAAAGGTGTTCATTGCCATAGACCTATCATCGACGTACGACCAGAGCGGATTGATGGAAGATTGCCAACATTTGGCATCATTCATCACCCCTGGGAGTGTTAACATTTTGCTGCATGCCGTTTGGTTTTACATCAGCATTTCAGCGGTCATGAAAGGGGCCCAAAAGGGATTGTCCAATGTTACGGTATTTCAGGACGAAATTTTAGTTTATGGAAGTGATATGTAACAACATGACACATGTTTTCATGTGTGTTGAATTGACTCAGGGAATGTGGCCTTACGGTGCAAAGAAACAAATGCAAGCTGGATGTGGAAGAGGTGAACTACTGCGGCCATTTATAATCAGCCGCAGGAGTAAGACCTGGCAGCTATTTTGCAAGCACCCACAGCATGTGATAAGGAGCATGTGCACTCTTTTTTAGGGTTGGCAGAGTACTATCACAAGTTTCTGAAGGATTTTGCAAGTAAGTCTACACCCTTAAGAGCATTGTAAAAGAAGGGGGTCCACTTTTACTGGTCGAATGAATGTAATATACCCTTTCGAACATCAAGATGGACATTGCTAATGCACCCACATTGGGTACATTTGAAGATATCAAGAAGACAATTTCCGCAGTGGATGCCACTGGCTTAGGTCTGGGATCTGGGAGCCAGCCTCACTCAAGTGGGCATTTTGGGTGAAAATGTGATAGCTTTCGCCCAAGACCACTGAAGGAAGCCAAAAGCAAACACTCTGTTATTGCGAGGGAGAGCATGTCTGTGTTTTGGGCCATTAACTATTTCAAGTTTTACTTATGGGGCTGTGTGTTCACTGTTAGGTCTGAGCATAAACCGTTGGTTCAACTGTTCTCATTGGGCAGAGGTGCTAATGTATCTCCTTGCATTTTCAAATAGGTGGTGGGACTGCAGGGGTACACTTTAGTGTGACATATTTACCTGGTGAAAAGAATGCTGTGGCTGATTTTCTATCATGGTTACCGTTGGATTTGCATGATGAAATACAGAAGTGTGATAGTAATTGCAAGCATGAGAAAGTAGTAATAGCCAGTTTGGATCTGCCAGCTATTGAGGAGAGCATAGGGCAACATGCCAAAGATGAGGACAGAATGCTTAAGTGTTTGAGGGAGTGGACTGTCAGTGGGTGGCCCAATAGAGGAATGTTGGATCTGAAAATGGATATGTGGCATGAGGTGAGGAATGAGTTGTGTGTTATTGATGGAAAGTTGAGGAGGGGGGAGAAGGTAGTGGCGCTCAGTGGTTTGAGAGACCTCATCATGGCGTTGACACATGAGGGGCACTTGGGCCACAGTCTAACTAAAAGGAAACTACGGGATGTGTTCTGGTGGTCGGGTATAGATGGAATGATGGATCGAAAGATCAGGGACTGTCAAGAATGTATCATGGCTGACAAAAGCAAGCGTTGCATAGACGTTCCACAGTGTATGGTTCCTGTTCCGAGTCATCCTTGGAGTAAGGTTGCCATTGATGTCATGGAACCAATACAAGGTTTGGGCTGGAACTCCAGATTTCTGTTTGTATTTGCAGATTACCATTCCAAGTGGGTGGAGAGGAAGGCAGTGAAGGAGGCAACCACAGGAGAGATGATAGGTTTCATGGAAGAAGATTTTTTTAGAGAGGGTTTTCCTCAGCAAGTTATCACTGACAATGGTGTTCAGTTCAGATCTGGAAGAATGCAAGAGTTCCTCAGGAAGTGTGCC